>NC_091685.1:24138214-24772142 GCF_041296265.1 Equus caballus
TAGACCATTGGTGACCTTGGTAAAAACAATTTCCGGCCCTTGCCCATACTGACTGCACTGTACTGAGTTAACTGTGGATGAGAATATTGAGATAGAAAATTTATTACTGTTCCAAGTAGCCTGACTTTTGAGTTCTTTGGTAAAATTTCCATTGTGAGCAATTCACAAAGTTTCCATCAATTATGAAAACACGACGAAAGAAAAGAACAGGAAACTGAGATTAGGGATGGTGATCAAAGGGGACTTTAGCCTTATTTGCAATATTTAAAATTTTTTAAAGCAGAATAAATATAATATCTATGTAATAAATTTTTTTTAAAATTCTCATTGTAAGAAAGCCAATCTGACTCAACCTAAAAAACAGCTTTGCTAACCGAAAACACGTGTCCATGGAGAGATACTGCCATCTCCTGGCAACAAGAGACTGGATTGAAAAGGTGACCCAAATCTGCAACCTTTGTAAGAATTTTTCCCTAAGGGCAGTTGTATCAAGCTGGGAGAGATGACTAAATGATTCTCCACATAGTTATATTTTAACATTTTTGTTAAAATTATTCTAACCTATCATATCTGTGACCAGTCTTTCACACACAGGAAAAGAAATCTTACATTTATATAGTGCTTTCACTAATACGTCTTTTTTACTCTTCAAAATAATCCTGTGAGGCAGCAGAGAAGGCATCACTAGCCTCATTTGATTGACAAAGAAACAGAGGTCAAGAGATTGTCTGACTTGCCCAATAGCTAGGTGGTCCCAGAACTTCAAGTAGGCTTACTGCTGGTGCAGGGTTTTTCTCTCCACACTAAGGGGAAACTGAGGAGAGGAAGAAAGAAATTGAAGAGAAGCAATGGAAACCAGGATACTTCATTATACTGTTACCTTGTTTTGGTTTGCAGAACAGGAATGACTTTGCCCAGTCTTCTCTCAGGGACTTTCAGCTTTCCAGAATCCTTGTCAAGAACATCCTGCTTTTTTTCAGAGAAGGAATGCAGAAGGAAAGATGGTCCTTAGTTATAAGAAAACAACTGAGAACACTATTTATGGAAATATTCTTGAACTAAAGGCTACATAGCCATATCCTCAAACCCTACTGTGTACCAGGCACTATGGTAGCTGCTTTAAATGACCTACCATAGTGACTGTAATCTTCATTAAAAAAAAAAAAAAAAGAAAAGAAACCCTAAGTGGTAGAAATTATTATACCTATTTGACAGATATGGAGCCAGGCTGAAAGAGGTTAGGCAAATTGCCCAAGACTTTTCAGCTCTTCAGTGGCTGACTCGCAGTTGGTGCTTATCTGATATAGGTTGGCAGCCAAAGATTGAGACTTAGGCTGAAACCCAAAGGAAGGAGAAATAATAGTAAAATCATCATCATCTTAGTAATTATTTAACAAATGGTAATTTAATATTATGTACCAGTTACTGTAAATACATTATTTCATTAATCTTTACTACATCCTGAAGTATTATTTACTCCAATTTACAGATAAGAAATGCGAGGGAACAGAGAGGCTAAGTAATGTAATTTGCCCAGGTCACAGTGCTAGTCAGGATCAAACCCCAATTTGTCTGAATACAAAGCTCTGCTACACAGCTTCTGAATGAAAATAATTTCATTTTTCTCTTCACTTTGAAAAAATATACTTACTCTTTTTGATGAACTGGAACCAACTGGAAACCTCATTTCACAACTTGATTTATGTGATCCACTTCTCCAGGATGACCCCGTATTAGGAGTCTCTGAATGGTCCAAGATCTGAGAGAATACAGGTGTAGGTTTCTTACTGTCAGGCATATTTTTATTAGAGACAGTTTGTGGAAAGTTATTGTTTGAAGGAGAAGGGAGCGGGGGCCCATCCCCGGCAGAGTTATTGGGGCTGTTCCCTTCCAATTCAGTGCAAAGTTTGCTCTCATTTGGACTATGACCATCTTCTCTCATCTCTTCTCCAAGGGAGGAGGGTTTTTCAATATCTTTGGATGTATCAGTCTTGTCCTTATCAAGCACAGCATCACAAACTGTTGGATCAAATGGTGCAACAACTGTTATCTTTATAAGATTCTTTTCTAGCGCAAAGCGTCTGTTTAATGGTTTAGTAGGAGTTGGTCCATGACCAACTGATGTACTTAGTTGAGGTAGTTTGGAGAGGCCAGGGGTCTCAGCTACTGGTCCCAAGCTGTACAATGAATTTTTCTCTTGGGGAGTATCAAGTAGAATTTGACTCCCTCTCCCTCCCTTCTCAACATGCCTGCTGTCATCTTTAAGCAACCCTCCTCCCCAAGAAAAGTGCTCATCTGATAGGTCATCATCAAGAGCATCATCGTTCTTCAAGAGCTCCTGAATCTCTTCCTCCGTGAAACTGAAATGGCCATCATCTTCTTCTCCATCAGACAGCTCCAGCAAGGAGTCATCCAATCCATCCTCATCCAAGGAACCCCAAGAAAATGGGGCATTGTCTTTAGGCAAGAGAGAGGTACCAGAAGACTGTTCAGAGGGCACTAGTGAACACGTCATATCTGGAGAAATAAGAGGCAGTTTCGCTGAGGAACAGGAAATACCCCTATACCAATTCCAACCTACTCTATAGAGTGGTGGTGTCCTAACATTTCAAATTCTTTGCACTGTGACTTGTAACATGAGAAATAATTTTAAAATATTTAACCTTACCAGACTCATGGAAACACATATTAGAATAATGAGGTACTTTTTTCCCTATCTAAATGGTAAAAAGTAAGATGACACAATAATCTAGGTTGGTGGGGATGTAAGAAATAAGCATCCTCACACACTATCAGCACAATATTTTGTGGAGAGTAATTTGGCAATACTATTAGATCCAGCAACTTAAATCCTGGAAATTTATCCTGCAGAAGTATCTGTACAAATGCACATGGATACATTTACAAGGATGTTCAAAACAGCCAAATATTGGACACAACTTAAATGTCCATCACCAGAACTATTTAGTAAAACCATGGTACATACACGCTATGGAATATTTTACAACTATTTAAAAACACAATGAAATAGATCTGTAATTACTATCATGGAATAATATCCACAACATACAAACAAAACAAATATATAATGTAAAATGCTTGGATTTTCAGTTTACATTTTTTTAAAAAAACAAACATATTACTTTTGACATTAAAAAAAAAACAACTTTAGGAACACAAGATAAAGAATTGTCTTCCATACTGTGTGGAGCTGCTGGCGGGATCTCTGCCTTTGCCACGAGACCAAATGGAAAAAGGTTTCAGCTCCTGTTAGCTGTTCCTTTCAGGAGACTTGTCAAAATGATTGACTCCCACCTTCCTGCAGGCACAAAGAAAATTAGAGGATCTTCTCATCACTTTCAACTCTGCTAATTACAAAGTCAACTGCATTATGCTTTAAGGTGCTCCTCTATTAATTTTGATCTTGATTTTTAAAATACACCAGAAAGTTGGATTTTGAGTCAAGAACATCAAAGAAAAACCTTTAGAGGAAAAATTACGCAACTAAGAAACTAGTTTTGTTCCTCCCAACAATTTGCACTTTTTTAAGAATATCATTTGCTCTAGTAGAATGAATACTGGCTCGGGAGTCCAACGGCCTGGGTTGTATGCAGTCCTGGTGCTGTCCCTAACCAGTTGTAATAATTTGGGCAAGCCACTTAACCATTTGGACTTGTTTCCTCAATTACAAAATGGGGGAGGGATGGAGTAGCGGGACTAGGCAATGACTAAAATTCTACCAAGATCTAAAAGTTAATCATGATCACACACAGAAAAGTTTCATTTTCAGTACATATATAAATGCCAAGAACAGGTCTGGAAAAATACAAACACAAAATTGATGATAGTTATAACCTGCAGGGGGATCAAGAGAGGTCAAGGGGCGACTTTAATATCATTTTACTTTTCTACCTGAATATTTATATATTACTTGTATAAGCAGAACCTAGTTCTTAAAGAGCTAATGATGGACTAATCTATAATTATTTTCTAAGTGGGAAGATGACAGACAGCTGATATTTCACATAACACGTCAACATCTGAGAAGCTATAAGAAATGCTTAAACACTGAATTTAATACTTTGGAAAATTCATTGTAGCCTTTTAACTGTGAATTTCTCCTCACCCAACTTCTCTCCATACTACACCCTGAATTTTAGCTTTAGTTCATGCATTCTTTCAGAAAACATTTGCTGAGTTACTATCATCACAGGGCACTCAGCTAGATAATGTCTCTCGTGACTTTTAAGAAATAAACATACACTTTCTACCCTCAAGGGATGTATAATCTTGCTAAGAAGACATTTAAAGTTACGCACCAATATGAGAAAACATAAAATGGTATGGACAATAAAGTATTAGAAAAAGTTAGAAGGGGAGGAATAACAGAATTTTAGAATTAGAAGGGACCTATATAATGCACAGCATGATGGCTATAGTTAACAATATTGTATTTTATATTTGAAAGTTGCTAAGAGAGATCGTAAAAGTTCTCATCACAAGAAAAAAATCTGTAACTGTGTGAGGTGATGTACATTAAGAAACTTATTGTGGTAACATTTCCCAATATGTACATATATCAAATCATTATGTTGTACACCTTCAACTAATATAATGTTATATGTCAATTACATCCCAATAACGCTGGGGGAAAAAATAAAGACAAAAAAAAGGAACCGAGTTAAACTCACTCATCTTAGAAATGAGACAGGACAGAAAGGGAAGAAATATTAAGTACCCATTATAAACCAGACACTGTGAGACACATTTTACAACTCTTAATTTAACCCCTCAACAAAACTCTGTAAAATAGAACTTATCAAAGAAACTAAGCTTTCTGTGGTATTTAAACCTAGAGCTGCTAGGACTTTTTATATTATTTTACCAATATTCCAGCAATTGTTGTAAGAGAGTTCCAGGCACTGAAGCAGGTGCCTCTATGAAGAGAAAAGTAATTTCTCTGTCCCGTGACTGGGTTATTTTATAAAGTGAAGTTATTTCTTTAGGCAGCAGCAACAAAAAAGTTTACTTTTGGAAAATTTTTTCTTTTACTTAACAAAGTTTGTGGTTGTCGAGCACAAGTATTACAGACACTAGGGTTAAGCAGCTACATTTCTGAGGAGCCCTTTCTGAGCCACTATCCCCAGTCTCACTCCAACTCCTTCCAAAAGGTCTAGTCCAAGCACCTGCTTGACCAAATGAAGCGTTCAATAGATTTTCACTCTTGGGAAACCAAAGGCCAAAGGCCTTAAGCACACAGAACTAACAATGCCAGAAGAAGGATCCAAACCCAGATCTAATTCCAGAGGCAATGTTTTTTCTTCTGTTCTTTTCTACCACCCTTGTGACAGACTTGCCCAGGGTCAGTCAGCAAATGGCAGGGCCTTCTAAATTCAGAACACTCTCTAATATACTATGAAAGAAAGATGTAGACACCAAAGGCGGCTTTTGGTCCCTTGACAAAAATAATTTAAGCCATTTATCATGCACAGGCTTCCCTTGACTTTCCAGGTGGAATGGGAGAACACGAGAAACACCCCTGAATGTGTCATGGAAGAAAAACCATCACTATTTGAAAACTGTAGTGCGCATACATAGGCCCAATGTCCTTCACAACCACTGAAAGCATCAATTCCTATGCCACATGACATCCAGAGGAACAGAGCTGGCTCTTCTGAGCTTCTCTCACAGAACGTTGCAATAGGTCTGGGAGCAAAAGCACGCAAAAAAACACCATATACATATAATTTTTAACTTGCACAATTCATTCTCTTCAGAATTTTATTTCCTCATTTTTAAAAATAATTTTTATTATAATATAAAATATGTACAAAAATAAGACAATAGTATAATGAACCCCCATATACTCATCACCCAGCCGCAACAACTATTGGCCCATGGCTAATCTTGCCCCATCGGGCCTTTACCAAATTATTTTGAAGGAAATCCCATGCATCACATCACTTCATCTGTAAATAACAAGAATTTCTTATCATAAAATATCCAGTTCAGATTTCCAATTATTTTATAAATGTTAATTTTTTTTAAGATTAAAAGATCAGTATCCAAATAAGGTTCATACATTGCAATTGGCTGATATGTCCTATGAGTATTTTAATCTACAGATTCCCCATTTTTTTCTTGCAATTTATTTGTTAAAGCAATATCATAAATTGTATATGGATACATATATATTATTAAATTATAAAAACATGCATGGGAATAAGAAACACCAAATTCAGCATAGGCTACCTCTGTTGGAGGAGGAAAAGAGGAATGGCAAGGGAGCATGGTAGCTTCAATTCTATCTGTAATGTTTTATTTCTCAAAAAAAAAAAAAAGGTAACAAGAAAAGACCTAAAACAAATATGGCAACATAAGATAAAGCTGGATGGTGAGTATAATGGTATTCATTATTATGTTGCTTAATTTTTATATGCTTGAGACATTTAATAATAAAAACATCTTAAAACTAAGAAGTCAGTGGGGAAAGACACAATGATTACACTCTGAAGTTTCAAATGTCCTCCCTTGTAAAACAGGGGCCATGATGGTATCTGCCTCATGGAGTTGTTCCAAGAATTAAATGAGATCATGAACATAAAGCACTTAGCATACTACGGGGACAGTAAGAGCTAAATTAGTGGCTACTGTTATTATTCCATCCCATAATCATCACCACCCTGACCCCTGAAAAGTCTTAAGAGAAGCGTTAAGAAACAAGAATGCTAAACTGGTAGGGAATTTCCCCTAGTCCTTGCTTGTTAAGAAATTATCCTGTATGCTCTAATCTCTTCTAGCTTAACCCAGCATTCAACCACATTGTCACAAAATTAAACACCAGGCTGTATGACAAATTTGGCAAATTAATGGTCACTGAAGTGTATAGAGGCATTGGACTTAAAACTCAGAGACCTCAGCAATTCACCTGAAGTCTCTGAACCTCAATACACATGTGAGTACTCTTCTGAAAAATGGGGGATAATTATTCACTGTTAACTTCAAACATTACTGTGAGGCCCAAATGAGGGGATGTTTATGAAAACACGATAAACCTAAAAGCCCTATACTAATGAAAGTTGATATTTAATGAATCTGCGGGAGAGGGGGATGGATTCAGATACATTTCAAGTTCTAAAGCAGTTCCGCATGGCAGCCTTAGCACTTCTGTCTGCCATTGGACCATCACCCGCCTTTCCTGGCACTCGCTTGGTAACCTCCACCTAAAATATGAGCATCTCTTTATTTTTCAAGGGAAGAATATTTTTCCCATCTCCCAAGTCTCTCTCTTAATTCCTCTGCTCCCCATCCCTTCTGTGACCCTATTCTGTCCTTCCACATCTCTCTCATCTGTCCACCCCCTTCTTCACACTTCAGTTTACCACCCCCTCGCTGTTCTCTAACCTCCTGGTTGCAACCTCAGAAACTGGTTCCCTTTCTATTTTTATCATACCTAAGAAAACCTATTGCCTTAGAGCACAAAGCTTATACCGAGGCCGCTAAAATTGCAACACCAGACACAATCCCACATCCTTCTTTTAAGGCTCTAAAACCAAGACCCTTACCAAGGTGGATCTGACAGGTACAGCCAAGGAACAGGACTTCCTCACTGGCCTTTGATTTCCAACCTTTCCCATATGCAAGCAACATATGGGAGGCACAGAGCACAAAAGGCACTCAGTGGGCTTTATCATTCCACAAAATGGGCATAATGTTTAAACAAAATCAAAGTGAACTGAAATTATCTGTAAGAATTCCGCAACTCCCTTTGAGGTAAGTGGAACACTGTAGGACAGAAAAACAACCCAGGGCTGGAAATCTCTGCTTTCGGTAACATTTCACAAGATAAGGGTGCCAGGACTCTCCTCCTACATGGGCATAGAGACCAAATAATGTTAAGCTGCAGCAACAGGTTTCTTTTTTAAAAGAAATCATTTAAACCATGTAGACGGGTTTGCTAAAGCTTGGAGCCTCTAACAAGTCCATAAGAAACTGGAGATCAGGTGGGAGCAGGAGGCGGGCAATTCAATCACTTCTCGGGGCCCACCCTGCGGTGCCAAATGCCCTCCCTCCCGCCCAGGAAGGCACGGGTGGCACCTCCAGGCCTTGAGAGCCAGGGGAAAGAGTGGCCCAACACATCCTGGCCTCCCCCTCCCCCCGCTCTCCCGCAGAAATGCAGCAGCCGCGGCACGGCATCGCCCTGGGGCAGGGCCTTCGCACTTGCCTCCTCCCTGCTCGGAAAAGCCCAAGAATTCCCGCCTCCCCGTGGAAGGCGGGAGAAGCACGGGAGGGCGGGCGGCCTCCTCGCTCCCCATCCCCGACGCCGGGGCAAAGCCGGCGTCTCGGCGGGCCACCCCGCACCCCGAGGATGGCCGCTCACGCCCCCTCCTCTGCCGGACCCAGGCCCCGGCTCTCTCGAGGGGCGGAGCATCCTTCCCTCCCCAACCTACAAGGCGCGGCGGAAAGACCGCGATCCTCTCCCTAGCAACACCCTCCCGCAGGGGGCCAGGGGGCGGCGGCATCCCCCCACCTACACACGCCTTCCCCCACCCCCACTGGGCGGAAGACCCGATGTCGCTCCCTTGTCTCAGGTGGCCAGAAGGCCTCCCTTTTCCTCAGCAGGGTGAGGGGCAACTGTCGCCAGCCGAGGTAGAGGCGGGGGTGGGGGGTAGGGACACTCCCCCCTCCCGCCGCCATCACCTCAGGGACGAGAACAAGTCCTTCTCCCAGCAGGGCGAGGGCTTCCCAACCCCTCAACGGGGCGGACGGGTATGCAGCCCCTTGGAGAAGCAACAGGCGCCCCCATCCCCCTCCCAAGCGCGGAGTGCCGACCCCCTCACCCCTCCCGCTCTTCACCTCCGGAAGCTGGGCCGAAGCCTGGGCGAGCACTGGGCCTCACTCCGCCCCCAGCGCCATTTTATCGCCCCCTCCCCGACCTCCCCCACCCCGAGGCAGCCCGGCCAGCGCCAGGGGGAGGGCAAGCAGGCAGTGATTGGCAGAAAACCGCCCCGCCTCTTGGAGGGTTGCGCCCCGCGCAGGCGCCGCAGCCCCGCCCTCCGCCCTGCCTGCCCCGCCTACTGGCTCCACCCCTTGGTCTCTCATCGACCCGCTCGACTCTCTGCTGCGCTTGACTGTTTCTCGGCCACTGCCAGGCGGAGAAGGGTCCAGGCCGACGAAGCCGAGCGACGAGCTCAGCTGATGCAA
Organism: Equus caballus; assembly: GCF_041296265.1. Classification (NCBI taxonomy): domain Eukaryota; kingdom Metazoa; phylum Chordata; class Mammalia; order Perissodactyla; family Equidae; genus Equus; species Equus caballus. The sequence continues at coordinate 24,147,419 of NC_091685.1, forward strand.
CCTAACCGGACCCGCGTGACAGTTCCCGGCACGCGGCGGCGGCGGCGGCGACCGAGGAAGGGCGCGAGTGCCTCGCTGAACGCGGGAGACGGGGGCGACGGAGCCATGGGAGACTCTCCGAGCCCTGAAGAAAAGCTGCACCTTATCACCCGGAACCTGCAGGTCGGGCCTCAGGGTGGGAGATGCGCCGTTGGGGTCTGGGGGCCCGAGGTCCAGTGATCTAAGCCCCACTATCAGGTCCTAAATGTGTGGGGCCGGGGACTCCGCGCCAAGGCAGCTCAGAGAGTCTGCAGCCCTCATTGCCGGTCGGTCAGGCAGTCAGAAAGCCAAGCAGCAATTATGTGGGTACTACAGAAATCACAGTGGGCTCACTTTCTGTGTGCAGTTACCTGGTGTTGACCAGACTTTGAATCCAGGACTCCCACCCTACCCGCCCTGTTATGCGCCAGGCGCTGGGGATACTCAGGGCCCTGCCCTCCCAGAGCTTGTCTGGGAGGAATCAGATGTTAAAAATGACCCATAATCCAAGTACTTGATTACAGGTGAAGCTTGTTCTGGAAGGTACTACACGTGGAGCTTTGAAAGGAAATTAGGGGAGAGGGCTGGGGTAGTGTCAGGGAAGGTGGAGGAAGTGACCTCTAAACTGTGCCCTGAGGATGTGGGTCACCTCTTCACTCCCATATAGTCCTGCTGTTACCGGGAAGTGCCGAAGTTAACCAGAGGAAGAATGAGGGGAAAGCATTTCAGGTAGAAGGAACCCAGGTCAAGACCCCGTGGTTCAGAGAGAAGGCTAATTTGGCTGGAGTAGAGTGAGTAAAGTGTGAATCAGCCACTTAATAAATATTTATGTTGTTCATTCCTTTGCCTCTTGCAGGCCTCTGACTGTTGTCACATCAGGAAAACTTTCCTGCCCACTTTATTTAAATTACAAGTCCCCTGCCATCAGAACCGTCTCATTCCTTGCTCTGCCTTTTTTGTGGTGGTGTTTCTCCATAGAACCTATCACCATCTGACATACTATACATTTTACTAGTTTGTTTAGAAGGGGTAGGCAGGGACCAGATCATAAGGGCCTTGTCTAAAATTGGGGTGAGGGCTGGCCCTGGGCCTAGTGGTTAAGTTCAGCCTGCTCGGCTTCAGCGGCCTGGGTTTGGTTCCCGGGTGCAGACCTACACCACTCGTCTGGGGCCATGTTGTGACAGTGACCTACGTACAAAATAGAGGAAAATTGGCAACAGATGTTAGCTCAGGGCAAATCTTCCTCAGCAAAAAATTAAATAAGTAAATAAAATTAGAGTGAGCACTCTAAGAGCAGTGATACACTGGTTGAGCCACAGCTTGTTTTTTCCTCTTTTTTGAGATAAAATTCACATACCATAAAATACACCTATTTAAAATGTACAATTCACTGGGTTTTAGTACAGTCACAAAGTTGGCAACTATCACCGTTATCTAATTCCAGAACATTTTCATTGCCTCCCAGAAAACCTGTACCCATTAGGAATTCCTGCCCATTTCTCTCCTTCCCTGAGTCCTAGAAAAACACTAATCTACTTTCTGTCTCCACCTATTTGCCTATTCTGGACATTTCATATAAATAGAATCATATAATATGTGGCCTTTGTGTCTGACTTCTTTCAGTTAGCCTAATGTTTTCAAGGTTCATGCATACTGTTGCACCTATCAGAACTTTATTCCTTTTTATGGCTGAATAATATTCCATTATATGGATATACCATGTTTTGTTTATCCATTCATCAGTTGATGGACATTTGGGGTATTTCCATTCATAACTTGATCTTTTTTTTTTAAAGATTTTATTTTTCCTTTTTCTCCCCAAAGCCCCCTGGTACATAGTTGTGTATTTTCAGTTGTGGGTCCTTCTAGTTGTGGCATGTGGGATGCCGCCTCAGCATGGCCTGATGAACCATGCCATGTCCGCACCCAGGATTTGAACAAGTGAAACCCTGGGCCACCGAAACAGAGTGCACGAACCCAACCACTCGGCCACAGGGTCAGCCTCCATAACTTGATCTTAACCAGAGATTCTTGCATGCTTCCCCTTAGCCAGATCCTTTGTTTTCTAGCCTCTCTTCATAAAAATAGTGCTGACAGAGGCAAAGGATACACAAAGCTAGGGGTGTTGACTCACTCAGATTTTAAAGGGTAAGTGAGATGACTTTTCCTTGGGTGGTGAGAACCCTCCAAGTGTCCAAATAGTCAGGGGCTTGGAGAATGCAGAATCAACCTCCAAATGGCTTGGAACATAGGATTTTAACAAGTCCTGCTAATAGTTGATTCAAACCAGCAAAACAATTTTTGTCTATCATGGCTTTCAACAGCCTCCCTAACCATCACTTGAAGAAACACTGAAATCTTTTTTATCAGCAGTATACTGGCCTGTTAGAATTTTTCCAGTATTGTCTTAGGGCAAAAGGAAATCATTAAAGAATTTGAACAGTGAATGAGTTAATCAGATTTTGGGTTTTAAGATCTCTGTGGCTGCTTTTTAGAACTTAGAGAGAGCAAGAGTTGATATGGGAGACCTTTTAGGAGGCTAATACAGTAGTCCTGGTGTGATCTGATGGTGGCCTGGACTAGGGTGGTGGCATAGAGACAGAAGTAGGAGGATTTAAGAGCTATTTCAAAGTAACTGATGCAACTTGGTGAATGATAGTACCGTTTACTAACCTAGAGATGAAACCATAAGTGGAAAAAGATGCTTGGGGAGTGAGGCAGGAAGGGGAGAGTATGAGTTTAATTTGAACATGTTGAGTTTGAATTAACTGGGCTGGTAACAAGTAGATGGTTCTATATATATGGGTGTGAAGAGGAGATTTGGGAGTTACTAGCTCATGAGTAGTAACGGAAGCAAGGGGATCAGTTAGGGAGAATGTAGAGTAAGAAGAAGAGAGATAGTGGCTGACCCTGTGGCCTAGTGGTTAAGTTTGCCATGCTCCACTTCAGTGGCCTGGGTTCAGTTCCCAGGTGCAGACCTACAACACTCATTGGAGGCCATGCTGTGGTGGCAACCCACATACAAAGTAGAGGAAGATTGGCACAGATGTTAACTCAGGGCAAATCTTCCTCAGCAAAAGAAGAAGAAGAAGAGGAGACATAGGGCACCAAGGATTGCTAATATTTAATGATTAGGAAGACGAAGAGCAGCTGCAAAGCAGTCTGAGACCCAGCAGCCAGAGAAGTAGGAGAAAAACTAAGAGGATAAAATAGAGGAGACCAAAAGAGGAGAGAGTTTCGGGAGGGAGTGAGGCCTAAAAAATATTCGTTGAATTTAGCAACATGGACGCCATCTGTGATCTTAGCAAGAGCATTTTCGGTAGTGTGATGCTGTATGAATTCAAACTGGAATGGAAGATGAGGAATGGAGACTAGAAGTAGAGGCAACTATTTCCAGAAGTTGGCTGTAAAAGGAAGGAGCGTGAGTTAGAGGTATTTGAAGGGGAAGGTATGGTTAAGGACGTGCCCCCTTCCCCTAACATCAGTGTCATTTCACTGGAATGGTATTAGCAACTGCACCAGCTTCGGTTGGCTCTCACTCAGCGCTGAGAGCATAGCTGGACCTCCCTGCTGACCCTGAGCCTGGACCCCAGTGACACATGCCTTTGTTTTCCTTGTCACAGGGTAAAGGATGAGCAAGGTGGGGCACCAGCATTAAACCAGCTCTTCTGCTTCCACAACAGGAGGTTCTGGGGGAACAGAAGCTGAAGGAGATACTGAAGGAGCGCGAATTGAAAGTTTACTGGGGAACGGCAACCACAGGCAAGCCCCATGTGGCTTACTTCGTGCCCATGTCTAAGATTGCGGACTTCCTGAAAGCAGGATGTGAGGTAAGAACGAATGTTATAAACCAAGCACTTGCCTTTGGGGAATGGCCAAAAGAGAGACTTACCAAGGGCAGGGCAGGGAGGGGGTTTGCTGGTACTTGGACAGATTCACATTTTGGTGGCCCCTTATCTCCTATGTCCAGGTAACAATTCTGTTCGCCGACCTTCACGCGTACCTGGATAACATGAAAGCCCCATGGGAACTTCTAGAACTTCGAGCCAGCTACTATGAGAATGTGATCAAGGCAATGCTGGAGAGCATTGGTGTGCCCTTGGAGAAGCTCAAGTTCGTCAAAGGCACTGATTACCAGCTCAGCAAGTAAGTGCTTGATCATCCACCCTCCTCATGGCTCTGGTGCTTCTAGCTGATTACAGGCTTGTGAGTCCAGCACTCTTTAAATTTGGATTAGAAGCTGTTTGGCTCTACCTGTTTAGAACCATTTTAAAATGTATACCTTTTGTCCTTTTAATTCATCCATCAAAACTGTACTAACTAGTAAATGCCTAGGAACTGTCCTGTTTGCTGGAGATACAAAGGTAACCATAAGAAAGTCCTTGGCCTTGCAGAGCTCACAGCATATGGGAGAGTGATGATGAACAATTCAGCCTCCCTTTCCCCTTCCAGCCTCTGCAAATAATGATAAAAGAAATGTGAAAGAAAACATTTCACTTCTTTCTCACCTCCCCAACAATTTGTATTGCTTCTTATCTTTGTCAATTTTTTTCATATTTATAATGTTAGCATACATATGATTTTGTGTCCTCATTTTTAAACTTACAGTTTCCTAAGAAACTCCCCCATGCTACCTCAGAGTCTCCACGTTTTTTTATTTTTAAAACCTCTCAGGGACCGGCCCAGTGGCACAGCGGTTAAATGTACATGTTCTGCTTCAGCGGCCCGGGGTTCTCTGGTTCGGATCCCGGGTGCGGACATGGCACTGCTTGGCACGCCATGCTGTGGTAGGCGTCCCACATATAAAGTAGAGGAAGATGGGCACGAATGTTAGCTCAGGGCCAGTCTTCCTCAGCAAAAAGAGGAAGATTGGTAGCAGTTAGCTCAGGGCTAATCTTCCTCAAAAAAAAAAACACCTCTCAAATAAACCATGTATCACTCTACTAGTCACTTTTGCATTTAAACCCTTACAATGCCTTTTTAAGGTAAGCATTGTTTTATCCCCTTTCACAGATAAGGAAATAGATTCAGGTTGTTTCCCAAGTTCGTACAGCCAGTGAGTAGAAGAGCCAGGATGTGAATCCAGATCTCTTGCTTACAAGTCAATTTCTCTTTTTACTGCATCTAACATAATTTTCTTTACCATTCCCCACTGTTGCATAGAAACATGTAAAGCATATCAACATCCTTATGTAAGCATCCTTCTATGAATCTACAGGCGTGGTAAAGTGCCTGAGATTTCATTCATTTTTACATTTATTCTGCATATATTCATGGAGCACTTATTATGTGGTAAGCACTGTGCTAGGTGCAGAGTATGCAAAAGTAAATTAAAATAAAAGTCCTTGTCCTAAGGGGCTTATATTCCAGTGAGGGAATACAGAGGTAAAACAAATAAACAGGTTATATATATAGTGTGTCAGATGTGATAGGTGCCACAAAGTAGGCAGGCAGGGGGAGAGAAAGTTCTCAGGGGAATGGAGAATTTCTGTTTAAATCGAGTGGTTAGAGAAGACCTCTATGATGTGATAACATTAGCCAGAGACCTGAAGAAGGTGAGAGAGTGAGTCATGCAAATATTTATTGAGTTCTTACTGTATGCCAGACACTGTTCTAGGTATTGAGATTATAACAGTGAATAAGGCAGGCAAGGTTTTTATTCTCCTAGAATTGAACAAAATTTGGGGTATGGGAAGATGGGATAAATAAAACTATCTTGCTTCAAAGTCACTTTGATCTTTTTCTGTATACAAAAGCGACTTCAAAGGAAGATGGCTTTGTAAGTACATGTATTGATGCACTCCCTATGTTCCATACACAGCAATGATGCATAAAAATATAAAAATTAAAAACCAGAGGACATAGCCAGGTTCAGAAATAAGCTAAACATCTCTGTGGTAACAGAAACAATTGAAATGCAGATTGGTAAGTTGGGCTGAAGTTACAGGTCTGCTGTGTTCCGGTCTAGAAGCAGTCAGTGAGAACAAACCAGGCTTACTGCTTAAAGTCAGAGGATAAAGTAGAGCTTTTCCCCTTTTCTCATTCCCACCTCTACCCCTCAAGTAGAGCCCAGGAGTGGAGGCACTATTGGCCACCCCCCTGGGTCTTTAGGGACTTTTATCTAGCTTCAGGGCTACAGAGAGTGGAGTGTGTGCATGCCAAGAATTGAACCAAGCTGCCTACCACTTATGAGTGTTATATGCCTGATATTACCAAAAAGACATAAGCTGTAAAATGCCAGGGAATTATATCCACTAAGAAAAGGAAATTATAAAACAGAAACAGGCAGAAATGAAACATAAATATATAGAAATAAAAAGAATCATTTGGAAATCTTGAAAATGTAAAAGTCAGTCGTTAAAGTAAAAGCAATGAAACAAAAAACCCACAAATTCACTGTCAGTAGAGAAGATCAACTCTAGACTGAACACAGCTGAAGAGAAAATTAGAGATTTGAAAGGTAATACCAAGAAATTCACCCAAAATGCAGCCCAGAGAGATGGGCAAAAAAACTTTAACAGTGTTTGAGATGTGGATAAGGACTTTTGTTTCCAGCAGTCTGGCAGGCTAGGTACTCTGACCCACCCTTCTGCTTAAAACTACTAAAAATGCTGGATAAAATATTGTTTCAGCAGCCGGCCCCATGGCCGAGTGGTTAAGTTCACGCGCTCTGCTTCGGCAGCCCAGGGTTTTGCCAGTTCAGATCCTGGGCGCGGACATGGCACCGCTCATCAACTCATGCTGAGGCGGTGTCCCACATGCCACAACTAGAGGACCCACAACTAAAAATACACAATTATGTACCAGGGGGCTTTGGGAGAAAAAGGAAAAAAAAAAAGAGTTTAAGAAAAAAAATTTAGAAAAAAGAATACTCAGTGGCCAGAAACCAAGTGAAAGTGAGAATACAGAGAGATACTGTATTTCAGTTAATCTAAGATGTCTTTAAAAATAGTGCTAATTAATCTATAACATGCCATTGTTTAAAAGACTCATCTAGATTTCAGAGATGTTAAACAGTAAAAAAAAAAAAAAAGCATCTTAGAATCTATAAAATATAGATTTTATGAAATACTGAATATAGTGTTCATAGAACACTGAAGACTTCTTGTACCTTGAGGGAGCTCATTGAATTGCATGCACTTGAACTTTGGTTTTCGTGGCCTCACACAGCATCATGGGAAAAAAAGAGAGAGAAAAAGATAAGAAAACTAGAGTACTAGGCCAGGAGGTCAAATATTTGAATAATAAGTATTCCAGAAAAGAGAATAAAGAGTCAGAGGGAAGGAAATCATCATTGGAACAATTTAAGAATAAAATAATTTAAGGAAATAATTAAAGGACATGAATTTCCAGATTGAAAGGGCCTGTCCAGTACCTAGCACAATGGATGAAAACAAACCCACACTAAAGCACATTATCTTGAAATTTCAGAACACGGGGGCCAAAAACAAGTATTCTACAAATTTCCAAAGGGACAAAAGAAGACACATACAAAATGTCAGGAATCAGAACAGCTTTGCATTTCTCAAAAGGAGCACCGAAAACCAAGTGATGAAGCAAAGCCTTTAAAATTCTGAAGGAAAAGAATTCCCAACCTCAAAATCTATACCCACCCAACCTATACCATTCAAGTGTAGCAGTAAGATATCTGAAAATATTTATCTGAAAGGAAATATTTTCATGTTTTTGTTGGTCATTTATGTTTCCTCTTCTGTCAAGTGTCTATACAAGTGTTTGGGCCCATTTTCCTACTTTTTTTTTTTTAGGAGTTCTTTATGTATTCTGGATACCAAATCCTTTGTCATTTATATATCATGGGATCAAAAATTAACCACTGGAACGGAACAGAGAGTTCAGAAATAGATCCTCACAAATATGGAAACTTGATATATGACAGAGCTGGCATTGCAGATCAGAGAGAAAAATGAACTTTTTAAGAAAAAATGGTGCAGACAATTGGTTATCCATATGGGGAGAAAAATTATCCCTCTATTCCAAGTGGATTAAAGATTTCACTGTAAAGGCCAAACTATAAGACATTTCAAAGACAGTATATAAGACTCTCTTATGGGGAAAAAAAAGGGGGCAGGCTGGCCCTGTGACCAAGTGGTTAAGTTTGCATGCTCTGCTCTGGTGGCCCAGGGTTTTGCCAGTTTGGATCCTGGGCACGGACATGGTACCGCTCATCAGGCCATGTTGAGGCGGTGTCCCACATGCCACAACTGGAAGGACCCACAACTAAAAAGATATACAACTATATACTGGGGGGATTTGGGGAGAAAAAGAAAAAAAAAGAAAGACTCTCTTATGATCTCAGGTCAGGGAAAATTAAACAAGACACACCAAAAGCACAAATCACAGGAAAAGATTGATGAATCCAACTTCATTAAAATAAGACCTTCAGTATGTCAAAAGTGAAAAGATAAGCCACCAACTGGGAGAAGATAGTATTTGTAACACTTATAACAAGCGAAAGATTACTATCCATTATTATATGTCAAAAACAACAGAATCAACTGTCAAAAAATGAGTCAATCCAGTAGAAAAAACTTAAATAGGCATTTTACAGAAGAAACTGAGTGACCAATACGAATATGGAAAGATGCTTAACCTCCTTGGTTGTTATTCAAAGAAATATAGATTAAAAGTGCAGTGAGAAACCATTCATGCTTGCCAAATTGGCAAAATATAAAATAATGACAGTATTAGGTAATAAAATTGATAGAAGAAACTTTGGAAAATAGTTTAGCATTATCCACTAGTGTTCAGGATACAAATCCCTTATGATCCAGAAATTCTACTGCTTGGCACATATAAGGGAACTTGCACACATACAACAGGATACACATACAAGAATATTTACAACACATTGTTTAGAGACACAAACATAGTATAAAACTGGAAAGAAGTACAAAACTTCAGGATGGTGGTTACTCTGGAGGAGGAGAAAGCAGGACGGGATCATGGAGGGACGCACAGAAGCTTCAGAAATAATTAGGTCTTTTTTCTTAAACTGAGTGACGGGTTGTTCTTAGTGCCGTGGAGTGGATTCCAACTTCTAGTGACCCTGTGTACAGCAGAGCGAAACCCTGCCTGGTGTTTTTGCGCCATCCTCTCACCTCTGGCACTGTATTAAACAATTAATAGTGCTGTATCAGACAATGCTCCACCAGTATTCATAGGGTTTTCATGGCCAATTTTTTCAGAAGTGGGTGGTCAGGTCCTTCTTCCTAGTCGGTTTTAGTCTGGAAGCTCTGCTGAAACCTGTCAACCATGGGTGACCCTGTTGGTATTTGAAATACCAGTGGCATAGCTTTCAGTGTCACAGCAACACGCAGCCACTACAGTAAGACACTCGACAGACGGGTGTTGTGGTTCCCTGACCAGGAAGTGAGCCTGGGCTGAGGTGGTGAAAGCACCGAATCTTAACCACTAGACCCCCAGAGTTAGTGGTGGGTCAATATTGAAAGAACAATATTCTTAATATTGTTCATTATTGTTTACATGTATTTAAGTTAAAAAAAAATAAAAGATATGGAAGGTAGATTGAGAAAGTCTGATGTCTATTTAATAAGCATTCCAGAAGAAGAGAATGGAGGGGAATGGCAGAGAAGCCCTATTTCAAGAGATAAGTGAAGAAAAAGATTAATTAAAGCCATCTATAAAAAGGAAAAACATAAAAATGAAGTCGTGTTTTAAAGGAGTGGATGGACCGCTCACGTTTTAGAAGCTACCAGGCAGTGTTCTCTTTGAAGGACTTAAGATGGGGAGAGTGAATTAATACGCTTTAGGATTAAACTGAGGCCTGGGCCCATTCTCACAGCTGCCCCTCTTGTTTCCTCTTCAGAGAGTACACGCTAGATGTGTACAGACTCTCCTCCCTGGTCACACAGCACGATGCTAAGAAGGCTGGCGCCGAGGTGGTAAAGCAGGTAGAGCACCCGTTGCTGAGTGGTCTGCTGTACCCCGGACTGCAGGTACTTAGGAGGGACGGAGTTGCCCGACGACCTTTCCGCTGCTTCTAACTGCTGCTCACACACCTCTCTCAGCCCCAGTTAAACCGACGTGACGTGTGTCCTTTGACGTGTGTCCTTTGACCGTGCTGTAGGCCTGCCTTCCTGGGTTCCTCCTCCGCCCCGCCCCCACCTTCCTGGCCCCCGCTTTGACTTCTTCACTGTAAGTCCTCCCCCACCTGTCTTTCTTTTAAAAGACTGCTCCTCTCACCCACCTTCTTTATGTTAGTCATGAGCTGTTAATTGAAGAAAGTGAATTTCAGAGTGATAGGTGAAAATAAATTTTAGGCATGATCTTATTTTCCATTAAACAAAACAAACACATCATATTTTGTGTATGTGCATATTTGTATGAGCAAGGAGAAAGATCGGAAAATTCAAACCAAGCTATTAATACTGATTACAAGCTCAGGAAGGTAACATGAAAATGTAGACAGACTTAACTTTTTCTCTGTGTGTTTCTGTAATGTTTGATGTAAGAAAATCAGGTCATCCCTTCGTCATCGCCAAGTGATCTTTCCAGAGGTTAAACTCAGAGACATTCTGGATCTGCACTGCCCACTATGGTAGCCTCTAGTCATAATCCACATAATATGTGGCTATTAGCTATTAAAAGTAATTAAAATTGAAATTTTTAGTTCTTCAGCTACATTGGCTATATTTCAAGCGCTCACAAGCCACATGTGGCTAGTGGCTAACCTATTGGACAGCATGGATAGAGAACATATTCATCGTCACAGAAAGTTCTATTGGACAGTGCTGTTCTAGATTCTTCCTGCTTGCTTGCCTTTCTCTTCCTCTCCTTCTTCCTCTTCCCCCATCCCATCAAACACTAAGTTTTATCAGTTCTACTTCTTCAAAATCTCTTGAATTCATTCCTGCTCTGCATCCCCACTGACTTGGTTCATTGTTATTTCTCACCTGGACTCTCACAGCAGCCTTCTAGCTATTTTCTTTGTCTTCAGCCTGCAGGCGTCCACTCCATGCTCTGCCCTCTTGCTGGTGTGATCTTTCTGTAGAGCAGGTCAAGTTTCTCCCCTTCTTAGAAGCGTTCACTGGCCAGGATGATGCTAGGTACCCTAACGTGACATTCAGGGTCCTAACCTACTTTTCTAACGTCTTCACTAACCACTTCCCATATCCCTTGAAGTTTGTGGTTTTGCAAGCTGCGTTGCTCATAACTTCCCTGAACACTTCACACCTCTGTGCTTTCTCACATTCCATTTCCTCTGCACAGTGAAAAACATCTGTATATGCAAAACCAAGCTCAGACCACAGTCTGATTCTAGGAAGCCTTCACTGCCACCTGTCTGACCAGTTGGAGAGAATCATTTCTTTCCTTGTGTTAGCGTTGTTTCGTAAATAAACATCTAGGTTAGCCCTTTGCACACTGTATTGAAGTGATCTGTTTACATGTCTCTCTCCTCAACTGGGTAATTGGCTTCTTGAAGGCAGAGTCTGGGTCCAGTTTATCGCTACATCCACAGGGCTGGCTCTAGGCCTGGCATGTAGTAAGCAACCGTGACTCTTCATTTACTAGTTCAGTCTTGCTTTTTTCTTCTGAGCTCTCACGGCAGTTACTTCTTATGGCACTTATTTGACGTTTATCACAGGCTGCCTTATCTGTCACAGTGGGTAACTTTGACGTGACTGTGGCTGTCTTCTCCTTCCTCCCTCCCTTCCTCACTGGATTGTGAGCTTCTGGAGGGCAGGGACTCTGCTTACTTTTTACCCCAGGACATCCACGTGGAGTACTGTTCACTGCAGGCACTCAGCAAGTGTTTATGCAGCTCTCGAGGCCAACAGGGAGGCTGAATGCTGCTTATTTGCTTCCCAGCCCTACCTTCTGAAAAATCGAGTGATTTTCAAGTGTCTGATTTCTCATACCCATACAGAAGAAACAGAGTCGCAGCTTATACTTATGCGTTTCTTTCTACAGGCCTTGGATGAAGAGTATTTGAAAGCAGATGCCCAGTTTGGAGGCGTTGATCAGAGAAAGATCTTCACCTTTGCAGAGAAGGTCAGTGTCCTCCTTCCTATCTCTTTTCTTTTGAGCCTCAGAGGTATGCAATTAAAGTTCATTGAATATGTCGCTCCCACTAGTCATAACCATATTGTATGGCAGGTGTTGTTCTCCTTGTTTGGCAGATGAGAAAACTGAGGGTAGAGAGAGTAAGGACGTTGTCCAGTATCACACAGTTAGTGATTGAGCAGAAATTAGCACCCAGATCTGTCTGGCTCAGAAGCCCCTGCTCCTGCTGCGGTCACCAGGATGCTGCCCCTAGACTGTAGGATTTGCTTCTTTCCTAATAGCTCAGTTTCCAGGGAAAGGCACTACCAGTCAGAGTTACTGTTCCTTCCCAGAGTGTTTGGTCTATATTACTCTGGATCTTACATAAACCACTCACCTCTGAGATGAGGTTTAACAGGGTTTAAAGGAGGAACTCAGCACAAACGCATAATACTTCTTTTCTGGGAAAGAACTTGAGTAAGTTGAAAGGGACTGTTGAGAAGTGGTTGGTATTTTTGAAAGCTTCTCAAAACCTCACATTGGTAGGGGTGTGGAGAAAACAGTGCTAGTGGAAATGTGTCTTCCTGCAAGGTGATTTGACATCTCTAAAATGTCTCTATCCTTTGCCCTAATAATTTTATAAATTCGTCCCAAGGAGATAATTTTAAAAATGCAATTTGAGTTATGTATAAAAGTGTTTTATCACATTATCAATTTACAGCAAAAATCCAGAAATAAACTTACATCCAGCGTAAGTTTACAATCCAGGGATTGGTTAATACATTATGATAAATCCTCACAATGGCATATTATATAACTTTTTTTTTTAAGATTGGCACCTGAGCTAACATCTGTTGCCATTCTTTTTTCTCTTTTTTTCTTCTTTCTTTCTCCCCAAAGCCACCCAGTACATAGTTGTGTATTCCAGCTGTGGGTCCTTCTAGTTGTGCTAAGTGGGACGCCGCCCCAGCGTGGCCTGATGAGCGGTGCCAGGTCCACGCCTAGGATCCCAGCTGGCAAAACCCTAGACCACCAAAGCGGAGCGCGGGAATCCAACCACTCTGCCATGGGGCCGGCCCCTATTATATAATATTTTTAAATGGTTTTTGGATATATTTGATGAACGTGGAAATGTTTACAATGTAAAGTTTTTGATTAACCCAGTATTTCTTATTATTCCGTGTTTATCTCCTGTGTTAACTTCTTAGTTGAACCTTCTCTCATTATTCCAGGAGAGATATGACCCATAGCTTGTTTTTGTGTGACTCAGAAGCTGTAAGAATAGTTTTTATATTTTTAAAGGGCTATAAAAAAAACGAAGAAGAGTAGGCAATAAAGACCATGTCGGGCCCACAAGGCCTAAAATATTTATCTGGCCCTTTACAGAAGAGTTTTGCCCACCCCTGCCCTAGAGAATACATGTATCTTTGTAATTTATTACAATTTGTTAGATATCTTTACCACTTCCCAACAATACAAGAACTTAGAACAATTTTACTCTATTTAACACCTTCCTGCCTTTTGTGCTATTGTTGTCATATATTTTACTTTGACATATATTTTAAATCCCAAAGACTTTATTATATTGTTTTTTAAACAGTCAATTTTTGTGTATGTTTACCCATACTCACCCTTTCTGATATTCTTGATTCCTTCCTGCGCTTCTGTGTCTCTGTGCTTCCATCTGGGATCATTTTCCTAAAGTCCCCTCACTTAGAATTGTATACTTGTAGTCCAAGTCTCTTGGTAATGAGTTCTTGAGCTTTCTTTTGTCTGAAAACATCTTTCTTTTGCTTTCACTGAGTGTAAAATTCTAGGTTTGTAGTTATTTTTCTTTTAGCACTTTAAAGAGTTGCCCTGTTACCTCTGGCTTCCATAATTTCCATTGAAAAGTCACCTGTAAGTATTATTGTTTCTCCCTTGCAGATAATGTATCTTTCCTCCGGCTGCTTTTAAAGTTTTCTCTGTCTCTGATTTTCAGTAGTTGGACTGTGATGTTTTTAGCTATAGTTTTCTTTGTGTTTATCCTGCTTGGATTTTGCTGAGCTTTTTGAGTCCGTGGGTTGAGGTTTTCATCAAATTTGGAATATTGTCTCCTGTTATTTCCTTAAATATTGCTTCTGTCGTGTTCTCTGTCTCCTCTCCTAGGACTCTAATTTTATAAAGGTTTGACATCTTGATCATGTCTCACATGTGTGTCATATCCTCTTCTGTTGTTTTCCTGTCTTGTGCCCTCTGTGCTTTAGTTTGCATATTATCTACTGACTTTTCTTCAAGTTCATTAATCCTGTCTTCTGATAAATCCACCCAACATTGTACTGTGCCATTTTAGAACTTCCATTTGATTCTTTTTCATAGATTCCAATTCTCTTTTGCAGTTCTCTTTTATCCATTTTGTCCATCTTTTTCTCGTTCCCGTTAACACACCAATTATATTTATTTTGACATCCTGATTTGCTTATTCCCATATCTGGATTGTTTCTGGGTCTCTTGGCTATCAGTCACTTTTTTCTGCTTCCCATTTCTAGTACTTTTTCATTGTATCGCAGACACTGTAGACATGTTGTAGAGGCTCTGGATTATGTTTATAGACTGCTGTGTTTTCCGTAGGCTGTTAGGTTACTCACTTATCACCTTGATCCTGTCAGGGTTGGTTTTAGGCTTTGTTAGACCAGATCTCTTTCAGTTTCGCCCTTACTCCTATGACGTGGCCCTTATTCTTAGGATGTGGCCTTTCTAGGGTCTCAAACTGAAATCTCAGGATGTTCACAAGGCCCTCTCTGCTTTGATTGGACCTAAACTTCAACCTCTGTCTCCCCACCACTGTGCAGCCTCTGAAGTCTCTGCTCTGGTCTCCAGCCTCCTGGAGCCTGTTCTCTGCTGGGCTTCCTGATGTTTCTCTGTATGCATGCATAGCTGTGAGTCAATCAAGCAATCAATGGAGACTTTTGCCTTAGAGTTTTGGAGGGGGCTCCCTTCTCTCCAGAAACCTTCCCAAATCCTAGCCTCCTGGCAGTCCCGACGTCCAATCTCTGTCTTCTCTGCTTAGTCAGACTGCTATTCTCTGCTTAGTCTCTTTTTCTCAGCATTTGTTCTGAAAACAACACCCTTAAGGAGAAAGCCAGGGTGAGTGTGGTGTTACCTTTGTTTGCCTTCTCTCAAGATTTGTAGCCCTACACCAGTTGCTGTCCAGTGTCTGCAGATGGTTATTTTATGTATTTCCAGCTTTTATAGTTTTTTATGTTGGGAGGGTAAGTCCAATAGCCTCACAATGTAATACTAATAGAAAAACAGTAGGGAAAAAAACCTTTGTTTATATTGTGATCATCCTTGAAAAGTTATATATTCAGTAGAAAAAAGATTGGAAGGAATGTATCAAACAATTAAGTGCGTAGCCAAGTGAGATGAGATTGGGGCACCGAGGAGGAATATACTAATGTCTGCTTTTGTGTTTCTTTCTAACCCCTCAGTACCTGCCTGCACTTGGCTACTCAAAACGGGTCCACCTGATGAATCCTATGGTTCCAGGATTAACTGGTAGCAAAATGAGCTCTTCAGAAGAGGTAAGTCCCAACTCTGTCTTGAGTTTAGAAATCTTCTGCAAGAGACAGAGATTGAGCACTCAAAAGAACAGTGACCTGGCTAACTAGAATTCTCAAATATTTGAATTATTAGGAATCTTAAGTTATCTAATTAATCCCAGTGGTTCTTGAGTATTGAAGGGCTCAGGAAGCAGTCCTGATGGGATCCAATCATATTTTTAACAGTTTTACTGCTACTAATAAAAAGCACAAGCAAAAGTAATTTCTTCATTTATAGAACTGTGATAAAATTCAGCCTTATTAATGAGAAGCCTTATTAATGAGAAATTACATTTCCTCAATTAGCATCTTGAATCTTAGGGTGATGTTTGATATAACTAATCTGATAAACACGATATCTTTTACTATTCAAAAGTCCTTCTTAGGGAAAGTACACTTTTGTTCTGGTCACTAAGGGCCTCGAATAGAGGAATTGGTAGAACCCAAAGATGTGAAAAGTTGAGTTCTGGGTTACCAAATATGGCTGATCTTCAGAATTACATAGGGAATTAAAAAGAAATTTTTAAAAAGTTGATTAGACCCTGTTCTTAGAGATTCAGATAAAGTGGTTCTCGGGAACAACTCAGGAATCTGTATTTTCTTTCAAATCCTACTAGGTGATTCTGATTGAAATCACGTTTGGGCACTCATCTAGTTCTTTAAATCTGACTTCTTGATCTTTGATCAGAGACTGGTAAATATATGCGTGGAAACTGTTGTTGTTATTTTTAAAGGAATATATTCATTCCTTTTTCTCCCACGTTGAAATGCTCCATATGTCAGTTGTTTCACTATATCTTGTCCCTGGAAATCGGTGCTAGCAGCAGTTCCCAAACATGGCTGCATCGGAGTCACTTGGAGAGCTTTTTTTTTTTTTGAAGATTAGCCCTGAGCTAACTGCTGCCAATCCTCCTCTTTTTGCTTAGGAAGACTGGCCCTGAGCTAACATCCATGCCCATCTTCCTCTACTTCATACGTGGGACGCCTACCACAGCATGGTATGCCAACTGGTGCCATGTCCGCACCCGGGATCCAAACCATCGAACCCCGGGCCACCAAAGCGGAACGTGCGCACTTAACTGCTGTGCCACTGGGCTGGCCCCTGGAGAGCTTTTTAAAATACAAATGCCTAGCCCAATCCCAAGAAATTTTGATTCATTAGGTTTGGCTGGAGCCCAGTAATTTGTATTTTTTTTTTTAAAGATTTTATTTTTTTTCCCTTTTTCTCCCCAAAGCCCCCTGGTACATAGTTGTATATTCTTCGTTGTGGGTCCTTCTAGTTGTGGCATGTGGGACGCTGCCTCAGCGTGGTTTGATGAGCAGTGCCATGTCCACGCCCAGGATTCGAACCAACGAAACACTGGGCCGCCTGCAGCGGAGCACGCGAACTTAACCACTCGGCCACGGGGCCAGCCCCAGTAATTTGTATTTTTAAAAGCACTCCAGGTGATTCATATACAGTCATATGTAGACTAGAATTTGGTAACCACTGAACATAGATGAGCATGTGCTCTCTCACTCCAAATAAGAAACAAAGCCCAGTGCTCTAGAAAGGAAAAATGGCTCCAGATAATGTATAATACTCGGTGTTGGTGATTGCTGTGAAACAAGTATCCTCGCACTTCGCTGATGGTGATGGTGATTAGTATACCCCTTTCAGAAAACAGTTTTGGGCCTAACAGTTTTTGGTAGCTGAAGGAAATAATCCTAGAGGAGGCGGAAAAAACCCTCTGCAAAGATGTTCATCATAGTTTCATACAATCATGTACCGCATTACAACATTTCGGTCAGTGACAGGCTGCATGTACGATGGTGGTCCCATTAGATTAGTACCATACAGCCTAGGTATGTAGTTGGCTATACCATCTAGGTTTGTCTAAGTATGCTCTATGATGTTCGCACAACGACACCATCACCTAACAAGCATTTCTCAGAGCATATCCCCGTCATTAAGTAAAACATGACTGTATATAATTTTGTAAAAATTAGAACATATCTAACAGTTTAGAAATTATTGAATAAATTATGTTGTTACTAATAATTGGGAATATAATACAGCATAAAAATTATAGGTGAAGACTAGGTAGCCACTCAGAAATACTTATGATAAGTCTTAAGTGAAAAAACAGGACATTTATTCTCTAACTATAAATTTGTAGTAATTCCATATCCTGTAGGCAAGGCCAGGGAAGAACACAGAAAAATTAAAATAGTTTTATTTGTTGAGTGGCAATATTATGAGTGGTCCTTCACTCTGATTAATTCTGCTTTTGTTAAAGTTGTTTAATGTTTAAATCTTTGTTTAAAAAAATTAAATTCCACAGCTTAGTTGAGCATATTCTCATTTTCAACCACTAGAGGTCCTCTTCTCCTCATTGGCTTCTAGGATTCTAAGATTGATCTCCTTGATCGGAAGGAGGATGTGAAGAAAAAACTGAAGAAGGCCTTCTGCGAGCCAGGGAACGTGGAGAACAACGGGGTCCTGTCCTTCATCAAGCATGTCCTCTTTCCCCTCAAGTCTGGTAAGACGCCCCCTGTTTTCCTCTCCCAGGCCAGGCTGAAAGAGCAGAACTGGTGCTGTGGTCACACTTGTGATTGGTCGGAGATCTTCCTCTAGGGCCAGCTTCCCTGAGGCCCTGCTCTGCTTTCTCATATACTAATGCGTGATTGGAGTTGGGCTATCATTTAGTTGTCCGTGTGTTTGTTACCAGGTTAGGTTCTAAGTGGAGTGGCAGGGTGGGCAGAGGTGGTAGAGATGAGGGTTGGGGCAGGCATGTTGAACTAGAGGAATACAAAAGAAATGTAAGACGTGATTCTTCCCCTTAAGTTTGGATGCTCTCTGGGTATATGACATTGCCACTCATCCAATTTAAAAAACAATACAATCCCATATAATAAAGTTCAAAATATATGGCAGAAACTACAAACAACCATACATTTGGAGTAGGAATGCTGACTCTTCATTATCAATGAGTTTGTTGGTGTGGATCCTTTTTCTTATAGAGTTTGTGATCCTTCGAGATGAGAAATGGGGTGGAAACAAAACCTACACAGCTTACTCGGACCTGGAAAAGGACTTTGCTGATGAGGTAATACCAGAGGAGGAGCAATCCCCACTGAACTCACTCTCACAAACCTCTCTGTCTTGCCTCAGCCAGGTTTCTAGTTGTGTGCCTCAGCGCTCTGTTTTGATGCTGTGCAGGGCTTGATGCTCTTAATGGCTTAGATGAGGATTCGACTGGTTCACAAATTAGGTGGGCAAATGGCACAAAGCCAATATATTGATGTCCTAATCACTCTCCAACAGACTTAACCTGGAATGAAGGACCAACCCTAGCAAGATGAAGCATTTCAGGAACAGGTGAAAATCCAGGTTCCAAAAGAGACACAACTATAAAAGGACAGAATAGAGGATACTATTCATTTCAACAAACAGTTTACCAGAAGACTTACTAGGTGCCTACGTGTTAGGCACTGTGGTAAAGGCTGGCATTACAAAGAGGATTAAATCCTCATGAAGCTCATAGTCCAGTAAGGGGTGTAGACATGTAAACAGATAGCATTCACTGTGCTGCTGTACAATGAAGACACATACATGGTCCAGAAATAAAATAGGAGGAAGGGATAAAATGGCTCTCTGGGCAAGCTTTGTGGAGGGGACAAGATCCAAACAGTTTCACTTGAGGATTAGGAGCTCATGAGGAAATCTGTGAGGGAATAAATAGTGCAAAGACATGGTAAGATGCAACAGCGTGGTATATAAAGAATCACAAGTAGTTTGGCCCGATCAGAGTCTAAAAGGTGAGATGGAGCATTGTGGGAGAGAGAGGCAGGGCCAGGTCATCAAAGGAAGACGTAATAATAGTGTATATGGGCAATAAAATGGGGGGTTTTGATTGACTGAATTTGAATTGAATCGGCAAAGTGACAGGACTGTCAGAAATGTTAATGAAGTCTTGGCCTAAGTCATCAGAAATGTAGAGTCTGGAAGCAGGGAGTTGAGAGTCCATTCAGTGCTCCATTGTTCTGAGTACGTTGGGGGTTGTGCATTCAGTCCTGGACTTCAATTTTTTTTTTTTTTTTAAGATTTTTTATTTATTTTTTTCCTTTTTCTCCCCAAAGCCCCTCTGGTACATAGTTGTATATTCTTCGTTGTGGGTCCTTCTAGTTGTGGTATCTGGGACGCTGCCTCAGCGTGGTTTGATGAGCAATGCCATGTCCGCGCCCAGGATTCGAACCAAAGAAACACTGGGCCGCCTGCAGCGGAGCGTGCGAACTTAACCACTCGGCCACGGGGCCAGCCCCTGGACTTCAATTTTATAAGGTTTATTTGACAACCTGTGGTGTGTAGGTGGGGAGAGAAAGGATGCTATGATAGGGAACAGACTCAAAACCATGTCACAAAAGCATAGTTGAAAGAACTGGGGATGTTTAGCTGAGAAGCAAGAATGTGTTCAATCATCCTCAAATACTCTCATGGGAGAGGGGTTAGGTTTCTTCTTATGGCACCAGAGGGCTAAACCGGGACTGCAGACTGTTGACAGGGAGCACAGGAAGGCATGTTTAAGTTCATCATCAGAAAGAACTTTCTAATGAGCTCAATTGTGTGAGGAAGGACAGGGCTGCCTCACTTGACCTTGGGTTCCTGATCACTAAGGTGTTCAGGCAGAGGCCAGAGGATCCCTGAAGGCAATGTCATATGAGGGTTTGAGCATCAAATAGAGGAAAAGACTTGGAGACCTCTGAGATTTGAGGGACCTTAAGGCCCATTTTTTGGATGTTTCACAGCTGTTCCTCTGAAACCCTTCTAACTACAGTCTGAGGCAGGCCACAGAACCCACACTCCACTCCTCAGCCCCATCAGTAGTCCTTTGTGGGAATAGTGAGAAGCAGTAGAAGAAACCCTGCTGATAAAAGAGCCTGGAGCACGTTATCCAAGAGTACTTTCTGTGTGGTGGACGTGCTCTGTCTGCACTAACACAGCCGCCACTGGCCACAGGTGGCTGTTGGACCTTAGAATGTGACCTCAGTGCAACTGAGTAACTGAGTTTTAATTTACATTTAAATACCCACATGAGGCTAGTGGCTACCACACCGGACAGGTCTAAAGCTTTTCTATTGTGAAAAATTAAACATTCCCAAGGAAATGAAGAAATAACATCAAAAACAAAAATGTAGACATTGTATTACAGTTATTCATACCTCAGGGATACCCCCTCAGAATATCTCAAAGATCCTTTCAGGCCAGATTTGGGATATACAAGCGCTGGTCATAGGACACAGGAAGAAAAACTGAATTACTGACTCCTCCCTTGTACTAGCGCTGCTCTCACCATTTTCACCACGTTATGTAATTTAATCCGCATTCTGACTCTGAGATACAGGTATTATTATCTTCATTTTTTAAGTGAAGAATCCAAAACTTAGCAAGGTTAAGTGCCTAGGAACTCCAGCCCCGGCCTGGTGGACTCCGGAGCCCTTGTTGGTGCTCGCTCAGCAGCCCCCAGGCCTTCGTTAATCCTTGCTCAGTGTTGCCTAGGTGAAGGTTTCTCTGCCTGTAAATGACACCTGGTTTATGCCACTACTCTAAGCATAAATGGAAGGACTAGGAGAATTTGACTAATAAAAACATTCCCCCTCTAAAAACCCTCAAGTTAGTGTGGAATTCAGGGTCAAAAGACCTGGCTCTGGGACAAGTTAGATAACCTTTCTGAACCTATTTCCCCTTCTCTGCTCTACCAGCTTCACGAGGTTGTGCTGAGGATCAAATCAGACTTGGCTGGGAAAACACCCTGCGTCCCGTACGGACATTATTCTTACTACATTCAGGTGTGCTGTGCCCGCTCGAGTGTCCCATCTCACCAGGCCTTGTACACTTTTGCAGGTTGTACACCCGGGAGACCTAAAGAATTCTGTTGAAGTCTCCCTCAACAAGTTGCTGGATCCCATCCGGGAGAAGTTTAATACCCCTGCACTGAAGAAACTGGCCAGCACTGCCTACCCAGATCCCTCGAAGCAGAGTAAGGCCACCTGGGGAGTGGAAGGGCCAGGTAGGGGGGTGACATCATCGGGATAGAGAGCCTGTCATTGGGCCTCAGAGAAAGGTCTGTCTTAAATTGAGGGCCCCAGAAGTCAGGGGGTCTGAATGTCAAGAACATCATACCCCACTGACTCCTGGAAAGGAACTTGAGTCATGTTGGTTTGGGTTTGGTTGATACTATGAGGTGATGATATCCTCACCACTGCTGGAGATGCTGGGGTGAGACACGTCCTTGGATCCTTTCAGTCTTGTTCACTAAATCCACCTCTTCAATTAAGGACACCAATTGGGTTAGACCATGAGGGGGGTGACACAGTGGCTTCTTAGGGAAGCTTATCTGTAGATTCACTCAGTTCCCTTCCATGTGCTTCTGACTGGCTCTTAGTTGGCCATCCACTTATCCGTGATGCTGAGATATTAACATTGACAGTTTTGTGTGACTCTCCCAGAAAGACTCAATAACTATATGTGGAATACATAAATGGAAACACCCAAGGGGGCAAAGCTACTACTGCCCCTCCCCTCCAGCCTAATAGCTGAGGGAGAGAATAGATGAGTATCTGGCATGCCACTTCTCAAAGGTTGCCAACCTGTTTTAAACAAGATGTAACTCAGTGGGTAGATTCTGGGGATTCTGCACTAAATCCTGCTAGTGTCCTCATTTGGTAGGAGCAGTAATTGACCCGTCATGGGGAAGGATGAGAGTTTTGACCCCTTGGGGTTTTTCTCATCCCCAGAGCCAACTGCCAAAGGCCCTGCCAAGAATTCAGAACCAGAGGAGGTCATCCCATCCCGGCTGGATATCCGTGTGGGGAAAGTCATTAGTGTGGACAAGGTACTCGTTTTTCACCACATCCCAGAGAGGCAGATAGGGGTCAGGTTTGTCTGTTTCCATCTGGAGGAAACCTGGCCTCTGATGGGAAGTAACATCCCTGAGGTCATAGTGTAAGTCAGAACCCAGGTGTCTAATTCCAGGCGTCAGGCTTTTCCCTTTGCTGCCTGGGACCTTATGCAACCAAACGCAGCCAGGAACTCAGAGTGGGGGGCGGATGTTAGTCAGAGGGAACTTGTTTATCTATTAAATCTGGTATGATGGACTCACCTGGTCTCTACCAGCTTGTCTGGACTAGCTTCAGGCCTTATCATGGATCGGCCACTTCGTTTCCCGGTATTCCCCCTCAACCCCGACCTCCAGAAAATGGTGAAGGGAGAAGGACTTCCTTTTTCCCACAGACAGGAGGTTATGCGACCCATAGCCTAGGACCATTGTTGTGGGCTTTTTCTTCTCCCAACACTGGTTTGCTTTTCACTACATAGACCCAACCATCAAAACTACTCTGAGATAACTGCTGACGCTCTTTCAGATGGTGAGGCCAGCAGTTGGCCTCCCACCTTCCAGTCTACCTAGAACTGTTCTGTAGCATGTGGCCATAATGGCAGCCACCCAGACAGTCAGGCCATTTAATCTCTGTTAGAGATTCCTTCCATGTCTTACATAAGTAATTAGGCTCATTTTACTCAAATCCTGCCTCTTGGTTGAGAGTAGAAGGTACCTTCAAGAACCATTCTCCTGTCTGCTGTCTGGGACCTGGAAAGAGAGTTCACTCTAGAAGGTTCCTCAGGGGCCTCTGAAGGGAGTGGATGCCCCTTTCTGGAGTCAGGGTTCACCAGGCCCCTGATCTAGTCCATTAATACTCTCCGGGACTGCCATCTCTTGCTGGCAGCATCCAGATGCAGACAGCCTGTATGTGGAGAAGATTGACGTGGGGGAAGCTGAGCCACGGACTGTGGTGAGCGGCCTGGTGCAATTTGTGCCCAAGGAGGAGCTGCAGGACCGACTCGTCGTGGTGCTCTGCAACCTGAAACCCCAGAAGATGAGAGGAGTTGAGTCTCAAGGCATGCTACTGTGTGCTTCTCTGTGAGTGAGGACTCAGGGTGGGGCATAGGACTGGGGAAGGCCAAGAGGAGCGGGGAATTGGCCCACATGATGGCCTTCCACATGCTAGGTGGAAGCCCTGATAACACTTTCCAAAAGATGATGCATGAATTATTTCTTGTACAGTACTGTGAATGAAGTACTCGACCTAAAGTTAGTCTTATTAAAACAGAAATTGAAGGTTCAAAGCAGTGTGTACATACCCGTCTCACTACTAGTAAGAGGTGGAGCTAGGATTCAAACCCAGTGCTGATTGGCTGTTAAGGCCTTGCCCTCTCTGTTATGTCATACTTCCTCCCCTAAAAGCCCAGATTTGAGTCTCTCTCCTGATAGAGAATTTCACTTTAACCCAGGTTAACCCAACCCTGGTGATATCGAGATGCAGTATAGCAGTGAGGACCGCCCTGGGGCTCTGGCACTGAGAATGCCCTGAATCCCAGGAGGGCCCCTATGTAAAGGCCCTGATGCTTTGGCCTCCACGACAGCTGGAGGCAAGCAATAGCCTCACTCTTTCCTTGTCCTGTGTGTTTTTCCAGAGAAGGAGTGAGCCGCAAGGTTGAGCCTCTGGACCCTCCTGCAGGCTCTGCTCCTGGTGAGCGAGTGTTTGTGAAGGGCTTTGAGAAGGGCCAGCCTGATGAAGAGCTCAAGCCCAAGAAGAAAGTCTTTGAGAAGTTGCAGGTAAGAAGCTGTGGGTGTTCCCCTCTTACCTGGGCCACCTGGGCTGTGTTCTGGTCTGCTCTGTTACTGAATCCACAGCTGGGCCTTCCTGCATCTAAGCCCCTCTCTTCCTTCTTCATTCTAGACCCTTCTGAACGAGGTGGCTGAGGAGCATGAGGGCCCTCACATGCACTGAGCACTGACAGACTATTTGAGGCATTCCTCACTTAATCTTCAGTCCATGAGAGGAGATTACCCCCATTCTACCTGGCAGGCCAAAGCCACTCAGGTCACCAGAAGTAATGGAGCCAGGATCAAAACCCTCCCTGGGTCCCTCCTGCCCACGATCCCTGAATTCATTCATTTAACAAATATTGAGTCCCCCAGGCTACATCAATGAGTGGGGCAGCAAAAATTCACTCTCCTCGTGGAACTCACACCACATGTGACTTTTCCTAGTTAACACCTCATGGCCTCAGTCAGACAGTGTTTCTGGAGGGCACGTAGACTGCTTTCTGCCTTTCTCTGTCCTCCTGCATGGGACACATGGCTTTGTCCACTCCCTCCTTTCCTGGCACTCCAGGCTGGGTATTTGAATCACTTATTTTTTTCTGGCTATAAAAAAAAATTTTCATTGTAGAAATATAGGGAAATATATAAAATTATATATATATTTATATAAAACATAGGGGGAAAGGAAGAAAATAAAATATTCATAGTCCTGCCACCCAGAGATACTGAAAAATATCATTTAGCGATTGTTCCTTTCTGGGTTTTTTCCATTGCAGTTTGTCTTACTGTGGTGTTTATTCTGCTTTTTTATTTAACTTTATGCATGAAAAACTTCCCCATCTTCTTAAATATTGAAGGGGGAATCTTATTATGTATAGTATTGTCATGATTATCATAATTTAACCAAAACCTTATTAGACATTGAGGTTGTTCTGGGTTTCTCACTGTTAGAATGCTATAATGGATGCACTTATTCATGATTATTTTCTTAAACTAAATCCCTAAAATGAACTTACCTGAGTCAAAAGATAGGAACATGAAAGCTTTTGACAAACTGCCCTCTTAGAGAAGTTGAGTCAGTTCACGCTAGTAGTACAGAGAGTCTGTTTTCTTGCAGTCACACCACCATCACTATAATCACCTTTTTTGTTTGTGTTGTCCAGGCTGACTTTAAAATTTCTGAGGAGTGCATCGCACAGTGGAAGCAAACCAACCTCATGACCAAGCTGGGGTCCATCTCCTGTAAATCGCTGAGAGGGGGGAACATTAGCTAGCCAACCCAGCATGGTCCTCCCTTCTCCCATCGTCCTGAGTCATCTGCTGTCTCCTCAACTTGCTCGTCCATCACCCGTTTCCCCGTTTCCCAGGACACTGAAGCAGGAAGTTTGGGACTTTATTAGGTGCAGAACTTGGTAAGGGGCAGCTAGCTCACTCTTCCCAGAATCTAGGGTCATCCTGCCTGGCTGCAGTGGGAGGCTGACCTCCCAGGTAGTAATGGGGGCAGGGCAGCAGCAGGGAGGCCAGCTCTGCCTTCCTCTCTTGGCAGCTGACTTGAGAAATCTGGTTTCAATATAACTCAAAAAAAGTTTATACCACAATCCTTCTAATTGGAAAAATATTGGTTCCCAGGTTTTCCTAGAGTTATACCAGCAGCTGTGCCTCTGGCTGGGATCTGGTGCCTGAAGTGGGCTAATTACAGCTTCTCCCCAAACAGGAAATTGTGGGATTTGAGAAGGGAAAACAGAGAACCCAGTGGTCTACCAAGTGGTTGGCCGGTTTCCCCAATGCCTGCCAACCCCGAGGCTTGGCACTGGGGGGCAGGGCCTGCCCCAGGGCTCCTGGAATTTCCCTTGATCCTGCTGGGTTGGGACACTCCCTAAACCAGCTGTGTGGTGTTAACATCAGCAGTAGGGTGGATGGCACAGCCTGGTTCTTTCTTCAGAGGGGGTGGGGTACTTCTCCATAAGGCATCTCATTCAGAATCACTAACCATCACTGTCATGAATTCAAATAAAATGTCTGAACAAGGGTGTCTGGATAGGGCCTGTGTGAGTGAGCTGGACCATCTGAGGAAAGAGGAACACGAGTGTGAAGCAGCTGCTGGGCCCCTCACCCAGCCTGGGGCTGCTTGTATCTTGGACTTTTGACCCTGTAATGGGAGGGGAGGGAGGAGAGAGAGATGGATGACAGACACCTTGACTTTCCCTTTGGCAGTACTAAGCAGAAGAGGCCCACTTTGGGGTCCACTGCTTAGAGCAGACAACATTTTTCCTTCTAAATGTGGGCCCAGCCCCAACCCTGTCCCTCCCCCATTAAGAAGCAGCAGCCACAGCCAAGTTTCAATCATTTAATTAATTAACACCTTTGAATGAAACACGCACAGAGCTTTTTCCTGTGTCTCACTCAGGCTTCAGGGAAGAGGGAATGGATTGTTTGTATAGACATATCAAAGACTCAAAAATTTAAAGAAATATATATATATATATACTTCTCTCTCTAACATTTTCATGGAAATTAAAAATCAGAGGCTTTTGGTCTTTCCATTTTCACTAGGTCAAGCTCATTTACCCAAGAGGACAAAGAAGGGTTGCCTCTTCTAGATCCTCTTCTCCTTTGTACTCTGTCCCACCCAGTGGGGAAACAAGCTCAGGAGATTCTAACTGAGGATAAGGAGCTCGAGTAACATGGGGAGAGGGGAGGGAAAGAGAGAAGGTGGGCTCCCTCCCACCTCCAGCAGTTCCAAGGCTGCTGCCAGGGCCTGGTTTCCTAGAGGCTTTGACCCGGGTCCTCGTTCCCAGGGGGTTGGATCAGGAGCTCTGAGCAGAGCAGTGCTTACTGACTGTCCTTCCCGGGCTCACTGGGCATGCGCAACACAAACCCAGCAGTAGCTTGCTGTTACCCAAGAGCAAGGGAAGAATGTTGGTTTACAGCTACAGGGAGAAGACAGTAGTGAAAGAGGGCCAGAGGAACCTGGTCTCTCCTACCACATCCCCTGCGTTCCCAGCTCTTGTTCTGGGAGGGGGTCAATCTCTCTCCTTGGTGGAGGAGAAGAAGCTAAAAGCGAGGTCCCTTGCCAGGCTCAAGCCTGAGTCACCGTTAAGGAAAGAGGATGGAGATAGAAGGGGTGGCCCTGGTGGCAGCCATGCTGCTGTGGAAGTCACAGGGGCCAGTGGGGAAGCCATCTTACCTAGATAGGTGGCACAGGCTGAAAACAGAAAGGTCGTTAAAGTTCCTGGAGGAGAGATCAGTAGAAGAGGCTGATGTCTAGGGGGCAACCACCCAGCCTGCTCCCTAGGAGCACGGAATGTCCCTCTCATTGACTAGGGAAGAGCCTGGAATAGAATGCACTTTTGGCTTCCCATCCTTGTCACTCAGCATCTGCTCCCCCCAGCAGAACCACCTATGCTGAAAGGCAGCTGCAGCAAAGACATGCACGAAGACAAGGAAAGAGAAAGGTCAGACGATGAAATCCAGAGGGCCAGGCCCGGGCCCCTTGCCCAACTAAGCTCCTCCCCTGCCAGACCCTCTCCCCCATCCACCTCCTCAGGACTTCCTGCAGTTGAAGGGGACCCAGCTTTGCCACAGCCCGTGGGCTTCTGCCTCTAAAGTGTCGTGCCTGCCTACCCCAACCTGATAAAATGAAAGGGGGAAAATGCTTGGCATTGCCAAGTGCCAACCGAGATGACCCCCATTCTCTTCTCCTGCTCTCTGAGGATAGAGAGCCTGTGGACCTCCCCTCTGGGTCTCTCTCCCCCGACCCATTTGGGTCTCCCACTTATCCCCTGCATGCAGCACCTGGCAGAGCCGGAAGGCAGGAGGGGTGGTTGGTGGTAAGTTGAGGCACAGGAAGGCTAACCCCCACTGCACCTTTGTGCTTTGGAATTCCACAGTCCCACTCCTGCCTCCAGCGTGGAGAAGCCTGTGGGATACAATGACTTGCCCACCTCCAAGAACTAAGAAAAGGAGCAAACTGGTTTGGTTTGGAGGGAGGGGACAGATTGGTCCCAGCTATTGGGCTGGCTACGAGGGATTGATGCTGCTGCCATGTAAACAGGCCTTTGGAATGTGGCTTCACGGGCCCTGGAGGATGGACATGCAGCCACGTTTCAAAGTGCTTTGATTCTGGACTACAGTATGTGCATGATTTGGACATGAAAAGAAAAATAAAAAACTCAAGTGAGGTGTTCTGCTCCCAACTCTGTGGCCTCAGGGCCAGCAGGGGGCGCAACCACCCACTCCCTCCAGCTACCTCTTCAAGATGAGGCTAAGGCCAAGACTGAAGTGGCAGCTGCCAGAGGTGAATCCATTCGGGAAAAGGCATGAGAGCTGAGTGACTCGGAGGACAGATTGACGCCAGGCTTGCATAAATATTGAAGGCGGTGAGTTAAGGCTGCAGGCATCCTCTCGATTAGGTTAAGTGTCTGCCGTATCCTTTCATCCTTGGAGCTGCTCAGGTCCCTGAGATTGTACTCCTGGGTTGGGCCAGCAGTGTCAGTGAGGTGCCTAGTGGTCAGACCAGCTCTTTCTGGGGGTCTGTGGGGAAAAAGAAGGGACACTCAGCAAGGGGACCTCCTGTCTTGGTTCTGGTCACCAAAGGCCCAAGGCACATCCTCACCCCCTCAATTTACTGACCATGCGGCAGCTCTGGGTTAGACACTACAAACGTTCTGACACTCATACAGTATCACTTGACAGTGAGGAACTTGCAGCTAGGATGGGCAGGTAAAATGGCAAAGTTGGACTCCAAACTCAGTAGTTCTGACTCCAAAGCCCCACACACCATGCTCTTTCACTGTAGCTCATCAAGGGGTACAGTTCACCCTTCCCAGGCATCCTGAGACCAGAGAAGTCTTAAAGATGCAAGAGCAAGTCCTTCACGGCAGGACTTCAGATATCTATTTCCCATCACCAGTGATGGGCCCCACTGCCCACTGTACCTGAGCTAGGCAGGCCCAGCTTCTGCTCCTCTGGACCCACCAGCTGCAGGACACCTCCATTCTCCGCCAGCTCCCCCTTAGTCCTGTCCTCGGCATGGGGGAGCCCGTTGGTGGGAGGAGTAGTAAGAGGCTCAGCCCGAGGAAAGCTGGGGGAGGCAGGTACGGGGACTCCCACAGAGGGCTTGCGGGCCACGGGTGGGGGAGCCTTAAGTGGCTTCTTTGCAGCCTGGGGTGGCCGTTGCTCCGAGATGCTCCGAAGTTCAGCCACCAGATTCCGCTGAAGGTCTGCCTGGGTCTCAGGGGACACAGACCGCTCCAGCTGCAGCTTCTTAGTGCCCTTGGAGAAGATGAAGCTGGCCGTAGAGGCAGGGGACTGGGGACACCGTGGCTCTACCTCAGGTGGTCCATTGGACTGGGCACTCACAGGGCCCTCGCTGGCAGCCAGACTGGAGGCCTTGAGTCGGACAGCAGCATGGAGCCCTGAGGAGGCGGCAGGTGCTGGGCTGGCCCGCCCTGACAGGGCCCTTCGTAGTGGCTTCTGGGGGGCCAACGGCCCTGATGCTGGGGTTGGAGCCACTGTGGGAGTGCCCACAGAGCGCAGCCGAACCATCTGCAGGAGCGAGGGCGTGACCAGAGGTGCACCAGCATCCTCCCTGGGAACCCCACTGCCCTTGTTGCAGCCCACGGGTTCTTTCCGAGGGACCTTGGCCAGAAGCCCTGTGACAGAACCAGCAGGAGGTGGGGCTGGTGGAGCTGGAGGAGGGTCTGGGGTACCATGGGGCTGGCTCTGGGAAGAGACAGTAGCTGAGGGGGGCAAAGCAGCCACGGAACTGACAGTTTCCGGGGGGTCTG
Organism: Equus caballus; assembly: GCF_041296265.1. Taxonomy (NCBI): domain Eukaryota; kingdom Metazoa; phylum Chordata; class Mammalia; order Perissodactyla; family Equidae; genus Equus; species Equus caballus. The sequence continues at coordinate 24,177,476 of NC_091685.1, forward strand.
AAGGACCTGCACACTCAGGGCCCGTCACAGAGAAAAAGGCCTCCTCAGGTGGAGGGAAGTCAGCCATGGACAGGTCCTGCTCCTCGGGTGCAGGAGGTGGCGGAGGGGGCCAGTTGGGATCTTGGAGGGGCTCCTCAGCCATCTCTGGGGCAGATGGGGCCTCCTCAACCACCTCTGGCTTCTTAGTGGGTGGGGGGGGTGGATGATAAGATGGGGGTGGAGATGGTGGGGGTGACTGGTCTTTGGCGGCAAGGGGAGACTCCTGTGGTGGAGTCAGGGCTGTCTGGGGAGTGGGGGGGGATTCAGGACTGGCATCAGTGGTAGAGATTGGCCCAGGGACCATAGCAGGGGCAGTCGGAGCAGGGGCAGCTTGGTTAGGGCTCTTGGGCTTGGAGGGAGGTGGGGAGAAGGGGGCAGGCACCTTGGGGTGAGGAGGTATGACAAACCTGTCACCCAGGATGGTTGACATCTGTGGACCAGAGCGTTCTGAGGGGGCTGGGTCAGAGGAGGAGGAGCATAGAGACGTGAGGGAGGAGGAGACAGAGGCCCCAGGAGATCGAAGGGAAGTGACTCGCTCTGGTTTAGGGGGTTGAGCCTTGCCTGGGGAAGCAGGGGCCCCTGCTAGACCCTTGGGAGGGAGGGTAGGGGTACCACTTTGGCTCGAGTATCCACTGGAGGGTGACAGCGTCCGTTCTGGGGAGCGCGGGGGGCGCCGAGAGCCACCCGGAGATAAGCCAGGCACCCAGCTGCCTGCTGAGGTGGATGGACAAGGTGCTGCCCCCATCCCTTCTGACCCACCAGTGGTGGGCGGCCGAGGCAACTGTGGCTGCTGCTTCCGCTCAGGCTTGGGAGGCAGCCCCAAGGGCCCATCAGGTGCTGCTGAGCCCCGCTGATGGAGCGAGTGGGTCCGGCGGGGAGGTGGTGGCGGCCGCTTCAACTTACGTAGGGACACACTCCGGCCAGACAACTGCCCACTACTCCGAATGCTGACAGTGTCTGAGGCCTCAGCTGTGCTGCCCCCACTGGGAGAGCCCCTCCCGCTGCCCCCCTGGGGAGGGGGTGCCACACTATTGCTAGCCACAGAGCTCTCTGGCCGGCCCTCAGAGCCACCCTTAGAGGAAAGGGTGGAGCCATCAGACACAATGGTCTCAGAGGACTGAGAGTGGCTCCAGGTGTCACTGGAAGAGGAAGGGTGGCGGCTGTGGGGCCGTGGGCTGGAGACCGAGGAGAAGCGGCCCAGTGAGCGGACAGAGGCCGGGCTGGCCGAGAGCAGGCTGCAGCGGCTCAGTGTGCGCAGGCTGCAGCGGCCCAGGGCCACCACGTCCACCGTGGGTGGCAGCACAGCATGTGGGATCAACTTCGACAAGTAGGTAGCCTGGGGCGAGATGGACATAGCTGGGCTCATGGGCTCTGGAGGCCCTGCCCCTCCTGTCAGTCCAGGCACTGCTAGGGACATGGGTCGGGTCACTGGTGGGGGCCGGGCCCCTGTGGATCGTCCAACAAGGGTGTCATCCCGGTAAACACGGTCGATGTGGCGCTGCAGCATGGCCTCTGCCTCGGTACTGGCCTCTGCCTCCAGTGCCTGCAGGGACACCCGGGCCCCTGTCGCTGAGGCCAAGCCCACTGGGCGGCCATCCACCGTGGGGATGCGCACAGCATCCCGTGGACCAGGAGGCCGAGGAGTGCCTGGTGCCTCACGCTCAATCCGCAGGCCTAGAATGGACAGGGAGGATGTGGGAGTCAGCAGAGGGGTTGGCCAGGGCTCCCCACCCACCCCTGCTGCCCTCCTAACTGGGTGCTCACCGAGTTCCTTCTGCACGTGCTGCGGCAGTCCCAGGACGGTGCTCCGCCTCTCCCGCCGCCGGCGCCCGGACTTCCCAGATGATTTGGGAAATGAGTCATGGGGTCGGAAGGTGGAGCCTGGGGGTCAGTCCAGGGGAGAGAAACCATTAGAGCAGGTCTCAGGGCACACTGTGCAGAGCACAACCTCTGTAGAATATTAATAAGAGCTCTGCAAAAAAAGATTTCCACAGTCAAACAGGCGTGGGCAAAACTAAGTCAAACAAAGCTAGGACACTTCTTTTCTGTAAGACTTCTGGAAGGCTTTACTAGGTCAATAATGGTCATTTCCATTTAGTGAACATTTATGATGTGTTAGCATGCTAAACACTTGGCATTCATTCCAATAACGTAAGTACTCTTATCCTCATTTTTATAGATCAAACAGAAGCTCAGAGAGGTTAAGGACTGGCCCAAGGTCACCCAGCTGGTAAGTAGCAACACCAGGCTCAAATCCAGGTTTCCTGATTCTTAACTGTCCTGCTCTGCAATTAATGTGCATTATGAACCTCCCAGAGGGTACAGTGTTTCCTGAATTCACAGAAGCACAGAGCCTTGGGAAACACTACATTAGGAGGAAAAGGGGAAGCTGCAGGTGCTGGGACCCAGATGGTGCCCACCACCCCACTCCCTGTTCAAGAATCCCGGCTGGTGAGCAGACACCTTTGCGCTGGATCATCTCCGAGCGGATGGAGAGAGCATCCTCTGCCGTGGAGCTCTCCGCTGTGTAGGATGTGGTCTGGCTGCAGAAGGAGATACTATCTTCATCTGGCCCTGTCCGGGAGGACTGTTGAGGGAAAGAAGGGGATCAGTCCCTGGCCTGGGACCCAGGACTACCCCAGAGGCCTGGGAGGGGCTTACTGTTGCCTCTTCAGGGCTTCCCTTTGGCACTTTTGACTCAGATCCCCCCGCTGCCAAGCATCACCCAGCACTGAGCAGACATCAGCCAGAACAGCCCTCAGGGGTCATCTAGTCTAGCCCTTCATGAAACAGGAAGGAAACAGAGATCCAGAAGGGTTCAAAGACATACTTGCCAGAGGTCAAGCAGGGAGGGAAGAGTAGAGTCAGGACAGAGCTGGGGGCAGGGCTCACCTGGATGCTCTGGGTGTCTCCATGGTCCCAGCCACCCTTGTTCAGTTTCTGTTTTTCTGGAAGACACCAGAATGGTGTGTTGGGCTTAGCCCCTGACCTTGGGAGCTGAGAGTAGCACTGGAAGGGAGGGGGAGGTTACCTTGGTGCTGTAGGGAACGCAGCCCCTCCTGGGCCTGTGTGTGCAACTCCTCCAGGTGAGGCGGCCGCCCACTGGGGAAGAAGACATTGTCCTGGTGCTCATCCACCACAGACCCTGGCCCCTGGCCGGGACCTACACCTAGACGTTTGTCACCCTCAGCCTTGGCAGAGCCTAGTGGGATGGAGGAGGAAGAGAAGTGAGGCAGGCCCAAAGGCATCTGGGCCCTGGGGATGCACAGGCACCACAGCAAGGGCACCCACAGCCCCCAGACTGTACACAGCCCTGCACATACATGCAGTGCACACCTCCCCCAGTCTGTACACCCAACCCACAGTTCTGGAGCATACACGCAATACACAGCCCCCATGTACATACACAAACCACACCCCAGTGTACAGATATCTGAGTACCCACCCCATACAAAGGGCCCTACAGAGGGCACCATACTCAGGGCACACAGGCCCACTGTATATGCACACACCACCCACAGGCTTCAGCTTGTATACAATCAAACAGCACCCAAGTATAAACACATCTGGGTACCCACACCGCACACAGGGGCCCACATGGAGCACACCCAATCCTTGTGTATACACACAATATCCACAGTCCCCATTCTATACATACACAAACAGTACTCAAATATACATACAACTGTGTATCCACACATCACTCAGGGGACCATGGAAGACACCCCAGAATACACACAGCCCGTAGCAAATACACTTCTCGTCTCCAGATCCCAAGCTCCATTTTACAGGAAAACAAACCACCCTTTTTGTTCACCCTCTTGGCCCAGGTCCAGAAAGAAGACACACAGAACACTAGGAAGGGGTGGCAGTTTGCAGGGGTCATAACGAGATCCCCAGGAAGTTCTGGGGGGAGGGACAAACCAGGTATATGGCCTCTTGGGTCCCCTACTCACCCATGTGGCTGTCCCTTAGTGGAAGGATGGGGCAGGGCAGGGGAGGAGGACCCAGGCCCCTCTAGCCCTAGCCAAGGCAACTCTATCCTCTCTTGGGGGAACAGCCCCAGGTATCCCCCTCTCCTGGAGGCCCCAGCCCCTGGTGCAGAGGAGCTAGGGATCTATTACAAAGGATCCTGTTACAGGCCCCGCCCATGGGGGAGCTGGTCATCTAATCCCAGGAATGGGGGGCTGTGTCAGCACTTTGCAGCCCCAGCCCCCCTTTAAAAGGAACCCACAACATAAGCAAAAGCGCTGGCAGGGTCATGTGACCCTGGCAGCACCTTATAGAGGGGCAGGAACAAAACAAGCCCTTTAAAGGGCCACACCCCAGGATGCCCCAGGATCGGGGTCTTCAGTTCAGACACCTGCCCTTTCCTCCTTCCTCAGACCATTCTTCAACAGCCAGCTCCTGCCCCAAGGAATCCACAGGAATCCCACAAAGTCAGAGCTGGGAGGTCTCCCAGGAATCCATCCAGTTGAGTCTCACCTAATCCCCCGATTTTACAAGATGGGAAAACAGGCTCAAAGAAGAAAGGCCTTGCCAAGGTCACCCGCAAATCACAGTCAGACAGAGCCCGGATTAAACTCCAGGTTCCCAGAGGGGGCTCCTGGATCACAGTCAGATGGGGACCCTCTAGCCCCCACATCTTACTCCAGGCCTAGGAGAAGGAAGCCCAGCTCCTAGGAGAAGGAAGTTGCATAGGCCCCTCTCTCCAAAACTTCTCCCCGGGGCATCTAAACAGGATTTCACTGATCATGCTCCCCAACTTCCAGGGGCACCACATTCCTCTCTACTCTGCTCCCCACATGCCATCTTCCCACACACACTGACTGACCTGGGAGGGGGTGCCCCACGTCTCGGAACTGAGGTATTGGGATGTACCCAGTGAGGTGTGGGTACTCCTGGAGAGAGGCAGTCTCACCCAAGGGCTGCAGGCTTCAAGGTCAGAGCCACCCGGATCCATCCTCCCAAACGCAAGCAGGGCCCAGACAAAGGCAGCGGGAGAGCGGCTGGACAAAGGCTCAGGCGGACAGGGGAGTCTGGCCTCATGACGAGCCCCATCCCCCACCCATTACCCTTCCCCGGCCTGGATCCCCTACTACAGAAGGGTCTGGCAAACGGAGGTGTCGGGGATCCCTCCTCTCCCCCCCCAGCCACACCCACTCACCCTTCTTCTTAAAGAGGCCGAGGAGTGCCGGGAGGTGGCGGCCCAGGAACACCACCATGACTGCGGGCGCCACTCGGACTGTCCCCTATCCCGACCTCTCCAGAAAGCTGGGCGACGCCTTCACTATAACCCGGCACTGAGGGGATGCGAGGCCACCCGCCCAGCCGCAGAGCGCCAGCTCCAGGCAGAGGAGGGGGAGGGGCCGCTCCTCGCAGGTCCTCCTCCCACCTTCGCACTGAGCCCGCCCACACGCCGACCCCGCCCCTCAAGCGGAGGGCAGAGGCAGGGGCCATCCCAGGCTCTGAGGGGGAAACTGAGGCCTGGAGTCTGTGGGTGCTCACCGCTGGTGGAGAGGATGACTAGGGGGGCCGAAGACACTCGATTCCAGGGGCAGACCACTAACCCTATCCCCAAGTCCTTTTCAACTCAGGAGCCAGAACTAAGGCAGGGGACCCGCTGCCAGATGGTAGGTGGAAGAGCCAGTAGACTAGACTTGGCATGGTGCCCACCCCCAAGTCTTCCTTGCTGGGGAGGGTAATTCCCAAGGGAAGGAGCTTAGCACATGGAGCAGCCAGGTAGAAGCCCAGGACTGCCTGTGGGGAGGGCAAGGCCACTGGCTGAGGCCCCAGGAGGGGTGGGAGCCAGCCCAGGACACAGCACTGGGAAGACACCAAGATGCCCAGAGCAGAATCACAGTGGCTGGAGGTAATAACCCCTCACGTGTATGTTCAGCCTCACACTTTCCAAAGGACTTTCTCCCACTTTGGTAATGTGGCATCAGTAGCCCAGAGAAGCACTGTGAACTCCAAGGTCACACAGCAGCAGCAGGCCTTCAAGGCAGACCTCCTGCTCCTCCAACCCAGGATTCTTCCCATTCTCCTCACTCTGTGACTCAGTGACTCTGCTGGATCACTAGGTGGGGACAACAGAATTAGCCAAGAAACAGCTCATAGGTAAGGGCAGTAAGTGTCGGGGGGTGGGGAGGGTGTACCTGGAAGGAAGTCAGGTCCAGGTTCTAGTCCAGCTCCACCACACACAAGTCACGAGTTCATATGGAAACAAGGCCAATAACTCCTCTTTATAAGATTGCTATACCCACTCACTCAATCAGCAAATCTTTATTAGGCTAGTGTTGGGGGCTACGGCTATGGAAGAGAACTATCTCCTTCACCAGTATATTCCTAGTGCCTACATCAGTGCCTGGCACACACTCTGAGTTCAATAAATAGTTGATGAATACATGAATGAGGTAAACTAACTATAACTTTAGACAGTGAAGACCGCGGAGCTGTGACAGGAAGGCGGTACCTTTGGGGGCATCAAGGAAAGCCTCTCTAAGGAAAGGCCATTGGAACTGAGACCTAAAGAATAAGGAGCCAGCCAGGGCAAGTGCTGGGCACTGAGCCTTCTAGACAGACGCAACAGCAAAGGCCTGGAGGCAGGACTGGTGAGTTTCCCAGACCAGAGAGGAGGCCAGTGTGGTTGGAACATTGTGAGCAAGGGAGAGAATGGCAAGAGGGGAGAGGGCAGGAGGGGAGAGGGCAGGAGCCAGGCCAGGTAGGGCCCCACAGGCCTTGGCAGAGTCTGGATTTTATTCCAAGAGCCCCAGAAGGTCAGTATGAAGGTGAAGCTGGGTGGTGACAGTGTTAAAAGAGATCCCCTGACAACTCCAAAAAGAGTAGCTGAGACTGTGGAAGAGAAAGTCTGTGAGCTACACAGTGCTGTCCCCCAAACGCGCCTGAGGACACCCCTCTCTCCCAGCACCTGTCCCTGTGCGTCCCCAAGGATCTAAGCATTCATAGCGGCTCCTTCCCCATTTGTTGCCCCACCTCTCCGAGACCAGCCAAGCAGAAGGCTGAGTCCTTGCTCTCTGGAGAACAAAGTTCTGTGGAGCTGGAGAGTGCATACCCACAACTCATTGAAATCTAAACAACAAGCCTAAGAAGTAGGCTCTTTTATCCCCATTTTACAGAGCAGGAAATGGAGGCCAGAGTGGGCAAGCATTATAAAGCGGTAAATGGGGTGGCATTTGCATTCAAGACAACTTGAATCCAAAAGCCACACTCTGTGTGCTGTGCCAGCTAAACCTGACCTCCCCTCCAAAGAAGGCAGCAGGACTCTATCATCCCCACGAGTTCAGGGTTGCTTGACCACGTCCTCCACTCCTCTCTCTCAGGCCAGACCCATCCACCCCTCTTATTAGTCCCACTCCAACAGAAAAGAGCAGCAGACTGACACTTGTAATTAATTCATGCCAGCCACCATGCCAGGTGCGGGTGGAAGGCAAAATCTCTGCCCTCATGGGTCTTACAACAGCCCTTGGAGGAGGTCTTTGAAGACACTCTCCTGGAAATTGTCCATGGACCTGTGAGGCTCAGAGAGCCAGGTGACCTCCCAAGCTCTGGCTGCCTCCAAAACTGGAGCTTTAACCATACAGGACACAGTCATCCGCAGCTTCCCCCTAACCAGGGACACTAAGGGCTGAGCTCCAAGTCCGGTCGGGGAACACCAGCTCATCAAGGTCTCAGGTCCACAGCTGGCAGTCAGGGCCACAGCTGCAAATTCCCAGTCTGATCCAAGGCTCTCACACTTGATAACATCCGGTTGCCCCAGCAACACCCCACCCCCCACCCACCCACAGCGTGGCCAGCACCCCAGGCTTCTCAGAGCCACCCCAGGCACAGGTCTACACACCTGTGGCTTGCTTGGGGCAGAGCTCAGCAACCTGAGTCTCAGGTGGAGGGCAGGGACCTCACAAAGAAACTGAGGCCCAGGCAGTGGAAGGACCTTGCCCAAGGCCACACCTTGAGTCCGTGTTCCAGGACCTTCACAGTCCAGAGGCGCGCAACCTGTGGCTGAGGCTCACCAAGCAGCCTCCGCCTTCCCCTCCTCCCCCACCTGCCTGAGGGAGGAGGCTTCCCAGAGCTGAGAAGATAACTTGCTCCTGGCCACGCCCCTAATACGCAGGGCACACCAGGAGGCACACATGCAAACTCCTGAGCTCAGATACAGTCCCCGAGCAGAGGTATGCAGCACGCACCTCCATAATGTCACTGGGGCCACCCTCACAGGTGGGCACTCTCAGGACCACGTCCACAAAGCACACCCAGCCCACGCTAGTCCGTGTCCTCCTCACGCACGAGTGCCACTACACAGACTCAGCAGGGCCCTGCCAGGTGGCTGCATGTACACGAAGGTGGGTGCATTACCCACCACTCTGGGGCTTTCCTGAGCCTGGGGACAGGGAGAAATGGGGGACGGGCCCCCACCCCCCAAGGCCATGTGCACATTTGTGCACATGCGTACCCACTGTCTTGGCAACATCCTCCATGGGGTGAGGTCTCAACCTGCCCCATTCCAGAACAAGGGGCGGGCATTGCGGCGCGCCCACAGCCAGGCAGGCCTGACTCAGGGGAGAGGAATGAGGGGGGAGGGCACAGCTGCCCAGGTGGCCTCGCTCAGGAGCCGAAACCCTCCAGAACTGACCCTGCCAGCAGCACCTCCTCACCCGCCGCGGCTTAACTGCCCCTGCCCAGCCCAGGAGCCAGGATTCAGGGCGTTCAGAGGCCCTAAGTCTCAACCCCTCACTGTACCTGTTAACAAATCAAGGCACAGAGTGGTGCCAGGGCCTTCCCACAGGAGCAGAACCCGGGGTATATAAAAATTTTCTTCTTTTAGAAGCAGGACAAAGGGAAGTGAATGTAACACAAACTTCCAGCTGGAGGCACTTTACAGCTCTCTAAACACTCTCTTCTACCGTGCAGCAGAACACCTAATAAGAAACCTGAAAGGTGCAGTGACCTCCCCTTTTTACAATCGAGCACAAGGAGGCTTGAGGGAAAGTGACTTGCTCAAGGTCACCCAACCAGGAAGTGGCTGAGCCCACAGTGGAACCTGGGTCTCACTCCAAAGGCCTTAGTGGCCCCAAGTCTGAGGAGGCTCAGGGGTCAAGGAGGCTGCAGCCCTCAAGAGGGGCAGTTCTGTGCCCCACCTCTGCAGAAGGGGAATCTCCCTCCTGCCTTCCCTCCATGGGAAGCCCCGCCCCAGCGTGGGCAGAGCTGACAAGCCGGTTCTAAGGTAAATATTGGGGGGCAGGGAGTGCCTGGGACAGGGAGGGGAGGATCCCATCCTATAGACGCCTGGGGGAACAGGCAGCAGTGGAGGGAGGAATTAGCTACAATAATATTAATAAATGTCATAATGAGTTTCCGGGTCAGTTTCTGCTCCCCAAAATGACATAATAATCTCTTTCCACCAGGGTGCAATTCTGACTTTCCAAAGTCCCTTCCTTTGTTCCTTCAAGGCATAACTCCTCATTTTACAGATGCAGGAGAGGCAGCCACCATGGAGCCAGGAGAGGAAAAGACCGGGAGTCAGGAGGTCTGGATCCCACGCCTTGAACAAATCAGTCAGCCTCTCTGGGCCTCAGTCTCCTCATCTTTAAAATGGGACTAATACCTACCTCAGGGAGTGCCTGGAAAAGTTAAAGAAGGCCATGCAGCCAAGTGTCAACACAAACTGTTGTAATCAGTGGGAGCTTCTGCCTCTCCGTGCAAGGGTAGGTAAAGGGCCCTCTCACGCCCTTCTGCCTTCCTACTTACTACACAACGAGAACGAACTAGCACTTACTGAATGCCAATTGATTGAGACACACATGGTGTCCCTAAATCTCCCTCACCATACAGAGGCACTCCAAGGGTCAGTGACTTGCCCAGGGTCACACAGCTAGTAATGCAGAGTCAGGATGTGAGACCAGCTCTGACTGGCTGCAAAATCATGTTCTTCCCAGATTAGTGGTTACCGGAGAGGAAGGCGGTTGGGGGATGGGCATAAGGGGTGAAGGGGCACATATATATGGTGACTGACAAATAATAATGTACAACTGAAATTTCACAATGTTATAAACTATTATGACCTCAATAAAATTAAAAAAAAAAAAATCATGTTCTCCCCATGCCACCAGAGGCCTCCTCTCCCACCCACTTCCGGAGCTCTCTTCAAGTCTCAAGCAGAGTTAAGGACCATTATTAAGATAAGGTCTGATAAGGGACACTTAACATCAGCTCTCTATCAGCCCCTCAGTGACCTCGCCCTCTCTGGTGGCCCTAACCCCCTTGTTTGTGAGAGAAGGGAATTCCGAGCCCAGACCACATATCCCACTGCCCTGGGAGTCAGGAGTCCCAGGTTTGAACTCGTACCGCCCCTTAGTTATGGCATGACCCCGAGCCAGGCACGGCCCCTTTCTGGGCCTCAGATTCTCCATCGGTGAGGTGGGAGGGTGGGAGAAGCGATCTCTAAAGAGCATGCATGACTCTGACCCTAGAAGCAGGGCAGTGGTCCCCCACTTTGGGTCAGGGCCTGGAGCAGCAAGGAGGTTCAGCTTATCTCAAAGCCCTCAGACCAGAGAGGGCTGGGCCAGCCCCTTATCTGGAAGCCCAGAGCTCCCCACAAGCAAGTCCGGACAAACAGTTGGTCACAAGTCTCCCCCCCATGAAGGGGGAGGAGACAGAGGGAAAAGCTGGGGGGGAGGGGGGTAGAGGAGCAGGCCTTCTCCCAGCTGTGGGGCCTACCAAAGACCCCTGGCGTTCCAGTTCAAGGCAGGGGAGGGATGGAAAGAATTCCAGGGAGTCTGACTCCACCAACAACTCAGTCCCTTCCCTCTGTCTCTTCATCTGCATGATGGGAACAATAAACCCAAGCAAGAGGGCCGTGTGTGTACCTGACAGTGCAATGCACGGGAACTGGAGGAGGGTGGTGTGGTGGGGTGCTCTCTGGGCTCCCGACTCCTATCCTCCACCATTCCCCGAACCTGCCCGGGACCAAGTGCCCAGCTGGCCTGGGGAGGGGAGGGTTGAGCTGGATTCCTGACAACCAAGGCTGATCCATCTCAGCAGGCTACAGTGTCTTTCCAGTGGTGGGGAGGCCTCTCCCGGTTTGCCCTCAGCCCTCACCCTTCTCTGCTGTCCAAGGGCACTGGATCCATGGGGACCCACCCTTCCTTGAATCTCAGTTTCCCCCTCCTACTTCCCACCTGCTCCCTCTCAGAGCCCTTGGGGCTTCCACCCCTGCCTCTCCCCGGCAGCACTTCCTCCACTTGTGCTCCCTACAGAGCCCAAACCCTCCAGGGCCTCAGGCTTTCTTTGCCCAGAGGACCTGCAGGCCCCTCAATCTAAGAGGCAACCCATCTATCCCTAAAATGATGAAGGGCACAGACTTCGGAATCTGACAGGCTTGGGTTTGACTGAATCCCAGTTCCGCCATCTCCCTGCTGAGTGGCCTTGGGCAAGTGGCTTCACTTCTCTAGAGCTCCAGCTTCCTCATCTGTAATAACAGGGGAGAATAGTAGCTTCTAGCTTGTAAGACTGCTGGAGGACAAATAGATTAATCGATGTAAGGGGTTAGCATACGGTCTTAGTATCCTGCTAGCGTCCCCCAGCCAAGCAGCCTCAAGCAGAGCCTTCACAGCCCTCTCCGGCCCTTACTCCCAGCATCAGATTAATCCCAGGTCCCATCCCTTCTGACACCTCCTCTGCAGTCTCTGCAGCTGCCACTCCTCTCCACTCCCACAGCTCCCACCCTGTCCCCAGTCCTCACCTCATCACCTCTCCCCTGGATTACTGCAACAGCTCCAGACTGCTCCTTGAGCTTCCACTCTCACCACCCCGCCCCCCCCACCCCCCAACTTGTTCTGCCTGCCCCCGCCCCCACCCTGAAGCCATCTTCCTAATGCCTCACTTTCGTAGGCCCCTCCCTTACTCAAACACCTTCCCTGGCTCCCTATGGCCAGTAGACTCCAGCCCCCTCAGCTTGCCTTGCATTCTTTCCCTCATCCTCTCAGGGACTAATCACATGTACTCAAGCCCCTGCCCCAGACCAGGGCCTGTGACAGCAGAGGCTGAGGCCGGAGAGACCTGAGAATCCTTGGCATGAGTCAAACCCAAGGGATTGACCATCTCCTCAGTTTCCTAAAAACTGGCCCCAACCCAAAAGCCTTTTGCTATATAGCCTAGAATGTTCCCCAACCTCCCCTCCCCTCCCCCACTTCCTTCTCTGTTGCCTTGACATTGTTTTCTGGTTTTTTAGGAACATCTTAAAGCCTGATGGACCCTTGAGTTGCAGCAGGAGCTGGAAGAGCACAGGACTGCTAGAAGCGGCTTAAGGCCAGCAGGCAGGAACTGCCAACACAGCTCTCTTCATCTTTCTCTCCCCCACCACAAATGGTCACAAGTCTGGACCCACAGTTGGTTTTCAGGAAACCATCAGATCAGAGTGGCCGGGGGAGGGCAGATGAAGAATGCAGCCCAGCCCCAGCCCCACTCCCTCAGTGCAGAGTCGAAGAGCAGAAGTAGGTGGGCACTGGCCTGATTTCAGGACTGCTGGGGCAAGCAGTACTGGAAGGTCCTGGACTCTCTCAACTCACCTTCTGAGGAACCCTCAGAGATCCTACCGGAACTTCATTAACTCTTTTCCTATTGTTAACTCGATTATCATTACTATTCCTCAAACCACCACAGGCAAATGACCTTGGACAAGCCCTCCCTTCTCTAGGCCTCAGTCTCTTCATCCACAAAATGGCTAGCCAGGGCTGTAAGGGTTCCAGAAGCCACCTGAGCTAAACCCCTCTCATTTCACAGGCAAGGCCCCCTGTAGTAGCCAGGGAGATCCAGAGAAGTGAAAGCAATCTGCTCAAGGTCACCAGAGCCACACTGAGAACGCAGACCCCTAATTCCCAGCCCAGGCTCTTTCTATCCCCCGAGTGGAGAGATGAGATCACCAGGCTCAGTTCTGAACCTCTAGGAATGTGGGCCAGCCTGGGAAGACGTGGGTGGATTCTCCCACTACAGCAGGGGGCCCCCACCCCACCTCCTCCACGATTCTCTCACTCCCCAAAATGAGCAGGTATCCGTCTCTGTCAGAGACCCCTTTTCCTGGGGGGCGGTGAAACCACCACGCTACCCCTGCTCCATCTCTGGATTCACCAGGTGAGGGAACTAGGCACCCTCGACAGCTTCTCCTCCAGCACCCCCTGAGACTCTGGGGGATACCCTGAACTGCCGCACCCGCTGGAGGAAACCAGGAATCTTGTCTCCCAGCCCTGGGGTTGGAGGCCTTCCCCATTCTCCCCACCTCCCCCCAACTTGGAGGCTGGAATGTGACCCGCGGAGGGATCCCGCAGCACGCTGGGAAGGGCTGCGTTCCAGCTCGGTGGCTGCACTGAAAAGGGGGAGATGCGGCAGCGACCACGGGGGCGGGGGCAAGGGGGACGGAGAGAGGCAGCAGCGGCGGCGCGGATGGGGGTGGGGAGAGAGCCCAGAAAACCAGTCCGACTCCCGATCGTGCCAGATGGAGGCGGCCCGGAGCCTCCAGCCCCCCGTTTCCTGCTTCTCCCCTCCACCTTTGTCTCCCCTCCCTCCAGCAAACTTTCAGGCTGTTGGGGGCTAAAGCCTGGGGAACGTGCGTGTATGTACAAGTGCCTTCGGGTCTTTGAGCCTGACTGTGTATCTGGTTGGTTGTGCAGTTTGGAACCCGTGTGTACATCTGTGTGCCTAAGACGCTGGGCAGCTGTACCTACATGACTGATGTGTGTATACGACCGTGTGTCTGAATCTGCGCGTGTGGTATAGTTCGTGCGGCTCTGTAAACCGTATGCACAGGTATATGTACAATGTCTGGAGATCTGTGCGTCTTACAGGGATGATGTGGGAGTGTTTGTGTATGTGATTCTGTGTCTGCATGTCCGTACATCTGAGTGGGCGTTGTGTGACTGTGTAAATTGTGAACATGTACGTGTGTTCGCCCGTGGGTATTCGTGTGTGTGTCTGTGTGCATGTGAGGGGTGGGGTCTGTGCGGGGGATTCCTGGCCCTCCCACCCCCACCAGGTCCCGGGAGGGGGCAGCAGCGGTGGCGGCGCGGCTGCGGCAGGGAGACCCTCCTCCCCGCCTGCCCCGCCCCCACCCCCGGCCCCTACCTGCCGGCCGCTTCGCCGACCGCCCGAACCGCCAGAAACTGCGGACCCGGGGGCCGCTGGGGGCCTTCCTCTTGTGGTGTGAGTTGCCCATGGCGGGCACAGGAGCCGGCGCGGGAACCCGAGCGCAGCCCAACCAGCCCGGCCACCGGGCCCGCAGCCGGGGCAGGGAGGCAGCGAGACGCGCGGGCGGCCACCGCAGGCGCCCCCAGCCCCAGCTTGGCCACGCCCCCGGGTTCTGCGGCCAATGGTCGGACCAGGGGCGGGGCCGGAGGGGGCGGGGCCTGGTGCGCGTCCCGTAGGCTCCGCCCCTCCTAGGACCTGGGAGACCGGCTGAGCCGCCCCGCCCAGAGTGCTCCGGAAAGGCCCGGCCTATCCAGGTGGGGCAGGCAGGCCGCCTGCTCTCCCGGTCCAGGAGCCGCCTCTCTGAGGACTGCAGTGGAGCCAAGAGACGAGGGGACGGGCTCCAGCAGGCGGAGTCCGGAGCCCTGCTGCTGCTTGGGCCCACCAACCACCACCCCGTGTCTCTGTGCCTGTGTGTACAAAAGTATGGATCTGACTGTATTTCTGTAGTAATGGTGTTCAAAGTAATAGTACCAACATTTATACAGCATTCTCCTCTTATCTGCAAGGATGCGTTCTAAGACCCCCAGTGGATGCCTGAAACCGCAGATAGTACCGAATCCTATATATACTATGTTTTTTCCTACACATACATACCTATGATAAAGTTTAATTCATAAATTAGGCACAGTAAGAGATTAACCATAATAAAATAGAACAATTATAACAATATACTGTAATAAAAGTTACTGTAGATCTTAGCAACCTCCGCATAGGATTTTTTATCTTTGTTTATCAAGTCGAGAACTTTCACCTTTTCAGTTAAAGGAAGCACGGCTTCTCTTTGGCATATCCGAATTGCCAGCATCACTACTCTTGTACTTTGGGGCCATTATTAAGTAAAATAAGGGT
The DNA here is from genome assembly GCF_041296265.1 of Equus caballus. Taxonomy (NCBI): domain Eukaryota; kingdom Metazoa; phylum Chordata; class Mammalia; order Perissodactyla; family Equidae; genus Equus; species Equus caballus. The sequence goes on from NC_091685.1 coordinate 24,192,623, forward strand.
TACCTGAACACAAACACAGAAGCACCGCAATATAGCGACAAGTTGACCTGATAACCCAGACGGCTACCAGGTGACTAACGGATGGTAGTGTATACATGGATACGCTGGACAAAGGGATGATTCACGTCACAGGCGGGAGGGAGCTGGACGGCGAGAGATTTCATCACGCTACTCAGAATGGCAGGCAATTTAAAACTCATCAATTGTTTATTTCTGGAATTTTCCATTTCCTATTTTCAGACTGCAGTTGACCACACGTAGCAGAAATTGCAGGAAGAGGAATCGTGGATAAGGGGACTGATATACAGCACTTACTATGTGCCAGGCACTGTGATAACAGCTTTCATGCATTCTTTTTTTTTGCCCACAAAACAATTCTGAAAGGTAGGTACTTCTATCATCCCCATTTTACAGACAGGGAAATTGAGGTTCCACGAAGTCAACTGACCAGCCCAAAGTCAAACAGCATTAAGCTGCAGAGCTAGTACTCAAACCCAGACTGACTCCAATACCCACTGCTCCATGCCGCTTACCCCTCCACTTTATCTGTGCCTCTGCATGACTTTGAAGGGGGGGCACGTAATTGGGCATTTGTAATTGTATGCTTCAAGGTGGCTGTGTAGTTCTGTATCTGTGACCCTGAACATGTGGGTTCCTCTCTGTGTAATCCTGTGTGTGACTGTGTGCCTGCATCCATATCATTGAGTCTCTTTCCATATGTCTGGATGTGTGCTTTTGTAAATCTTCCTATGTAATTGTGATTCGCTCTCAAGGTGGCTGAATATCACTGATTTTTGTGTGTCTGAGTGAGTACCAGTCTGCCTGCATGCATGTAAGTGAAAATAGGTTTGTCTGTAAGACTGTGTGATTGCATGTGCTTTTGTGTATGGGTATGACTGTACCATTGTTTGTGGAGTGGACGCCCACATCTCCATTTGGAGGGTGTGTGCGTATGTAAGTAATGGAGTGTATAGGTAAACATACATGAAACCACCCATGTCTGTGCATCTGTGGAGCTGTGTGCCCCTCACTCATCTGCGCTTACACAAGTCTTCATCTTTCAAAGCCCAGGCCAAGCTTCACATCTTCTGAAAGTCCTCCAGGCTCCCCAAGGCCCCCCCCTCCGTGTCCTCAAAAGTGTCCTTGTGCCCGGGGACGTGTCCAGGGCCCCATTTCCTGGGCAGTGACTCTCCTTCACCATCACTCTGCCCTGTCTCTCCAACGAGGGGCAGCATGGGGTAGCAGAGGGAGCGCTGGGCTGGGAGTCCGGAGCCTTCGCTTCTAATCCCCATATGGCTCATCCTTTCTGCCACCTGGGCAACCCCCTCCACTACACCATGCTGCCTCTTAGGCCCAGCAGCTCCAAGACACCCTGTTCCCTCCCTGAAAAATCAGAGAGACATAGCTGATCACCACACTCCCTGAGGCCCAGCTCTTGCTAAAAGTCTGAGGTTGACAACAGTGAAGTCCCTGAGGGGCTGGTATTTTCTTCATCCATCCAGAAAAAACTCATTGAGCATATACTATATACCAACCTGTGTGGACAGGTCCCTGCTCTGAACAGAGAAGAGAGTCCTAGTGTCAATGCTGGAAGAGACCGGCTAGCCCAATTCCCTTAATTTACAGATGGGGAAACTGAGGCCCATGAAGAGGAAAGGTGGTATGGGGTAGCAGAGAGAACATTCAAGGGTAAAGTCGAAATCCCTTGGCATGAATCGAGTGAGGACAGGCGTGCAAAGAACCTAGAAGGATGTCTGGAACATAGCAGGCGCCTTGGCCTTGGCAGGAGGCCTTAGAGGAGCTGCCCACCGCCCCTGCCACACACACATATTCAGCCTCACCTCCGACCACACCCCTCTCATTCTCAGAGCTCCAGCTACACAAAACCGCCTGCCTCTCCCCAGTGCACACCTCGAGGCCTTCACACATGCTCTTTCCTCTGCCACTTTTGCCTGGAAGATCCTTTGTTATCCTCAAGGCCCTACTCCTCCAGGCAGTCTTCCTTGCACCCCTACCTCCCCCAGCTCAGTTCTCCGTGCTCCCACAGGCATGAGTGCTGTGCTCTGACATAGTCCTGACCACACCTCAGGGCCCCCCTGCACCCTGGGTAACACCAGCCCAGCACTTGTCTCAAGACAACGGTTTGTTTTGGTATCTCCCTTTCCCATCAGAAAACAAGTTCCTCAAGGGCAGAGGTTGTCTCCCTCCTCTTGGTAACCCCAGGCTCAGCACAGTGTCTGGCCCACAGTAGGTGTGTCATACATGTTAATGGAAACTGGTGGAAGTGGGGATGATGGCACCTAATACTGGTGGAGGTGAAGAGGCATAGGCAGCAGGGTCCAAGAGAGACTCTATCCCGATCTTACATTCTCCCACCACAAAGGCTGTGCTGGCTCCAGGATCCAGGAGGAGGGGTTTTGCCAACAGCCAAGAGCATGAGAGAGCCTGGGTAGGACTGGTGGGAAGAAGTAGGTGGTGTGCAAGGCGTAGGGACCAGAGCTCCTGGAACCACAAGACAGGACTGGAGTGCCTCGTGACTCTCTTAGAGAACGGTGGTGAAGGCCTCACCTGCCTAGGGGCTTGGAGGAGAGGTGTCCTAAACAGACAGGAGGCCCTGCTTGGAAAAGACCCCACCAGCAGCCTCCTGGGAATCATGCACTTTGCCAGAAAATTTGGGGTTTAACTCTTTTGCAAGCTAAGCCATCTGACTCCCTTCCATGCCAAGCACAGAGCTGGGCACCCTGTGAGTGGAACTGACAGCCTTTGATGAACCGACCCCGGAGGACAGTGGAGCACAAGAGCACAGAGTCCCGTGGAGTATAATAATGGGGAGGTGGACAAAGTTTTTTGTTTGTTTATTTTTGTTTTTTTTGAGGAAGATTAGCCCAGAGCTAACATCTGCTGCCAGTCCTCCTCTTTTTTGCTGAGGAAGACTGGCCCTGAGCTAACATCCGTACCCATCTTCCTCTACTTCATATGTGGGACGCCTACCACAACATGGCGTGCCAAGTGGTGCCATGTCCACACCGGGGATCCGAACTGGCGAACCCCGGGCTGCTGAGAATTGGAATGTGCGAACTTAACCGCTGCGCCACCGGGCAGGCCCCGTGGACAAAGATTCCATCCCTTCCGCCTAAGGAAGCTGCTTCTGCATACTTCCCTCTCCAAGTCAGGCAAGGTGGCCGTGGGGTCTGCAGAGGGACGGTGGAGGTGTACATACCTGCTTTCCCCACCCCACACGTTCCCTGCGGCCCAAACAATATACAATGCCTCCTCTCATGAGTTTTCTTCAGCATGTGACAGGCCAGGAGCAGCTGAGACAGCTTTGAGGGTGTGGGGAGAGGGGGATTTCCAAGGGGCAGGGGGGTGAGTGGAGGCTCTCCCTCTGCCCTCTGCTGACAACAGAGTAGAGATTTTCCTGCCCAAGGGATTTAGCCACCCCGATGCAGACCTTGCTGGCAGCCTTGCTTCAGGGGCAGGAGAAGGAGAGAGCAGTGGGGGGAGGGCCCCTCCCAGCCTGAGGGGGATTTCCAGGAGAAGGCTGGGATGTGTGCCACGTGGGGATCTGGGCCTCCATGGAGGGAGAGGGCGAGGCAGCTGGAATGAGCCCCTGAAGGTGTCAGAGCTAAGGGAGGGGTTGGAGGCCTTGCCTCAGCTGCCTGCTCATCTCGTCCTACCCATGGAAGAAGCAACTCTCTGGGAGGGGATTTTCCATTTGAAGTCTAAGTCTGAACAAAGGAGCGGAGAAGCTGAGGTCAGCCCAGCAGGTGTGGGCTCCTGTTGCGCCTCTAACGCTGGCTGGCCAAATGACCTTGAGCAAGTCACTTCCTCCTCTGGGCTTCAGCTGCCTATCTGTATGTGCCATGAGGGCTCCCTGGGACATCTCAGGCCATCAACTCTGAGCCTCTAGGATCCAGAGATGCCCATGCCCTGGGGGCCCCTATTGGATCACCCACCTGTCACTCAAAGCCACTTAGTGCCAGGCCCTGTGCTGGGCAGGGCAGAGGAAAAAGACAGTCAACCCAGCTCCTGCCCTCAGGATGTTCAGAACAGTGAGGTATGGCGATCCCTGTGCCCCACAGAACCCCAGACAGCCAGCTGGTCCCAGCCCCTAGCAGATGCCTTGCCTGATTCTGGCAGTGCAAATCCCTCAAGCCCAGCTTCCCCTCATCCTTCCATTTTAGCTCAAGTGTCACCTCCTCGGGGAAGCCATCCCTGATCTACCCCTGAGATCACTGTGCTCCCTCCTTTGTCACTTTTTTTTTAAGATTATTTATTTATCTTTCCTTCTCCCGAAAGCCCCCTAGTACATAGTTGTATATTTTAGTTGTGGGTTGTCACACTTCTTGACCCTTAATTACTTGTTCAGTGTCTGTTCCCTCCCCCAAATTGTGAGGTTCATGAGGACTCGGACCTTGTCTCTCATCATCCCCAGGACAGGGTCTGACATATAGTTGCTACTTATTATCTGGTATTAAATACTTAATAAGTACTTGTGAAATCAATTAATGAGGTGCCCTCTCCCATCTGGACCCAAGGCAGACAATGCCCATCCCTTCACAGGGGCCTGGAGGAGGTGGGCCCAGACTCCTCTATGGAAGCCACTCCCCCATTGGATGTATCCCACAGCAGAGGGAGCCCTACCCCTATTACATTAGTCCAGGCCCCAGACACTGAGATGCCCCTACCCAAGAAGACGGTGGCCAGAAAAGCACATACCGTCCAACTCTAAATCTCTTCCCTGCTCTACAGTCTGGGGGCAGTGATTTCCCCAGGAGTATCACAGAGATGATGACACTGGAGCCAGGCCTTGAGGGATGAATAAGAGTTCACTGGATGGAAAAGGGAAGGGAAGGGGGAAGAGTATATGCAAGGGCATAGAATGTGGAAATACATGGAGTGTTTATTGAAAGGCAAACAGATACCATCCTGACCTCAGAGAGGCAAAGTGCCCCCTAAGCAAAGTGCCTTTGGGTCCTCACTTCGCTTTAGAACTACACAGGCCCCTTCCTCAGCAGGGAGAGACGGCATTATTCACACTGCACTCTCCTCGCCCACTTTCCTATGGCATCCAGGCCACTGGGCCCCCATGTCTTATCCACCTGACTGACCAAAGGTAGGCTCTCCTTTCCTGGACGTAGCTCCCACCCCCATGCTCCTGGCCCCTACCAGTTTGCTCCTCCAGCCCATTCTCAAACCCACAGAATTCTAGAGCTAGAAAGGTCTCAGAGGCCGTTAAACCTCATCTTTGTCAAGACAGGGCATATCCTGCCGAGAGCGGGGCAGAACCTGCCTAAAGTCACACAGCAGAGCAGAATTCACACTCAGGAGTGTCTCCACAACGGCACACCCTGAGTGAGTGGCCAGAGGTCAGGGGTTCAACCTGCTGGGCCCGGCAGCGTGGCTGCTGAACTCTCACTGTGAGAGTCGGAGCCATCCCCACTCCTCCTACCCTCCAGCCACTGCCACTGCCTGAGAAAAACCTTCGAGAGTGCGCTATCCCCAGAGCTGGTTCTAAGATTCTACAGAGGCTTCTCCCATCCAGAGTCAGAAACCCATCCAGCCTCATATGATTTAGTTTGGAGAGTGGCCTCTGGAGGCAGACTGAGTGGTTCTGTCAGTGCCACATCACTCCCAGGCAAGCAGGAAGCTTGCCTGTGTTGTCCCACATATCTGAATTACCCTGAACAGTATACAGCACTATATAGCCTGACACTATATATTTTTTTTTTTTTTTGAGGAAGATTAGCCCTGAGCTAACATCTGCTGCCAATCCTCCTCTTTTTGCTGAGGAAGACTGGCCCTGAGCTAACATCCATACCCATCTTCCTCTGCTTTATCTGTCGGACGCCTACCACAGCATGGCTTGCCAAGCAGTGCCATGTCCGCACCCGGGATCCGAACCAGCGAACCCTGGGCCGCCGAAGTAGAACGTATGCACTTAACCGCTGTGCCACAGGGCCGGCCCCAGAATATATCTTTTTCAAATGAATGAAGCTGAGTAATCTTGATCAACTTACTTTCACCCTCTGAGGCTACTTTCTCACCTATGAACAGTAACAACTGCCCATCTCCCAGATCATTGTGAGAACAAGGGACAACAGTCATGAAAATGCCTGGCCAGGGTCCGGCACACAGCAGCCTTCATGTTCCCCTTCAAATGAGCCGGCACTCTGCTCACCTCCTCCAGAAAGCCTCCTGCGATTATCTACCAGGCTCCAATCCTGGCATCTGTCCCAGAAACACTTCCTCCCCACACACTTGTCTAAAGTCCAGGTGATATTTCTGGAAAATATGGATTCCTGTTTGTTTTTTTACCTTTTCTTATGCCTGAGTCTTCCCGTTGGACAAAGGTAAGACTCCACTTTCTGTGGATCCCCCCACTCAATAACAGTCATCATCACGGGTACCTGAGGTGTAACCGAGTTGTTTTCCAAACACGGATCAGGATGAACTTAGCAAATGCCGAAGTCCTCAGCATCACAACAGCAGAAACCTGCTACCATCTGGACCATCCTCCACCGTTCACAAAGCATCTGCATGTCTGTTATCTAATTTGATCTCTGAAACACCCCTGTAAAGCCAGGATTTATTACCCTTATTTTACAGATAAGGAAACTGAGGCTTGGAGGTGTCAATAACCTGCTGGTGTCATGCGGCCTTAAAGGGGCACACCAGAGTCCAGGAGTTGTCCTGTCAGCCTCAGAACGCATTCCTTCTAGACTGAGTCCTTACAATTCAGGTGATTAAACTTAACAAACACAATAATAACAACCCCTGGCATTTCTATAATGGCTCCACTTTCCTATCTTTTTCACATTCTCTCTTTGTAAGACTCTTGGAGAGACGGAAAGCTCACAGACCCATCAAGGCAATGTCCAGCCAGGAGGTCAACCCTCTGGGAAGGTCCCCTCTCTTCCCTGAGACAGTAAAGATATCAGTGAGGTCACAGAGAAGTTGCTTGCCCAGTGTCACGGGGCTTGCTGACAGCTGAGCCAGGATATGAACACTCATTTGCCTGACTCTGACACTGCCCACTCTGCCAAGTTCCCTCACTTCTCTCTGCGCCACTTCCCATCTGTAGAATGGGCTGGAGAAAAAGATCTTTAAGCCTTACCCCCTGGACTGTGTCCTTGGGAGAGTCGTGAAAACAGTACCGGTTTTAGAGGCAGATGATTTGAGTTCAAATCCCAGTTTGAGCAAATCAATTGCTCCCTGTCCCTGAGCCTCAACTTTGTCATCTGCAAATGGGCTCAAATGAGATAATGGATACAGGGCTCCTGGCACACTCAGAATAATCAATAAGTGCCAGATTTCCTCTCTTCTGAGTCTGTGCAGGGCAGTGAGGGGAGCGGAGGAGTGCTGGAAGACAGGTGCTCAAAATCTATTCCAAGCTCAGTTTCCCACCTTGTAGGAGGGGAGTCCAATTCGGGGAGCCGAGCCCTGCTCTGTGGGTCTTTGGTCCAGAGATTGGGAGGGGGGAGATAATGACCTCCCTGGCAAAGGCCCTGCCTCCCAGGAGTTTTCTGTGTGTGCCTCTTTCCTATCTCCCACAATCTCCATTCCAAACATTTTCCCCAGAAAGAGTGAAGCCTTCTTTGAGCTTCCCCTTCCTGATCAGTGATGCCAGTGGAGATTAGAGAGATCAGATTTATTTCTCTTAATAAACAGAAAAGAAGTTGGGCCAGGCAAGTGACAAGGAAACAACTGGAATAATAGGAGGTTGAAGCAAAAGGGAGCAGGACTTCCTCCAGTCATACCTGGGGCCACCCCCAGACCTGGGGAAAGAACAGGCAGGGGCAGGGAAGTATTGCCCAAGCACGTGGGCCCAAATCAGGCCGACCTGCTGCCTGGAAAGCCCAGGGCTACCTGACACCAGACACAAGGCAGAGGAAGGCCTGGCCACTAACCCAGTGATCCCTAACCCAGGGGTCAGCTACAGGGTCAGCTCTTCCAGCTTCTGCCTCCAGGCTGGTCTCCCAGGGGAAAAGTGTCCACTGCCCTGGGGTACACTAGCAGCCTTCTAACTCCAATCCCAACAGTCCAACCACTATCCCTCCTGCTGCAGTTCTGACGTGCACCCTCTTGAGCAAGATGGGGATGACTTCAGACTGAATCCCAGTGGGGCAGCCCTGGGACAGACTCCACGTGCTGTTGGGGCGCACAGCTCTTACAAACACCCCTCACCCAAACCCTCCCTCAGGGCCTGGCCCAGCCATCCCAGCCCCAGCACCCTGACTTCTATTTGTGGCTAGGCCACAGGGGGGCAGGGCCCTTATCCAAAAGGAAGATCAGGCCGGATGCAATCACACAAGAGGCTTTTCACCCTCTTCCTGACCCCTAAAGTGTTCCTTCTAATTCTCCTCCAGAGGAGGCGGTTAAAGGACACTGGGAGGGTAAACAGGCAGAATGGGATGCGCCCGTGCACGCCATTTCCTCACCTCTAACACGGCAGCAGGAGCCTAGGCCAGGAGGCTTCGGAGGAAGGCAGGCCCTCTTGCCTTCCCCCTCAAACGGGAGACAGAGGGGAAGATGAGGGAAAAACCAAGCAAGTGGACACGAGAAAAGTGACCTCAGCAGAGACGGGCCAGGTCAGCCTCCCTTCATCCCGCCCTTCCATCAGGCCAGAGGGAGCCCAGAGGCAGGAAATTAGCTGTTGTATTTTAAGTACCCACCCCAGTCCAGATACAGCCTCTCCATTAACTTGGGCCTCAGTTTCCCCCATCTGTAAGCACACTTCCAACAGTGGCAGTTTCTACCAGGGCTGGGGGGAGGGAAGGAGTGCCAGAAGGGGTGGTTGGTTCACATCGGTGAGCTCACCACCCCAGGAGGTGGATGTTTGCGGTTTGGCCCAGGTGAGCGGTGAGGGGGGCCAGGTGAGAAAACCTAACACTGGCGAGAACCTAAAGCATGCTACGCTCCAGGCTGGGTCCTTTGTGGGGCTGGAAACCCAGATCCACCTAGACGGCTGACTCACGTTTCGAGTGCAGGTGACCCCCCAGACCCAGAGGGACCCCCACGAGGATGCAAGGCCACTCCCATCGGCACCAGGCCAGAGTCAAGTCTCTGACCCCCTGACTCAGCAGAGGGCAGAACCTGGCTGAGCCTGCGGGAGGGGGACTGCCTCACCGTCCCAAGAGCCAGGCTGCCCGCACACCCTGCTCAAGCCAGGGGATCCCTGCCCCAGCCGGGGGTCCCCTCCTCTAGAACCGGGCAGGGCTGAGTCTGGGGAATTCTGGGGGGCGATGCAGAATGGGGGTGCTCGGGCTGAGCCCGGGCTCTCCGCCCCTCCCCGCGTCCGCGCCGGGGGTCACCCCCTCCGCACGCCGCGGAGCCACCCCGGCCGCCCAGGTGCGCGGCCGCCTTACCTCGGCCCTTCCCCTTGGCCTTCCTGGCCTTGTCGTCCGCCTTCTTGGCCCGAGGGGCGGCGGGGTCGGCGCCCTCGGCGCCCGCCGCCTTCTTCTTGCGCCGCTTGCCCCGCAGCCAGCTGAAGGCGCGGCGGAGGCCGGACGCGCCCGAGCGGGACTTCTTCCTGCGCGGGGGGCCGCCGGGGCCCCCCGGCTCGTCGGCCGCAGGTGCGGCGGGGGGCGCGCGGGCCGCCATGGCGCGGCGGGCCGGGCTGGCGGCGGGGCCCCTGCGGCGGGGCGCCCATGCGCCGGCGGGCGGGCGGGCAGGCGGCCGCCGCGGGAGACGCGCGCGCCGGAGAAAAGTTTGGGCGGCGGAGGCAGCGCGAGCGGCGGCGGCGGCGGCGGCGGCGGCGGCGGCGGCGGCGGCGGCGGCGGCGGCGGCGGCGGCGGCGGCGGCGGCGGGCGGCGCCGGAGGGCGGGGCGCGGGGCCGGCCGGGGGGAAGGAGCCGCGCGGGGAGCGGCCGCGGGCGGGAGCGGCGCCCCTCCCCGCCTCCTCGGCCCGCAGCCCCGGGCTGGGCGCTCGGGCTCGGGGAGGGCGAGGGCCGGCCCGGAGAGATGGTCCAGAGCCCCCGGAGGCGTGCGGACCGGCCCGGACCGAGAGGGCGGGGTCGCGGGCGGGTCCGGGGGGGGGGCGGTCCTGGGGTTCTGTCTCCGCCGGGGCGCGAAAGGGACCGGGTTTGGAAGCGAGGGGGACGCGCTCAGGGAAGAGGGGAAGACAATGGCTGGGGTTGGACCCCAAGAGAAGTTGATATCCTGAGTTTGGTCTGGGAAGAGATGGGGGATTCTGGAATAAGGGAATTCTGAGAATTCTTTCCAGGACCCAGACACTGTTGGAGGTTTTGCTCTAGAGATGGAGACTTCAGCCCACCTTAGACCTGTGACCTGTGGCCAACGGTGGGCCTTCCTTTCCCTCACCACATTCTCTCCCGCCTCCCATAATCTCACGGTGGAGCCGGGACCCAGGCCTCTTGGGTTCCCTTCCACTTCACCCCTTGGTGACTGGGTTAAGGAGAGCTGTGCCTCAGTATACCCTTAGGCTAGGGTGTGAGGCCCCAGGGCACCCCTGCCTGGGTTTGGATTTCCCACTGGGTCGCTCAGCACTGCTTAGGGCTGATCTTGGCCTTCATGAACTGAGCTCCTAAGGAGCTTTGAGATCCTCTGGAGGTGAGACGTGTGACTGAGGATGGTAGTAAGGAAGAAAGCCTTTAAGAATCATGAAAATGCTGTGCTCATTTCCTCCAGGCCTCTGGCTCTTTACTGTAGCTGACCAAGCACTCTTCTATCATCTGATCCCACAACAAGCTAGGAGGGAAGCAGGGCATGGAGTGCTACCCCCATAGGACAGATGAGAAACTGAGGACAGGAGAGGACAGAGATTGCCCAAGAGCACAGAGGTGGTCAGCAGCAGAGGAGCAGCCAAGACCAGCAATCTAGGTTTTGTCTGCGCCTGGTCCCCAGGGGGCTGGAAATTGCCCTAGGGGTCAGCTGTGGGTTCAGCACTCTTGGACTCCCTGGGTCCCCAAAAGGGCACTGTGGTCACCCCACCATTAGTGTTCATCCTCGTCACCCAACCTGACCCTTGTTACATAGCTTTCTCCTGGTCCTGGTCTTCATGAGAGCAAAGACTCATTTATTTGGGGCACCCAGCCCAGTCAGGCCTGGCAGGGTGTGCACAGCACTCAATATAACATTTTAGAATGATTGGAGTGCAGCGTTTGACTTCTCTAACCTGCCTCAGCCCCCCGAGTGTCCCCAGGGGCTCAGCTGTCTCAGCTGTGGCAGAGCGGGGCCATCACTGACACTCCCCCCACCTAGGGGGCCTGGGACAGATCACTGTCCTTGCTGGGCCTCAGTTTCCCATGTAACCACCGTTAATTCAGGTCCAGTCCACAATCCCAGAGCACCCATTCTGCGTGAGGCACTGCGCCATGCACAGGGATCATTGGGCCCTGTTCTCATGGTGCTCTCTACGCAGCCAGCACGAGCCCTGAGGACCCTGCCTCTCCCTCAGCTGGTGAGTACCAAAGGAAAAGTGTATAGGCAGGGCTGAGGCGGAGAGAGAGCAGCGCACGGGGCCTTGGCTTGTTGGTTAATCTGGATGCACTGGGTAGGGAGGAGAGGGGAAGGCAAACATGCTCTGGCTGCTGCAAGGGGTGATCAGGAGAGGAATGTTACTCAGTCTTGCCCCCCACCCACCCTTTCAGCACTGCCTTCTTCCCAGTAGCCAGGAGTGGCTACATAGTTTGCGGGGCCCAGTAAAAATGAAAATGCAGGGCCTTTTGTTCAAAGGTTATTAAAAATTTCCAGAGGGCAACAGCAGAGCATTCAACCAAGTGTGGAGCCTTTCTGAGAGTAGGACCATGGGTGGCTATGCCCATGAAGTTGGCCCTGCCAGTGGCTCATATAATTCCCCAGCAAACGCTCCCCTCAAACCAGAATCCCCAGGAGTCAACTCATAGATTGGGTCCCTTGATTTGGAGGTGAGGAGAGGAAGGAGGGAAGTGGGGAAAGGTCAGGGTTGCATTCCCTTCGCTGCTCCCACCTCCAACACCCCGACATTCTCACCTCCCATCCCCAGCCTGGACCACCCTCAGGCCAGCAGCTCTAGCTTTCCCTCTTGTCCCCTGGCCTAATGTACAGACATGCTTCTGAGACACCAAGAGAGGGCTAGCCTGGGAAGGGCTAGCCTGCAACCCTGCTCTCTCAATTCATGAATGCTCAGCTCTGCCACATTTTTTTGCTGTCCCTATGGGCATCTGAGGAAACTGACTTCCCAGCAGCCCCTGTTGGCAGGGCCCAAAGTCCATCCTAGAGCCAGACTGTCACCTGACCAGGCAGGAAGCTGACAGCCTGTCCCCAGAGAGGAACCAGCAACAACCAAGCCTGGGGCAGCAGGCCCTGGGCCCTCCAGCTTTGCCCCCTCTGTTTTTGGAAAACCTAGGACCATTCCAATGTTACCATGACACCTACCCAATGCTCCCTCATCCCCCACCCTTGGGAGACCTTCCTCTCACAGGCTCCAGCTTTGTCCCCTGCTGTGCCTGGCCTCTGCCCCACAGACTCCAGACTAGGCAGCCAGGCCAAGGTGTGGCTGAGCCGCCCTCATTTTATAGGGAACACCGGGAACGGTGAGAGTCTGCATATTACACAGCCAGGGCTGGGGGCACCTGTGACTTCCCGGGTTCTTAGACCAATCAGAGGGGCCGGAAGGAATTGTAATGGAGGGTGGAGCACTTCTGCAAAGTTGAAGATGTCGAGCAATTAGGAGTATTCCTGTTCCGTGAAAAGGAACCCTAAGGATAGGTGGAGTGACTGGCCAGCAGTCACACAGCTGCCTGTGGGCAGAGGTGGAATTTAAATCTGATTTCTGTTCACGTGTGTGTTTGTGCATAGTATGTGTGTGTTTCCTAATTGAGCACCGCCTTGTGCCAGGCACTCACTGCCCCACCCAAGCTGCTTTGAGAGTTGGCAGTTAAGACCCTGGAAAAGGAGAGTATTTATCCTGGGGCCGCAGCTGGGCCGCCAGGAACTTCCAGAATTGTTCTACTTAGCTTTGCATGCACCTGCATGCCGTTTTCCGGGAAAAGGGTCCACAGCTTTAACCAGAGTCTCAAAGGGGTTCGTGTTTCAGAATGAACTAAGATTCTACCCTTTGATCCTCTTCACTGAGCGGGGAGGGGAAAGATGGAAAGGGAGTCCTCGCATCTGGGGGATGCCCTCCGCCTCTCTCCTCCCTAACCTGGGGAGGTGGGGGACGGTCAACCCTGCAGATCCCATCTCCACAGGGGGCATTCCTGCGTCCCTTACTCTGTGGTTCCTGGCATCTGTGGCAGCATCTTAACATTTCAAACAACTTCCCTGCTGAGGTCTTCTTTGATCCTCCCAGCATCTCTTAGAATCAGGCCCCAAGCCTAATTCTACCCATTTTCCCTGCTAGATTGAGAAGTGAAATAGGCCCAGGGTGTTAGCGGTGTGTAGCTGGAATCCTGGAGTCTTGTGGCCTCCCAGCTCTGAGTTGTTGCCAGCTCCTAGGAGGCTGAGGGAGGGAAGGAAAAAGAGAGCAGGGGGAGGCAGGAGAGAAAGGAGAGATAGCTGTTGCCACTGCCCAGTCTCCAGTTGGAATGTATTCTCATTCCCTTCATTCTTTCAGCAAATGTCTCTGAGCACCAGCCTGGTGCTCCAGGCTTCCAGATTGACCAGTTATTCTGTGACCAGAATGTCAGTCTCTTAGCCATACACGGGGGAGAAAAGTGGTTTTCCGACGTTCTCTCTTAGCAGTGGAACTTTTACTTTTCCCCTCAAGCAAAAGCCCCCCAAATTTTATCTGGCAGATAAAATGGATAACAGCAATGTTTTATAAGTATAAATTTATTTCATAAATCAAAACTTATAACCTTTACTTACCACAAAGTAAGTCAGCAGGAATAATGACAATATTTTGATGGATTAAAAATATGAAACCCTGAGTAATAGGTGATGGTTATGGTTTTAACGGAGAGCCAGCATTCAATTTATTTCTGCGGCAGTTTGTTTTAGTCAGTAATTAGAAAACACTGTGCCTCATAGACAGGCAGATGTAGATAGTAAGATTTTTAACAACTTGGTAGAAATGTCAGGAGAAGCTTTATTCAGAGGTCTGCACTGAAGTGAGTTATCCAGCAAGCCCAGCTTAATGGCTTGTCAAAAGTTAGCCTAACCTGGGTCTCATCTCAGTCCTGCCACTAACTTGCTGGATGTCCTTGGGCAAGACACTTGCCTTCTCTGGGCACCAGTATCCCCATCGGAACATCCCATTTCACCTAGGAAAGGAGAGTGTGTGTGGAGGTATCTGAGTCTGTTGGGGGGTGGGGGTGCAGCACGCACATGTGGAATCTTCATTACTCCTCCTCACTGCCCACCCCCATCCCAGCGAAGGGCCTGAAGAAGGGGCCCCAAAACCACTGAACTGCCACTGAAGGCAGAGGTGGGTTGCCATGGAGACATGCTTTGTTTCCCAACTTTCTGGCCACATCTGACAAGCACAAAAAGTCAGGCCAGATGGACACTGACCTGGGCTAAGAGAGCGGGGACTTCCTGACCCCATGATCCGCAGGGCTCACTGCTCTCCAAGGAGGGGGTTTCGTTCTGTTTTCACTCCCCAACCAGGAGGAGGACCAGCCTGGCCCGCCAGCTGATAAGGTTCGTGTAGGGGGCTGCTGGGTAAGGCCCTCAACGTGTTTGCAGACACCCACTCCACCAGCCCTGGGCAGCAAGACTGGCCCTGTGCCCAAGGGCAGGGCTAGGAGGAAAACACCCACACTCAGGGCCTTCTGGAAGCTGGGGGAGAGGTCAAGGTGTGTGGGCAGAGCTCCCTGCCCATGATCAGTGGGAAACAGCTGGATGTGGCTTCTCAGAGACTCCCTCCCCCCACCCACACAGGGGCCTACACAAACACACTGAGACACACACACAAGTTGACACACCCACGTGCACACCAGTTCACACTGGCATACCCAGATACATGGATACACACACCAAAACTCAAATCCAGATACACATTGACACAGCTAGCCTAGATACCCATAAACACTCAGGTACACTAAGACTGACATCTAAACACATATAAATACACACAGATATGGAACCACAAACTCGTATACACATGTACCATACACACACACACACTTAACACACCCAAACACATACTCAGTTATACACAGATATGCTGATCCACAGACACACATAGATACACAAATGCACACATTCCTGGATGCACAGACCCTCAGGCACGGATATCCATTGATACAAAAACAGGACACACGCTGATACTCACCAGCCGGTAGACCAGAGAGAGAGACACAGAAGGCCCTGTTACATAAATATAGATATAAAGAGACAAACAGTTACAAGTAGAAACACAGATACACAAATACCCCACCCAGATGCAGGCAAGGAGAAGAGAAGAGAAGGGAACTCACACTTGGTGAGGGTCAATTCTGCACCGGCAGCATGAAAGGGGCTTTATCTGTAGGATCTTTTTAAAATCCTTCCAACAATCTGTGAAGCTGGTAGCATTATCCTCGCTTTTTACAAATGCGATAATGTAGAATATACATGCCTATGAAAGGCCCAAACAATGAAGTAAATAGAGGAAAATGTGCAAGTCCCTCTCCACACACGGGTTCCCCACCCCACCCCACCCCAGCCTCTGTGAATGTTAGTGGGCAGGATATGCTTTTTCTATGCGTTTGCATGCAAGCTTTCAAAGATACTACAAGTTTGAACAAAGCTGACTCAGAGAGGTTAAGAAATTTGACCAAGGGCTTACAGCTAGTTAGTAGCCAAAGCAGGAGTTGGATTGAGCTCTGGCTCGCTCCAAAATGCTCTTTCTGCTGCCTCAGCCCACAGACAACCACAGAGACACAAATTCACAAAGGGGAGGCCCAGGGGCAGGGGGAGGGGCCGCACCTCTGGGCTGGCGAGGAAGGCAGGCCCAGCAGGCTCTCTGCCTGATTGCTCTGGGTCCATTGGGTGGCTCCTTGGCTGAAGGCGTTGTCCCTGTAAATTCCTGTTAAGGGGCAGATGTATTCCTGGGACTGAAACCTTTGAATCATTGACCCCAGGTGAGCACCCGGCAGGTGACTAAGTGATAAACACTGAGCTCCAACCCCCAGGACTACCACACCAGCTTCCCCCAGTCTCCTAACCTCTCCCTCCTCAATCTCTTAGCCACACGCCCCACAGGGACCTTTTCTCAGGCTAAATCTAGACCTTGTCCTTCCGCTGCTGAAATCCCTTCCTGTTGTCTCCAGGATAAACCTCTTGGACACACAGAGCTCTGCGTTCTCCACCCGGCGACCTGCCTCTCCCCACTTTTCCTTTTAGCAAAGCACTTCTCCCCCTCTAAGGCCAGCGCAAATACTCCTCTTGCGGAACCTACAGGAACACACTGACCACCTCCGAGGTCCTGCCCTGAGTGCCTTCCATAATCACCTCCCTTAATCTTTACAACAGCCCTAAAGAGATAAGAAGTATTGGCCCTATTTTACAGATGGTTAAGTGGAGGCCCAGAGAGGTTAAGTCCCTTCTTCACGGTCTGATTTGTTTCTCAAAAGTCGGTCCTTGCGGGCCGGCCCGGTGGCGCAGCGGTTAAGCGCACACGTTCTGCTTCAGCGGCCCGGGGTTCGCCAGTTTGGATCCTGGGTGTGGACATGGCACCGCTTGGCAAGCCATGCTGTGGTAGGTGTCCCACGTATAAAGTAGAGGAAGATGGGCACGGATGTTAGCTCAGGGCCAGTCTTCCTCAGCAAAAAAAGGAGGATTGGCAGCAGTTAGCTCAGGGCTAATCTTCCTCAAAAAAAAAAAAAAAAGTCAGTCCTTGATCAAGCCACATACAACCACATAATAGCAAACATGTTTTCATCACCCTCCCAGCTAGACTAGAAGACTGGAGAGTGGGACTGGCCCTCTTCATCTCTGAATCTCTGGTGCCAGCACAGGTTTGGCACAGTGGGGAGAGGCCCAGGGAATGGTTGTTGAATGGGGTACCCATCCATTTGCTGTCTCCCTGAGTGACAGAATAAGAGAGAATAGGAGAGACAGGTTGGGACCGTGGGGTACCCTGGGAGGACCCCTGCTAGCTGGGATCCCCCAGGAAGTCGCTGAAGGCAAGCGATCCCTCAAGATCTGGCTGTGGCTGCCCCTGGACCCCAGGGACATCTGTGCAGACCCTGCCGGGGGAGCAGGTGTCCTCTGGCTCCTCCACATGTCCCTTCAGTCAGGAGCTCTCAGCCAATCTTATTAAATATTTACTGTTCCCCACTCTTCTCAGCTTGGTGCCAGGCCCTGGTGGAGGGGACCAGAGAGCAGGGGACAGGGAATGGTCTACAGTTAATGATCACCTACCAGGTGCCATGGAATCCTCCCAACACCCTGCAGGTTGGGTTCTCAGCCCTGTTTTTGCAGCTGGAGAAATGGAGCTCAGAGAGAGGAAGACACTGGTCTCAGGTCACACAGCCAGTGAGCCAGGATCCAGAGTCAGGGGTGTGCGCATCGTCTCCCTGCATCCTGCACCCCACCCCCGAGCCGGGGAGGATGTGGGCCGACTTGGAGGAGACTCGAGGAGGCCATTTTTGAGGTGGGGCTGCGGCTGGAACACAGCCTGCCCTGGTGGATTTTCTACAATAACAACAGCTTGTGTTTGTGCAGCACTTTCCCTTCCATTAGCTCATTCAGCCCTCCCCAACATCCCCTCGGGTGCCTATTATTATCTCCATTTGACAGATGAGGGATGGAAGCTCAGTGAGGTCAAGTGACTTTCCCAAGGTTGCACAGCCCGTGCACGGCAAAGCAGGAGTAAACTTTTGAGCCCAAATCCTCCTTCTGGGTCTCCCTGCTGCCTCCACTTCTGCCCCCTCCCAGCAGTCCTCCATGGTTCCCCAAGGGAACTTTCTAAAACACAAACGTGAGCTCCCAGCTCTAAGAGCCCAGCCAGTCTCTGCGTCTCACACCTCACACTGCCGCAGCTTTGCCCGTGGTTGCTCTTGCCCTTGAGGAGTTCACAGTCTGGTTAGGGACACAGAAAAACAATTAAGTATAATAAGATAATTGCTCTGTTAGAGGTGTGTATGGAGGAAGCCAATCCAGGAAGCCTTCCTAGAGAAGGAAAGTGCCTGACAAGTGACAAGTGCCAACTCAAATGCCACCTTCTCTAGGAAGCCTTCCTGGATTGGCCTCCTCCATGCAAACCTCTAACAGAGCAATTATCTTATTGTATTTAATTGTTTTCCTGTCTCCCTCACCAGACTGTGAGCTCCTTAAGGGCAAAGACAATGATTGTTCAAGTCTGTCTTCCCTGCACACAGCTTTGCGTTCTCAGTAAGTGCTTGTTGAAGGGTTGAACGACATGCCTGAGGGCTGGACCTGGTGGAAGATGGTGGGGCATTAACAGAAATTGGGGCATCAAGAAGAGAAGCTGGGGGGCCAGCCCGGTGGTGCAGCGGTTAAGTTTGCACGTTCCACTTCGGCAGCCCAGGGTTTGCCAGTTTGGATCCCAGGTGTGGACATGGCACTGCTTGGCAGGCCATGCTGTGGTAGGCATCCCACATAAAACAGAGGAAGATGGGCATGGATGTTAGCTCAGGGGCAGTCTTTCTCAGCAAAAAAGGGAGGATTAGCGGCAGATGTTAGCTCAGGGCTAATTTTCCTTAAAAAAAAAAAAAAAGGAGAGAGAGAGAGAAGCTGGTGTTTGAGGAAGAAAAAGAAGGGATGAGATTTTGCTTTTGGCCACTTAGAGTCTGAGATGCCTCTAGACATCCAACTGGACATGCCCAGTAGGTGGGAGTTGGGGGTTGGGCAGGAAGGAAAACTGACCAGGAAGAAAGGATATTAACGCAACCACCAGTAACTGAATCCTTACCTTGTGCCAGACTCAGTGCTGAATGCTTTATGTGCATTATCCTTTTTGATCCCCAGGAAATAGGAGATGTCAACCCATTTGATGGAGGAGGAAGTTGAGGCTCAGAGAAATAAACTAATTTATCCAAAATTACACAGCCAGTAAAAGATAGAGTCAGGACTTGAACCCAGGTCCACGTGATGCCAAAGTCCACGTGCTTAATCCCTCCTTCATATGATAGACCAGGAAGGACTGAGTTTATAGAACACATATCTTTATCAGGGAGAGTAGGAAGCTGAGATCAGAGAGGGAGCTGTCCAAGAGATAGAAGGGAAACCAGCGGGGTGGTGTTTGAGGCCAAGAAAAGAGCTCCAAGCAGGGCCAGGTCAGCAGCTCCTACTGTCCCTGAGCGATCAGGCTGGGTTGGGTGAGGGATTTGGCAACTCAGAAGCAACCTTGCTTCCACGTGCTTCGAGGAGTCAGTACCAGGACCTGCCGAGTGGGAGGTGAGGAAGTGGAGGTGGTTGGCTGGTAAGAGAGGGAGAGAACAGGGAAGGCAGGGAGCACCCTGTGGGTACCTGGGCCTGGTAGGGCGGGGCGAACAGGTTTGGACTAGCCTGGAAATATTGAGGATAGCAATACAAGCAGGTGGGAGGAGGACGGGGTGAGTATGTGAGCCTTTCAGGGTGAGTCAGCGACTCGACTCGAGGACACCCTCAATCTCTTCCTTGAAAGCCCCGGCATCATCCCTCCGCCTCCTTTCCTGTCCTTCCCCCAACTCCCCTGAGGTTGTTCAGGACCAGCTACCCCCCATCTCCGATCTGCTGTCTCACCCTCCCGCCCCGCCTGGGGAGGCAGGCAGGGAGGAGTTTCCAGGCAGGAAAGGGCTGAGTCACTCGGCCACACATCTGCTCTCAGATCTTGATACCCAGCTGGAAGGGGCAGGAAGGAAGGGAGCTCCTCCCCCACAAGCTCCCCTGGCCGGTGCTCACATTGCCAGCTGCATGGGACAGGCTGGGAGAGGAGAGCCCCTGTCATATTAACAACCAGTGTTGGCCGGGCTGCTTCACCCACTCCAGCTGGGGTCCTTTGCTTCTGTGATTGCCTTTAATGCCCAGCACAGCCCTGAGAAGTAGGGTTTGTCACCTCCCTTTCACAGGTGAGGAAGCTCAGAGAGACGAAGTGGCTTGGGCAAGGTCACACAGATTTGGAGTGCTGGTCCATTGTCCCCATCCCATGCTCTAGACACACAGGAGGGGGTGGTGTTTGGAGACAGTGGACAAAGGGGTAGAGGGGTTCAGGCATGCCAGTGGGTGATGACTGCAAAAGCTGGGTGCGGGGAGCATGGGTGGCCTATGCTCCTATCAAAATGGCCCTTTCCCACGTCCCAGTGGAGGGAAGACCCTCCTTCCTCCCCCACCCCCTGCTCTGGCCCTGCTGTTGTTGGCCCGGCTCTGAGCCACCCCTACCTCATTCCTCAGCATCGTCTTTCATCCTCTCCTCGCCCTGCCATGCTGAGAGGAGTAGCAGGGGCCTTGGCAGGCGGCGTCCTGCCATCCTGCACTCTACCAGGGCACAGTGTTCCCATTGTCCTGAGCAAACGGAGGTGTCCAGGACCTGGACACAGGCAGGGGGATCGGGCCAGGCCTCTGCTCTCTTCCCAGGCTGCTCACCAACCTTCTCTGGGGCCCAGGCTGTTTTTTCACACAACCTCCAGAGTGACGTTGGGCAAGTCACTTTTCTCCTCCCAAATGGGGTATCCCACACGTCTTATACAGAGGAGCACGCAAATCAGCATTCTTCCACAGACCCAGGCCATCCCCGAATTAACTTCTGATTGCTTAATTGTATTTAATGCGGCTAGAGTCACAGCTGTGCCACTTGCCGTGTGACCTTCTGGACTTCCCTAAGTCTTGATTTCTTCCTCCTTGAGATGGAAATAGCAATAATAACACCTCCCTCCCAGAGTGGTTGTCAGGGTTGATTTAGATAATGCCTAAAGCAGGTACCACATAGTGTTTAAAAAAAAAAGAGAGAGAGCGAGCTAGTATTATTGACGGATTTCTGATTACAAAATGAATTCATGCTCAAGGAGAATCTGGGGGGCCGACCTGGTGGCGTAGTGGTTAAGTTCACACACTCCTCTTCGGTGGCCCAGGATTTGCGGGTTCAGATCCCGGGCACGAATGTACGCACGACTCATCAAGAGATGCTGTGGGGGGACTGGCCACCTGGCCGAGTGGTTAAGTTCGCAGGCTCTGCTGCAGGCGGCCCAGTGTTTCGTTGGTTTGAATCCTGGGCGCGGACATGGCACTGCTCATCAAACCACACTGAGGCAGCGTCCCACATGCCACAACTAGAAGGACCCACAACGAAGAATATACAACTATGTACTGGGGGGCTTTGGGGAGAAAAAGGAAAAAATAAAATCTTTGAAAAAAAAAAGAGATGCTGTGGGGGGCGTCCCACGTACAAAATAGAGGAAGACTGGCACAGATATTAGCTCAGGGCCAGTCTTCCTCGCAAGAAAAAAAAGAGAGAGAATCTGGAAAATGCAGAAAAGCACAATGTCATCAATAAAAACTACTTGTAATTCCACCTAGAAGGCCCTTTTTGCGATGATTTTCTTAACAGAGTAGAACTGCCCTCCCTCACCATCCAGGGGAATGACCATGTGCTTCCAGGCTGGGCAGGTAGTGTTGGGGGTGGATATAATCTGCAGTTTCTGCATCCTCTCTGGGCCTCAGTTTCCCTGTCTGGAAAGGAAAGGGTTGAGCCAAGCAGGGAATACAGATTTCATTTCATGTGCTAACTGCTGCCTCAATGAAGTGGCCCTGGGCTGAGAGTGCCATGATCAATTAGTCATGTCTGCCATGGATGAAGAAATAGGTGGTGGTACTATGTGTATCCTGTGTAGCCACTGTGCAGAGTTTAAGAAATTCCTAAGAACCACTTCAGTTTTTAACATTCTAAGAACCTTTCCTCCTCCTCATTCTCCTCCCTGTTCTAGAGCCCACCTTCCTCTGGGGAATGGGGAGGGAATGCTTGCCTCTTATCCCACCGCAGGCCTGTCCTCAGCATACTTCTGGGGTCTAGTACTCCAAATGGCTCCTATTTAACATTCTGCATTGTGGTACCTTCTCAGCAGAGCCCACCTAAGGCTTTCCTCCAGTCAGGGGAGCTGGGGAGGGAGGAAGGTTTGAGTGTTCTCCTCACTAAAAAGGAACTATGCCCATCATCACATGCATACTAGCACCCATTCCTCACCAGCCCCAGCCTGAATATTTGAATATTAAATAATCCTATGCAAATTGATGCAAATTAGCACCTTCTCTTTCATTAGCAGCCCCTGCAATTCTTTGGGCTATAGGGCCTCAGCCCAGCCTGAGTGCATGGGCCCAGGGTCAAGACAGCTCTCCCTGCAGGTGAGAAAGGACTCAACTGAAAGATTTAAAATTGGCTAGGGTTTGGGGGCCAGCCGGGTGGCACAGCAGTTAAGTTCGCACGTTCTGCTTCTCAGTGGCCCGGGGTTCTCTGGTTTGGATCCCGGGTGCGGACATGCCACCACTTGGCAAAAGCCATGCTGTGGTAGGCGTCCCACGTATAAAGTAGAGGAAGGTGGGTACGGATGTTAGCTCAGGGCCAGTCTTCCTCAGCAAAAAGAGAGGGATTGGCAATAGTTAGCTCAGGGCTAATCTTCCTCAAAAATAAATAAATAAATAGAATAGAATAGAATAAAATAAAATTGGATAAGGCCATCCCATTCTGGAAGCTGCCTCCAGCCTATAGGACTCCAGAGGTGAGAGGAAACTCCTGGGAAATAAGAAAACCTGGGCTCTCTTGCTCCCCATGTCCCTAGGCCAGTCCTCTCTCTCACTGGCCCCCATCCTCTCACTGAGCCCCACCTCTTCACTGAGCCCCCATCCCCTCACTGAGCACCTATCCGTTTACTGAGCCCCCATCCCTTCACTGAGCCCCACCCCCTCACTGAGCCCCACCCTCCTCACTGAGCCCCACCCCTCGGTCATTCCATATCTTCCTAATGAAGCCTTGTTGGTAAACCTCCGGTTCCCAGATGGGGCACTTGAAACTGCAGCTGTGGGACCAGTGTTGTATCCACCCAGTCTCTGGCCATAGCCATACCAGCCACATCCTTGTCTTTGTCATGGCCCAGGGCACAGGCCTTGAGATAGAGGAGCCAGAGGCAAAGGGGTCAGTAATAGCTGAGAAGGAGAGCCCAGCTAAGGGCCTTCTGGATTAGCTTGCACGGCGCTCTGGGGCGGCTCTGCTAGTGGAACGGATATTGTGACGATGCTGCAGGCAGGGAGGCAGCTCACCCTCTGGCCAAGACTCAAGCCAGGGGCTGGAACACAAGAGGAGGCATTGGTCTCACCCTGATCCCCTGAACAAGAGCTGCACTGTGCACACCCCCCCGTCCCCCTCCCCCGCCCCTCAGGCCAGGACAGGGTCAGGCAGGGCCACCCATGGAGGCCGGAAACAGAAGGACACCCAGGCAGCGAGGGAGCAAGAGAGAGAGGCTGTGAGATACACAGTCAGACCTGCAGGCAGAGAGAGGCTGTGTGCTCACACCCCTGAGTCTGGAGGGGTAGGGGTGGCCACCAGGCATCTCCAGGACACAGAGAAGCAGACGCATGTGAGGGAGACCCAAGCCCACAGGTTTAGAAGCAGGGAGGTTTGAGGGGTTGGTGATCCTGGAGTGCCCTGGACAAGGACACAGCAATTACAGGTCCCATTGCACAGCCACAGACTTCAACAGAGCCCCAAGGCTCCTTGTCTGACTTCATTCACTTGTCCATCAACAGAGTCACTGCAGCTCAACTCTGCCAGCCCTGTGTTGGGCACTAGGGACAGAAAGATGAAGAGGCACTGTCCACGACTTCATGGAAACAGCTGAAATGAAGGTGTGTGTTCAAGGGAGTCGTTTGTACTTGAAGTGCCTGCCTTGCCCACAGTCCCTCTAAGGTTTTCTTAAGTCACCATGCTCTGAACCAAGTGTCCCAACTGCCCGGCCACTGACTGGACCAGAGATGGGCCTGGCCCTCGCTCAGCTGGCTAGTAGCCCATGAAGTGGTCTGGCCGGAAACCGTCCTCCAGGAATCAGATCCGCCGCACCCAGTAGATCCTCTCTTGGGGAGGAAGGGAGCGAGCGACTGAAAGCTGTGAGCAAGATCGTGAGGCTGCAGGAGCCAAGCCCAGCAAGGACCCTGGGCAGGCAGGACGTGCAGGAAGACCCAGGATGACCAGGTCTCTGTGCCCACTAAAGCATCAGCTTGAGCGTTGGGCACCTGCAGCCATGGAAAGACGTCAGGCCAGTGGAGCTGCTCTGCTTCCTGAACACCCACGGAGATGCCGAGGCCTGGAGGTGGGAGCACCCTCCCTGTCTTCCTCGCTTCCCGCGTAGCCTCACCACAAGCCCTGTCTCCCTAAGCACTGAGGCGAGCGTTTCTCTGGTCCTCCTCATCCAAAAGAGCCAAGTGAACACTGCCTCTCACATCCCTGCCTCTTGGCCTCCGCCCAGCGAAGCCGGCCTTGGGACCCGAGCAAGCCACGTATGGTAGCAAAAGCCCTGGACTTGAAGTCGGAAGAAGATGAGATTCAAGTCTTGTTTTCGCCAGGTATCTGCCTCTCAGAGCCTGTTTCCTCAGCAGAAATATGGGAGTGAAGCCAGCTGCCCAGAGAATGAAATGCAACAGCAGGGTGAGAAAAGCTGTGCCAGCCTCCCCAGGAGTCCTCCCTTCACACTCCCTCTGGCCCCTTGTCCCATTTTCATTGCTTCCATCCCTATTCCAGAAGGGCATCCAGGACTTCCATCAGTCTGGGACCCTCACTCCAACCAGATTCCCTGAGGCCAGGTTTGGGCTCCAGACGCCTCCCGCGGAGCCTGGGGTTCCCGTCTCAAAGAGGAGCCTCGAAGGGGCAGAGTCAGTGGAATGGTGGAATTGCAAGCTCTTGTGAGCAGCCAGTGGGGAGGTTGCTCAAGCCTGGGCCCTCTTAGTCACGTTTTCCCTCAACCCGGTGCCTCAGTCCAGGGGAGGGGGCCCAAGGACAGGGAGCCCAACTCTGGTTAGAACAGGAAGTCCTGCCAGGCTGCTGGGGCTCACATGAGACTGTGTCACCTCTGCTCCGGGTGTGATATGCACGAGAACCGTCTCAAGCCACCTCTCCTCATTCCTACTCATTGTCTCATCATCTTTCCACCTCTCTCTCGGGGACTAGCAGGATTGACCCCGCAGCCCAACCCTGCCCCTAGAAGCATGAGCTCTAGGACTAGAGAGACCTGGGTTCAAATCCTGCCTCGGCTACTTCCTGACTGTGACCCTGGGCAAGCTGCCTCACCTCTCTGAGCAAGAATGAAGCGAGTGAAATGACAACATGGGAGGAGCCAAGCGAGTGGCTGGGGGGGCGTCCCAGAGTGTCAGTTCCCTTTCTCCTTCCCAGGTCCAGAGCCCTGGGCTGGGGCCATTGATGGGGCTGGAGGAGGCCAGGGATCCTACCTTGAGCTTAAACACTCGTGTCCACTGTGTGACCTGCAGCAGGTCACAGTGCTTTGAGCCTCATGTTTTCATTTGTCAAACGGGAGTACAATGGAACATGCTTAGCTGATGTTAGGCTCCCCTTCGCTGATCACAGAAGGCTGCCTGGAGGGGCTGAGACCCACTTTGGGTGGGAAGATGGTAAACTGGGCGAGAGAGGGACTATCCTTGATGGCAGGAGGCTGGGGGAGGGGTGCAGGGATGGCAGGGCGGTGAGTCACCAGGAAGGGAGTGGGGGCACGGGGGCTGGGCTTTTCTGAAGGGTGGGGCAGGCTTGATGCCTCTGTCAGTCAGAGGTCAGTTGGAGGAGGGCTGCTGGATGCTAGGGCTCAGACCTATTCTGAGAGGACTCTGCTGGTGACACACAGAGTCACACACACACTCGTCCACCCGGTCACGCAAAGGCACTCTGGAAACATTCATTCACACGCTCCTGTGCACTCAAGGACATTCACATAGTCACCCAGAGACACAGAGACACACTCAGAGACGTTCAGAAACTAATCCACATGCATTTTTACACTCGAGTGCTCAGGTATATCCACACAAAGGCACACATGCAGACATATTCACACAAGCTCCTGTATACCACATCCACACAGACAAGAGGGTAAAAACACTTGTACGACTCAAGTACGTTCACACAGACACCATAGGAACACACTCAGACACAATCATACTCACTTCTGGACACCAGGGACAGCCGCACAGACACAGAGGCACACACAAAGATGTGCTCAGAGACAGTCACACATTCTTGCACACTTGAGTACATCCTCCCAGTCAAAGGCAGGCACTTATTTTGTACACACCCCTGTATACTCTGGAACATTCACAGACGTTGGGTCAGGTATACTCACACGCACAGTGTCTCTCACCCACCCTGCAGCCACCCCCCTGCCCCCACCTTTAGCCAACTAGGCTCCTCTCTTTCTCCCCACCCACTTCCCACCGTCCTCTGGGGCCTCTGGGGCCTCCCTCGGGAGCTGGGGGAAGGGACGGGGCGGGGCTCCCCCTGCTGATGTGGCAGCTCTGCTCACCTGCAGCCCGCGGCCGCACCCTCCACGGAGAGAGGCTTAAAGGAACAGGAGTCCTAAGTGCTGACCTCTCCAGGTCTCTGGTTCTTCCTCAGATGGGGAAAGTGAGGCCCAGAGAGGGGTCAGACGGTGAATGGGACTTGAATCCAAGACTCTAGTGCTAAGAGCCAAGTGGGGATGGGATGCTTGTGCTAGGAACGGGGAAGACTGGGTTCCGGGCACGGCCTGCCTCCTGCCTGCCCCGGCTGGCTGCCTGTGGAACCTCACTGTTCCTGGTCTCCCTAAACAGGCCCTCCCCTCCTCTGGCAGTCTTTGTCTCCTGGCCAGCACACAGGCCTGAGCCAGAAACCTCTGGGGACACAACACACACACACACACACACAGGAGCAGTCACTGCAACTTGTGGAATCTCTCCCCAGTGTTTCCCAAACCTGGGAGGAAGGCAGCCTTAGGGCAAGTTGCGGCTTTTCTCTGAGCCCCAGTTTCCTAATCTATAAATGGGGTGATGGTCACACCTACCTCCTAGGATTGGATTGGTGAGAGAATTCAACCACATAACAGAGGCGGAGCGCTGCAGGGCCAGGCCCAGGGACTCCGGGTGGGTTGGGTGAGTGAATCCAAGATACATGAATGAGTTACCAGGACATATGGAGTCGGGCCAGGCCACCCCCTGCTGAAGCCTCTCTGATCCTGCCATCTCCTAAGGGATCCCCCAGGACCAGCCTCTCGCAGTGTGGTTTGCTGCTGCTTCCAGAGCCCCAGCAGCCCAGCCCAGCCCTAATCGTTGTACCAGGGTGGGAGGAGGCCCTGGCTGGTGCACAGGTGGCAAAGGTGGAGAGGGTCGGGGGCACAGCCATGCCCTTGGGAGCCACCCGTCTGATGGGGAAGATCCAGCTCAGTTCTGCTCCTGTCATGGGAGCTTAATCAGACCCGTTCTGTCCTTGGACCCCAAGACTACTTAGTGAGAGAGATACAGCCCTGTCCCAAGGGCTCCGCGTCCCATGTGGGAGACAGACTAACCCCAGGGCTCCCAGGCTGGGAGGGAAAGCACCCCTGGCCCAGGCCCCCAGACTAGTTGGGGAGACCTAACACTTCCCCTGAGCTTCCCAGGCTGACGGGGGCGAGCCACCCTCTCCTAGGGGCTGCGAGGCTGGTAAAGGAGACTCTTTTTTTCTGTTATTATTATTGAGGTAACATTAGTTTATAACATTATATAAATTTCATCATTCTATTTCTGCTTCTGTATCATCTGCATTTGTTCCCCCACCAAAAGTCTAGTTGCCACCCATCACTGTACACATGCCCCTTTATCCCTTTTGCCCTCCCCCCAAGGAAACATGACTGTTGTTCTCAGGAACCCCAAGTCACAAAAGAAGAGAGTGAGAACACACTGGGGACACAATGTTACCCAGACACAGAGAAGCAGCAATGAGCACAGATGAATTCAGTTTTGTGCGTGTGCCTCTTGCCTACAACTATTTGTGACTCTGTTCCTGCATGTGACATGGCATGTGACTGTATGCCTCTCTTTCTGTGACTGTGCATGTGCCTCTGAGCTGAGGCTGTTGAGAAGGCTCAGTGAGGGGACCCAGCGGGGTCTGATCCCTCCCGCATTGGACATGCATTTATTGCGCGGTCACTTTGTTCCTGACGCTGGGCTCGGCGCTCAGATACTTGGAGCCCTCCATAGGCAGCGTTTCTGCTTTCGGGGCGTCACGATGTAAGGGCTGTAGATAAAGCACTAAATAAGCAATCCCCTCTGCTGCGTCGTGTTTGGAGGAAGCACAGGGGGCTGCAGGAACGTAGGGGAGGAGGACTTCCTGGAAGAAGTGGTCTTTAAGCTGTACCCTGAGTAGCAGGCTTTAGGGCTCGGGAAAGGGTATTCCAGGTGGAGAGAACAGCATATGCAAAGGCTGTGGACCTGGGGAGAGAGAGCCCAGGAAAGGTTTTCTGGAGGAGGTGACTGGATGGGGTTTTAGAAGAGGTAGGTAGACAAGAAGAGGGGGACATAGCTTCAGTTTGGGGGGGAGGGGAGCTAGTGGGAATAGCTGGAGGAAGTTTGCTGGCTTGGGGATGGTAGAGCCTGAGGGCCTGCAGGTGACCGGGCATCTCCAGAGAGGAGACGCTGCTGGGTGGTGGGTTTAGGGGGCGAGCTTCTGGACTGGCCTCCGGGCTGTGCTAGGAGAGAGAGACCCAGGAGGCCCCAGGGGCCGGGGAAAGGCCCCCAGTGCATCCTCAGCTGTGAAGGGAATTTATCATAGCTCCCTCACAGGGGAGAGGTGGGAATTACAATAAATGCACGTGCCCAAGCTCTCCAGTGGGCTCTCCAGGAGCCTGTTTACTCCCCTCAGGAACGATATGATTATGTTTCCCATTTTAAAGCTGATGGAGCAGGCTCAGAGCGGCCCAGGTTACAGAGCGGAGTGTGAGGGGCAGCGGTCGGGACCGGAACCCGGTCTGAGACTAAGCCGGGCGTCTTCCCTGAGTCCCACAGCCGGCCGGCACGCGAAGACGCCTCCCAAATCGGTAGCAGCGGGTTCCCGGAGCATCTGGGGCTATTACTGTTATTATTGTTTATTATCGATTACCACTGTAATCCGAAAACATCCTTGATCCAGCTCGGGCTCGGACCTCCCTGCCGCCCGCGCGCCCTCGGTCCCAGAAAACTCCGGGCCCAGGCGGCCCCGCGCGGCCGCAGCGGGAACAGCCACCCCCGGGGCGCGGGGGTCGGCGTGTGGCGCCCCCTGGGGGCAGCGCTCGGCATTGCCGCGAGGGCCCGACCGCTGAGCGCCGAGTCGTCTGCACCCGCCGGTCCGCAGGCAGGCCGGTGGCCCCCAGACAGCGGCCTCGGCGGGCAGGGAGGAAAGAGGAAATTAAGGGAATACATTCATCAAGCGACTCTTGTATGCTGCGCAAGGCGCTGGGCACTTCCTCCACACTTTCTCATTAACGTTCTCCCAACCTCATTTCCTGGAAGTGGAAGTTGAGGTTCAGAGAGGTTAAGTAACTTGCCCAGAGATGCACACCTGGGGATTTGAACCCAAGTCTGCGGCCATGCCTGGCTCCCTCCCGAGGAAGGCCGTGGAGGAAAAGGCTACCTGACTCTCACTGGACTATAAGATAAGCCTCTGGGGGCCGGCCCGTTGACTCAGCCACTAAGGGCGCATGTTCTGCTTTGGCGGCTTGCGGTTCCCGGGTTCGGGTCCTGGGTGCGGACATAGCGCCGCTTGGCAAGCCATGCTGTGGTAGGCGTCCCACATATAAAGTAGAGGAAGATGAGCACAGATATTAGCTCAGGGCCAGTCTTCCTCAGCAAAAAGAGGAGGATTGGCAGCAGATGTTAGCTCCGGGCTAATCGTCCTCAAAAAAAAAAAAAAAAAAAAAGATAAGCCTCTGGAGGTCAGGCATAATGATGACGATGAAGATAAAAAATAATTCAGTCACTGGTGGAGGCAGGATACTGAATTGGAGGATACAGGCCTTGTGTGATAGGGCTGTGATTCTGAGGATTCATTGCAACAATGCAGCTACAATGCTGAGCTTAGCACCTGGCATGTAGTAGTTGCTCAAGAAAATAACATCTATTTACTCATTCAGTCACTATTTATTGAAAACCTAGGGGCCAGGGATACAACAACAAAGAAACAGATACTGTTTTGCTTTAATGACTTCCTAGTCTCTGTATTCCTAGGATCTAGCACACTGTTTGGCTTCATAAATGTTGAAGTGAATGAATGAATGAAGGGACACACGGCAGTAAGTCAGTCCCCAGTTGCAGATTCAGGGAGAGTAAGAGGGAGAAAAGGGAGTTTTCAAAACAATTGTTAAGGGGCCAGCCTGGTGGCACAGTGGTCACATGTGCACGTTCCTCCTCAGTGGCCCAGGGTTCGTCAGTTCGGATCCCGGGTGTGAACATGGCACTGCTTGGCAAGCCGTGCTGTGGCAGACATCCCACATATAAAGTAGAGGAAGATGGGCACAGATGTTAGCTCAGGGCCAGTCTCCTCTGCAAAAAGAGGAGGATTGGCAGCAGATGTTAGCTCAGGGCTAATCTTCCTGAAATAAATAAATTAATTAAAAAAAATAAAAATAATCGTTAATATTTCTTGGGCACTTACAGTGCATCAGGTACTCTACTAAATGCTCTGTGTTCTCAGTTCATCTTCACGGCAAACCTGAGGTAAACAGTGCTATCTGATTCGACAGAGAGGAAAACCATCTCTGAGGCAGAGTGACTTTCCTGAGGTCACACGGTGAGTTAGTGCAGAGGCAGGTTTTAGGCCCGCCGCCGCCACAGCTTGGATTTGTCCCCTGGCTCCCTTGAAGCAGTGTGCCGGAGAGCTCTGCTTGGCATCCCTCACCAGCCTCCTCGCCCCTCTAGATCGCTTGCTGGAGCTCTTGACACGCGGAAACTCAGCAGAATGGCTTCCCCCTGTAGCAGGAATAACGGGGAACGCGCTCCTCTCAGCTCTGCAGCGAGTGCACCTCGCTCGCTCCTGTGCTGAGCCTCACTGTTGGCTGCGTTTCACCGCGACCCTGTGCAGAGTATTCTCGCCCACGTCACAGGCAGGGAGCTGAGGCTCAGGGAGGTTGGCTGCCCGAGGGCACGGAGGGCACGCGCGGCGGCACAGTGGAGACGGCTGCCCAGGCCGCGCCCCCGCCGCTGCCCTCTGGTGCCTACTTCCAAACTCATCCCCCCGCAGGGCACCCCCCATTCCTGTTCGCCAAGGATGAAGTTTTCACCTGTTCACAACTTTTCCAATTCTGGTTTTGGGTGGTGATTTGGAAAGAGGGTCTCCCCAAATTCTCTGCCAAGGGCTCATCTTCCCTGGTTTAGTTCTCACTTTAGGGGTCTCAGTGGGAAACAGAACACTCAAAGTGTTTGCCAGAAGAGGGTTTAATGAAGGGACTGTTCAGAGAGGTGTGGGCAGGAATGGTGAAGCACCCTGGGGCTCGCGACCGTCGGATGGAGTCACTGCCCCCAGGCCTGAAGGGGCAAAGGGAGGAAGTCTTGTAACCACCCTGGTGAGGGTTGTACCCATGGGTGTAGGCCACTCAATAGGAGCTGTTGCTTTTGGTGGAGGTGTCAAAATCCCGGAGGAGGGCGTATACATATCCTCATCTCACTCTCCTCCCTCCCTCTGAGCTTCTGCCAGCGTCTCCTAGGCCAAACTCCACCTGAAGCCATGGGCAAGGGGGCCCAGGTGAGAGTGTCAGCAGGAGTTGGCCCCAGGACACGCGCAGGGCAGAGAAGCAGGGGGAACAGAGGTCAGGTCAGGCAGAGGAGCTGGCCCAGGGGCTTCTCCTTCTCTTCCTGGACTCAGGCTTTGTGGAGGGGCTGAGAGACAGAATGGTTGCATTTTTCATTCAAAGCAGTCTGTGCCTGACGCCAGAACACCATTTCTCATCCTTCCAGGCCCAGGTTGCTTTGTCCACAAGACTGTTCTAGAATAAATTCCCCCCACCCCCACCCCCTGCTTCCCTGGGTCTCAATGCCTATCCCATCTCTCTGCTCAGTGATTGGGCATTATTCTCTGCATGGGTTCGTCTCCCCAGGAGACAGTCTAGCATCCTCTACCCTGAGAGCTCTTTGCAGGCAGGGGTCTGGGCCAAGTAAGGCTGTTCGCTCTGACACAGGGCCCAGCACAGAGCAAGTGCCAATGTTTGCCGAGTGAACTGAGTCCTGTGGCCTCACTTACCTCACTCTGCCCTGGTAGACACAATCTGGGCACAGGTGTATGTCTGTTTCCCTGCGCACACAGGGCTCCTTGGCGGGGAGTGCCCAGGCCTGGCAAACAGCAGGCATCAAACGTTGCCTGAATTGGCTTAGGGAGGAACTTCCTTCTTTCATTCACTCACTCAACAACTTTTTCGAGATCCTGCTGTGTGCCAGGCCCTGTGCTAGGCCCTGAGGACACAGCAGTGAAGGGGACACAGCAGTGAACGAGACATACAAAGTCCATGCCCTCATGGGGCTTCCATTCTAGCGGGGGAAGCAAAGAAGGAATTGAAAATAATATTATTGCAGATTGTAGTAAGTGCTGTACAGAAAATAAACAAGGTGATGTGGTTAACAGCAAATGGGTGGACATTTATGTGGGGGAGTAGGGGACACATCAGGGAAAGCCTTTCTGAGGAGATGACATGTAAGCTGAGACCTGAGGAACAGTAGAAACTGGGATGTGAAGAGCTGGGAAGGGTATTCTAGGCAGAGGGAACAGCAAGAACAAAGGCCTGGAGGTAAAGGAGTCCCAGGGACCCTGAGGGATTCAGGGTTTCAGCCTAAAGAAGGGCTTGGGGAGGTTAGAAGGGGTGAAGAAATTCAGTCTTGGGGACTGCACAGGGCCAGCTCCTGGGCTAGGGGGTTGGTGGGGAAAGGATGACCCTTCTTAATGCCACCCATGCTGCCGGTTGCCTAGTGCCGTCAGCAAACAGTGCTGCTGGCAGGCCTTACCCTTGCTCCCTCAGCTCCCCTCTGACTGGCAGCAGCTGTCAAATGACCAGCAGCTGAGGCTTTGCCAACCTCCTCCCCTGGAATATTTCAAGAGTAAGTCAGAAAATGACCAGCAGCCTCCAAAATCCAACTTTTTCTCATGCTTACCTTACAAGGGTGTATTTGGCTGCCCTGGGTGTTAATCTCCCACCCCCTTGCTCTAGACAGAGAGATATAAATATACAGCCACAGGCAGCGCACACACATCCGTGGATTAATGAACACTTACTCAGGCCCCAGTTGTCCACAGAGGACATGTCACACATCTGCTTCTGAGCACCCTCCCCACTCACACACATCAACCCCCAGTCACTCAGGCATACACACACAGGACCATGCACACACCCCACAAACACAGTCACAGTCAACTACATGCACACACACTCCACAGCGGGCACGATCACCACACTCTTAATCACTGCCTCCAGGATTATACAATCACACATCCACATGCCCACACACAGACATGTACCCCCGCAGTGGGCACACAGTCCCACAATATCCCCTCCACACACCACACACACAACCCTGTGGTGTTCATACAGCCAGCAGTGGGCCCACGGATACAACACACAGTCCGGACACGTTCAGCACAGCCGCACCATTACCCCACCCCGTACTCGGCATCTCCGATTAAACACACAGGCAGCCCCTTGCTTGTTATAGTGCACATTCTTCCGCGATTGAGTCAAAGACCGCTCCAGACGGAGGGGCTCAGTGGAAAAAAGGCATCAGAAGGGAGAATGCTCGAGGCCCGGCAGCTTTTAGCTTCGGGAGAAAGACCTCAGCGTTGAAGCTGGCTCCGACACCGATGAGCTAAAGACTTGGGAGAGGGGCATGCCTTGGAGTGGACGGAAGAAGGGCTGGGTGGGTTGACAGGTGGAGCAAGCAGAGAGACCCCAGGAAACCTCGCAGAGTGGGGGCGGAACGCGAGTTAAATATGGACTCAACCTTACAGGCATAAACCCCTCCCACGCAGTCTTCCTACCGCCCTTCCATAACCCGGCCACAGGCTCCCAGGCTCCCGACTGTCCCCAAACGCACGGGGTGTGGCCATTAGCCATCCTCCCCCCCGAACCCTTCACGACAGCTGCGGGGCACAGTGCTCAGGGCGCGGGGCCCGCTCCACCCCTGCGCCGGTGGGGATCTCAGGGCGATGAGCAGCGGCCCGCGGGGGTGCTGGGTCCCTCCTAGTCCCCTACCCCCCCACCCCGGCCAGCCAGGCAGGGGAACTGCTCTCCCGGGGCTGCAGAGCCACCCACCTGCCCTGGCCCCCGCAACTGGGACCCCTAGAAGGGAAGGGTGGAGTGAAAGAAGGTTCGGGAAGATCTCGGGGCTGGCTAGTTTTGGAGACGCCGATAAATCACCCCCCATCCCCACCCCCGAGCCTGGTCCCTGGAGGGGCGGCCTCTCCCCGCCCCCGGCCGCGCGGCCCGCTCCCTCCTCCCGCGGGCAGGAGCCCAGGCCAAGTGGGCGCGCCCGGCCCGGGGCGGCCGGGATCCGGTGTCGGCTGCAGCTGGCAGTGCGGCGGGCGCGGGTGCGGAGCGGGCGGCCGGCAGGCCGGCTATTAATAACGCGGCCGCCGAGCCCGGGGTCGCTCAGCCATGGCCAGCCTGGAGCCCCGGCGCGGCGGGGACGGCGCCGCCCAGGCCGCGAGGTAGGACCGTCCAGGGCCCGCGTGGCCGTCCCCGTGGGGAAGGGGCGCTGGAAGAATTCCCTGCCCCCACCCGGGAGAACCTTTCGCTTTGCTGGGGGGTGGGGGTGGATAGTGGTCCAGCCGGGGTGGGGCACGGGGCGGAGCCACCCTGCGATAGGGGAGTGCTGGCCCGGGGTCCTTGGCACCTCCTTTTGTCTGTGGCTTTTTATAATATCCCCTCACCCTCTCACGGGCTGTGTGGGATTAACCCTTTCAGACTAGTGGGCATCAACCGTCACATGCCATTTGGCCCATAGTAGCCAAAGATGGTACTTGTTTTCTTTCATTCCTCACCCCAAATGCAACTGGAGATGGAGGCCTCCAGTTGCTGAACTCGCTGTGTGGAGTATACTTGGTGCAAGGTGGGGCGTCTGCCAGCTTGGAGTTAAGAATCTGTTCAGGCAGGCAGCTTGTCTCCTGTCTGTGGTCTGGGATGAGGGTTGGGGGACAGGGTCTCCTGTCCCAGACCAGCAGGAGGGCCTTGACTGGCCAGGGACTGTGGAGGGGAGGCCATCTCCCATTGGTCCACGCTGTCAGCTTACCTCTGCTTAGGGGGAAGGGACCTGTGGCTGAAGGATTTGGGACAAGTAGGGAGTATGTCCGTCCCAGGTCGGACTGTAGCCCTGGACTTCCCAATGTACCAAGAGGTGGAGATGCAAATACACACACCCTCACACCCATTCACTGTCGCACACAGCACAAAGCTGAGCATAGTTTTAGACATACACTACCTGTACTGCCATACACACATGCAGGTACACACGAGTCGGACACACACCAGCTCAGGCCTGCACAGTGTCCCAGCCACAGCCCTCATGGGCAGAGCTGCTGGAGTCCTCTGGGGACAGGGACAGAGTGGCAGAGGCAGGCTGCTGCCTGGGGCCTAAGGAAGCCTGAGGTCAAGGGCCCCAGCCGAGCTGGCTCCCTTGCCCCTAGACCCCCCATAATCTACTTTTTCTCCAGCTCCTTAGAGAGAGGCAGGCGTGTGAGGGCAGCGTCTAGCGGTGGCCTGGCACTGCAGGTGGGGTGACTGAGGCGACATGGTGTGTGGTAACAGCACTGCTTCGAAGCCAGGAGGCCTGGGTTCTACTTCCAGCTTTGTCACTCGACCTTGGGCAAGTTTCCTCCTTGGATCTGCCGGTTTCTGCCTGCCTGCCTTCCACAGAGCCCCACCCTGGAGACAGAGAGAAGAACTATACTTGTCCTTAGGGAATTGGCTGTCAGGGGAGACAGACACATGCACTTGCGTAACACAAAGCGCTATGTGCAAAGATGAGCTGCAAACAAAGTGCCCATGAGAACGCAAGAATAGGTGTTGTCTGGGAAACACTTCTCAGAGGGGGTGGAGTTTGAGGGGGCTTTGAAGGAGGAGTAGAAATTTGCTAGGTAAATAGATATAAATATATTCTGAATGCTGTGTGCCCAGCCCTATTATACACGCTGTCGTGCCTCTCTTAGACCTCACACTTACCCTAGGAGGAGAGTGGTAAAAAGGAGCTTGGCTGTGCCAGCCTTCAGGCTCCACCACTTACCAGTCGTGGACACTCGAGTGAGTTCTTTACTCTGTGCTTTGGTTTCCTCATCTATAAAATGAGGATAATAGACCAACATTATATCAATGAGGATCCATGTAAAGTGCTTAGAATATTGCCTTGAACATGGTTACGCCGTTCCAGGGTGGAGGACTCAGCAGGCGCACAATGTGAGAGTCGTCTGCTGGGAAAGCAGGACTCTGTTGACCATCAGGGTGGGTCTGGCTGGCTGGGCAGGTACCTCCTTCCTGGCAGTGGGAACTTTACCTTTCCGGGTGGTGCAGGACTGTTCCCTAGTCAGGAGGTTTACAGTGAGCTGTATTTTCTCAGCTGGATCCTTTAGACGCTGTGGGCTAGGAGTAGGAGATGTAAAAAGTTAACGCACGTTCCAGATTGTCAAACGGTGGCTGGGTTGTGGGGAGTAATGAGAGAGGAGGCTGAAAAGGTATGTTGGGGCCACATCTTTAAGGGCCTTGAATCTGCGCTAAGCAGTTGGCTATCTACAGGGGAAGTGGAGCGACGTGGTTTGCTGTATGTTGTACAAGCTGTGGCACTGTAGACAAGAGACCAGGATGAGAAGGAGGAAGGCGCGTTAGAAGGCCGGTACGAAAGTGCAGGTGAGAGTAATGACTTGGACTAGGGGCGGCGCCCTGGAATGAAGAGGCGGATGGAGACTGGAGACTTTCTGAGATAGAAAGGCCAGTTCTCAGTGAATTGGCTATATAAGGAGGGAAAAAGCTGTTGAAAAGTTTCTTGCTTCATCAACCTGGTGTAGAGTGATGTGTTTCTCTGAGCTGGAGAACACAAGTGCAGCAAGCTTGGGGAGGATATTTTGGGGGCAGTTGAGTTTGAGGGGCCAGGAGACATCAGGTGAAGATATCTAAAAAACACTTCTTCTCTGGTAAAGTGATGTGAATGGACTAGGTGATTGTTGAGGTTGTCTTCAAGCTTTAAGCTTTGGTGCTCATGCTAGGTTGAGTGAGGCCAGTGATGTCTGGGGCCTGGTGAAGCCACACCTTTGTGGTTTCCAGAGGGCCACCCTGAGACACAGGAAGGGAAGCCTGGGATTCCTGGGGTGTTAGAGACAAGGACAGAGTACATAATGACAGAATAAAAATAATCTTTAGGAATTTAGAGTTGATATAGAGCTTAAAACCTGCACACAAGTAGGCCTTTTCAAGATAGTTAAAGTCTTTGATACGTGGGGGCTTTTCACTTATACTTTATACCTAAAAAAAAAAAAGAAAGTTTCTTGAAAGCTACACTCAAATTGAGTCTGTTATATGACTGGTGCACACTGAGTATCTGAGTAATTGAGAAAATTAACCTCTTTTAACCTCAGTTTCCTCGTCTGTAAGATGGGGATAATAGATGTAACTACTTCGTAGAATTGTTGAGGATTAAATGAGTTGATACACGTAAAGCATTTAGAACAGGGCCTGGCACATATAACACCTTTATAAGTGTAATTTGTTATTATTATTTCCATGGTATTTTATATTTTCAAAGAATTGCTGAGAGATCCAAGGTAGGTAAGATGCATTTGAAACAGGAAAGACCAAAGCCACCTGAATGCCAAAGAAACAGGAGAGCATTCCTTAAGAGGAACTGATTAAGCTAGCAGGCAACAGGCAGCTGGTTAAGGGGCTTCCACGTTAGAATCACAGAATCTGAATTCAAGAGCCTTTTACGGCTCGGAGGATGGGCTGATTCTAACAAGAGGAATGAAGTCTTATTGGAACAAGAGGTGTAGCTCAAAAGCACTTGGTGTGAAAAAGTCTTCAGGATTTTAGTCAAACTCTGCATTTGGCAAGCACATGATGGAGCTGCCCTGTATGCTAAGGGAACCTTGGCTGCATCAATAGGAGTATAGTGTCCAGAGACTGACTGCTCAGAGCACACCTGGGTACTGCTTTCAATAGCCATCCCTAAGAGACAGTGACAATTTGGAGTCTGGTTGAAAGGAATTGACCCAGATGAGGAGGGCACTAGGCATGCATGGAACAATTGAAAGTTAGTTCTCTTTAGGTGTTTAAAGAACTTACATGTCAAAGAAGTTAGATTTGTCTGATTCTAGAAAGAAGAATCAAGTCCAGGTAAGAGCTGCAGGGAAGAAGGCTTTACCACAACACTAGAATTTTCTTATGACAGTGGAACAAATAGTGGTGGCTCAGGTGTGAGTTTCCTGTCCTTGAAGGTATGTAAGCGGAGAGTGACATTGACATCATGGGGATGTTGTCAGGGGATCTAAGCAATGGGCTGTGTGGGGATAGATCGATGGAGGGAAGGGTACAGACAAGTGTTAGAACCTGACGTAATCTAGGCCTGTGGCCCGATGGCTCCAGTCACGAACCATCCTGGGATTGTGGCTACCCTCTCACTTTAGGTCATTTCTCTTGCAGGGAAACAGAAGCAGAGGCCAGTTCTCCTCTTCAGGAGGAGAACTCTGAATCCCTGGATGAGGCGGGGACCTTGAACCCAGAAGTTACTCTATCTTTGGAGGGGACCTTGAGTTTAGAGGACATTCTGTACCTGGGGGACACGGATGACTTTGATGAGACACTGTTCCTGGAAGAGACTGAGAGGCCTGAGGAGACACTGTATATTGAGGAGACCAGACAGCCAGATGAGGCGCTGTATGTGGAAGAGCCTGTGAAGCCGGAGGAGACACTGCACGTGAAGGAGGCTGTGAAGCCAGATGAGATACAGTTTGTAGAAGAGCCCGTGAAGCCAGAAAAGACCACAAGCCCAGAGCAGCTTGTTTATGGGGGCGAGACAGTTATGAGTGAAGAGAAACCTAACCCTGAGGAGAGCCTCAGAGCCGGGCCTACGCCCAGCACAGAGAGCCTCAGCGTCGAGGACCTGGAATTGCTAGAGGGCCGTTTCCAGCAATGTGTCCAAGCTGTGGCCCAGCTGGAAGAGGAGAGGGATCAGCTCATCCATGAGCTTGTGCTGCTCCGGGAACCCGCCCTACAGGAGGTGCAACAAGTCCATGAGGACATCCTGGCTGCCTACAAACTGCATGCCCAAGCAGAGCTGGAGAGGGATGCGCTGAGGGAGGAGATCCGGCTGGTCAAGCAGAAGCTGTTCAAGGTGATGAAGGAGTGTGTGGCCTACCAATACCAGCTGGAGAGCCGCCGGCAGGATGTGGCCCAGTTTGCCGATTTCCGGGAAGTGCTGACTAAACGGGCAGCCCAGCTCTCGGAGGAACTGGCCCAACTCCAGGATGCCTATCAGAAGCAGAAGGAGCAGTTACGGCAGCAACTAGAAGCACCTCCAAGCCAGAGGGACGGGCACTTCCTCCAGGAGAGCCGGCGGCTCTCTGCCCGGTTTGAGAACCTCATAGCAGAAAGCCGCCAGGGCCTGGAGGAGGAGTATGAGCCTCAGCTGCTGCGGCTCCTAGAGAGGAAAGAAGCTGCTGCCAAAGCTCTGCAGAAGACGCAGGCCGAGATCCAGGAGATGAAGGAGGCTCTGAGACCCCTGCAAGCGGAGGCCCGGCAGCTCCACCTGCAGAATAAGAACCTGGAGGACCAGATCACGCTTGTGAGGCAAAAGCGAGACGAGGAGGTGCAGCAGTACAGGGTAGGCCCACTGGGCAGGAAAGGAAGCAGGGTCATTTAGCCTGGGGCAGGAAGCGTGACCGGGTCACATGTCTTTTGGGCTAAAGTATACTATCATCCGCAGGAAGAACTTCTTTGGGGCCATTCACTCACTTCTTCACTCCATTCTTCATTTCATTCATTCAGGCTTGGGCTAGGGGCTGAAAATTATCTGCACTTAGTTTACACAGCACTTTTATACCAATGATCTCATTAATCCTCCAGGTCAAATACTGTTTTTTTTGTTTTTTTTTTTTTGTGGAAGATAAGCCCTGAGCTAACTACTGCCAATCCTCCTCTTTTTGCTGAGGAAGACTGGCCCTGAGCTAACATCCATGCCCATCTTCCTCTACTTTATATGTGGGACGCCTGCCACAGCATGGCGTGCCAAGTGGTGCCATGTCCGTACCCGGGATCCAAACCGGCGAACCCAGGGCTGCGCAAGTGGAATGTGTGCACTTAACTGCTGCGCCACCCGGTTGGTCCTAAGTTTTCCAGTCTTAAAACTGGGATGAAACCTATAAATCTCTAGCCCTCATTTTCCTTTTTGGTGCATTTGTCATCATTTCCCTTGTATTCAAGCTATTCCTGATTGTGAGCCAGTTCTAATCCCTTTATAGAACTAAGTGGGATATAAACACTAAGTGAATAAACAATTATGTTTGTCTCTCCCACAGACTGAGCTTTCAGAAGTAGGGAGTAAGTTTTACTTCTCTCTGCCACTCAGGCTCAGAGTACACATCAGTTAAGTGTTGATTTACGTGCTGTTGGACACTATGAGAAGGCTACAATGTGGTGCCTTTCCGAGCAGTATTTGTCTTTTGAAACACATTCCTTTGGATAAACTTAAAAACCCTATGCCTCCCAGAGATTCTGATACATCCCCAAGGGAACATGTCTTCTGTTGAAAATGGCTGCATTCACTTCACTCAAGGTTTTGTCAAGCTTTCTGTAGCCTGTATGATGAAAACAGTGGGTTTTTTGTCATAATATTCAGTGTTTTCAAAGAATGCATGTGTGTACTACCCTCACCCACCCAACTCCCTTCACTGCTTTTTTATTGGTCCATAGTCTAATGAAAGGGCACTTATTATTTTTTTGCATGAATACTATCCTTAACAGCTTATACTCAGACAGACATTACATTAATAATTGTAACCCAGGGGGCTGGCCCTATGGCCAAGTGGGTAAGTTAGCATGCTCTGCTTCAATGGCCTGGGTTTTGCCAGCTCGGATCCTGGGTGTGGACCTACGCACCACTCATCAAGCCATGCTGTGGTGGCATCCCACATAGAAGAACTAGAATGACTTACAACTGGGATACGTACTGGGGCTGTGGGGAGAATAAAAGAAAAAAGAGGAAGATTGGCAACAGATGTTAGCTCAGGGCCAATCTTCCTCACCAAAAGGCATACTTTTAAAAAAAATAGATTAAAAAAATAATTGTAACCCAGGGTAGTAAGTAATGTGATTTACGAGAGGTGCAGGAAAGAGTGCTATGGATAATGAGATTGTTTTTAGCCATGGGTTAAATCAGAGAACCCTTCGTGGAAGAAATATAATAAAACCATATACATAATTTTAGATTTTCTAATAGCCACATAAAAAAAGAGAAATAGGTGTACGTAACTTGAATATATCTTTTTTTTTTTTTTTAAGGATTGGCACCTGGGCTAACAACTGTTGCCAACCTTTTTTTTTTTTTCTGCTTTATTTCCCAACCCCCCCCCCCCCCCCCCCCCCGGGTACATAGCTGTCTATCTTAGTTGCAGGTCCTTCTAGTTGTGGGATGTGGGACGCCACCTCAACGTGGCCTGACTAGCGGTGCCATGTCCGTGCCCAGGATCCGAACCCTGGGCCGCCGCAGCGGAGCACGTGAACTTAACCACTCGGCCACGGAGCCGGCCCTGAATGTATCTATTTTTCATTGCAGCAACACTGGTTTATAACATTATATAAATTTCAGGTGGACGTCATTATATTTTGATTTCTGTGTAGA
Source organism: Equus caballus (assembly GCF_041296265.1). Lineage (NCBI taxonomy): Eukaryota > Metazoa > Chordata > Mammalia > Perissodactyla > Equidae > Equus > Equus caballus. The sequence goes on from NC_091685.1 coordinate 24,234,316, forward strand.
TTACATCATGTTCACCACCCCAAGACTAATTACAATCCATCACCACACACAGGTGCTACACACCCTTTTGCCCTCCTCCCTCCCCCTTTCTCTGGTTACCACCAATCCAATCTCTGTTTCTATGTATTTGTTTGTTGTTGTTTCTATCTTCTACTTGCGAGTGAGATCATCCGGTATTTGACTTTCTCCCTCTGACTTGTTTCACTTAGCATAATACCCTCAAGGTCCATCCATGTTGTCACAATTGGCTGGATTTCATCGTTTCTTATAGCCAAGCAGTATCGCATTGTGTATATATAGCATGTCTTTATCCATTCATCCCTTGATGGGCACCTAGGTTGCTTCCAAGTCTTGGCTATTGTGAATGGTGCTGCAATGAACATAGGGGTGCTTGTATCTTTACACATTCGTGTTTTCATCTTCTTTGGATAAATACCCAGCAGTGGAATATGGATCATATGGTAGATCTATTCTTAAATTTTTTTGAGGAATCTCCATACTGTTTTTCATAATAGTTGCACCAGTTTGCACTCCCACCAGCAGTGTATGAGTTCTCTTCTCTCCACATCCTCTCCAACACTTGTTTCTTTTCTTGTTAATGTTAGCCAAACTGATGGGAGTGAGGTGATATCTCCTTGTAGTTTTGATTTGCATTTCCCTGATAGTTAATGATGAACATCTTTTCATGTGCCTGCTGGCCATCTGTATGTCTTCTTTGGATAAATGTCTGTTCAGATCTTTTGCCCATTTTTCAATTTTTTTGTTTTTGAGATGTATGAGTTCTTTGTATATTTTGGATATTGACCCCCTTATCAGATATATGGTTTGCAAATATCTTCTCCCAGTTGTTAGGCTATCTTTTTTTTTTTTTTTACTGATGGTTTCCTTTGCTGTGCAGCAGCTTTTTAGTTTGACGTAGTCCCATTTATTTTTCCTATTGTTTCCATTGCCCAGTCAGACATGGTACTTGAAAATTATGCCGCTAAGACCAATGTCGAGGAGTGTACTGCTTGTTTTCTCTAGAAGTTTAATGGTTTCAGGTCTTACATTCAAATATTTCATCCATTTTAATTTTTGTATATGGTGTAAGATAATGGTCTACTTTCATTCTTTTGCACATGGCTGTCCAGTTTCCCCAACACCATTTATTGAAGAGACTTTCCCTTCTCCATGTATGTTCTTGGCTCCCTTATTGAAAATTAGCTGTCTGTAGATGCGTGGGTTTATTTCTGGGCTCTCCATTCTGTTCCATTAATCTGTGTGTGGTTTTGTGCCAGTACCATGCTGTTTTGGTTACAATAGCTTTACAGTATATTTTAAAGTCAGGGATTGTGATACCTCCAGCTTTGTTCTTTTTTTGTCAGGATTCCTTTGACTATTCGGGGTCTTTTGTTGTTCCATTAATGTATTTTATTTAACCCAACATAGTCAAAATATAATTAGTAACTTGGCTGTATGTGAAAGGTGAAAAACTGAAAGGTAAGTTGAACTGTAAAGGTAGGTTGGGGCAGATCACATTGGACTCTGAAATCCACTAGGGATTTTGGACTTTATTCAGTGTTACTTACAGCATTAAAGGTATTTCATCAAGGGAGTAACATGATTCTCTACTTCAAAAAAAAAAAAAAAAAAAATACTGGTGGCAATGTGTAAAATGGTCGAGAGACCCAGAGGCAAGGGACACTAATTATGAAGCTACCGTAGGTAAGAGGAAACAATGGTGTGGGAATAAAAGGAAGGGGGAGGCTGCAAGAACAAATGGGGAACATACTTGGCGATTGAATGGATGCGACAGAGGTAAGGAGTCAGAGGATGCTGAGATTTCAGGCAAGGCGAACTAGTATGGTCGTGTCACAAATCAGGAATTCTCTGTACTAGTTTTCTGACACAGTACCAGAGTTGTAGGATTCTTCTCCCCAGTGATTTTCATCGCTGTACTGGACTTGTTTCTGACTTGATGATCTGCGCCTCCTTCCAAAGATCATTCTATGAAGGCGCTCTTGAAGAGTGTCTCCTGTCACTGTACCATGACAAAAGTACGAATCAAGGTCTGAAGGAGCTAATTGTTCTTTCTGAAATGGCTTCCTAACTGTGTCTGCCAAAGGTCATTTATGGCATCCGATTACTTTTCAAGGGTACACTTCATTCTTTTTTTTTTTTTCAGGAAGATTAGCCCTGAGCTAACATCTGCTGCCAATCCTCCTCTTTTTGCTGAGGAAGACTGGCCCTGAGCTCATATCCGTGCCCATCTTCCTCTATTTTATATGTGGGATGCCTACCACAGCATGGCTTGCCACGTGGTGCCATGTCCAAACCTGGGATCCAAAGTGGCAAACCCCGGGCCGCCAAGTGGAACGTGTGCACTTAACTGCTGCACCACTGGGCAAACCCCACTCTTAAAATTGTAAACTTTGCCTCTTTGATTGTAAGATGCATCCTGATCTGAGATGATAAAATGTGAAACTCAGAGTCAATGAAAGAGTATACTTCAGTATACTTCAAGTGATAATACACTTCAACGTAATAGTTGTAGGAATAAGGCATTGTACCGATGAAGCAGGTATAAACTACCTGTGCCCAGGGCAACAAGGGGGAAGCTTCATAAGAGGATTACCAATAGCTAGCACGTACTTAAAGTTCTTTACCTGTAATTCATTTAATCCTTACCTAAAAGATAGGTACGAACTACTGTCATCATTTGAAAAACGAGCAAGCAGAGGTAAGACAGAAACGTCAAGTCATTTTCCAGCGTTACACACCTAGGAGGTGATGGAAGGATACAACCCTGTGCAACCCACCTCGAGTCCACACTCAACCACTACAAGGTGTCTGAGCTGGGCCTTGAAGAACGAATTCATTGGGTAGACAAGGGAAAGGCATTCCAAGCAGAGGGAACAGCTTATACAAAAGCACGAAAACACAAAGACTTGTTATGGGAAGTGAGCAGCTTAGTGTGGCTGGATTATAAGGAATGTGAGAAGTAGAGTGATGAGGCTGGAGAGGTAGACTGAGACCACACTGTCAAGTTTTATGTATTTTAGGTTGGTGGTTTTCCCCAAAGCCAGACTCTTTTCCCCAAACAGAGCTTTATGTGAAATGCCAATACATAAAACAGGTAAAAGTGGAGCTCGCTTCTGATGAGAGTGGCAGGGGCACTCCAATTTGGCCTCCTGCTGGGGTTTCATGGGAAACAGTTTGAAGACCACTAAAGAGCCTATATATATATGAAGGCAACAAAGCAGTTAAGAACATGAGCTCTAAGCCAGTAGCAAATCCTGGCTCTATCATTTCCTAGCTGGGAAAACCGTGGACAAACTACTTAACGTCTGTGGCACAGCCCCCTCACATGTAATACTACTACTTACACATCATAGGGCTGTTGCAAGGAATGAACTAGTTATTTGTAAAGCATCTGCAATGGTGTCTGGCACAGAGGTATGCACTCTTGAAAGTGTGGAGGGTGGATTGAAAGAGCCTGGAAAGACCACTTAGACCTTATGAGAGAGAATATGAGGTATGTGAGGTAAAATGGGTAGGATTTGATGACTGGTTACGCGGGGGGGGGGGTGGGGGGTGGGGGTGGGGGTGGGGGGGGCGGGGAGTAGGGGGGAGTAGGGGCGGGTAGGGGCGTGGCGGAGGATTTTGCTGAGAATGATCTCACAAGTTTTTAGCTTGAAGTTGGTAGATTGTGAATGCTGAGTATGCTTATTGTCTGCCTGTTTCACATTGATAAGCGTTATGTGTAGGGTGCTGGACATACTAAGAACCAGGAACCTACAATCAGATTGGGAGTTAGACATAAAAAAGATACATAGCAATATAATAAAGCAGATACTGTCTAGGTGACAGAAGTGGCAGGGGTGAAGAAGGCACACCGATCTGTGAGCTGGTCAGGCTAGAGAAGTGCTGTCCAATGGAAGTACAATGCAAGCCATAGATTTTATTTAAAATTTTGAGTAGCCACATTAAAAGAAATTTTAATAGGTGAAATACATTTTTTTAGCCAAGCATATAAAAAATATTATTTCAACATGTAATTAATATCAAAATTTGAGGAATTTTACATTCTTCTGGTGCCAAGTCTTAAAAATCTGCTTATACTTACAGCACATCTCAATTTGGACTAGCCATATTTCAAGTCACGTCATTAGTGGCTTCCATACTGGACAGTGCAGGCTAGAGGAAAACAGTCACGTGAAAAGTAATGGAGGTTCTAGTTAGAGGTAGGGGTCAAACTAGAGGGGGTCTGAATGCCAGACTAAAGAAAGCAGAAAGCCTTTCAAAGACTGGGACGGTATCAGTTTTTAGAGTTAATCTAGTGGTGCTACATAGGATTAAGACTGGAGATTGTCCTTAATGCCAGTCAATGTAGCAATACTCCCTTTATTCCGTGACACTTCCTGTCAGAGCACGAACAGCGCAGGGTGCCTTCCCCAGCATGTCCTTTTGTGCCTCACCAAAAGAAGAGGTTTTCTAGATAGTGAGGATTGGGAAATTGGGGCACGGAAGTATGCAGATGCTTCCCTTCAGATGACATGCTCTTAGGTGGTGAGGCTGCATCTCTGTGTGGTGCTAAAGCATGGCTAGGCACTAAAAAAGGCCTTTTGACAGTGTTGACGAAAGTTGAGATTCAGTCAGAGTATCAAACACTGCAGACTGACGTGCCACAGGTATATCAAGGATGACTCAGAGAACAAAATATTTAGATCCTTCTAATAACAGCATGTTCCCAAACTGGATTCCTATCTTCTTATTCTTCAAAATCTAAGGTGAAGTCATTGCCCCTTTAAAATAGGCCTTCCAACTTCAACCCTCCCTCCCCTTCCCAACTCCCTCCTGCTTCCTAAGGATCCATGCCAGCTGCAACTAAGCCAGAGACAGATTTGCTCACATCTTCCTTACCTCATCCCTCAGGCATTAATCCTAGGCAGAGACAATTTACAGAAAGCATCCCGCCTGGATCTCAGAGAATGGGAAATGGGACAGTGACCTGAAGGCTCCTGAGGGCCTCCAGGGCATAGCATCTTCATCTTCCAACTTAGCACTTTTGAACAAATTCAGCCTTTTTGTGTAATGAGTTAAAGATACAGGAAATTAACAACCATGAGAGCCAACATCCTAATAAGCCATCTATTTGCATACGATGTTCCAATAAGTACCAGGTGGCTATCTCTGACTTCAAGGAGCTTCAAATACAAAACTGTATTTACTGTTTTCCCTGTAAACTAACAACTCAAATATCTTCTAAACATGGACTTCTGGTAGCTGAACAACTCTCCTAGAATTCTAGTTAATATTTAAAAATAATTGCTTACAGAAAGACTTGGTTTCTTTCAACTTCAATTAAGTTGTAGGATATTACAGACGACTTACTATCTTAGTGGAAACAAACATGCATATGGAACCAGAGGTCTAGAAAATTCTCAGCTCACTGACTAGAGGATCAAAACCCTCCCCAACACTTCTTAAAATTGTAAAGTTACAAAGTCCCTCTGAGTACCTGTCCACCCTTTGCGGGATTCTGTTAAGAAGCTGTGGTTAACAGACAAGACTCCTTTCAGGCCACCATTTTGAAGAGCAGTATCACTTTGTCAAAACACCACCTCTGTGAATCTCAGTCTCTCAACCTCAGTACTGCTACGAAGACTAAACACTGAACAAGAAAGTGCTTTATAAACGATAATGGACAATGTCAGGTTTTTATTGTTTGGCTCATTAGAAATGTTCTTGGCGCTCTCATGCAGGAACAGCTGGAGGAAATGGAAGAACGACAGAGGCAGTTAAGAAGTGGGGTGCAACTCCAGCAACAGAAGAACAAAGAGATGGAGCAGCTAAGAATCAGCCTTGCTGAAGAGCTCTCAACTTACAGGTCAGTTTTTGCTGCTACCCAAATCTCAACTAACACTGGCTCAGGGGATGACGGGGAGGGCTGATGTTGCTCAGGGGATATTTTACTTAACAGTAAAAAACAACAAAAATGATTTGGGAAATTATTTTCAAATGTGCTCATCCATCAACAGACAGAAAATGGCTCTCTTTTTTTCAAGGGCTATGCTACTCAAGAGCCTGGAACAGGCTAACGCTCCCACTTCTCAGACAGGTGGAATCGAGACACAGTCTCAAGGTGATCCTTGTGGGTACAAGAGTGGTGTTTGCATCATTGCTGCTTTCCTAACAATACTAATGCCTTAAAAAAATTTAAGTGTGTGTCTAATGACAAATAAGTCACTTAGGGATAACACATACCTCCAAATTGCCTGGTTCAAGCATTCAGGGTTCACCTGGAATGTTTCAACTTCTAGTAGGACTCAAAATATGCCCTAATTATCACGGAATTCTGTAACAGGATAAAACATTGAGGCTCTGTGCATTCTTACTTTCCTCACCACCCCCCAACCCAATGTGCTGTTCATAAATAGTTTCCTTAGAATAGCAGAGAAGGCAGTAATGTTACCTAAGACTTACTCAGACTGTGACAAAGGAGGCCAAGAAAACTGAATTAATCTGTAAGTCATAAACAAAGCTGAACAGGGTGTTGTTTATAGGATGAGGGACAGGATTATTGCTTAATATGTGAAAGCAGCAGCACGCCTATCCATTAATTTCTTTATATACCAATATGGTCTCATATTCTTTATAAAGTCTTAAATTCTCTTGGATAAAGAAACTAAGGATAAAAAAGGTCTGTGTCGAGTAGACAGATGCCCATTAATTTTATTCCTAATTTCCTAGTTAATCTTACATCTTGGATACAAATTCTCAGATAACTATTATAACTGATGCTTTTCCTCTATTACTAGTATTTTCTTTTACTGTTTTATCCAGGGATAAATGATTACACTTATTGTTTGGGAAATTAGAACCTTGTAATTGAGGAAAATGATCTGCTAAACACCTTTGTGTGGATCAGATTAAAAGCGCAATAGGGAAAAGGCAATGATTAATCCAAAGAAAAGAACCTACAGAATTTCATGCACTGTAATTAATACCTGTGTAAAGTTAACCTGGGCAGAGAAGTACTTTAGCTAGCCCCTCCTATCACTATCACATAGCTTACCACTTATTCTATTTTGCAAATAGGAGGCACTCAAATATTTGCTCGGGGAAAGTCATCCCTGATCATACAAAAATCACACTCTAGCAATCTCTCTCCAACACAGCATGCACTAACTAAACTTTAGAAGTTCACTGTTAAAAACTTTACACTGTATTATTTCAAGTTGCAGAAAGTGTAAACTTATTTTTTTTTCTCTCAACCTTACAGGGGCTGTTTAGAAAGGTATGGCCAAATCTGTAACCCAGAAACAAAAAAGACTTCTTAGCAAAGGATCACTAAGTACCCTTTGGACATTTTTTTCCCCCAAACAGAAGGGAGTGCCAGGGACTTGGCAAGCAATTCACCCTGGAAAGTTACAAATACTGCCTGACCTGTTTAAAAAGATTCTAGGGCTGGCTGGATGCAGAACACCATCAGTCAACTCTGAGCTGGATTCCATTTCACAGGCTGCTGGTACTGATCTCAATGTACTGAGGAATGGAAAAATGAGCTTCCTGTCCTCCAGCAGCAACGCTCACATGCAGACTGCGGAAAAGATGAATGTATGGACACATCTTATAGTATTGTGAAGAATCTATCTTGCCTTGTGTTGATCCAAACGAAAAACATTTTTTTGGAGCACAGATGGGGTCAAAAAGGCAGCCGATTTTCATTATATGGGTTCACAATTTGAATTATTTTGTGCAATGAGTGTTAGAATTTAAATGAATTCTTTTACAAAATTTACTTTTCTTTAAGTCTATGCTCACTCATACAGTTTACTCTTAATTGTGTCAAGATAATTCTCACCATACTCTAGAAGAACTACTGACTTGGGAAAAAAGAACCAATCCAGATTTGAACCTAAAGGTTACGGATTTTCAGATTTCTGCAAAGATATTACCTAATGAAAATGATTTGGGGTCCGAGTGATCTACTCAGTTAAACTGAGTGATTAGCAAAGAACCAGGCGTTTTATCTGGTTATGGGACTTGGCGACAAAGGCTATCAAGAGCCTATTATTTCTAACGTCTAAGTACAGGCTCTAGTGAAACACATACTGCGGAGATTCAACCTCTCTAAGAGAAAAGGTTCAAACACCTTTTCCAAATTTAAATTTTGCCTTAAGTTCTTTCTGCCACATTGCCTTTGAGATTCTTGAAAGTGAAGGTAGTTCTCTAGGGATGGACTTCAAAAAGATGTTATTTTATCAAAGACTAACCTGAGCACCTCTGATTCAGTGTTTTATGTCTTCCACTTTCCCCGGGAAGGAGTAAAGCTCTTTTCTATAGCTCTGGGTCTATTATATTTAATTCGGTTCTTGATAGTCGAAGACCACAGAAAATAACTGTCATCTGAGCAACTTTTCTAGAAGCCAGAGACTGCTGTTTGATGGAAGTTATATACTAAATAAAACCCATCAGCATGGGGTTATGTAGAAAAGCAATTTATTCCATTATAAGCACTTACACAGTTAGTCATGAAGAGTAACAGGCCTGCTGGTGAAACAGGTCACCCAAAATAGAGATGGTATCAAACTAGTGGTCAAGGACTAACTCCTAAAAAAAAAAAAGCAACTCTTATCCAGGATTAATTTAATTTTAAAAACAAATACAAGCTATTGATTCACTCTTCTCAACTTAACTGGACAGTCTACCTGTGGTACAACTGTCAGGTAAAAACATACATCTTTACAACTTGGTGGTCCCAAGTTTTTTTTAAAAAAAACCATTTCACAGAAAGGAAAGAAATAATATGAAAACAGCTCAAGAAATACACTAACAAGCAAAAATATATGGGGAAAGAGGAACACGTAGTTTTGACTTAATTGGAGAAACTGAGAGGTCTACATAGGAAAATGTGCATCCTGGAAAGTCAGGTGTGAAGATTTTAGAGTAGGAATTTGTATGACTTGAATCTCCCCTATTTCCTGAATAAAAACAACACCTTGCAGGATTTATACTTCATGGCTCAGACACCTACCTCACTTGGCAATATTCCTTACTCACCCTAGCCTTTACTTAAATGAGTCTGAAAAACTTGGGGATATAGCATTAAGAAGAAAAATAACCACACACAATGTTCCCCTTTCTGGGGCTACTTTAAACATTTGTTACTAGAAAATTCCTGAAGAAAATTTAAATATAAGTCTGTGGCTTTGCTGAATCAAGTCCCCCAGTTAATATTTAGAAAACACCCTCTGTTTGGGCTAATAGCATTGTTGAGGGTACCTATCAGAGAGGGGTAGCCAAACAAAGTCTGTGTCTCAAAACCAGTGTTATATCAATCTCAGGGTTGAGAGGAAAAAAAGGGGAGTCTAAAATCACAAGAAGTGCAGACATATCTAGGACCCTTGTCCTTCTGGATCCACGCTTCCTTCAGGGTCTTCATCATTATAAATATTCTCTGCCTGCCCAAAAACAAGAAAAAGAGAAAAGAGTATTTAGTAAACATAAAGGCTACTTCTGGAAGTGAAGGTTTCAAACAGATGAGGCCAGAAAGGCAGACTGTGGGCCATACAGTCTCTGCTGCAACTATTCAGCGCTGCAGTTGTGGGATGAAAGCAGCCACAGACAATCTGCAAGTGAATGGGGATGGCTGTGCTCCAATAAAAGCGGGCAGCTGGCCCACAGGCCAAGCTCCCTGGGGGAGGACATTCCCACAGAACTAAGTATGGTTACTGTTTGTCTTGATAATCAACCTTCTTGAGTTCTTTAACAAGACATTATTCATAATAGTCAAAAAGTAAAAACACAAATATCCATCAACTGATGAATGGATAAATAAAATGATACATCCATATAATACTATACTGTTTGGCAATAAAAAAAGGTAGTTACGTATGATTTCATTTATATTAAATGTGCAGAATAGGCAAACCCATAGAGAAAGTAGATTGGTGGCTGCCTATTGCTGGGTGGACTGGAGGAAAATGGGGAGTGGTGGCTAATGGGTATGCAGTTTCTTTTTGGGGTAACTGTGTTGATAGGTGCACAATTCTGTGAGTATATTAAAAATCACTGAATTGTGCATTTAAAAAGAGAGAGAACCCCCTCAAAATCGCATGTTCCAAATCTCAATTTATTATATTTTTTTTTGAGGAAGATTAGCCCTGAGCTAACATCTGCTGCCAATCCTCCTCTTTTTGCTGAGGAAGACTGGCCCTGAGCTAACATCCATGCCCATCTTCCTCTACTTTATATGTGGGATGCCTACCACCCAGCATGGCTTGCGAAGCGGTGCCATGTCCGTACCTGGGATCTGAACCAGTGAACCCCGGGCTGCTGAGGTGGAACGTGCGCACTTAACTGCTGCACTGCTGGGCCGGCCCCTATAATTATTTTTAAAGGAAAACTCCTCTTGCATTAAAATAAACTCTACTCCTATCACTTGATGAAATACCTGTCTCCCAAGGCATAATCTTCAACACAGAAATCACTTTTATTTGGGCAAAATTCACTGTTCTTAGCATCTACGATGCACAAATCGCTAGGCTGGTGCTGCAGAGGACAGGATAGTCTTGTCTTCAAAGAGTCTGTGATCTGACTGCAGGGATAATGGATGTATACAAATGTGTGGTACTTTCTGACAATAGATGTATGTTTCTCCCTGCCACCAACTGGGTGCCTAACAATTCAGTTCTGACACTAACTACCCAGAGGCAGCATCAGACCTCATAGGTCTAAGGGCTGTGACTAAGGCTTCAGTCTCAGAAGACTGTCCTCACTTTTAGAGATCAGTGTCAAACCCTGAGTGCCCAAGATACCTGCACACTTCTGTCCAACTTGGCTATCAATTTGAGGGTTTCCACAAGCCCCGCTCAGGTCTGATAATTTGCTGGGATGACTCACAGAACTCAGGAAACTGCTTTACTTACTATTACTTGTTTATTATAAAGACTACAACTCAGGAACAGCCAAATGGAAGAGATGTATAAGGCAAGGTGGGGAGGGAGCACAGAGCTTCCATACCCTCTGTGTAGCACTGATACATGATGGAGGCTCATCAAATCAAGAGCTTTTTCAAGAGTTTTTTTTTTTTTTAAAGATTGGCACCTGAGGGGATGGCACCGTGGCTGAATGGCTAAGTTTGCGCACTCTGGTTTGGCAGCCCAGGGTTTTCGCTGGTTCGGACTCTAGGTGTGGACATGGCACCACTCATCAGGCCACACTGAGGCAGCGTCCCACATGCCACAACTAGAAGGACCCACAACTGAAATATATAACTATGTACTGGGAAGATTTGGGGAGAAAAAAGCTGGGGCGGGGGGGAGAAGACTGGCACTTGAGCTAACAACTGTTGCCAATCTTCCTTTTCTTCCCCGCTTCTTCTTCTCCCCAAAGCCCCCCAGTACACAGTTGTATATCCTCGTTGTGAGTGCCTCTGGTTGTGCTATGTGGGACGCCGCCTCAGCATGGTCTGATGATCGGTGCCACGTCCACGCCCAGGATCCGAACCAGCGAACCCCTGGGCAGCTGGAGTGTGCGAACTTAACTACTCGGCCACGGGGCTGGCCCCTCCAAGAGTTTTTGTAGAGCTCAATCCCACCCCAAACCTATGCCTGTGGTGAGTGGGACTGAAAATTCCAACTCTCTAATCAAGTGTTTGGTCTTTCTGGAGACTAGTCCCACCCTGAGCCTGTATAGAGGTCCCTTAAGTCACCTCCCTCAGCCTAAAACTCTGGTGTGACCAAAAGGGGCTCCTTATAAATAGCAATAGAGACTCCTATTGAAAATCCCAACGGTTTTAGGAACTCTGGCAGGAATCCGGACAAAGACCAAATATTTACTTTTTCTTATACCATAATAATTCTTAAAAAATTGAGTAAAATAACAACCTGGCCTGGAGGTAATGGCCTTGAAAGTGGTATAGTTCAACCTCCTACAACATTCCCATGGCCAACTACTAAAATACCTTTAACTGACAGGCTATCCAAGGCAGCCTATTTCACTTTTCTGTCAGAATTCTTAACTTTTTATATTAATTTTGTATGGGTATATCACAAGAAGAAAAGGGTGAGGTGGATTTTCTGTTTACATATGTAACACACCCTTATTATAAAAAATTACAATACAGAAAGGTATAAAGAAGAAATCAAGAACCCCTTAATGTACCAACCACATTTTGGCAAACAGCCTTCCAGATAGTTAGACATAATTAAACACAAGATTAGATACACATAATTTTAATATGAAGGATTCAATCACGCTGTTCTGCAATGTTTTCTCCCTACTTAATAAAACTAAGTGTACTTCTTTTTATCCAAATTTTCCAAAGTATGGATGTAGTATGTAATTTGTTAATCTCAAAGGCCACAGGGGCCAGCCCGCTGGCGCAGCGGTTAAGTGCACACGTTCCACGTCGGCGGCCCGCAGTTCCCCAGTTCGGATCCCATGTGCGGACATGGCACCACTTGGCAAGCCATGCTGTGGTAGGCGTCCCACATATAAAGTAGAGGAAGATGGGCACAGATGTTAGCTCAGGGCCAGTCTTCCTCAGCAAAAAGAGGAGGATTGGCAGCAATTAGCTCAGAGCTAATTTTCCTCAAAAAAAAAAAAAAAAAAAAAAAACCACAAAAAAACACCCACAAATATGCTCATTTTACCTTTAATAGTGCCATTCTGTAAGAAAGGTCTGATTATTAAAACGTTTTCCTTCACGTTGAGCCAAAAACTTTCCCCTGGAGCTTATTCCTGGCTCTAGATCTACCCTGAGACACCACAAGTTTCTTTTGAATTCTTTTTCATTTATCAGGCTACCAGCATTCAAAAGTTATGCAATTATTTTTTTAAAATTGTGTTAAAATACACACAACATAAAACTGACCACCTGAACCACTTTTAAGTGTACAGTTCAGTGGCATTAAGTCCATTGACCTTGTGTGCAACTATCACCACCATTCATCTCTACACAGTGACAGTTTCTTATATTGCTCTATATGAGACATTAGTTATTTTTATTAAATTCCAAAAGCTATGAAAATTCAAAAAAGGGCAATCACCTCCAATTGGAGTACTAAAAAGGCAGGGAATGTTTCTAAAGTCTAGTAAAGTTTCAGGGAGAAATGGTAGTATTTAATACTGTGACGTTGTGGCAGGAATTGTACAAGGCATGTTCACAAGTCATTTCAAGGGAATGACCATTCCTAAAGATTCAACTGCCAGCAAAGAGGGAAAAACAGGAGGCAAGGGAACAGTGAGGAGGCTATTTCAACAGTCCAGCAAGTGGTAATGAGAACCTGACCAGAAAATGAGAGAGTAGAGTAGAAACAGGAAGTTGGGTATGTACGTTTGTATTTGTAAGATGAGTACAGACTGGAGAAATGAGATAGACAACACAAAATCTGATACTCAAACTAGACCTATAGACCTAGAGGCGAGGCGAGTAGACAATGGTGGAGAAATCTTGAGTTTTCAAATCTAGCGAGCTGGGAAAGCATTGGAGCAATATAGAAAACAGGAAAGGCAGGAGGAAAGGGGAGTAAAGAGACAGGGAAAAGAAGAAAAGTTTGATTTTGTTGAGTTTGAGATACCAGGGGGACAACCAGATAAAAAGCAGGCAGTTGAAAATGATAACGTGCAGACAAGTACTAAAGGCACACTTGGGAATAAACAGAACAGGGATGCCAACTGCATTCATGAAGTATATAAATGTGAAATGATATTACATCTCATTTATCTAATCTCCCCCAAAATGACTAAACACTTACCATTTGCCACACCTGCATGATATTGTCTTCTGATACAGAACAAATCACCCAAGGTTCATTGGGATTCCAGGAGAAATCAGATATCTTGGCAGTGTGACCACCATGAATAAACTGAAAGAGAGGAAAACAAAGATATGAAAAGCAGACAGAGGACAATAAGTTACAGGCTATTTCAATACTGCTTAGCGTTTGTAACTTACCAACAACTCTGGTGGCCCATCTTCTGCATCTTCTGGGGACTGTTCCTCTCCAATTTTACTAGCACAAGAAGATTTTTAAAAGTTAAAACAGAGTTATGCTGAGTAACTAATTTTGGAAAGTAAAAATAAAGAAAATAACTCCACAGAGTAACTAATACAAGACTTACCTTAAATCCCAGACATTCAGCCTGCGATCAGTACCACTGGAAGCCAAAATCGTCTCATTGTGAGGTGACCACTGAACCTACACATAAGAATGAAGGAAACAGAAAGCCATAAATTAGAAAACTGAGGGGAAAAAATACCTAAAATTGTATGTAATTTAAAAAATTTGTAAATAAATGGGAAGAAAAAGTATTTCAGACGTAATTAAAACTGACAGCTAAGTAAGATAATTTCCTGTATGAAAATAACCCACGACTAGACCTAGGCTATCAGCTTTTGTTCTAGTTCATCTTGTATTTTTGGGATCTCATCTTATCTGTTCTTATTGTCTAATTCTGGCCTCTAGGCAAATGTTATCCAATTCTGACCTAAGAAGTGAAGTACAGAACACAAACACACACAAATTATTTTCCCAAGTACTTATTATGAATTCAGTATCACACGTAAGACTGATTAAAAATGACTCCTTCCAACAATGATTTTATAAAAGTTACCTCTACACATGCAACAGTCACATACTGTTACACTGTTTGGTAAGAAAGTCCTAGCTTCACAGTACAGATAAGCGAGCATTAGCGACCAGTATTTAGGGAAGAATCTGGATACCCTCCACGCAAGAACACCATTACAAGAAAGGACAAAGATAGAGTGAAAACAAAATGTTTGTTGGAGTAGGGTGAAGAGTAGAAAATGAGGTTAAAAAACTAAATGCATATGAGTATGGCTCAAGAGCCCAGTTCAAATGCCACATTCGTACACAAAAATTAATTTTGACTACCCTTAGGTTCTTAACACTTGACAAAACAATTTTTTATTATACTGATTCTAAATGGGCCTTTCCTCACTATAAAATTTTAGGCACTTCGATAGCAAAGACTATAATGTATTCCTCATAGTGCCCTAACAATGAGCTTTGAACACAGTATAACAATTACTTCTTGAATTGAGTCTGAGGGCTTTGTATGTTAAGAAAGGAACTTAAACTGATCAAGCAGAAAACATGGAGCCAGTACTTGAGGCATGAACTGTGAAATCAACAGACATGGCAAGTTATAAAGGATGAAGGAAGAGACAAGTGGCAGGAACAAGGCTGATAAAATAATCAGGCACTAGTTTTCTTAATACCTTAAGAATGTAAGCAGCCAATGACCATTTTGAGAAAGTAAAGAAATAACGGAGAAAAAGTAATCCCAATTCCTAGAGAGATTAGCATAGGCATACAAAAGATTTCCATTATTTATAGTAATAAGATAAAGCACAAATGTGCCCACTCACACATCCAGGCTTTCCTTTAAAAAAAATAAAAATAAACAGCAGCATTAATTTCTTACCTGGAATATTTCATCCTTATGTGATTCAAAGGAATGCAACTTCAGTTTCAGATTTCTCAGATCCCACAAGGCAACAGTCTATGTACAAAAAGGAAAGCAAGAACAATCAATTTTTTTAATCAGAAGAAAACACCCATAACTAAAAGATCTCTGCATTCAAAAGAAGCCAGAGAAATTCACTGTTTTCTCTTAAAATAAATCAAACAGACCTTGTCAGCTGATCCTGTGGCAAGAATGAACTCACTATAAGGATTGAAAGAAAGGCAGTTCACTTCAGCTGTGTGAGCATCAACTGAGTGGCTTGGTTTGGAAGTATTGTTTGAACGAGTATCCCAGCTTCAGGAAAAAAAGAAAAAGAGGAAAAAAGCTTGAAAGGAGCAACTAAATATAAATCAGATAATATATGGAGAAAAAAATTAAAAAATGGATTCTACTCACATCATAAGTTTCTGATCATCAGCAACTGACCCAAACAGAGACTCATGGAGCAGATGCCAGGAAACATCTTCTACTACTGCTGTATGCCCTGTAAAGATGGTCTTCGCATCCACAACTTTTCCTTCCTTTGGAACGGCACTGATGTCCCATAGGCAGATGGTCTTAAATGTAAAATTAACTATTATATAAAAGGAAGATTCTCACTCCCCCACACACCCTAGAAAAGAAACCAACTGATAACCAGGCCAGTTTTGCTTCAAAATGGGAAGGATACGCACGTGGTCATCTGAAGCACTAAGTAAGTGCCCACTGAGGTTTGGGTTCCAAGAAAGCCCATAGCCTTCCTTCTGATGTCCTCGGAGACGCAAGTCTGGATTGCACTCTCCAGAAGGGTCTGCAAAGTACCAGACACATCAAGACTATCCAGTTCACTGCCTCTTTGAGACTACTAAGCATAAAGGAATTTTGATCAGGAAGTCTAAAGCTCTGAATATCTAGCAATACAGACCCATTATGACCCAATATGTAATGGTTAAGCTGCACTATCATTCTGTTCTATGTAAAGAAGCATTTTTCCCCACCTAAGGAAGAATGTCCACACATATCAATATAGATCATAAAATGTTAAATTATACAAAAAACTAACAAGCAGCTAAACTCGGACTGAGTGGAACAATGTATTCCCATAGTGACTCATTATTTGTATTTGAATTGAAGAGGGCAGGTACCTGGTTTAGAAGGATGTTTCGTATAGTCAAAAACAAGAACGTCACTGGACGGAGTCTTTGTTGCAATGATGCAAGGATTCTGGGGCATATAACGTGCCCTGTTTACTTCTCCTTCATGGTTGATCTTGATTTCTATTTCAATTTTTCCACTAACGGAGCCAAAACCTCCAAATTCTGTAAATAAGATAAATTGCAAATGAGGACAAAGCAAGAGCTACTCACTCTATATGTCACTCAAACGTATGACCCAGGCAAGGCTTTTTATCGGTGAACTGGTATAATACTACAAGTAATCTAGACATTTGTTAGCACTATAAAGTGCTTTCATACCCCTTATTTCATTTGATTCTTACCACAGCCCTACATAGGAGGGAAGACGGTTATATCTCCTCCAAAAACTTTACACTGGAAACCAAAGCTCAGAGTACCTACATTAATTTGTTCATGATGACACAACTACAGCAGAACCTAAACTGAATCCCTATCTTTCTGACTCCCAGGGAGTTCACTTTCAGCTATACCTACAATGACTCTAGGTAGTTACATAGCTAATAAAAAGTATTATATTACTACCTAAAAGTAGGGAACACGACCAACTCCACTTCAAAAGTAGGTTCTCAATAGGCAGTTTTCAAACCTCATTTAAAGTAACAAAAAAGTGTGCTGAATAAATTAAACCTAAGTTACTATCTTAATGACTATTAAGTACACAGCGTGCTACGTACTAACCAGTCCCTCTTCCACCATTTATTTGAAGCTCTAGTTTGGAATGACCTCTCCAAAATACCACCACACCCATTCTTCTCCCTACACCATTTCTCTTAGTCAGGTGAGGAAAAACAGAGCTACAACAGCTAGTTCCATTTTCCTGACCTCTCACTTACACTTGCCAACCACAGGCCTTGGTTGAAATAAACCAGGTAGGCAAGGACTAGACAAAAACATTTTCTTATTCACATTTGACTACTGTATGCACTCAGAGGGTTCTCCCAAGTACCATTATAAAATGTATAATATAATTTGTGATTATGTCCATCTTGGCAGAGCAATGTATAAACAAAGGTAGTTAATAATTAGTCCAACACTATAGAAGGTAGCATGATAAGGTACCTAAGTAAGAGCCTTGACCTAACTGACTCTGCCACTTATTGTCTTGGTGATTTGGGGAAGGCGTTCCATTTCTCTGAGCCTCAAATACCTTATCCATAAAGCAAAGTTGTGAGAGTAACTTGTAAACGAAAATGCTGTCAAAGGCATTGTTATACAAGGGTTACACTTCGAAGGACAAAAATCTTTTCTAAAAGCAAGGATGTAGATGGGTAATATGGCTGGCATATTAGATAACTTTCAACTTCAAAATAACTTTTATAAGTTGAAAAGCAAATGTTTTAAACAGGCTAAAAACCTAAAAATAAAAAGTTCAAAATAGTCTCTAAAGGAGGAAAAAACCCCCAAACAACCCACATTAAAGGAATTTCTTCCAGAACTCTAGACCATGAGCATCTACAATGTAAAAAAAGAAGGCACAATATTATACGTGATCTCAAGGAACTTTTGGTCCAAGCACAGGGAGAGAAGCACACAACTATAGACGACTTATGACAAAAAAACCTAACTGCCAGAAATGAGACACCAATAACAAGGGAAGCGCAGCAGCTGGCATGGAGCCCACAGACAGGGGGTAATCGTTACATAATGTGGGTTATTTCGGTATTGAGTATCTACTAAAGCATACACTCCTTAACTGCAGATAAAGTACAGTAATAAGAAGTCAGCTTACAGAATTCACAACTGAGTTTTTATGAAGATGAGTATTTATTTATGGAAAAAATAATTAAAGGTTCAGAAGCTGACATTCAAAAGGCCAAATCTGAAGTAGGAAAGATTGAGGTATCAATGTACCATAAGATGAATGACTACCAAGGTCCAACCGTATTTCTATTTTGCTCGCTTCTCTCCATTTAAACACTATTTAAAAAACTGAGGTATAACAAAACAGTAAAAGTATCCAGCTTGATGAATTTTTACATATGTATACACCAGGGGAAATCACCACCCAGATCAAAATATAGAACATTTCCAGCCCCCCAGAAGGCACCATCATGTCCCTCCCAACCAACATTCCCTCCATAAACTAAGTAACCAGCATTCCAATTTCTACGGAGCCACCGTTTGAGCTCATACACATTTCGGAACTAAGAATAAGTTCTAACATCTTGAGCCAGACATTCAATTATTTCATCACGATTTAATAGTTTATAATTCAGACAAAAGACTAAAGATAGCTTTTTTAAAAAAACATAAAACAATTCCCCCATGTAAGTTGCTAAAAATAAACTTGTTGATATTTGAAGATCTTGGTAACAGAGTCTGAAGTAAAATTTTACATCTAATCTATTTTCAGTGCTTGAAATATAACTACAGCTAGACTGAATCTAATATAAACATACAAATCCTTTAAAATGTCAAAACAGGTCTAAGCCAGTTTTTAGTTCTTTTACTTAGAAAGTTCAATGATCTTTTGAAGCTGTCTGCCACCAATTACCTCAAACCAAGTAGAAGGTCAAGTAGATGGTAATCAATCAATGGCTCAATCTGAGAATTCAGGACATTTTATCTGAGAGCAAGGAAAGACTAGGAAGCCATCTACCTAACAACCACCCCAGAAAGTGAGAGACATCAGGATATATCCACTTCCATCATTGTTGAGATTATATGGAGAGAGCACCCCCGTGCCCCTTTTATTTATTTATTTTTGAGGAAGATTAGCCCTGAGCTAACATCCGCTGCCAATCCTCCTCTTTTTGCTGAGGAAGACTGGTCCTGAGCTAACATCTGTGCCCATCTTCCTCTACTTTATACGTGGGATGCCTGCCATAGTATGGCGTGCCAAGCCCACACCCGGGATCTGAACTGGCGAACCCCGGGCTGCCGAAGAGGAATGTGCTCACTTAACCACTGTGCCACTGGGCTGGCCCCCCTACCCCTTTTAAGCACCAAACCTACCCAGTAATCTGAAGAATATTTGGGAGGGGGAGGTAAAAGGAAGAGGAACAAATGGGAGATACACTGTGTAAACCTAGGGAAAGTTAGAAAACACCTCTGAGTATCAATTTCCTTGTGAAGATTAAACAGGATGACATATAGTTGTACAATATATCATACATATTACTGGTATTTTTAATTATTCCTCTATTATTAAGCATTAGCAAGAGGGATAAAGGTATTATCAGAACATAAAAGCAAACTGGTTTGATGCCACTCAAACAACTTGGTCACCAGAAAAAGTTTTAAGTATATATTTAAAAGATACCATTTCAAAAACCAGTGGAGAAAACGGATTAGTCAGCAAATGGTATTAAAAAAAAAAACTGCTAACCACTTAGAAAAAAGCTTGGATTCCTATTCCATACCTAACACCATAACAAATACCAGAAAATTAAAGCTTTAATGGTCAAAACAAAAATACGAGAAAACAACAGCTAAATATTTGTAAATCTTGAAATGATAAAGGCCTTTCAAAGAATGACACAAAATCTCAAGGACATCAGAGGACAGTTGGACAATTAAAAATTTACAGCTTCTAAATAAGATTTAAGATTATAAGATAAACTGGGAAAAAAATCATCTGCAACCTATTTGTTGGGGATAACTCATACAGAAAGAGATAACCCAAAACAAAAAATGAGCAAAACACATAAATAGGCAGCTAAATGGAGAGGCAGACAAAAGACATATATATATATATATATATATATATATATATATATATATATATATATATTTTTTTTTTTTTTTTGAGGAAGATTAGCCCTGAGCTAACTGCTGCCAATCCTCCTCTTTTTGCTGAGGAAGACTGGCCCTGAGCTAACATCCGCGCCCATCTTCCTCTACTTTATACGTGGGACGCCTACCACAGCATGGCGTGCCAAGTGGTGCCATATCCGCACCCAGGATCCGAACCAGCGAACCCTGGGCCACTGAAGCGGAACATGCGCACTTAACCGCTGTGCCACTGGGCTGGCCCGACAAATATTTTAACGTAAGTTCAACACCACAAATAACTTAAAAAGCAAAGTAAAATAAGATTGTAGTATCAAGTCCAATGTTGGCGAGGGCATGTAGAAACAGACACGCAGATCTGCTGCTGGTGGGATTGTGAATCTTTTTTGAAGGGCAACTTAGCAGTATCAATTGTACTTGAAAATGTTCTTGCCCTCTGATCAGCCCATTTAGGAAATTATTATACAGCAAAACTATGAAAGATGTATGTACAAGAACTGTTTTGTAGCCAAAAGATTGGAAACCACCTAAATGTCAATAAATAAGGAATGGTTAATTGCAGCACAGTAAATAGCCATCAAAAGGAGGCAGATCTCTAAATGCTTACACAGAAAGATATATAAGATACGTCTGGCTGAAAAAGCATATTCCATGCTTTGTCTTCAGTACCAAGAAAAATGCGTGGCATACAATACTTAACATATTTACTGAATGAGTGATTCAGTAAATGGGATAAATCATTCAGAAAACTATTTATCAATTTAATAGTGACCTATAGGGAATGGGTTTATGGGGAGGGGTCATGTTGTTTTATATTTGCTTTGATTTTTTAAAGTAATTTATTACATTACCAATCAGAGTATTTGCTTTGTGCCTAAATAACCAAAAACCTTATTTAAAGACAATTTATCTTCACTTAAAAGGAAACTGAGGCTCAGAGGCTAAATGATTTACCCCAAACCAGACAGCTCGTGAGCGGCACAACAGGGTCTCAAGCCCAGCTCTTCTGACACTTAAGCTCCGCGTTCTTTTTCCTCCATCACTGATGCCTACTCAGAGAATAACTTTCCGGTAACCATATCCTATAGTTACACACTTGGGTCAGCGACACAAAATCATGTTTGCTGACCTTTATCCTAAGACCTTATTTTGCATTCTGCATCATCCTAAGCTAAAAATGGAATGATCAAAAGATTAACTGCCCATTACAATCTTGGCAAATAACTGGAGCCCAAAAGAACTTAGATAAAGGAATGGATTCCGCTAATCAGGAGAAATCTAAGATAAACATTAAACAACCATTTTCTGGAGCACAAATCTCAATAATGAAGGCTCATCTTCCACCTCTTGTTAAGAACTTGAGTTTAAGGACAACAATAAATGAAATTCACTCATTTCTACCTCTTCTGAAAGGGATAAAGTATTTCATGAACAGTCAAACCCTTAGGTTACCTCGTAAAAATAGGACATAATTAAACAGTTCATTTAATTTTTTTTTATATACAGCAAGTGTCATGGTTAAGTCATTTCTACCACTTGAAACCTGGAAAGAGTAATTTAAGCCAGTGCTTCTCAATCTTTTTTTCATTACTGCCCCTCTAAGAAACCTTGTAAGACATTTTTTCTGACCCTCCCCCAGACGAAATTTTAATACCACAGAGAGCCTATGTATGCTGTGTGTATCTGTGCTTTAGACATTCAAAGAGTAAGACTGTAGTCACATACAGCCCGCTCCCCCTAAGGACCACTTTTCACTTCCTTAGGGGGAACATGTCCCATGTTGAGAATGCCTGCAAGCACAGCAATAATACATGGTGGATCTTCGCTTCTTTCAAGTTTAGAAACTCCCCGCCACCAAATTTAGTAAAGAAAGGTTTATAGAAAAGGTACAGAACCAAGCATGTGTTAAGTACGTCTTCTGACATCTAATACCTATAATTCAAATTCAGGCTTTCCAAACTTTAAAATCTTGTTTCTAACTCGAGAGACTATTTTATTAACCTACACAACGTTTTTACGATAATTCAAAGATATCAAAGACATAACCCATACGTCATTCCTTCTTTCATCTTTAAGATTCCTACCTCCTTTCTCACTGTCGTAGTGTGAAGCATCAAACTGAGCATCATCGTTAGGGAGCTGCACACTGGCTATCACAAGGTGGTTTTGTTCATCCGACGTGTGTGTCCCCAAGACAAGTCGATGAATGCTGAAATCTTTCCCTTCTGGCCTGTAACAGAGATATACGGTCACCATTCAAATTAGCAACACTAAGAAAGACTACAAAGTCAGTGATATAAATGTATGCAAAAGGCACTATTACAACCAGGTTTTGAGGAGAAAGTCACTAAGAGTCACATTTTCTGCTTTTTGCTGAGGAAGATTCACCCTAACACCTGTTGCCAATAGTCCCTTTTTTTTTTTTTTTCCATGAGCCACCACCACAGCATGGCTGGTAACAGACGAGTGGTGCAGGTCTGTGCCTGGGATCTGAAGCTGGGCCGTTGAAGTGGAGCACACCAAACTTAATCATTAGGCCACAGGGGCTGGTCCCACATTTTCTACTTTTAATTAATCTTCCACAGAGCACAGTATAAGGAGAACTATATAGCACTTAATTTTCTAAGTATTTCTTGACTATGCCAAAAATTTATGTTTTAGGGAAAAAGTCTAATGTAATAAAATGTGGATTACTCACTTTTTTACAATGAATTGGAATGAAAGAAAACAATTGTTAGGTATACTAATACTTTAGGTTACTTCATTAGGTTTACTTCACTAAAAAGGAAAGGAAAGGAAATAACATAGGTAAACTAACTGTTCAAACATTTACTCAGCGCTTAATCAATGGACACATTACTCCAAATTCTAGAGAAGTGCAAGATTAAGATGTGATTCCTGTCATCAAAAAACCAGGGGCAACTTGGCAGTCACATAGAAAAATAACTAAAATACAAGTCAACATATCCTTTGAAGACCCTAATAATGCTATGAAGCATTATTCCAGTTTAAAGATGAAGGTACTTGAGGTTTAGGAAAATTAAGCAACTTGCCTAAGATCACACAACTACTAGGTAACAGAACTAGGACTGAAGACCAAATCTGACATTGCATATGAGAAAACACAGCAGAAGAAAAGGCTAGAAAACAGATTGAGACTCTAGCATACTGAATCCCAGCTTAAGGTATTCTGGACTCTATACTGTAGGCAACAAAGGACCATGGAAAATTTCTAAGGGACATAGCATCACTTGAGTTATCTCAGATGGATTAATCTATCAGTGTAAAGCAGCGATTCTTAAAGTGTGGTATCAGGAGCAATAGCGTCAGCATCACCTGGGAAGTTTTACTAGAAATGCATATTCTCAGACCTATTCCAGACCCACCGAATCAGAAACTCAGGGGTGGGCACCTGAGGAGCTTGACAATCTGTTTCACAATCTCTCCAGCTGATTGTGATGCTACACAAGTAGAATTCATTGGGGCTTATAAATGGACTGTCAAGTGACGAAAGGAAAAAACCTAGGAAATGTCAAACCAAAGTCAGCTATGATAGGGAGAAAGCTGGGGTGGGACCTCCATGAAAAGAAAGAATATACTCAGTTTGGAACATGTTACGTTGGGGAAGCCAGGAAGATACTCCAAGGACACCCAGTAGGCACTTGAAAGTTCAACAGAGCTCAGACGTTGGATCTAGAGACACTAATAGGAATTCCTTTTGGGAGAGGTTTAACAGCCATCTACAGCCTACATAGAAAAAGGAAAGGAGAAAAGTGGGCTGTCAACAGAAAATCGGACACGGCTGCGCTTAGAAGCTTAACGAACCAAAGGAAGTGAGGGAGGGAAGCTGAGTATCATAGACGTACAATTGTGTTTTGTTTTTAAAAAAGATATGAAAAAACACACAAATAAACAAGAAACTAAACACTTGGCATTAGGGATGCTTGTTTATAAGTAATCCTCATCTCAAAAAAGTTAACACTGTTACATGAGAATACCAAAAAAGGAAAGAAAAAATGCAGGGTATCTGACTAACGTCAAACCTCGCAGAAAGGTTTATTTACCCAGATCTGCTAAAGGAGAAAGCTACGAAGATGACAGCGCAGATTCCAGCCTTGGGGGCTTCAGTCTAATCCACTGCTTTCCAATCACTACATAATCTGGGCCAATAGCTGGGATCCACTGGTCCAATATACATAATTTAGCATGTGACTACAGTAAATCTGGAATCACCATTCAACCATTGCTCATCAAGGACTCTGCCACAGGTTCCTAAAGTGTTTGAACCCTCACTGAACTCCCGACAGAAATGACTCCCTCCACTTATCCTGAACTCAAGTAATTCTGACGATCAGTTGAAGACGGGAACTCTTGGTCGTGATAAAGAAGCTTCCAACCTTACGTCTAGGAATTTATTGCGGTTGTTTAACACCCTTAGGACAGATTTCTTCTTCTTTCTTAAATGCCACTATGCAAGGAGCAGCCTCATTCTTGAATTAATAAAATTTATATGAAATTTCTATTACTGGGGCCTGCCCAGCAGCGCAGCGGTTAAGTGCGCACGTTCCGCTTTGGCGGCCCAGGGTTCGCTAATTCAGATCCTGGGTGCGGACATGGCACTGCTTGGCATGCCATGCCGAGGTAGACGTCCCACATATAAAGTAGAGGAAGATGGGCATGGATGTTAGCTCAGGGCCAGTCTTCCTCAGCAAAGAGAGGAGGATTGGCAGCAGTTAGCTCAGGGCTAATCTTCCTCACCAAAATAAATAAATAAATAAAAAAAATCTGTTACTTGTCGAGCTGAAGAATAGCCTAATAACCATATTTTGCAAATACCTTGACTTCTAAAGATCTGAGTTTTGAAGGGATTTAGTTATTTAGTACACAATTTTTAAATGTTAATCTGAATTGAACAGTGAAGCAATTTTATAATTAAAAAATCCATTATTCCGACAGGCACACTGGTTTTGCTAAAACTTCTATTATCCAAACTCACCTTCATCTTTGCATGGTCTCTTCCTCCTGGAAGCCGTTCCTGATATCCCAAGTCGAGGTAATTTTTGTTTCCTCTGATTATTTTATCTGCGCCACTCTTAGACTAATTATTTTTATTGTTATACGCACGAAGTCACAGCAGGGAAGCTGTCTTATGTAAATTTATACATCTAAATTGATACATGGCACCTAGCACACCCTCAATATAACGCAAGGTAAATTAGATAATATTTTCTATTAGAAATAAGCTACCTGTGTGTAAGAAATACACGTGACTGACCTCTAACTAGGCAAACCCCCTTAATCGTAAACCATCCCTCCTTTCAGGTGTGAGTCTAAGCATCTCTCTAAAACTGCTCTGAGCACATCTAACTACAATCACTAGTCTACATCTGCCTTTCCAACTAGACGTGTGTTCCCTGAAGGCGGGTACCACATCTACAGTCGTCTGTGTGTTACCCAGCTACTACCAACGAGATTCGCACGTTTTGTCAAAAGAACTGGATTCACCCTTAGACTTCGTGAAAGCTGACACGGTTTCCATTATTATCCGACAGACTACAGTTATAATACGGTTACTCAATTCAGCATCAGAAAAAGCAGACAAGCTTTCTCTTATCAGGTTAATTACAAAATAATTTCACATTTCGCCTAGAAGAGAACGTCACCAA
The DNA here is from genome assembly GCF_041296265.1 of Equus caballus. Classification (NCBI taxonomy): domain Eukaryota; kingdom Metazoa; phylum Chordata; class Mammalia; order Perissodactyla; family Equidae; genus Equus; species Equus caballus. Next base: position 24,260,372 of record NC_091685.1, read on the forward strand.
TAGGTTGTTTTGATCGCGTGCCTTCTACGGGTGACTGGCGAGAGGAAAACAGGGAAAATCAAGGAGAAATCGACACTGAGGACACCACAAAGTAACGTTCCGGGGATTCCTGTTACCTGGTCACATCTGGAAGCCACTGCGCAGTCAGGCTGGGCCACTCCAGGGCATGGGTCATCACCAAATCGTAAAGAAAAGGGGTGTTCTTTTTCCATATTTTGTACTCTTCGTTGATCACACGTTCTTCCACTGCGTCATCAAAGGCTGCTAAAAAGTTAAAAACAAATGAAGTTAGCGAACACGAATGGAAACCGAGGGAACCCATCCAAAGCTGCTAGCACGGGTCCCGATTCTGAAATGGCAGCATCTGTCTCAAGCCCCTCGAGGCGGAGGCACCGCCGCGCTCCCCACCTTCGCGGGCCCGGAACTCCGCTCCGGGCATCCGGGCCAGACGCTCCGTTAGCCCTTCGGGCGACGGCCCGGGACTCGGGAGCCCGCTCCCTGCGCGCCAAGTGTGCGGACCCGGCGAGGAGGCCCGAGCACCGGCCCTTGGGGGAGGCAGCGGGGCGGGCAGCCCCGGGAGACGCGGGGGCACCGACAGGGGAGCGCGGGCAGGAACCAAACCCCGCCGGGGCCCCGCCGCCAGCTTCACGCCGCGGCGACGGGCCTCCGCTCCCGAGGAGCTGGCGCGCCGTTAGCCCGGCCCGCGGGGCGGCGACTCCTCACGCCGTCGATGGTGGGGACGGCACTCAGCCCTGTCGGGCCTGCCATCACTGTTAGGCCGTGTCGAGGCCGCGGCGCAAGCCCGGCACCCCCCGCCGTCCTGGGGCGGCCCTGGCACCCTCACCTTCCTTGTCGGCCATGGCGGGCAGGCGAGCCGGGGCAATCCCGGGGTCGAGCGTTGCGGGAGGGGCGGGGAGGCTGCGGGCGCTCGCTCTGCGCGCGCGGCCTCTATTGTTTCCTGCCGCTCCTGAGTGAGGGCCGACTCGCGCACCTTCGCGCCAACACCGGCCAATCGGAGCGCACCGAACAGCGAAGTGGGCGGGGAAGCCGTGATCGCAGCCTATCCCGACGCGCGGAGTCGCTTTCCGCGGGGCCGAGGCGCGCGCTCCGCCCCTGCCCCCACACGGCCCGGAGCCGACTTCCTTCGATTGCGCGCGCGCGGGTCTCGGGGTAGTGCGCCTGCCCGGGGTCACGTGAGCGGTTTAGTCCGCACTCTCTTGGGGGCAGCCATTTTCTTAAAGGCTGTTAAGCTAACGACCCTTTCAAAGTACACAGATACGAAGTCTAGGATGCTTTCAGGTCTAGTTGTCCACTCGGGGTGAGGCGGCGAGAAGAGGCCTCTGTCACTCAAACCTAGAGGTGTCTAATTCAAGTGTCCTCTATTCCTAGGTCCTCCAATTTATTTCCTTAGTCCTTAGAAAAACCATTGTTGAAGCAAGTGCAGAAAATGGGGCCTTCGCCTTTGAAACATGTGTTCCAAGCAGCGGGGCCTAGAACGCAAGCCGCAGGGGATCAAATACGTCGTCCGCGTGAATGGAGTCCTGGTTCTTTAAGGGTGTGTGTCTAGGGGCGGAGTCCAGAGCGGAAGTTGTAAGTCAGGGCCGAAGACAGGCTGATGAAGGGCGGAAGGGGAGTATCCAGTGCCGCAATCATGGCGGAAGAAGGGGAAGATGTTAGAGACTACAATTTGACTGAGGAGCAGAAGGCGATCAAGGCCAAGTATCCTCCAGTCAATCGGAAGTACGAGTGTGAGTAGGTGGCTCGCTTCTCTCATCCCCTCTCCTTGCCCGGGGCTTCCGGCCTCACCTTCTGCTCTGCCCCATAAGGTGCTTCAAGGCACGATCCCATTTCGCCCTGGATTGTAGTCTCTTGTACTTGTCCGGGGGATGCTGATGGAAGAAGCCACCTGGTCTAAGAGTCGGGAAGCTTGGGCTCCCACATTTACAGTCTCTTGAGCTTTTTCCCACATATGCTTAATCACATTTATTTTGTGGGAATTTTACTAGTGTGTTAATTCTAAAGATAGCCATATTTCCAAGTGTTTGCGGGGTTGTCGCCGCCAGGGATCTCCAAGAGTGGGCTAGTTAAGAGTGTGGGTAGGTTAGAGGACTCGGAGAGCTAAGTGGGGAACTTCTAACCTGGTGTTTTGCCTGGATCGTGTTGTTGGGAAAAAACCACAACCTAGTTTTGCCATTTATTAGCTTAGTAACTGGGCAAATCATATAATCTCTCTTTGCATCCCAGTTCCTTTATCTGAGCAATAAATGAGATAATAATTATGAAAGTATAGCGCAGAGTCTGAAGTTCAATATAAACGGTAGACGACTATCCCTAAAGGTTGCTGTGGTTTGGGAAGCACAAATCAGACTCTTATTTCCCCGCTTAAAATCTTTCGTTAATCTCCCGTTATCCTCTGTACAGAGTTCAACTATTTACCATAGCATCCTAGGCTCCGTACTTTGTGGATCCTGCATATCTCCCTAGCTCTCCTTTCTCTCACTTAAAACAATTTTTAAAAATTACTTTTAAGGGTCATATGTATGATTCAAGGTTCAAAAGGTACAACAGGTATGCAGTGAAAAGTCAGTCTTTCAGCTCTGATTCCCCAGCCATCTAGTGTTCCTCTCTAGATCAACCATCCTTACCATTTTCTTATGTGTACATGCACACATGCTATTTCTGTTCTTTTGCTCTTAGAAACAATGCAGCAGGGAGTATACTAGTACAGCCATTGTTTTGCACATGTGCAAGCATATCTGTAGAATAAATTTCCAAAAGTTACACTGCTTTGTCAAAGCATTCGTGCTTTTTTAACTTCAACAATTATTGCCAAATTGCTCTCGGTTGAGATGCCAATTTATACTCTCCGTAGCATTGTATTGTGCCTCTTTCCTCACACTTGTACTAATTTACTGTTGCCATACTTTTTGGTCTTTTCCAGTTTGTTGTGTCTTGTCATACTAATTACATTTTTGTTATTATAAATGGAATTGAATTTTCTTTTTCTGGAAAAGGTTCACCCTAAGTTAGCATCTGTTGCCAATGTCCCTCTTTTTTTTTTTTCTTCCCTAAGTCTCGGTACATAGTTGTATATTCTAGTTGTTAGTTCTATGTGAGCCACTGCCACAGTGTGGCTACTGACAGACAGGTGGTGGAGTTCTGCCACTGGGGACTGAACCCTGGCCACCAAAGTGGAGAGCCCCTAACTTTAACCACTGGGCCTTTAGGGCTGGCTTGGGTTGAACATGTTTTAGTACGTCTGGAGCTGTTTGTATTTTCCCTTCTGGGTTGTGTATATTCATATTCTTTACCCGTTTTTCTGTTGGGTTGTTGGTCTTTTTTACTATGCAGAAATTTATTTTTATGTAGTTAAATTTATTAACCCTTTTTATGACTTCTGGGATATTATACTTAGGAAAGCCTTGCCCACTCTGAGATTGTAAAGTAATTCTCCTGTGTTTTCTTCTGGGACATTTGAAAATAAAACTTGTATTGAAGTACAATATGAGTATAGAAGAATGCACAGGGGCCAGTCTGGTGGCACAGTGGTTAAGTTCGTGCATTCTGCTTCAGCAGCCTGGAGTTTGCAGGTTAGGATCCCAGGCGTGGACCTACATATTGCTCATCAAGCCATGCTGTGGTGGCATCCCACATACAAAATAGAGGAAGGTTGGCACAGATGTTAGCTCAGTGACAATCTTCCTCAAACAAAAAGAGGAAGATTGGCAACAGATGTTTGCTCAGGGCCAACCTTCCACACCAAAAAAAAAAGAAGAGCGGTGCACATATCCCAAGTGAATTTACACAAACTGAATACATTTTTATAACTAGAAACTAGATCGATAAACAGAATATTACAGCGTCCCAGAAGCCCCTCTCATGCTCCTTTCCAATCACCATCACTCTCCCTGCTTCTCCTGTTAGCCTGACTTCTAACGTCATGGATTTGCTTTGTCTGTTTTTGTACATTATATAAATGGAATCATACAATATGTATTCCTTTTGTGTTTGGCTTTTTTCCCCTCATATTTGTGAGAAGCATATTTTTGCTGATATAGATTTTTCTTGTTTCTAGTATTTATGTTTTTTTTTTTAACATTTAAATCTTGAATATGTCAAGATTAGGGTAAGGTGGAAATTAAGTATCCAATTTAATTATTTTCCAGATGACTTACCAGATATTCTAACATCGTTTATTTAGCAGTCTGTCTTTTTCCCCTGTAATTGGAATTCAAGGGGCCGACTTGGTGGTGCAGCAGTTAAGTGCGCACGTTCCGCTTCGGCGGCCCGGGGTTTACCGGTTTGGATCCCAGGAGGGGACATGGCACCGCTTGTCAAACCATGCTGTGGCAGGCGTCCCACATATAAAGTAGAGGAAGATAGGCACGGATGTTAGCTCAGGGCCAGCCTTCCTCAGCAAAAAGAGGAGGATTGGCAGCAGATGTTAGCTCAGGGCTAATCTTCCTCAAAAAAAAAAAAAAGAAATGCGACATGTTTATCATATATGTAATATCCCTGTCTATATTTAGGTCTATAGCTGGACTTACTATTCTGTTCCTCTTTTTATGTGCGAGTGCCACAGTTTTAATTATTAGGGGATAATTCTATCTTTTCATATCTTGTAGCACAATCTCCCCCTTAGTACTTGCCCATTCCCTGCCATTCTTGCTTTGTTTTTTTCTGTGTGTAGTTAAAAATCAGCTTCTCAGATCCATAAAAATTACTACTGGTATTTTTTAACTTTTCATTTTAAAAGTTCCAAATGTATACGAAACTAGGGAGATAGGATGATGATTTCTGTGTACAGATCTCCCAGCTTCAGCATTTATCAGCTATCAGCGTATCTTTTTTCATCTTTACCACTAGCCAGATTCCCCTGTGGGGGAGAAAAAAGAAATCTTTTTCCTGTACTCATCTGAGATTCATTGGCTGGGGCACTACAAATTACACTGACGAAAGGCAGATTAATGAGAGAATAACACGCAAGTTCATTAACAAGTGCACATACGCATAGGAGTACTCAGTGATGAGTAACTCAAAGGGCTGTTTAGAACTTGAGCTTATATAGCATCTTAACAGAAACAATTCTGTAGAGAAGTGACAAGACAAAGGAAAAGCACTTTGCACTTTTTAAAAAAAATTTTATTTTTCCTTTTTCTCTCAAAGCCCTCCGGTACATAGCTGTGTATTTTTAGTTGTTGGTCCTTCTAGTTGTGGCATGTGGGATGCCGCCTTAGCATGGCTTGATGAGCAGTGCCATGTCCACTCCCAGGATCCGAACCGGCGAACCCCTGGGCCGCTGAAGCAGAGCGCGCAAACTTAACCACTTAGCCACTGGGTCAGCCCCGCACTTTGCACGTCTGGGGCAGCAAATTGTGGGACGGTAAATATATGGGGGAACTAATAGAAGATAAGGGCTGTCATTAAGTTCATTATGTAGATTCCTCAGGTGCTGACTCTGGGCAGATGAGTCTAGAGTTTTCTTCAGTGATTAGTTTTTGTCCTTGTTGATAGAGAGGTGAAGGGGAACAACTTTACAAATTTGTGTCCTACTTTTAGGCAAATAGTGGGAGGGCAGAGAATTTTTCTTTGTTGTTTTTCATTTTTTGGGTTTTTGTTTTTTTCTTAATCTTCTCCCCAATGCCCCCAGTACATAGTTGTATATTCTAGTTGTGAGTGCCTCTGGTTGTGCTATGTGGGATGCCGCCTCAGTATGGCCTGATGAGCAGTGCCATGTCTGTGCCCAGGACCCGAACCAGCAAAACCCTGGGCCGCCGAAGCAAAGCATTTAAGCTTAACCACTTGGCCACAGGGCCGGCCCCCGAGAATTTTCCTTGTATCTGCTTCTCTCAGTTGTCTTGAGCTCAAAATAATCTTTATGGTAAAGTGGCATATTTTGGGGTAGTATATTCTCCTACTTTTCACCTTCTTTCCTGTTACTTTAAAGAAAACCACAGACAAAAAGTAGCTGTTAGTATTTTTTCAATCATATTGATGCAGGCTAGGTGAGCCAAGGAGTCCAAAGAAAGATTTCTTGGACTCTCAAGGTCTGACAGTAGTGCTCTTTTGTTCAGAGAATAGCATGGGGACAGGACCCATGGGCAGTGAAGAGCAGCAATGGGTTGAAGGTCGGGCTAAATTTATAAGGCATAGGTATGTGAATTATTTCTTTACAAGACAAAGGAAAGATCGAGTAAAAAAGTCGTTAAAATTGTACCAGTGTAGGTGGGGTCCTCTTGGTCGGTCATCTCCAAGCTTTTTTCATTGCACACTCTGAGTTTTGTATGTTCTTCTGTATTATCATAATATATGCATTATAATCCTGTCTTTGCTTTCCTCTGACACCACTTCTGACACCAAATGTGTGGTTTTTCCAAACCCAGCAATTCTCCAGTTCTCTGACACCACCTGGGTGTCCAGCAATTCAATTCTGCCACCCTGAGTTAGCGCAGACCCCACAGGTTAAGGGCTCAGTCCCACAAGGCTGCTCCCACTTGAGATGCCAGCCCCAAATGGAATGCCCAGGCTACCCACACTTCTGCATAGCCAACTGCAAATTCTGGTGTTCTCATGACCCCCTTCCTGAGGCTCAGGTTCAATCATTTGCCAGAACAACTCACAGAACTCAGGTGAACACCTTACTTATGCTTACCAGTTAGTTTATCATAAGGCATACAACTCAGGAACAGCCAAATGGAGGAGATGCACAGGGCAAGATATGGGGAGAGATGCATAGGGCAAGCTTGGAGAGTCCATGCCCTCTCTGGGCCTTTCATCCTCCCGGCACCTTGCTGAGATCACCAATCTAGATGTTCTCCTATTCTCTGTGTTGAAGAGTTTTTGTAACCCAATCCCCTGCTCCACCCTCCATCTGCCCGACACCCCACACTCATCCGTGGTGGGGGATGGGGCTGAAGGGTCCCACCCTTTAATCTGTGTTTCATCTTCTCTTCCTGGTGACTGCCTCATTCTCAGGCTATCTGGGGGCCCCATCCTGAGTCACCTCATTAGCATAGACTCAGGTTGGGAGAGGGGGAGATCATTGTAAATAATGAAAGACACTCCTATCACTCAGGAAATTCCAAGGGTTTTAGGACCTCTGTGCCAGGAACCAGGGACAAAGATAAAATATATATTTTTATTATATTTCAAAGACATTCAGTAAAAAACAGCAATAAAGAATGAGAGAGGGGCCAGCCCAGTGGCGCAGTGGTTAAGTGTGCACGCTCCACTTCAGTGGCCCAGGGTTTGCTGGTTCAAATCGCTGGGATGGACCTATGCACTGCTTGTCAAGCCATGCTGTGGCAGGTGTCCCACATATAAAATAAAGGAAGATGGGCACAGATGTTAGCTCAGAGCCAATCTTCCTCACGAAAAAAAGAAGAAAAAAGGAAAAGTCATTTTTACTTAAAAATGCCCTTGATGAGTTGGTAGAAACTATTAATTTTGTTAAATCTTGACCATTGAGTACATACCTTTTTGATATTCTGTGTAACAAAATGGGAAGTATGCGTAAGTGTTTCTGCTATGTGTCAAAGTATTGATGATTACCTTGAGGAAAAGAATTTCTGTAACTGTTTGAGTTGTGAGCTGCTTTTTTTCACTAAATACTGCTTTTTTCCCAAAATACTGACTGGAAGACATACTATTATTATTCAGACTTGGGTGTTTGGCATACATTTTCTTGAAAATAAAGTGATCTGTCACATTAGTGAAAATAATACAATATTTGTTGGCAATGATAAAATTCAAGCTTTCTGGGGCAGGACCCGTGGCCAAGTGGTTAAGTTCGCGTGCCCTGCTTCCGGTGGCCCAGGGTTTCACCGGGTTGGATCCTGGGCCCGGACATGGCACCACTCATCAAGCCATGCTGAGGTGACATCCCACATGCGACAGCTAGAAGGACCCACAACTAAAAATATACAACTGTGTATGGCGGGGGTACTTTGGGGAGAAAAAGGAAAAATAAAATCTTTAAGAAAAAAAATTCAAGCTTTCAGGTGAAATTAGAATTTTGGAAAACTTCTATCTTCCACCATGACCTTGACAGTTTCCCAGTACCTAAATAAAGACTTTTCTGATGAGATATTGGTGGTGATATTAGCAAATTCTATATAATTAAATTTATCAACAGTATCATATAACTCACTGAACTAATGTTTTCCAAAAAACCAATGCTTGATGTTATCCAATCAGGCATGAATAAGATCCGTTCTAAGCACAAGATAGAGCAATGGGTTTTAATGGTACAGAGTATGAAAAGTTCATTGTTACAGCTCCAGATTCCACATTGCGATTAACCTTTAAAAAACTACATTTCCAGATTTGGTGTACTATCAAGGAAGACTGTGTAATTTTTTGAAAAGCTATTAAAATACTCCTCCTTTTCCTTGGTTGGATTTGATTTATGTACTTCAACTAAATCAACGTATGGCAACACATTGAAAGTCAGACATTAAAAATATTTGGAAAAATGCGAGACAGTGCCACTCTCTAAGTTTTTTGGAAAATAGTTATTTTTCGTAAAAATGTACAATTTATGTTAAAGTGGGTTTATTTTTTTAAATGAATTAATACATATTTAAAAATTTTTTCAGTTAGAATTTCTAGTATCATTAATATTGCCAGATCCAACCCATATAAACAAAAGCTCTAGGGTCCTCAGTAATTTTTAAGAGAGTAAAGTGTTCCTGAAACCAAGAAATTTGAAAACCACTGCCCTGTAGCAATCTGTCATTGTCTTTTTAAACTGTTTTTAAACTTGAGGTGTAATTTGCGTATAGAAAAGTACTCAGATCTTAAATGTAAAGTCCACTGAGTGTTGATAACATCTGCGTAACCAACACTCCAGTCTAGCTTCAGAACATTTCCATCACCCTAGAAAGTTCCCTTTTGCTCCTTTCCAGTTAATCTCCTACTCCCTTCCCTTAAGGCAAACACTGTTCCGATTTCTATCGCCATAGCTTAATTTTGCCTGTTTTAGAGTTTCCTGTCAGTGGAATCCTGGTGGTCTAGTGGTTAAGATTCAGTGCTCTCACCGTCTTGGCCCAGGTTCATTTCCCAGTCAAGGGACCACACCACCTGTCTGTCGGTTGTCCTACTGTGGTGGCTGCACGTTGCTGTGATGCTGAAAGCTATGCCACTGATATTTCAAATACGAGCAGGGTCAGCCATGGTGGACAGGTTTCAGCAGAGCTTCCAGACTCAGACAGATGAGGAAGAAGGACCTGGCAACTCACGTCAGAAAAAATTGGCCATGAAAACCCTATGAATAGCAGCAGAGCATTGTCTCATATAGCGCTGGGAGGTGAGAGGATGGTACAAAAAGACTGGACAGGATTCTGTTCTGCTGGACACAGGGTCACCAGGAGTTGGAATCGACACGACTGCGCCAACAACAACATAAGTGGGATCACATAGTATAGATTCTTTTATGTCTGGCTTCTTTCAATATCAAAGATAAACATAACCAGACGTTAAAGTGGTGAATGGATTTTGTTCAGTAATTACTGACAGTAGAGGAAAGAGCTCAGCTCCATTCTGATTTGTGCCGAGGTGATTGGGCCTTTTAAAAGGGAGAATGAGGGAAAGAGGAGAGCACGGGGCTCAGCAGAGTCAGCGAAATGAAAAATTACAAAAGGTTGGTCAGTGTAAATTCGATTAGGCCAGCTATGTTTGCTAGCTGGCAGTTAGGGGGTTAGGATTCTATCCTCCCAGAGAGACTGGGAGTCCTTCCTGATGATTACATTTCAAAGGAATGGCTCTCGAGTCCTTGAGAAAGACACTTGTGAGTTGTAAGAGATAAATATTCTCAACTGTAAGCCTTTTCAGTAAATGCTCTAAGGGAGGTCAAGGGCCTATTGTCAGGTGGTGGCTAGAACAAACACCAGCTTCTCCCGGCAGGCAGCGTGGAGCTTTCTCAGGCAGGCGTTGTAATGGGGAGCTGGGCTGATCTAGGAACACAGCCCTATGCTGCTGGAAGCCATGCTAGAGTTTGGTCAAGTCTCTTAGTGCAGGGGCGTGGATGGAATTGTCACGTGCCGGGGTTCTGCAGTTTTCACTTAACACTTTTGAGATTCATGTTAATGCATGTATCAGAAGTTCCTGCTTTCTTATTGCTGAGTACTATTGCATTGTATAATTATTCCTCAGTTTGCTTAGCTGTTCTTTTATTGATGAACACTGAGTTTTTAATTTTGGGGAATAAAATTGCTGTGAGCATTCTTGTATGTCCTTTTGTGGACACATACTTTGATTTCTCTAGGGTTAATACCTGTCATTTTCTTTTAAATTACTTGTCGTCTCTGCTGGTCATTGAGCCCCTTTGTGCTTAAAATGTATTAAGTCCTCAGTAATATTTTTGAATGAATTAGAGAAGAATTTGAACCTTGAGTGCCACCCAAACTCTGTTATGGTGCAAAGTGTACTAAATTGGGAGTCAGAAAATCTAAATTCTTGTCACAACTCTGCCTCTAATCCACAGTGTAGTCCTGAACAAGTCACACGGTCTCTCTGGATTTCAGCTTGCTTTCTTTTTTTTTTTAAGATTTTTTATTTTTTCCTTTTTCTCCCCAAAGCCCCCCAGTACTTAGTTGTATATTCTTCGTTGTGGGTCCTTCTAGTTGTGGCATGTGGGACGCTGCCTCAGCGTGGTTTGATGAGCAGTGCCATGTCCGCGCCCAGGATTCGAACCAACAAAACACTGGGCCGCCTGCAGCGGAGCGCGCGAACTTAACCACTCGGCCACGGGGCCAGCCCCTCAGCTTTCTTTTTATAAGTGCGGGAATTATGTTAAATGATCTCCAAGACTTCTAACCTGAATAGTCCATGGTCCTGAGTGGGAAGATTGATGGAAATCATGACAGGAGTGAAGAACAGACTCAGAAATGTTGAGATAACACATCCAATGGGAGCTTGCTGTAGTAGCAGTTGAGAATTTCTGGTATTCCTGTGAGAACATCAGGAAAAAGCTCATAATACGTATGGTAGAGGTTATGTTCTAAAACTATTTTATCAGCCAAGGACGTCATCAAGGAGTACTTCAAATGCAAGAAATCAACAAATAAAAAACTTGGCTGTTAAAAAACACACACACACAAAAACTCCTATTTTATCTAGGATTTGGCTAGCTGTTCGTGAAAAGGGTAAGACAGAGAAATCTGGAATTTTATATCTTTGATGATGTCGTTCCTAGAATTTTGATCCTTCACACAATAGATATTTAGAAGAGATGCTGTTGTTTTATTGAGGAAAAGTAACTAATGTCAGGAAATGGCATTTGTTTATTGAGAAATTAAAACATATTAGACATTCTTTAGATCACCCAGAGGCCGTGGTCCTGCTGCCTTCCAGAAATTGTCTTTCATTTATATAAATCTTGGGTGCCGGCCCCATGGCTGAGTGGTTAAGTTCACGCACTCCGCTGCGGTGGCCCAGGGTTTTGCTGGTTTGGATCCTGGGCACAGACATGGCACCACTCATCAGCCCATGCTGAGGCGGCATCCCACATGCCACAACTAGAAGGACCCACAACTAAAATATACGACTATGTAATGGGGGGATTTGGGGAGAAAAAAGCAGAAAGGAAAAAAAAAAGAAGATTGGCAATAGTTGTTAGCTCAGGTGCCAATCTTTAAAAAAATAAAAAATAAATCTTGGCTTTTTAAAAAATAACCCTTAACAAAGCAATTAACTTTGTTGTGTAAATGAATAGCAAAAGGTATGGTCTGCTCCACATTTTCTTGCTCTTCAAGGATGATGTTCTTTTTTTTTTTTAATTAAACACATTTCTTTTTTTTCTGAGGAAGATTAGCCCTGAGCTAACATCCGTGCCCATCTTCCTCTACCTTATATGTTGGATGCCTGCCTCATTTGACTTGACAAGTGGTGCGTGGGTCCACACCCGGGATCCAAACCGGTGAACCCCAGGCTGCCAAAGTGGAACATTCAGACTTAACCACTGTGCCACGGGGCCAGCCCAAGGATGACATTGTTAATAATAAACTAGAATTATTTTCTTGGGATTTACAAGTCAAATCTAGTGACTTATAAGTGTTTTTCCCTCTCTCCCTCAGATTTGGATCATACTGCGGATGTCCAGTGAGTATAGCTGGAGTTTATGCCTTTGAAACCATGTGCTTAAATAGGAAAGCTGATGTTTTGGTCTTGATGTCCCTGGTTTTCATTTTTCTCCTCCTGTTTTGGGTCCTTAGAACACGAAAATGAAGTTTAAAAGTGCCCGGTTTCAGTGCCGTTCCATTGATTGAGGCCTTTGGTTTTGTGTTGATCATGTTGATTTTATTTGTGCTGTCAGGTGTTCTCTCTTGCAGTGGATTGTATTCCACAGGACATGAATGCATCTCTTTAGGTTACACGCGTGGGGAGATACTCTGGAGGAAGCATTTGAGCAATGTGCAATGGCCATGTTCGGTTACATGACAGACACCGGGACTGTGGAGCCCCTCCAAACAGTAGAAGTAGAAACCCAAGGTAACCAGTTCATTCACGAGGAAGAAATTGCTACACAAAGGTGCAGCATTCTACATAATTTCAGTATATTTTCGCACTAAGAACAACAAAATTGATTATGAGCCTGTTCTTCCCTCCACTAGTCTAAGAAATTCATTGCACTTTTAAATTCAAACAAGTTTTTAGAGACAAGAATTATCAAACATCGTACTCTTATGGTTCTTTTTGATCCTATGTAGGAGATGACTTAGAATCTCTTCTGTTTCACTTTTTGGATGAGTGGCTTTATAAGTTTAGTGCTGATGAATTCTTCATACCCAGGGTAAGCAAGGGTTTTGTTTTGTTTTTTACTGAGCAAATGGGTTCTTAGTGCATATTTTAAAATAGAACAAGTGATTTCAAATAGAACATGTGGTGCAAGACCAGCCGTACAGATATATAAGACGACATTGATTTGCAGAAATGGTAATCCATAGGCACTTCTTGGTTAAGCTGAGGTTGCCTATGTATATGTATTTTGCATTTAGATGTCTTATTAACTTGTCACTAATCAGGATTGTGTCATAGGAATGCACCTACTGTCTTCATCTACCCTTTTTGTGTCTCCCAAGTTTGAGCTATATTTATGTCCATCCATATGTTCCTTTTGTCTCATTTGAAACTTAGCAGCTCTGCCATGTTGGCCTAAGTTAAAAAATTGCTGCTTTTAGTTTTTCTTGACGTGGAAAAGGAAAAGCCAAATGGAGATTGTTTGTTGCCATCAACGTCTAAAAGGGAACACCTCTCCAACATCCTTGTTATCTAACACACGCAGCCCTCCCTGCTTCCATACCCCTCCGTTCTCTCCCTTACCAGCTCCACTACGTCTGCTCTTCCAGCTGGGTCATTCATCCTACAAAGTTCAAGTGCCTCCAGTATTATATGAATATAGACTGAGAGTGAGTGAAATCCCACATCATCCTACTCTGTCTATCTTACAGAGAAATTCTTTTGACTCATGTTTTTAGATTGTACATTTTTCAGAATGCCTTCCTTGACTATATAAGAAAAAACTTTCTTACCTTGAAATATATTTAGTTCATTGTCCTATTTTAATTAACATTTTAATTTTCTTTGCTTCAGAGAAGTTGTATTATTTTGTAGGAAAGATGGTAACATAGGCAGGTTTTAATAGATGGTCTGTTATGAACATTTTTTAAAATTTAAAAAAATGTTTTTCCTCTTAGGAAGTGAAAGTGCTTAATATTGATCAAAGAAATTTCAAATTACGGTCCATTGGGTAAGTTTTGAAAATCTTTCTCTTTCCTTTTTTCTTTTTGGTGAGGAAGATTGACCCTGAGCTAACATCTGTGTCAATCTTCTATTTTGTTTGTGGGACGCTGCCACAGCATGGCTTGATGAGTGGTGTGTAGGTCCACACATGGGATCCAAACCCGCAAACCCCGGGCCACCAAAGCAGAGCGTGCACCCAGTGAGTTTGCCACCAGGCTGGCCCCTGAAAATCTTTTAAGTAGCAAGTCATGAAAGATGTTAAAGTTATATTCTTCACTGAAGAAAATTCTGTCCTCCCAGGAGGACAGAAATGTTAAGTCAGAGGACCAACTGCATCCCATGGGGCTTTGCAGGTTAAGCTTCATGAGGCATCTAGGAGCAAGGGCTCACCTCAGCTTTGGAAGACCAGAAACTTCTCAGAACAAAGTTGATGTGGGTTCTTAAACCTGATTCCCTATTTGGTGATTTTTAGCACAAAAAATATGTAATTGCTAGATGGCACAGATATTTGCATAAAACCCAGCTTGGCGCTGGGGAACACTGATGCCTGCTTTCTCATGCATCCTCACCCTGGACTCCTTTCAAACCAGTCCCTCCTCTCCACAGACTATACTTTGCCCTCCAAACATTTGATTGGCTCACTTCGATTGGACTTGGTGTTCCCCAAGCTTCTTCAGTCACTTAGTGATATCTTTTAGGTTATTTCTATATAAAGCTATTTATATAGCTTGAATTTTATTCGTTTTTATTTGTTTCTTTTTATAAAGTGAGGTCTTTCATCATCTCCCCCTCCTTTTTTTTTTTATGGGTAAGGAAACAGGCTTATCCAAGGGTACTTAGCTAATAAATGGTCAAAGAGAATTTTTAAACTTTGCTCTCTACTCCTGCTACTGCTTCTGCTACTGCTGTGATCTTCAGCCACATTAGTGTTGACGGGAGAGAGGATGCTCATCCCAGGTCCTAGGAAGGTACCTTTCTAGGGCCTTCTCTATACAGACCATGGACATTTTTTTAAAAGTTATAAAATATAAGTCAAGTTCAGACCGTAAGTCTATAGCCCTGAGTATACTGAACATTTGAACATGCCACTCATTATGAAACAATATTTATTAAATAATGTTTATTGAGGCTCTACCATACGCACACTATACCAGGGTACTTTTTTTTTAGAGCAGCTATCAACCTTGTCACAATGGCTGTGGTGCATAAGTCCCTCAACAGCTGTATCTGCCGGCAGTCAAACTGAAATTTATAGCTTCCTTACCCTTCCCATCTCTTTTGGCTTTCCAGTATCTTAACCACATTTATAAGGCTTATTTTAAAATATATGAAGAGAGAACAAATATGAAATCTTGGCAATCTTAATCATGTTTTAATTTTCCTTCTCAAGGTGGGGAGAAGAATTCTCATTGTCCAAACACCCTCAGGTAAGGTTTTAAGCCAGCCATTAAAAACATTTCATACTTTCTCACCGTAAAGTCAGTATACGCAGCAGTAAACTTCGGCGGGTTCTCCTAAATCGGTGTGAAGTGGTTTGTTTTCTCAGACTTCTCTGCCCTGTCTGGACTTGTTCTGTTCAGACACTGATCTCACCACACATGTGATTTGGTGGGTGAGGAGTCAGCCCTGGGTTCTAGGGGCAGTTTTGTTAAGGATTGTTGTCGGGCTTAAAAGCCCCTTTGCCTTTTCCAGCTTTGACATCTTCCCCTGGAATGCATTGCTGGACTGGATGTTCTCTGAAGTCCCTGCTACCTTCTCTGCTTCTCCAGATTCTGTATTTGCGAGCCTGTGTGGCTTCACTCTATACTAGTCAAATCTGTTGGAATAGGGGTAGGCAAATTTTTTCGGTCAAGGACAAGATAATGTTTTAAGCTTTGTGGGCAGAGAGTGATGGAAGAGCAACTACTCAGCTCTTCTATTATAGCACTAAAGTAGCCACGGACAATAAATAAATGAATGAATGTGATTGTGTTGCAGTAAAACTGTATTTACGGACATCAAAATCTGAATTTTATCTCATTTTCAAATGTGAAATATTATTATTTTTTATTTTTCTTCAACCATTTAGAAATGTAAAAACCATTCTTGGTTTGTGGGGCTGTACAAAAATAGGTGGCAGGCCAGATTTGGCCTGTGATTGGTAGTTTGCTGGCCCCTGTGTTTAGGCCAAGGAGACTTAAATTAGTTGGAGGTGACTGGGAAATCCTGGTTGCTTCCAGTGGCTGCAGTGTCATTTCTTCAACCACAGTATAATGAAATGAAGCCTGGTGAGGGAGTCTCAGGGGAGAGAAGCTTAAAAAGAAGGGAAACCAGTAAGGGGGGGAGTGTGAATTGAAAACAAATCATTTTTATAATACAAATGACAGTGGAATTTTCTTTTGAACTTATTATGTTTGAGATGCCTATTAGACATCTAAATGGAGATGTCAGATAATAGGCATTTGCTTGTGGGATGACTGTGGTTCAGAGGATAGGTGTATCTGGAAATATGAATTTAGGAGTCACCACTGAATAGATGATATTTATAGCCATAGGGCTAGATGAGATCACCAAGGAGGGAGTGTAAAGAAGAGAGAGTAGTAGAAAGGACTGAGCCCTGGGGTACTAAGTTTGGAAGAGAAGAAGGGAAAAAGGAAAGAGGGGGGCTGGCTGCATGGCCTGGTGGTTAAGTTCGGCATGCTCTGCTTTGGCAGCCTGAGTTCGGATCCCAGGCGTGCACCTACACCACTCGTGGGTGGCCATGATGTGGTTGCAACCCACATAGAAAACAGAAGAAGACTGGCACAGATGTTAGCTCAGGGCAAATCTTCCTCAGCAAAAAAAAAAAAAAAAAGGAAAAGAGGGAGGAGAGCCTAGTGAGAGGGGACAAAAGAAGAGGGGTGCCCTAAAAGCCAGATATGTAATGCTCTTGAGACTGCCCAGAGGTTGAGTGAGATAAGGGTTGGGACTTGAGCATGGATTTACTAATGGTGGAAAGATGTGTATAAATACTTGGCGTGGATTAGGGAGGGAGTGAGAGGTGGGAAAGTAAAAGCAGTATGTGGAGACAGTTCTTTTGAAGAGTTTGCAGAAAAGTGGAACATACGGCTAGAACGTTAGTAGCTAGAGGGGAATGTGGCCAGTCGGGGAGGAGTGTAGAAGTGTTTTGTCTTGTTTTAGCGAAGAGGTTTTGTAGCACCCTTGTGTGCTAAGTGGAAATAATCTAGAAATCGGGAAAATTGATCATGCTGGAGAGGGAGAGAATAATTTCGGAGCAAAAGACTTTAAGTTGGTAAGGAGGGGTGTGGGATAGAGTGTTGAGGTGGCGAAGTCTGCCTTCTGCTATGAGCAGGCACAGGCCATTCACTGTGACAGGAGGAGAGGCTACTGTGAGGCCACGTACAGGCGGAGGGTAGGTGTGATGGGGAAGATGCGTCAGTTCTTACTGATGGCTCTTCTTTTCTCGAGGAAGCACGGCTGATCGAGAGTGAGGAGGAAGGAGGGGCGCTCGAGGTGAAGATGTGAAATAATTGCTCAGACAATGAGAAAGCGAATTTAGTGGTAAATGTAGGATTACTGGTCAGTGCTGAGTAGCCTTTTGAGATTTGTGGACATACATTTAAGGTGATACCAGCTAGCATGGTGCTCCTGTAGGCAGAAAGCTGAATTTGATTTAGGTTGTAGTTTTTTCAGGTGATTCTGACAGAGGGGGAACAAGCGAAGGTGGGCGCCATTCAATTGTCTGTGAAATCTTCAAATTTCTTTTGTGCTCCAGAGCCAGCAATGCCAGTCAGCTATTCTCTGATACCTTTTGTGGTGCACAGAATCATTGTAGACTCTTTTCTCGAACTGGTAGGAACTAAGAGCACATCTAATCGTGTGGTTCTAAACTGGGCCAGGGAACATCAGAAACACGTGAGGGAGAAGAGCCCCACGAGGTAGAGGGAGTATCGACAGCTGAGGAAAGGAGGACAGGCCGAGTTCCTAGGACCCAGGTTAGGCTGCAGGGAGGAAGTCTGGAGAAGGAGCCCCGAGCCGAACAGTAGGAAAGCTTCGTGTTCTTTGATTCAGCCCACTTGACAAGTGAAGGAGAGGTCGGACAGCTTCCATATCCAGGTGGAAACAAAGCCAGGATTAGAATTCCATCTCCTAACTCCAGTTCAGTGCTCTTTCTGCTGTGCTCGTGTTGCTGCTCGTTTTTGTTGGATCAGTGTCTAATACTGTACTAATTCGATAACCAATTGTTTTATGTGAGTTTTGAGTTTTTCAGAATAACATTAACATTTTGACTTTCTGCCAATTGTTGCTAGAGTTAATGATTCTGATTTCAATATCCTTTTTTTCCTATTTGTTTTTTCTCTGACCCCAACTTTAGGGAACTGAAGTCAAGGCAATTACATATTCAGCAATGCAGGTCTATAATGAAGAGAAGCCAGAAGTTTTTGTGATCATTGACATTTAAGATACCAAAAAAAAAAGACTCCTATGAAGCACTGTTTTTTCTCTTCCTGTTGAGAAGATACCGTGATTTAAATTCTGTACTACAGTATCTGTTGAAATATGGAGATTTGCAGAGGAGAACATTGTAACATAAAGTGCGACTTTCAGAAATGGCAAATCAGAGCACAGCCTTGATCTGTGTTACCCAAATATTCAAACTTTGAGGAATTCTTCAGGTGGCAAGTGTGGTTCCTCCTTTATTAATTTCCTGATGGAACAGCAGGTGCGTCCCTCTCTTCCAGTGGAATGCAGGCTCTCCAGCCTGGTCCCAAAAGGGAGCATTGATGTAAGCAGCAACCCAAGAGACTCAAGCCTCTGTGTTCTTACTGAATCCAGTTTGAAAAAAATAATAATTTGAGAAATCCTACACCCAGGAGTTTGCTTTTCTTCCAAATTGGTTAAGACATCTATTTTCTATATGTTCATTAAGAGAGGCTGTGTTTTAGATTGCCCTAGGACAGAGCCATTCTGTAGTCCAGTTGGTTTTCTTTTTTTTTTTTTTGAGGAAGATTAGCCCTGAGCTAACATTTGCCGCCAATCCTCCTCTTTTTGCTGAGGAAGACTGGTCCTGAGCTAACATCTGTGCCCATCTACCTCTATTTTATATGTGGGACATCTGCCACAGCATGGCTTGATAAGCAGTGCATACGTCTACGCCTGGGATCCAAACCAGCAAACCCTAGGTCACTGAAGCGGACCGCACAAACTTAACCGCTGTGCCACCAGGCCAGGCCCCTACTTGGTTTTCATAGAAGAAATACTTGGTTGAACAATTGGAAGACTTCTCTAGGAAGAACCCCAAGTTTCTCTTTCTCTCACTTTTTATAAGCACTGCATCTGTACTGACACCTTCCTATTTTCCCACAAGAAAAATTTGATGCCCTTACAAATGGGTCTTTCCTTCTAGCATGTAATTTTATAATAAAGCCAGTATATTTATACAGTTAGAGAAGAAAAGGAGAATTAAAAAAAGGTTTTGTTAAATTACTTAAGCCCTGCATTTCTAAGAAGACAGGAGGCCAGGGAAACATCTTTAAAATGATCTGAACTTTTCAAAGGAGATAACTTTTAAAAAATGAAACTGCTTTCATTTGATTTGCAACATTATTCTATTCTCTCTTCCTTGATTGAGGTATTCTTTCTTGTGATACAAGAGTTTGCAAAGTTGCTGTTTATTCACAGGTACATGAGAAAAGATTGTCACTGGGTGGTGCCAAATATCTGATAGTCTGCTGAGCTTAACCTAAAAGGAAGAAATTGTCTGTGAGCTTTCTAGGTGTTCTTTCTGAGCACCGCATTCTTTTTCCCTGGGTATTTAACAAAGAAGGGTAAGGAAGACTAGGCCAGGAGCCTGTGGTTTCAACAGTAACTCTTCACATGAATACATAGCAGGATCACTGGGGTAGTGTGCTTCTTAGCCTGCTTTATTCTCAGGCATATTTTGTAAATTTGAATTGTGACCCTCCACGCAAAAAATGTCTAGAAGAACCTCTTTGCCTTTTGTTCAGGTGGGGCTGAGATGGGGCTCTGTTTTTTGTGGACCCCTTTGCACATCATGGGCTGCTTGGGGGGTTGACTGTGAAATGAACAATGGGTTACCATGAGGGCACTGGAAGAGCTGAATCCAGAGTAAGAAGAGCTCTTGGGATGTATTAAGCCAAGTAAAGTACAAACTTGACTAGGGAAAAAAGCATAGCTGTATCTCTTGCCACCAGTGCTATATAATGGGGCTCCGTAAAAACAAGTCAGATGTAATTATGCAATACAAATTATATTTATTATTTATTTATTTATTTTTTTTTTTAAGATTTTATTTTTTCCTTTTTCCCCCCAAAGCCCCCTGGTACATAGATGTATATTCTTCGTTGTGGGTCCTTCTAGTTGTGGCATGTGGGACGCTGCCTCAGCATGGCTTGATGAGCATTGCCATGTCCGCGCCCAGGATTCGAACCAACGAAACAGTGGGCCGCCTGCAGCGGAGCGCGTGAACTTAACCACTCAGCCACGGGGCCAGCCCCCAAATTATATTTATTTCTATTAAAAAAGATGACTGACAAAGACTGTCCCATTTTCCCTGACACTTATTCTAAAAGTTCAAAAGCTAATATTTAGGAAAAATACTTAAATTCCAGAAATATATGATTTCTTAGGACAAGAGCGTAGAGAATAGTGGATTTCTATTGTTTTTTCCCACTGCCGAATAAATATACAACTGTATGTGTTTTGAAAATTACCTGCAAGTATAGACTTTAAGGACAGTAGAGTCATGGATTCAATCTTGACCCTGTCATTCACTAGCTCTATGACTTTGGGACATTTTCTTAACCTCTCTGAGGCTCAGTGTCCTCAACTCTGAAATGGAGGTAATGCCTACTCACAGACCAGGTGTCCCTGGCATTGCTAGGATAGTTAAGAATTTTATTTTGTAAATGAAGAGAAAGGGAGTCATTTTGGAATTACACTTGGAGCTGTGGAATTTAAACGCTACTGTGCTAACTTTTATTTCGAGGATTTTGGGGATGTAGTGGTTAATAGCACAAACTGGGGCCAGATCACTGGGGTTCAAGTCCTGGTTCTGCCACTGACTAACTGTCCATTTGGGGCATGTTGCTTAACCTCTCTGTGCCTTATATCCTCATTTTAACTCGTGATTGTAGTACTTGTAGGGTTGTTGAGAGGATTAAATAAGAGGTATACACTTAAAGCTCTTAGGACGGTGCCTGACACATGGTAAATGCTGTCAGTGAGGGCTGGTATTATTATTGGAACAAGCAGAAAAGCTAACAGCTCCCTTTTCCTCCTTAATTTTTGAAAAAGTGCACAGTGCTTGGTTAGCGGGTGTCGCCGGCCTAGAAATCACTGGTAGCCAGTGCCCTTCTGCTAGTCTCTGTTTTTTAAGAAGGGCAAACAAAGCTACTCCTTTCTGCCTTTCCCTCTCTTCTTTCTCTTCTGTCTTCTTTTCCTTTCCTGCTTCTCTACTCCAAGTCTTTCCTGTGTTAATCTAGTTTTCTTTCTTCCATATCTGAGTTGAGCATCTGTTTTCAAAAGCTGTGCCTGTCCATTTATGACAAACCAATTGCCCTTCTAGGGGGCTCCCTTCCATTTATGGTCTCTTGCTGATTCCCTTGCAGCTCACAGTATTAAACATTCAAGGGATGTGTCACAGTGAGAAGAAAGACAAATCATTGGCTGACTGTGTTTCTGCCTTCATCCTTGTTCCCATGGCCTCTCCAGAGTCTTCTCTCAGTACCAGTTCAGCCCACCCACTATCACCCGCCAGGCAAGTTCACACAATAACTCACCAGTAACTACCTTTGAATTTTTGCCCAGATTCTTTTTCTCTTTGTTTTTATAACAACTTTATTGAGATATAATTCACATACCATACAATTCAGCCATTCAACAATTTTTGCTGTATTTTCACAGTTGCGTAACCATCGCCACAATCAATTTTAGAGCATTTGCACTCCAAAAAGAAACACACTACCTTTTAAGCAGTCACCCTCCCCCCAGCCCTCCCAGCCCTAGGCAACCTAATCTGCTTTCTGTTTTGTAGATCTGTCTATTCTGTTGCCCAGATTCTTACCTGCCAATCTTGTCCTTTTTCAATATATGTAACTGGAAACTCACCTCTTAGAAGTTATTTGGACTCATCCCACCTGCTCGATCCCTGCTTTACTGGGTCCTCTCAGTTCCAATGAAATACATAGACAACATCTTAAATTTACTGATACATTGCTACGTAAAGTTCCTTAAGTCAGTTAATACATGTAGCCGCAACTCCCCTGTGAAGTTGTAAGCACTTTAAGGAGCGAGGGAACTGGCTTCTGGTTGCTTTATATACACCTCCTTTGAACCTTCTTTTAGTGGTCTGTTTCAGTGACACCTAATCCAGGTCTTCCTGATTCCAGAGCCCCTGGTGACATGCTTCTTAGGGAGAGACCCTTATTGTCATGTTTTCATATCCAAATTCCACTTCCTTTATTTTCATCAGTGGCGCCCTGACCCGCCCACTCTCCAGACTGGAATTGCCTTGGACTCCTCTCACACTTCCGTTCCCTGCACTCAGCTATTTGCTAGTTTTCCTCAGTTATGTTGACCGACTTTCTTCTTCCTTCATTGTGTCTCCTAATTGGATGTTCTTTCCATTTGTCAAGGCATGGCTTGTAATTGCCCTTTTTAAAAAAAAAAAAAAATCAACATAGGTTATTTGCATGTTGAGATTAACAACCCTTTTTATCTATATTCATTTTTGTGTAAAAACAAAACTCTCCCTGCCCAAACGTACTTCTGGCACCTGGCACCTCCCTTCATCATTGGCCGTGTCTGTCTCCCCAGCTGGAATGTAAAGTTCCTCCAGGGCTTCATTTCATTGCTCTGCCTGCATGTGATAGGGGTTCCTCAAGTCATTATAAATGCCTCAGTTTGCAATATGTGGATATTTCTGTGTGTGTTACATAAAGATAGGAGCCAAGGCTTCCAGTTTTTCATGAAACTTCCAAACTCTGATCTTGGTTCTTTCTTTTTAATTTTTTTCTATTTTATTTTTTATTGAGGTTATGATAGTTTTACAACCTTGTGAAATTTCAGTTGTGTATTATTATTTGTCAGTCATACTGTAGGTGCACCAGTTCACCCTTTGTGCCCCCCCTTTCTTTCCCCTGGTAACCACTAATCTGTTCTCTTTGTCCAGTGTTTAACTTCCACGTGTAAGTGGAGTCATACAGAGATTGTCTTTCTCTATCTGTTGGCCCATTCTTTTCACCACTCTAAGCCAGTTTCTTCATCTGCCGTTATAGTACCTACTTTGCAGGGCTGTCAGGTTAAAACACTTGTTGCTCAGTGTTTCTCTTAAAGAGTTATGAGCCCCTGAAAAAGAGAGGGCAGGAAGAGAAGAAAGGAAGAGGGGGCCGCCCCTTGGCCGATTGGTTGAGTTCGTGCGCTCTGCTTTGGTGGCCCAGGGTTCCACCGGTTTGGGTCCTGGGCACGGACATGGCACCGCTCATCAGGCCACAACTAGAAGGACCCATATCTAGGATATGCAGCTATGTACGGAGGGGATTGGGAGAGAAAAAGCAATTAAAAAAAAAAAGAAGAAGAAGGGAAGAAAGAAAAGGCAAGCACTCTGGGTAAACTTGAGACCGCCAGCGAGGTAGGTGCCCCTGGCGGAATGTGACCAGCAGTAGCTTCCCGAGCAGGAGTCGTTCTCCAACGCAGGGTCCAGGTTCCGCCCCGGGTGTCTTCCCGCCTCCTGCTGGCTTGGCTGCAGGGAGCGCCGAAGGCTCTCATTGGCCCCCAGGCCACCTCTCGGAGCGGCGAGGCCCGGGGCGCGGTCCCGCTGTGTGTGGGAGGGGCAGCCGACGGCGAATTCGGCGACGCCCCAGGCAGGGAAGCGCTTTGTGGCACGGACAACAGTGTTCTAACCGAGAGTCGGGATGAAGTCGACTAGCCCTCTGGTTGTAGGGCAGCGGTTTTAGGCACCGGCTACCGCATCCTGCGTGGACTCGAGTCCCTGCGGCGCTCTGAGTCGTGGGTGGCTTTGGAGTCGGTCATTCAACTTCTCAAGCCTCACGTTATTTGTTTTAAATGGGGACAGCGCCAGTGCCCACCTCAGAGGGCTGGGATCTAATAGGTACCGCGCGAATGTGGGATCCTTATTGGGCGCTCACTACGCAGGACAGAAAACTTCTATCCCGCCCCAGTGTAGCCTCAGGGGTGTCTGGTAGGTCGGGGGTCTCTCCGGGGGGCCAGCTGCCTGACTCTGCGATAACTTCCAGGAGAAGTAGTGTAGCGGAAAACAAAGGGTCCTACTCCTTAATCCCACCCACTGGTGTACTCATCCCGGAAAATAAAATATAAAGCCAAGCCGGTCACCCGCCTGAGCGTGAGAGTGTGTCACTGCTGGCTAGGAAAAAACCCAGACTTTCATTCTTTAACATGGCCCCAAAATACTAGAGCATCTGGTGCCAATACTTACAGGCGTCGTTTTCCACTAAGTTCCGTGTGGATTTTTTTCCTCCGGGGAAAACGCTTTAAGTCAACTCAAATGCGCAACAAAGGACACAGTATCTATTTTATTTCAGCATTTAACTTTTTTGAATTATGTAAAAAAGAGCCACTTCGTTATTGGATGAAATTCTCTTTTGCAGGAGACAGCGAGGGAGTGTCTGTATATACAATACTGCTACAGGAATATACTTGTGTTTGAATTGCAAACATAACCTTAAAAGTGGAAAGGAGCATGGTACTCAAAAGTCGTTTAAAGTTATTTTTAAAACAAATTTTTAATGACAATAACTTGAAAAGGTAAAGAAGAAATTTACTTTTGTTTCCAAATTTGTCCGAATGCTTCTTTCAATAACATCTCTTAGAACTGAGTCCTGCTTCTCTAGTATGACATTTAACTTGAATAAAAAAATGATTTAGAGGGCTGGCCCTGGGCTGAGTGGTTAGGTTAGCGTGCTCTGCTTCGGCGCCCGGGGTTTCTCTGGTTCCGATGCTGGGCACAGACGTGGCACGGCAAGCTGTGCCGAGCCGGAGTCCCACATAGCACAACCGGAGGGACCTACAACTATGCACTGGGGGACTTTGGGGAAGAGAAGAAGGGCAAAAAAAAAAAAAAACGAAAAAAGATTGGCAACAGATGTTAACCCAGGTGTCAATCTTAAAAAAAAAAAGATTTAATTCAATTCATTGATAGCTTTATAACGTGTAGCAGTTACGCTCCATAGTGCTTAGAGTGTATTCTGGCTCCTTTTTCTTTCTTTTTTTTTTTTAAACTTTAAATCAGGGGGCCAGCCCGTGGCTGAGTGGTTAAGTTCATGTGCTCTGCTTCAGTGGCCCAAGGTTTCCATGGTTCCCATCCTGGGCTCGCAACTAGCGCCGCCCATAAAGCCATGCTGAGGCAGCATCCCACAGAGCAGAGCCAGAAGGACCTACAGCTAGAATATACAACTATGTACTGGAGGGCTTTGGGGAGAAGGAAAAAAGAAAAGAAGATTGGTAACATGTTATGGCTCCGGTGCCAATCTTTTTTTTAAAAAAACAACTTTCAATCAGGAAACATACATAGTATCTTGAAATTTCACAAAAATCAATATTTTCTTGGACTGGGCTTCATGTCGTAAAATTTTTTCCATACTGATAGGGTTGAGATCCAGTGGCCTGGAAGGTCAAATGGTCCAACTGCCCATCCCTAGCCTCTATGTGGGGAGGACAGGAGGAAATCTTGCATGGAGGACCTATTTTGCACATAAAAAATGCTGGGAAGATTTTAAAAAATACTTATGCCCAGGGCCCATCTGCCAGAGTCTGATTTTCCTAGGCATCTGTATTTTTAAAGGCTCCACAAGTGATTCTCATGTGCAGCCAAGGTTGAGAACTATGGTTTAGGCAGAAATGTTCCATTTTTTTTCTCTTATGGGCTGAATAAAATGTTACTCTTTAATAAAGGAACTGAGTAGTTGTAAATAATATTAATAAGGAATTAAAAGATTTTCCCAATGGGAACATCAAGAAACTGTGTAATGGATTTAAGTATCTAGAAATCTGAAAGAGCAAAGCAAAGTATAATCAATTCTTAGATGTCCCTTATAATCTGTATTCAATGTAATATTGTTTGTAAATGATCTAATCAAACTCAAAGGTAAAGAGGTGATGGCATTATCCTGGTCACTGGTTTCCTATCTAAAGGTGATAAAATGTCCAAAGGCTTTTGCTGGTGTGAATAAAACAAAAAGGGATGGCGAAAAGTGTTTATCATGCTATTTAAGTATGTACATTTCAAAATAATTTGCTTTTAAAAGTTAAGAGGCCCTTGGCTTCTCTTGTGTGTGGTTTATTGCTTATTAACATATTTGACTTCTTGTTGGCATTAATACAAGTTCTGTAGGGAAAAGGCTAACATGTCAGAAAGTGAAGTTTATAGATCCCTCTGTGGATTTCATTTTCCTGGTCTATTCATGGTTCCATTAGCATGAATAGTAAAGAAACACCCGTATCAAAAGAAAATATTAATTATACTTCACAATATATAAAGCCGCTGGCTAAATAGTGCCATTTCTGTGATAATCTGAATTTTACCATGGAAACTCTTGTAATTAAAGTCTCGTCCTTTACATAATATTTATTCTGTATAGGATTTATCCACATACAATAATGTCAGTTTTAAAACAATTGACTGTTACTTGCATAAAGTCATCTCACAAAATAGAATAATACACAACACACCTCAGTGAATTAAGCTGATCTTCTAGGATTCAGAAAACTTGATCATTCTAATTATTCCTATTTTTGCCATGGTTTCACTGGGTTGTCTTAGGTAGGTTGCTTTACTCTCTGCCTCAATTTCTTTACCTTTCATGTGGGATAACTGTCCTATTTCATAGATATGTAAAGAATAACAAAAATTATTAAATACTTTTCAAATATAAAATGCTATATAAATGATAAATAGTAATACTGATCCACGCCAATATAAAATAACATAGAACTTTCCATTTAGAATCTAAAGTTTGGTCCTCCAGTACCTATTATTATCACCCTTCCCAGTTAAACACATCTTACGCTGTACTGTTTTTAGTGATTTACCACAGCATTAATTTTAGGACTCAAAAAAATAGATATATATACAAAAACACAATATGAGTGGAAGTTTCAATATATCTTAGCATGACTTGGCAAAATAACTTTAATGACTTGAGTTCTGAGTTCATAAGTAACTGAAACACCAAACTTTTTCATCCATTGAGCAGTAACTTGGCCATATAAAAGCAGTAACTGTTTGCTTTGATTTCATTATTCAAAAATACAATATTGAAAAATTTCTTCTTGAAAAGTCTTAAGATATGATAACTATAGAAGTAGCATTGTCTACCAAGGAAGTGATTCGCAGCTCTAAGAGACCCTATGGTTACTGGCTCGTAAGCACAGTCAGAGGAGTAAGGCAGAGAGACTGCAGTGCTGAAAGGGAATTCAGTTACCTTGTCCCACAGTTGTCAGTGCTGTGCTCCTGAACTCTGCAAAGGTGTCTGGGGAAAGGCTCGCAGGGAGCTTTAACCAGAGCACCTCTGATTTTAGAGTTTCTCCCTTAAATGCTGAACTTCTCTATGAAACAATTCATTTGGAGAAAGGGTTTCTTGGGTAAAAAAAAAAAAAAAAAAGCCTTTAAACTGCTGATCTAGTCCATTACGCTTCCTCCACACACGAGGCACAAGTGCACTGGTGCTTTATTTTTACAAAACTTCATCCCATCAACCAGACACTCGAGGACCAGCGTTAGAAGGGCGTTCAGAAGCTGATAAACAGCATTACCGTAAGAGCAAACTTTGGTCTAACCAACTTATTATTTTCTTAAAATTCAAAAAAGAAATCCTTGGCATAAATAAAGCTTATATTAACAGATTATACCCCTATGTAATATTTTCCCACATTTAAAAGCCAAAGAATTCGGTTTTCTTAGAAACCATTCATGGACAGTTTCACTCTAGGAAAGAACTGGTCTCTAAAGTCTTAGATATATATGATATGATAACTGGAGTTATTATTTACAACTTACAAACATCGCAAATGTTCTTTTATGATCCTAAAATAATAGAACAGATGTGCTGTCTAGTTAGGTGAACTTGATAGCTGTTTTGTGGGGATTGCTTGATGCTTGTTATAAACAATTATGAGAAAGCATTATTTCTGATAAGGCTCTACAAGTGCTGGTGGCACTGTGTTCAGTGGACTTTGTGGACATTCATGCCAATATATGTAAAATTTGCATGCAAAAGATAATAGCATAAAAAAACATTTTTTAGATCATAGACTAAAGTGCGTTAGAGTGTACACATGCAAGCACTACTTCATTTCTATGAATAAAGCTCAAATCAGTCATTTTTCCTATGGGCTCCAATGACTAAAAATCAGATTATAATTTTGAAAGATGTTACCATCATCTGGTGAGACGAGAGTATGACAAGTGTTCCCTCCCTCATTTGGATACAACTTAATTGTTAACACTCCTGATTCAGGAACAGTCATGTTGGGAGAACAATGGACTCATGCTCATCATCCAGTCTTGAAGCAACTGGAAATTTACTATCAAGGGAATCTTGAAAAAGTCTCAGAATTAAGTACCATAAAACAAAGTGGTTATTCATCTATTTATAAAAAATTTTAAAGATATTAACCATTTTAGCTCACAAATTGGTATCAAGGACAATCATTCATTAAAGAATAAGAGAAGATAATAACATAGAAAGTATCATCTTGAGGTATATGTCATGGCATTTAAAAATAGAGTATAGGGGCTGGCCTGGTGGTGCAGTGGTTAAGTTTGCACGTTCCGCTTCTTGGCAGCCCGGGGTTCACCGGTTCGGATCCCGGGTGTGGACATGGCACTGCTTGGCAGGCCATGCTGTGGTAGGCGTCCCATGTATAAAGTAGAGGAAGATGGGCATGGATGTTAGCTCAGTGCCAGGCTTCCTCAGCAAAAAGAGGAGGATTGGCAGTAGTTAGCTCAGGGCTAATCTTCCTCAAAAAAAAAAAAAAAAGTCAGCCTAAAAAAAAAATACAGTATAACTCATGGAGCCTCTCCCTATCAAAATTAAATTATATCAAGCTTAATTGTGATATCTTGCAGAGACCTTTATGAAGGTCAGTTCTTCTGGTATTTATATTTTATCTTTAGAATTAAGATAATCCTTCTCCAATTTAACTGTAATTTTGCAATGTTTCCTAATTCATACAGGGCAGGAGTTTAAACTTAACTTTGTATCCTAGGAGAAAAGTTTGTTGAAAAATCATATAAACAAGAGAAGCAAAAATGCATAAAGCATTTAAGAGAATAATTTGTTCATATAGTTTTATATATAAAATTTACACATAAATAACATAAAAACATGTCAATAGATACTGTAGGGACATTATTTAGGATTATTTGAATAACTACTTCAAGATGTTATATATTGTTGAAGATGATGAAATTCTTTCTCTTTTACACTTTCTAATTCTGATAGGCTTCTTTTTATGATTACTGCTGATTGCTAAGGTTTGACCTCAATTCTTGGCCATTTCAGGAGACAACACAGGGAGAGAAAGTTGAAAAAGGACTGTTTAAAATCAAAATCTGTCCAATCCCACCCCTTAAACTTTCTGACCTTACTTTGCTCATTTGTAAATCAGAGACAATAATATTTACCTTGCTGCTTAGGTGAGAAAATGAGAGAGAGCACTTTATAAATAATATAGCAGTACATAAACATTAGAAATCACTCTTAAGAACTGGTAAAAGTTCTTCACTCTACTTTAGGTTTTGGGGTTTTTTTTAAACAATACTGACTACATCAGAGTAATTTTTAACTTAATGAAAAAATTTCAAAAATGAACAATTTCAAACATTTTAGATTTGTCTTCTGCCATAATCCTAAAACATTTAGGATACTGGAATGACAATAGGTTGTTTTAGATCTGAAGTTAATAGAAAGACTTAACAGTTCAGTCAGGGGGGGTGCCAGGCCTTTAAATGTGCTCTTACCTGGTCTCCTGTGAAAACTCAATATTGGTAGTTTATGTGTTTTTGAAACACCTTGAAATTATCTTACGTAAACTTTGGTTGTGGTAAATTTATTTAAAATATTTCCTTTGAAAAGAGTTTGCTAAGTAGATCTTCCAATATTAAAAGAAAAAAGGTATCTGTGTAGTAAAAGTAAGAAGATTAATTGTTCCTCCATCATACCAACTCAAGCTAGGACTTTCTTCCCAGTGCAGCAACACATTTTAGGGCAACAAAGTTCAGAATGGACACAATGGCCTGTTCAGAAAGCATGCAAGTTACATCAGGTCACTACTTTTACGTCAGTCTGATCAATCTGTTAACCAGACTCTGACCATGGAAAGGGAGAGAGACAGAAAGTCAGTGTAAGTTGCAGACATGCCAGCTCTGTCGGTTCACATTACAACTACCTAATGTTGGGCTTTATTTCCTTTTCTTCTTCTTCTTCACTGTCATCAACCTGTTGTATGACCAGATCAGCAGACCCATCCTCTACAATCTCCACGTATGATCTATTCTCATCTTCACTCAGGTGCCATCTGGAATCCTTGTCTCCATCTGATGGGGACATAAGATGCTGTTCAGCTTCCAAATCAATGGGGAGGCTGTCTATGCCAACTTCAGCGAGGCACTCATTACACAGCCTGTAGCGCCGGGTTCCTTCCTGGACCACCTGACCCGTTAGATCAGTCACATGGCGTTTGCATTTCCTGCAGATTAGTTTGCATGCCTGGTGAATCTGTGTAGAGATTTAAAGAGTGAAACAAAAGGATTTTTCAAAAGCAGGACAGTTTGATATTCTAGGTACTGGTTCATAAACTTAAGATGTTCAAAGCCAAGCATTAATATTAAATTAACATCTAGTTTTTAGAAAAAGATCACAGGTTTTGGCGATAAATTGATGTCACAGAAATATTAACACCAGCTTTCTCTAAATAATGGCTATAATGTTTTTACGATTAATATTACATATTTGATAATTTCACATATTCCTTAATCCAATAATATTTTAATATCTGCGGTAACAAGGGAAACCTACGCAGACTAACAATAATTGCAAACACTTAATATATGCCATGTTCTAGTCTAAGGACTTTATATATCTTAATTCAGGGGGAAAAACCCTCTCATTTCATGTGAGTATTACTTTTTTGTTATTTTGCTAGAGAAAGAAAAAAAATATTGTCCCAAATTTAAATTTATCACAAAATATTTTTGGACAGAAGGATTGCTTGCCACTTTTATTAAGGAAAGATCTGGAAGAAAGAGGACTGGACTACGAATTGGAAGGCTGGGGTTCTAGTTCTGGTTTTGTCATTTACTAACCTTGTCATTTACTAACCATGTATCTTGAACCAAGTAATTTAAAACATAAACCTGCTTCCAGGGTGATAGTCAAAATATTTAGCCACTGGTAAGGTATGGGCACCACCCAAACTGAACAGAAGCCTCACTAATCAGAATGGACACTGGTTATAAACAACCACTATGGTGGTTCTGTTACATATCAGCCTATTATTATCCCTGCCTGCCTCCTTATTGGGGAATACAATCCCCATTAATCCCCTTAACAGGGCTGCAACTCAGGTTGTGAAGACCAAATGAGTTAATATGTGTGAAATGCTTTAGGAAAAAGTTGTAATTGATGAATAATTATATATTATAGTTAGTAGTAAAAAACTTTGTTCAGTAGCTGTCAGAGCAAGAGATTATAGGTTCTAATCTAAAAATTATTACAATTAATTGTATAATGCTGAATTAATGTTTATGGTATATTCATTTAGATAAAGTCAGAACGGTATGGATGGAAGTAGGCCACCAAATACAAATAGTTAAAAAAACCAAGAAAACTAATAACGGTCTGGCAAAATATCTAAAAAATGTATGGGACTACCCCACTCAGTACAATTATCTTCTGCCTAACCACTGACATATCAGTCGGTAAATACTGAAAGCACACAATTTGAGTGTGCCCTTATTTCTCCTGAGATAGTAATATTATGGTTATCATAGGAGGCATTGTTTTTGTTACAAAGTTCTGACAAAATTCATGTTCACCCTCCCAACTCCAATACAATTATGAAGTCAAAGAAATTAAGGGCCAACCCTGTGGCCGAGCGGTTAAGTTCACGAGCTCTGCTTCGGTGGCCTAGGGTTTCCCCTGTTCGAATCCTGGGCGAGGACATGACACCGCTCATCAGGCCGTGCTGAGGCAGCATCCCACGTACCACAACTAGAAGAACCCACAACTAAAAATATATATACAACTATGTACTGGGGGGCTTTGAGAAAAAGGAAAAATAAAATCTGTAAAAAAAAATTAAGATAAACACTATAATGTTAAAATTGAAAATATCATCAGAACTCATTGTTTAAAAAATATAGATCTTCTGGCTCTGTCCACTGAAACAGTGTAAAAAGAATGACACCCTAATGACAATGAGCACGCTAGCTGTCCAAATTTTGGTTTCTAATTTTATTCTCCACTAAAAGGATCCACAACTCCTTTGAGATGGCTGACTCCAGTTTTGTGGCAGAGAAAGTACAAGGTGAGCCTAGGGCTCTTTTGGAGCCAGAGAACAGGGACACTTTGAAAATTTAATGAAGTTGTGACAGAAGGACACAAGAGCCAGCTTCAAGGTATTCCCACTGGACAAAACTGAAAATTTGAGTATCCAAAAGAATAACTGTTATGGATCCAAACACAATGAACCAATGAAAATTCATGAGACCGTATGCTACTTAAAAAACAAAGCCAGGAAAAACTCATATATCATTTGAGGCTACTAGCAAATCAACTCTGTTCTTTGAAAATTGGTAGTTAAAGGGAAAGAATTAAACATTTATCCTGCTTCTCCTGTAGGAACCCTATTTCAGAGTAACCAAATAGCCCAAAGTGATGAGGGAAAGCTTTACTTTATAGAATTCCAGCTGATAATGAAGAAGGAAGGATAAAATTAGCAAATCATCCCACAACTCCACGTAAAATTAATAATCAGGACAGAGATTATCAATTGGTGTTAATGTCATTGTTTTTTTTTTTTGAGGAAGATTAGCCCTGAGCTAACATCCGTGCCCATCCTCCTCTACTTTATACGTGGGATGCCTACCACACAGCATGGCTTGCTGATCAGTACCATGTCCACACGTGGGATTGGAACTGGCGAACCCCGGGCTGCCGAAGCAGAATGTGTGCACTTAACCACTGCACCACCAGGCCGGCCCCCAGGTCTTAATACCATTAAAGGGATGGTCGATGGGGAAATGGATAGTCATTTAATACCAAAATAGCTCCACACAGATTCCTTTCTAATCACAAGGCAGCACCTTTAACTGTACAATGGTGAGATCATGGTATTACCCTAATCCAGTGATCAATATGAACAATATGAATAATGGGTCCACCAGATATTGTGTGTCTCCTAATGTGACACAAAATGAAATACACAATTTCACCCTTAATGTGTTGTAGCCGAAAGTATTTAACTTGAATCCATTAGGCCTTTGGATAAAACCTCTAGTTTATAGAAAATGCAGGGGAGACAGAGGAACAAACTAAATGGCACCATGTGGAGGCAAGCAGAGAAATCCAGAGGTAGGATATTTTGTAAAACAATTGGCTCGACATCTTCAGTAAGTCAGTGTTATGAAAATAAAAAGGGCGGGGGGGGGGGAACTATGGTAGTTTAAAAAGCATTTAAGGGACCTAACAATGAGATGGAATACATGGTTCCGCATTGGACAAACCAGCTAAAAAAGGCATTTGGGGGATTATGGGAAAATTTGAAAATTGAACTGGGTGGTATATAAAATTTTACCGAGATGGGAAAGTAGAGATTGGTCACTAAAGCAAACAGGTTATAAAACAGCACGTACAGAGCTGGCCCTGTGGCCTAGTGGTGAGGTTTGGCACACTCCACTCCAGCCGTCCGGGTTTAGCCCCCAGGCGCGGACCTACACCACTCACTGGCAGCCATGCTGTGGCAGTGACCCACATACAAAACAGAGGAAGACTGGCAAGATGTTAGCTCAGGGCAAATCTTCCTTAAGCAAAAAGAGGAAGATTGACAAGGGATGGTCACTTGGGGCGAATCTTCCTGAGCAAAAAATAAATAAATAAATAAAGTAAAATAGCCTGTACGGTATGACACTCCCGGTCAGAGACTGGACTGTCAGCAGTCAGAAAAGGCTCAGGGAATTTGCTGTTCAGTGCTCTGATGGTTTAATAAGGTAGTGACACTGGAATTATTCTGCTGTTCATCTTGCAGCAAGAATTTTTTCCAAAATCTATGTTCTGTTACTCATCCTTCTCTTCCATTTATATGGGTCATTTTAATTAAAGGACAACGGGTCACTTAAGCTGATTTCTTCATGAGTTGCTTTATAGTTAGTTATTCAACAAATATGTTTTGAGCACCTCTGTGCAGCCCCTTTTCTAAGTGCTACGTATACAGCAGGGAGCCAAACAGACAAAATCTCTGCCTTCATTAATCTCACGAAGCTAGATTTTTTAAAAATTAAAAACAACCTTTTATTATTACAAAAGCAACGAAAATGTATTATAAAAAGTAAAAGTTAGGAAAAAATACCATATTTTTACCACCCAGATATTATCATTCTTTTTTTTTTTTAGGAAGATGAGCCCTGAGCTAACTACTACCAATCCTCCTGTTTTTGCTGAGGAAGACTGGCCCTGAGCTAACATCCGTGCCCATCTTCCTCTACTTTGTATGTGGGACACCAACCACAGCATGGCTTTTGCCAAGCGGTACCATGTCCACACCTGGGATCCGAACTGGTGAACCCCGGGCCCACTGAGAAGTGGAATGTGCGAACTTTAACCACTGCACCACCACGCCGGCCCCCAGATATTACCATTCTTAATACTTTACCATGTGCATATATATATATATATATATATATATATATATATATATATATGGGGTTTTTTGGGGGGGTTTTTTGGTGAGAAAGATTGACCCTGAGCCAATATCTGTTGCCAGTCTTCCTCTTTTTGCTTGAGGAAGATTGTTGCTGAGCTAACACCTGTGCCAGTCTTCCTCTATTTTGTATATGGGACGCCTGCCACAACATGGCTTGGTGAGCGGTATGTAGGTTTGCACCCAGGATCTGAACCTGCAAACCCCAGGCCGCCGAAGCAGAGCACACGAACTTAACACCTATGCCACCCAGCTGGCCTCGGGTTTGTTTTTTCAACCAAATTAGATCGGCTCTCTTGCTCACCTTGCTCCCTTTCTTTGGGAGATTATAGAGAAATGAGAGACTAGAAAGGGGGCGTGGTGGAGAGAGGTGGGACAGCAGAAACTAGACTGAAAACCCACCAGATAAGGACTCAAGAATCACTAGTAGTTGCTGAGTCTCTGAAGTGGTGATTCTGACCTAGACAGTTAAAACATTTTCACAGTTTACATCGTCTTTGGCTCTGAAAAGGCCAGTATATAAAAACATACTAGATTTTAAGTGTATTAAAGTGGATATTCAAAAGAATCTCTCTTCCTTCAAGGTCTCAAAGGAGAATAAAAATCAATATATGTATATTAAATTATGCATTGTGTGCAAGGTAAAAACATTAAGTTGGAAAATTTTTTAATATGGTAGAGTTGTGTGAAAAGATTTTCCTGAGTAAATTAGATTATCCTAAAGCAGATAAATGCACATATTTGTTAAGGAATAAAAGATGAAAAGTCATATACATACTGTTCGGAAATGGCTACTTAGATGGTCTAGCCTGCTAAATCTTTTCCCACAAGCTTGACACGGATACGGCCTTTCTCCTGTGTGACAACGAAGGTGGCGCTTTAGGTCTGCTTTCCGCTTCACCACGTGCGTACAGTATGGGCACTTGAATCGCATCCTGGGCAGATCATCTGTCAGGGGACAGTTTGATTAAATCACTGGAAAGTTCATAATAACAATTCTTTTTTTTTCTTTTTGAGGAAGATTAGCCCTGAGCTAACTGCTGCCAAGCCTCCTCTTTTTGCTGAGGAAGACCGGCCCTGAGCTAACATCCGTGCCCATCTTCCTCTACTTTATATGTGGGACGCCTGCCACAGCATGGCGTGCCAAGTGGTGCCATGTCCGCACCCGGGATCCAAACCAGTGAACCCCGGCCGCCGAGAATCGGAACGTGCGCACTTAACCGCTGCACCACTAGGCCTGCCCCCAATAATAACAATTCTAATAACATAAAGCATCCAAAAGGAGTTGGTGAATCGAATCTAGGAAATGTAGGAGAAAATAAGAAGAAAGAAATGTTATTAAGACTAGATTATCAATGTAATTGTAAGTACAGAACAATAACTTCCATGTTTGATATATTTACAAAGTCTGGGTAAATTTGAGACTGTCACACTCATCATTTTATATAATGTCAGAGTCACATTTAAAATTTTAGATTTAAACATTTTTTAATGTTTTTAAAATTAATTTAAACATTTAGATTTTTTTTTTCTGTTTTCCAAAGCTTTATTGAGGTGTAATTTACATGCAGTCAACTGAACACCTTTAAAGTGTACAGTTTGATGAGTTTTGACATTATATATACATCTGTGAATCCATCACTGTAATCAAGGTAATAAACATATCCATCACCCTCCAAAATTTCCTTTTCCTCCTCCTGTAATCCTACCCTCCAATCTCTCCTTGTGACCCCCGTCCCAAGGCAACCACTGATTTGTCACTATAGTTTAGTTTTCATTTTCTAGAATTTTATATAAGGAGAATCATACAATATATACTCCTTTCTAAAAATTTGGCTTCTTTTACTCAGCATAATTACTTTGAGAATTATCCATGTTGTTGTGTATCAGTAGTTCATTCTTTTTTTATTGCCAAGTAATATTCCTTTGTATGGATAAACCACAATTTATCTATTCACCTGGTTCTGGACATTTCCAGTTTTTGGCTGTGTTATGAACATTCACATTTATATTAGTGATTATAAATTATATTTATCATAAACTAATCCCTCTCTACTGATTCCACTTCCTTAGCATTTAAGCATTAAACATTTAGATTTTAAATGCAAAAAGGTAATACTGGATTTTAAAACTGTAGACAGATTTAAAAAGTAAAAGTATTTAATATTTAAGCTTTTAAGTAACTTGTTTTATTTACATATTTTTATCCCCTGGTACTATTCATATACTTGTAATATTTTTCTTTTAAACGTGAAAAAATTTCAAGGATCTTTAATTTTTGTCTTAAAACTCATATGTTTTCAAAATATTCGTTGTGACTGGAGGAAAACTTCATCAATTTATCAGCTGTTACATTCAGCTGGTCATTATTGAAGTTACATTTAAATAACCTAGAATTATAAAAGTGCACAGCCCAAATAAAGACCACTTTTTTGCTGTTTTAAAATGCAACAAAGATTTCCCATTTATGCACTTTCATTGCCTTCATCAATGGTTGGAGCAGGACCTTCAGTAAGCTCTATAATATGGCACAATTTCACATATTTTCAAGTTAGTAACCTACAGGAAAATGTGATTAGTAAAGATAATCAGGGTGCCTATTGTTTTAAAATACATTAGCTAAACGAAATTATTTTTAAAAATTTATATGACAACCAGGGAAACATGACTACTGACTAGCTATTTAGTGGCTGTTAAGGAATTGTTAATTTTGTTTAGGTATGATAATGGTATTGTAGTGGATTTTTTTAAAGATCATATTTTAAGGATACCTTCTGAAATACTTACAGATGAAAACTTCTGATGTCTGAGATTTGCTTAAAAATAATAAAGGGAGGGGCCAGCCCCACGGCGCAGTGGTTAAGTGCGAATGTTCCACTTCAGCGGCCCGGCTTCGCCAGTTTCGGTCCCGGGTGCAGACATGGCACCACTTGGCACACCATGCTGTGGCAGGCGTCCCACATATACAGTAGAGGAAGATGGGTATGGATGTTAGCTCAGGGCCAGTCTTCCTCAGCAAAAAGAGGAGGATTGGCAGCAGTTAGCTCAGGGCTAATCTTCCTCAAAAAAATTAATTAATTAATTAAATTAAATACAGGGAGGGGTTAGGAGTAGAGGTACAGATGAAATAAGATTGGCCATGAGTTGAAAGTCGTTGGGACTCAGTAATGGGTACGTGGAGGTAAATTATACTATTCTCTTTACTTTTCTATATGTTTGAAATTTTTCTAAAGTAAAAATTTTAAAATATCCAATCTAAATCTTATAATCTGCAGGAGTTTCATTTTATCATAATTTTCCTTTAAATTCACATGTAAACTATTAAGCAAATTTGCCAACTGATTAGTTGGGGGAGAAATCGGGTGACATGCAGTTCTTATCCCTATTTTCTACTTCAGTCTTATGGGGGTGAGGAGAGGATGACTTTGAAAGTGTCAACCTACATAATCTCTCTGCATTTTGCCACTATCATAAAAATGAGATGTCTCACGTTGTTGCTGCACATAGAATTACAGCATCAGTGTTATGGGTTATGTGTTGTTTTTTTAAATTATGTATTTATATCTTAATGTAATCAGATGTAGTCTTTTTTTTTCTTTTGAGGAAGATTAGCCCTGAGCTAACATCTGCTGCCAATCCTCCTCTTTCTGCTGAGGAAGACTGGCCCTGAGCTAACATCTGTGCCCATCGTCCTCTACTTTATATGTGGGATGCCTACCACAGCATGGCTTGCCAAGTGGTGCCATTGTCCACACCTGGGATCCAAAACAGCAAACCTCGGGCCAGCAAAGCAGAATGTGCACACTTAACCACTATGCCACTGGGCCGGCCCCCAGATGTAGTCTAATTTCTGTTAGATCTTGTGTCTGGGAACCTTTGCAAATATGCATGGTTGCTCTATTTAATTTTTCCATATAAAAATACTCCTTCCCCAGGGAATACTCAGAAAAAAAATACTTAAAGTGAAAATATGTGTCTTAGGAATTGAACCATTTAGAAAAGAGCTTTAAACATTTAACCGTAATCTAATCACCCACAGACACAGGTTTAGAAAATCATGGGTTTTGAATCTCAGAACTCTAGTGTTTTGACTGTTACTAAATTTATTCAATATTATTTTTAATATAAAAATTTTAAATTTACATTTTTTGAAATAAATTTTTTTAAAAATTAAATTAAAAAAAAATCACTTGGTTCAACTGCCCATAACACCTAAAAGTAAGGCCATGTTGAGATAAGTTGATTTATCTAAGAGTCTTGGAACCTGACTGAGGGAGTGATTCTCTTTTTGGGTACCTGGAAAATTTCTGGATGTGACATCAGATCCTTGACCATACTGATAGCCAACAGGAGTAGAGTCCATTTCAGCATCAATTTGTGCTGGTTCTTCAGCTTGGGAAATGTGGCTGGAAGAATCAGATGTCCGTGCTTCTCGTTTGCTTGACTTATAATGAGCAACTTCAGAAGGCTGGGACAACCTCAAATGTTTGGACTTTTTAATGGCATCTTTCCTTTGCTCATGCTTGGCCAACGGCTGCTGAGTATTCCTTTGGGAGGCTGGATGGTAATTATACTTACTCCAAGATTTTCCACTTATTATACCTGTTCCTCGATCTGGGCTTAGGTGAGAGTGCGGAGAACTGCTTTCCTCTTGCCAGCCACCGCTATAAAAAGAGGAACGTTCTATACCATTAGAATTGGCATCTTTATCGGAGAGACTGAAATAGCGATCTTTTTCTTTCTCGCTAATGTCTAATGAAGATTTAATAAAGGTCTTACATACACTAATGACATCGGTCATCTGAAGGAAGCTAGCAGCTGACATCACTTCTATGACATTCTGACCAGTAAGAGAGAGTTTGCCGGAATAGACGAAGTCCAGGATCACCG
This sequence comes from Equus caballus, assembly GCF_041296265.1. Lineage (NCBI taxonomy): Eukaryota > Metazoa > Chordata > Mammalia > Perissodactyla > Equidae > Equus > Equus caballus. Next base: position 24,299,960 of record NC_091685.1, read on the forward strand.
TAAAAGTGTCAGGGGAGAAAGCCTGAAACGTAGCTGTGGTTGGCTGACTCGTCTCCTTTGAATTCTGAGAAAGAAGCATTTTAAAGTAGCCACTACTGGCAAACAATACATTCCGGTGCGCTTTGAAGACCTTCCCTTCAACGAGGATGCTGCAATCACAGAACACGTCCTGCCTGCGCTGCTCATTCAGCTGTTGCAGGAGGTGCGACTGATGAGAGGAGATCTCCATTCTGCAGAGGAAGACACACGTGGTTACCCAAACGGAGCAACAGTGTTCTTCTAAGACGAGTCAACTAAAGTAATCATCAGAAACCTCTATCTTTTCTCCATTAAAACCACTTTCTTCTCAGAGAATATAGTCTCCAAGACACGAAGACAATAGATTTCAAGATATCATTAAGACTACCCCAGTGGTTATTAGATTGTTAGATAATTATTTGTTCAGTCAGTACACTTTATTGAGCATCTTCTATCAATCGAGCCTGTGGCTGTATGCTGAACTAAACAGGCTTGATTCTTCCCTTTGTGTAGTTTTCAATCTAGAGGGGGTATCGGGATTAAACAAATAGCCAGATGAAGTTATAAATGTCAAGTGAAGTGCTAAGACAGAAAGAGGGCCTATGAGCAGTATACAAGGGTAAACTAGTTTCGATTGGGATGGAGAGGGTTAAGGAATACCTCTGAGAAGTAACATTTGACTTGAGACCTCAAAGATGACCAGGAATTAAACGAATGAAGAGTGAAGGGAAAGATTTCGGTCCCAGCAAAATGGTGGTCTAGAAAGTGCTGAAACTTTCCTGCCACAAATCTCTAGAGATGCTTGCTAAAATATAAGCAAAATTTTTTAAATGTATGGCTGGGCTCGCAAGAAGGAATAAGAAATCTCTAGGTGGGGCTGGCCCTGTGGCCAAGTGGTTAAGTTTGTACGCTCCACTTCGGCGGCCCAGGGTTTCACTGGTTTGGATCCTGGGCGTGGACATGGCACCGCTCATCAGGCCACGCTGAGGCGGCATCCCACATGCCACAACTAGAAGGACTCACAACTAAAATATACAACTATGTACTGGGGGGATTTGGGGGAAAAAAGAAAAAAAAGAAAAAAAAAAAGAAAAGAAATCTCTAGGTGCCAGAAGTGGAGAAGAAACAGAGCTGGAGGAGCAACATGGGCTTGGGTTTATATCAGTAACACAAGCTGGAACGCTCCAAGGACCACAACCTTAATGAAAAGGGACTAGTACCCTTTGCCTGTAAGTCCAGGGAAAGGGTAAAGAAAGTTTGTCTTTGCAGGGTCTTCGGTGGAAAAAAAAAGTCCCTAGATGAGATATTCAAACCCCAGATTGTACTCTGTGAGGTTCTGGAGTGCCAATGTATTTACCTGCTTGATGTGGGAAACCTCAAGCTGAAAAGTAACATGAGAATTAGTCCTGGGCTGGGGGTGTCCCTGGGGCACCTTGCAGGAGCAAATCCAAAGCTATCAGGAGGGACACTCAGAACCCAAGCCAGGTAGGAAATACACTCTGCTTAAGCTGAACTCAAAATCATTCCCCTCTTTATACAAAGTGGATCGTTTCCACCATCGCACCACCATGATGTCTAACATCTCCTATCTTAAAAACAAACAAGCAAATAAAAACTTTGCCTTGATTTCACATCTCCCTCTGGCTACTACTCCATTTCTCTGCTCCCTTCACACAACATTCGTTGCAAGAGTTTTTTGTTTTGTGGTTTTCATTTGCCCTCTTCACTTCTTCTCCCATTCTCTCTTGAACCCATGCCAATCTGGTTTGCATCCCCAGGCATCAAAACCAGTTTTCTAAGATCATTAGTAATTTGCATGTTGTCAGATCCATTGGCCATTTCTTTGTCCTCATTTTACTGACACAGTGGATCACTCTCTTCATCCTTAAACATCTTCTTCACTTGACTGCCAGGACACCACTTCTTCACCGTTCTTCTCCTACTGGCCACTCCTTCTCAGTCTCCTTTGCTGGTTCTTCATTTTCCTAATCTCTAAGTGCTGTGGGATTCAGGACATGCTACCCCAAAATGTGGCACTTTGGCATACTGAATATTTTGAATTGAAGGAGTTTGAGAAAACAGAAGCAGGAAGGTCACTCTGACACCCTCCACCCTTCTCCCCTGCAACAGGTCACAATCTCTCCTGTGAGAGGTGCCCTCCTTATACCCAGAGGAAGGAGCATCCTTATCTCAGAGACAAAGGGATGCTGAGAAGAATCTGAACAAACACAGATGAGTTTCCCCCAGTTTACTAAACTTACCTCATACTCCTTAACCTACCACATTCCTCCACGACTGTCGACTCTTCCTCAAACCTAGCATAAAAATACTCGGGTCTACCTGTTTCTTCAGGGCTTCATTTCCTTATGAAGGCTTCCATGTCACATAAAACTTATATTAAGTAAATCTGTTTGCATTTCTCCTGCTAATCTGTCTTTGTTAGTTTAATTTTCAGACCCAGCCAGGAAGAGAGTGAAAGAAAATTTTTCCTCCTCTGCAGCTGCAACGCCCCAGGCCTCAGGCCTCAGACCTCCTCCTCTCTACTGATATCACTCCCTAGAGGAGCCCATCCAGTCTCACCGTTTTAAATACCATCTTTGAGCTTATGACTCACAAATTTACATGTCTACCCCCAACCTCTCCCTGAACCTCAGACTCATGTGTCTATTTACCTGCTTCTCCACTTAGGCGTTTAAGAAGCATCCTAAAGCTCAACATATCCAAAACCATACTCCATTCACCCTCACCTGAAACCTGCCTTTCTTATCTCTTAGCCATCTCAGGAAATGGTAACTCCATTCCAGTTGTTGACACCAAAAACACTGAGTCATCTTTGACTCCGTGTTGTGAGCTTTACCTTCAAAACAAATACAAAATTCTGCCACTTCTGTCCCTTACTGCTGTTACCATCTTGACCCAGGTCACCGTCACCTATCGTCAATAGCCTCCTAATTAGTCTCCCCGCAACTTCAGTCTAGAGCGACCCTTCTAAAACAAGTGAAATGACGTTACTCCTCTATGCAACGCCCTCCCTTGGTTCCCCACCTAACTCTGAAGCTCTTCTCATGACCTAGATGGCCCTACATGTCCTGCATCTCCCCCCTCCCGGTACCTCTCTGTCCTCACAGCCTCTGCTCCACCCTGATGCACTGCATTCCAGCTAAAGGCCCTCTGCTCATTCCTGAACATTCAAGGCGTGTTCCTGCCACGCAGCCTTTGTACTCACCCTTCACACTGCTTGGAAATTCTTCCCCCAGATATACATGTGGCTCACATTCTCACATCTTTTAGGTCTCTGCTCAAATGTCATCTTATCAGAGAGCCTTGCCTTTACCATCCTGTATAAGCACCCTCCCACTCTCTATCCCCTTATTGATTTGTTAATTGCCTGTTTTCTCCTACTAGGATTTAAGGTCCAAGAGAGTAAAGATTTTGCCTCTTGGCAAAACAAAGGTTTTGTTTAGTTATATGTCTCCAGTTCCTTGAACAGCACTTGAGCACACAGTAGATGCTCAGCCAACGTTGTTGCATGAATAAATCAAAAATGTTAAAACATACAAGGAAACCATTCTTTAGGAAGAACAATTAGCAGGCATAACAGGAGAATTAGAACCCCAAGAATTTCAGAAAACAGAACGAAAATCTGATAGACTATTACATAAGTATGTTTAAAATGGTCAAAGAGATAAAAGTTGATATAGACTAGCACACAGTTATGAACATAGACACGAGACAAAAGTAGCCTGATTTGCAAGTCTAGCTCCCCCACTTACTAGCTGTGTGAACCTGGGCAATTTATTTACCCTCTGTATCCCTGTTTCCTCATCTGTAAAATGAAACAAAAAACAGCACTTATTTCATATGATTATTGTGAGGACTGAATGAACTCAAAACAGAGTTGGGCATGTAGTAAACACTCCACAAACATTAGCCATTCTCCTTTTACTTTGCTTTATTATTATTATCTACAAGAAAAGAAACCAGGAAAAAAAGAAGAGGCAGGTGTGAAGAGGAACTGAATGTATTTAATACATGAAAAATATAATTAATGAAATTAAAATGCCTCATGTTGCAAAATGGCTGCCCATCTCCAGCCTCATGTTCACAATCCTGGCGGGAAAAAGACAAAAAGACAAAAGGCAATTGTCAGCCCAGTCTGTCTTCTTTTTTATCAGGCCAAAAAAAAAAAAAAAGCTTGCCTGAATGCCTCATCCAGGGGACTTACACTTGCAACTCAATCGTCAGAACCATGTCACCTGATTTTTAAATGTGCCCTCACACTCACTAATAGTATATATTAATTTTCACTTTTTCATTTTTACCAACACTTAGTGTTAGCAGACTTGTTAATTTTGCCAGTCTTAAGGATGTGTAAGCGGTATATCACTGCTTTTATTTGCACGGACTGAACAACTTTTAATGTTTGTTGATCATGATTCAGTGAATTGCTTGCTCATTACATTGTTCTTAACTAACACTGCATAACACTAACCACAAAAACAATGTTCTACAATAACAAATATTTAGTTAGCTCACATGCCTGTGGGTTGGCTGATTTAGGCTGGACTTATGAGGGCAGCTCTGCTAATCTAGCCTGGGCTCACTCGCATCTCTAGGAGTCAGCTGATTTAGGCTGGACGTTGATGGGACAGCTCGTCTAGGGTGGTTGTGTTATTACAGCCTCACATCTTCCTCCTGGGACCAGTGGGGCTAGCCTGGACAATTTCTTCTCACGACAATGGCAGAAGTACAAAAGACCAAGTGGAAACACATGCGGCCTCTTAAGGCTTAGGCTGCAACTGGCACACTGCCGTATCTACATAGTCTCCTAGACTACAGCGAATCACAGGGCAAATCCAAGGTCAAGGGAAGAAGAAAGATCCTCTGCTCTGTTAGCAGGAAGAACTGAAAAGTCACGCAAGAGAGGGTGTGAATATAAGCAGGGGTGATGAACTGGGGCCAATAATGCTATCTACACAATATCTTATTTTTTTAATTGGGTTTTCTTTTTCTTATTGACTTACAGGTATCCTTTATATATCCTATATACTAATCCTTTATCACTATACGCCTTCCAAATATCCTCTCCCACTCTGTCTTTTTAAGTTTATTTAAGGTAGTTTTCATTAAAAAGAAGATTGGTTTTAATATAGTCAAATTTATCAATCTGTTGATAGCATATGTTTTCTGTATCTTGTTTAAGAAATCCCCTATCTTCAGGACACAAAGTTTTTTTTTTTTGTTTTGTTTTTTTGGAAGATTAGCCCTGAGCTAACTGCTGCCAATCCTCCTCTTTTTGCTGAGGAAGACTGGCCCTGAGCTAACATTCATGCCCATCTTCCTCTACTGTATATATGGGACGCCTGCCACAGCATAGCTTGCCAAGTGGTGCCATGTCCGCACCCGGGCTCTAAACCGGCGAACCCCAGGCCACCAGAGGTGAACGTGTGCACTTACCTGCTGTGCCACCAGGCCGGCCCCACAAAGATATTTTTTAAAGTTCTATTTTTCACTTTTGAAGATTTAATCTACTATTTATTTTGCTTATGGTATTTAATTTTTTTCACATAGATAACCAATTTTTCTGGCACTATTTATGGAACAGTGTATCCTTTCCCCACTAATTTGTAACTGCTACCTCTGTTATACATCTAGTTTCCACAAATTCATGGATCTATTTCTGAGCTGTCTGTTCAGTTCGTTGGTCTATTTACCTATCTCTGCACCAATACTTCACAGTATTAATTACCAAAACTTTAAAACAAATCCCCTTGGGGGCTGGCCCGGTGGCGCAGTGGTTAAGTTCACATGTTCCGCTTCTCAGCGGCCCGGGTTCGAAGGTTTGGATCCCGGGTGCAGACATGGCACCACTTGGCAGGCCGTGCTGTGGTAGGCATCCCACATATAAAGTAGAGGAAGATGGGCACAGATGTGAGCTCAGGGCCAGTCTTCCTCAGCAAAAAGAGGAGGACTGGCAGTAGTTAGCTCAGGGCTAATCTTCCTCAAAAAAACAAACAAACAAACAAACAAACAAAAAACCAAATCCCCCTACCTAGTTCTTCTTCAAATAACATTTTTTAAAAATTCTGATTGGTCCTTTGTTCTTCCATATAAATATTAGGATAAGCTTATCAAGTTTCCCTAAAAAAATAAAAAGATACTCTATAGGGATTTTTTTCTGGAATTGAATTGAATTTATAGACTAATTTAGGGAGAGCTCACATCTTTGTAATGTTGAGTCTTACCATCCATGAACATGGTATAATTCTCAAGTTATTCACATCTACTTTCATATTCTTTAGTAGTGTTTCCATATTTTCTCTATCAAGATCTTGCATGTTTTTGGTAGATTTATTTCTACTGCTTATAGGTTTTATTGCTATAGTTAATGGGTACTTTTTTCTACTGCATTATTACCGGTTTCTAGGCTTGCTATTGATATCTGGGTTTGGGTTTTTTTTTGCCTCTAAAAAAATTTTTTTATGCTTTTTGGTGAGGAACAATGGCCCTGAGCTAACATCTGTTGCCAATCTTCCTCTTTCTTTTTCCTTCTTCCCTGTAGCCCCAGTCCAGAGTTGTAAGTCATTCGAGTTCTTCTATGTGGGACACTGCCACAGCATGGCTGGATGATAGGCATGTAGGTCCACACTCAGGATCTGAACCAGCAGACCCCAGGCTGCCGAAGTAGAGGGTGCGCACTTAACCACTCATTCATGGGGTCGGCCCCTGATAGCTGTATATTAATTTTGTATCTGGCAACCTTCCTAAAGTTTCTTATTAGCTCTAATAATTTATCCAAGACTTTCTGGAATAGTCTCTATAGATAATTATATGCCTGCCAATAAGGACAGTTTTATTTCATCTGTTTCCATTTTTCATCTTATTGCTTGTGTTTGTCCTAACACATGGGCAAGGATCTCCCATAAAGTGTGGAATAGAAACCACGATAGCAGGCATCATCGACTGAATGGAAATGCTGCTAAAATTTCACATTAAGAATGATGTTTAGTGTAGAAGTTTGACAGGTACTTTTTAATTCCAATTTGCTAAATTTTTTATTATAAATGAGTGCTAAATTTTATTAAATGTTTACTCCGTATTCGTATGTTTTTTCCTCTTAATCTGTGTATTAGTTTCCTAGGGCTGCTGTAACAAAGGACCACAAACTGAGTGACTTAAACAATAGAAATTTATTGTCTCACATTCTGGAGGCTAGATATCCGAAATTAAGATGAACAGGGCCACGTTCCCTCTGAAACCCGTAAGGGAGCGATGCGTATTTGCTTCTGCCTACCTTCTGGTGGCCCCAGGCATTCCTTGGCTTGTGGCAGCATATCCCCAATCTCTGCCTCCATCTTTGCATGGTCATCTTCTTCCTGTGTGTTTCTGTGTCTTCACAAAGAATTCTCTCCTCATATAATGTTTTCTTACAAGGGCACTAGCCATCTTGGATTAAGAACCCACCCTACTACTCTAGGATGACCTCATCTTAACGAATTACATCTGCAACAACCCTATTTCCAAATAAGGTACTGAAGGTTAGGACTTCAACATATCTTTTTGAGGGGAACACAATTCAATCCATAATAATTTGTTAAAATGCTCTACTACATTAATAGATTTTTTGGATGTTGAATGATCTCTGCATTCCTGAAATACTCTAACCCAGTCCTTACCTTTATTTTTCTACTTATTCATAGACTAAAAAGGTAAATTTTCTGGTTTTTCAATTCTCCAGTAATTCTAGGTTGAACTGTGTATCCCCTCAAAATCCACGTCTACCTGGAACCTCATAATGTAACCTTATTTGGAAATAGCATCGTTCCAGCTATAACTGCTTGAGATGAGATGCTGGATTAGGGGGAGCCCTAAAATCCAATGACTGGTATTCTTATAAAAAGAGGAGAGGACACACAAATACCCACAGGAAAGAGAGCTTTGTGAAGAGAGAGATAGAGATTGGCATGATTCAGCTCTAAACCAAGGAACACCTGGAGCCACCAGAAGCTGGAGGAGGGAAGGAAGGCTTCTCCTCTAGAGCCTTCAGAGGGAGCAAGGCCCTGCCCACAGCTTGACTTCTGACCTCCTGTCTCCAGAACTGAGCGAATACATTTCAGTTGTTTCTAAGTCACCCAGTTTATGGTACTTTGTTGCAGTAGCCCCAGGAAGTTAACACAAAATGCATGTAATTGCCAACATTCAACTGTTTTTGACCAATAAAAATAGTAATTTCAAATAGTTGACCTAAAATCTTTATTTATTTATTTACTTATTTTTTGAGGAAGATTAGCCCTGAGCTAACATCTGCTGCCAATCCTCCTCTTTTTGCTGAGGAAGACTGGCCCTGAGCTAACATCTGTGCCCATCTTCCTCTACTTTATATGTGGGACACCTACCACAGCATGGCGTGCCAAACGGTGCCATGTCCACACCTGGGATACGAGCCGGAGAACCCTCGGCCGCCGAAGCAGAACGTGCGAACATAACCGCTGGGCCACGGGGCCGGCCCCCAAAATCTCGACTTAAAATGAATAGGTGAAAGGGAAAAATATTTATTTCTGTATTAACAGAAGCTGTTGCTATTTAAAAGCTGTCATTTTGTTTCAGTGGACATTTTTGTTTGCCAGCCTGTTACATAATTTCCCTTCTGTTTATTCATTATTCTATTCGTAATACTCCTTCTACTCACTCAATGGCTTTCTCTGGTAATAGCTCCCCAACTTTTCTTAAGAGGATCACCCCTTCACCTCTTTGGGTTGTGATAATTTGGGAGATATTGACTCAAGTAATCACTCCAGAGGCTGACCTGTGACCTAGACCTGACAAATCAGAGCACTGCATTCCCATGGCCAGTTACTGGTTTTGGGATGGACACATCAAGCAAGGCAAGTGAAGGAGGTTCAATCAAAGTGAATCTTAGCATTTTTATTGGAGCAACTGGACAAGAAGACCACTCTTGCACAGGTGTGAGGATGGGAGCCTGTGGCTAACTGTAGCTGTTTTGCCACTGTGAGGAGAGAGCCTACATGTAAAAGGACCAACACTGAGGAAGGCAGAGCAGAGAAAGAGAGAAAGGCCAGAAGATCCCATGGACATTGTTTTATTCCCCACACCAGAAGTTGGTCATTTTTTTTCTGTAAAGGGCCAGACAGGAAATATTTTAGCATTTGTGAGTGTGTGAAATTGTGATTTATAATAAATACATATTTTGGACTTCATCCATGGTTCCTGGCTCATAGCTCCCCAAACCCTTGGAATTTCCTAAGCAATAAGAGCAATGGGAGCCTCTTTCGTTATATTTGGTCTTTTGTCCTCAGTTCCTGAAATGCTCAGAGCCTTAAAGGTGAAATGGGTGTCTTGTTATTCATAAGAAGTCCCTTTCAACCATAACTGTGTTTATGTTAACGAGGTGACTTTTGGAAATCCTCTAAAGATTGGGGGGGGGGGGGTGTGGACTGGTTGCCAGGGAAACCAACCATTCTATTAGATCAGACTAATTAGATGAGATTATATTAGAGCGTTGGAATTTTCAGTCCCAAGTCTTGACCTCTGGGGAGGGGAGAGAGGCTGGAGGTTGAATAAATCACCGATGGCCAATGACTTAATCAATCATGCCTATGCAGTGAACCCTATGTAAAAACCCAAAAAGACAGGTTTGAAGAACTTCCAGGTTGGCGAACCAGAATGCATCCAAGCTACACAGGGACAGATCCTCCCGCGTGGGAGCCGCCGTCCTGTGTGTCTCTTTATCTAGCTGTTAACTCATATCCTTTAATATCCTTTGTAATAAACCAATAATCTAGTAAGTAAAGTGGTTTCCCGAGTTCTGTGAACCACACTAGCAAACTAATCAAACCCAAGGAGGGGGTTGTGGGAACTTCTGATCATAGCCAGTCAGTCAGAAGCACAGCTACCAACCTGGACTGGCATCTGAAGTGGAGCAGACTTGCGGGACTGAGCCCTTAACCTATGGAGTCAGATGCTATCTCCAGATAACTAATGTCAGAATTGAGTTGAATCAGTGTTGGAGAATCGCTAGGTGTGGGGTAAAACTCACACATGGTGGTGGGCTATAGATCTCGCTCACAACTACTCGATTCCACTATATCACTCAATTCTGCCACTGTAGCACAAAAGCAGCCACAGACAAGATGAGAAGGAATGGGCATGGGTGTGTTCCAATAAAGCTTTATTTACAAAAACAGCTACAGGCCACCTTTTGCCAACTCCAGCCCCAGAACCAGCCATGCCTTAAGCTTGGACTTTTCAGTTACTCAAACCAATGAATGCCCTTTTCCTTAAGCCAATTTGAGTTGGCTTACCCTTTACTTGTAAACAGAGAATCCCAATTTATAAGTGACTTCTGAAGACTCTGAAGTTTTGGGGGTAACTTCCATCTTAATTACTAGAGCAACTTTTCTTTGAAAATCTACTCCTAACCCTGAAAGCAAACAAAGTCTGTTTCATAGAGGAATGATTAATTGATGTCCAAGTCATTGCCAATTCTTTTCCAGACATAAAACTGCTATTTAAACACTTTAATTCTATTCTTAGAAGTTTTAGTAATTCGTTGGGGGAAAACACAGACTTTTTTTTTTAGCTCAAGTTTCAATAAGAATTTGCTTTCCAGGCAATCTGTAGAAGTTCTAAGTGAGCATCAGTATTGTTAAGAGTCACAAACGGTAGTCCGTGTGTACCAATTTATTTAAACAGGTTTCTAACTGAGAGTTGATAGGGAGTGGGAGGATGTTTAACAGTGAAAGCAAAATAGAAAATTATCTTCTCCTGACTGGAGAGACTTGGGCGCTGCCTTTGACAAGGGGAAGGAGCAACAGAGGACCTCTGAAGGGAAAGGCTGAGAGCTGTGGAGAATGACATCAGCAGCAGGCTATGTCCAACAGCGGTCACAAGATTATTCCCTAAAGTGAAATACCCAAAATTGGCAGCTGAATTCCTAGTGCTATATACTCCAGTCCTGAAAAGGAGGATACAATTTCAAGATAGGATTAAGAGTGAGTTTAAGGGGCTTAATGGAAGGACTCCAATAGAGGAAAAGGAAAAGGAAATTCACATACACACACACAGAGAGAACAACTGGGAGCAAACGTATGGTTCACACACACACACACACACAAACAACTAGGGAACACATGTACGGCAGGGAAGAGACAGAGAACAATCAAGAATGGCCCTGGGGTCAGCCCCATGGCTGAGTGGTTAAGTTCGCACACTCTGCTTCGGGGTTTTGCTGGTTCAGATCCTGGGCACGAACATAGCACCGCTCATCAGGCCACGTTGAGGTGGCGTCCCACATGTCACAACTAGAAGGACCCACAACTAGAATATACAACTATGTACTGAGGGGATCTGGGGAGAAAAAGCAGAAAACAAAACAAAAGAAAAAGAATGGCCCTAAAGTTTATGGCCTGAGTACTGGCAAAATGGAGCTGCCATGTATTGAAATGGGGAAGAGGAGGAGAGGGGCAGGTTGTGAGAGCTGGTGTCTGGAGCTCAATTGTGGACATATTAAGATTAACACGTCCTGCTATTCATCCAATAAGAGATAAAGAGTAGGCAGCTGAATATATGAGTAGAGTTGAGGAAATAGATCTAGGCTAGGGATATAAGATGGGCAATCATCAGCATATAGATGGTGTTTAAAGTCATGAGATTAGATGTGATTACCAAAGGAGACTGGCTGCTTAGACTAGAATGAGTCCCTGGCATTCCAACATTTAGAGGGCAGGGAGATGATGAGGAATAAGCAAAGGTACCTGGAAGGAAAGCCAGAAAGAAAGGAAGAAACACATATCCTGTAACTGAAGAAAGTGCTTCAAGGAAGAAGGGATGATCAATTGTGTTAGTTTTGTAGTAAGACGAGGACCAAGAGTTGACCACCAGACTTAGTGGGATATGTGTGTGTGTTAGAGTGGATTTAAGGGAGAATGGGATACAGAAACCATGGGAAAAAAGTACACACAACTCATTTCAAAGAGTTTTACTGTAAAGAGAGAATAAGCAAGGAGGTGGAAGTAAGGGGAAGTGGGATCAAGACCAAAAAATCAAAAAATAGCTGAAGAAAGAAGTTTCCAATGAAGCAAGAAGGGATGAGATTAAGAACACAACTAAAACGGTTACCCTTAGAAAGGATCAGTGAGCGGTGGGAGGAGAGGGTACCCTCTTTGCAACCAGAAGAGAGAATGAAAACGTGTACAGATAGCTCAGAGAAGGGGCTGTTCAGATGGAAGCTCATTTCAGATGCCTTTGATCTCTATGTAAAATATAATTATTTGTGAAAATGATGAGGATGGGGAAAACGGAGTAGAATTACAGTAGTTAATATAAAAGTGTATATCTGACTTTAATCTACTCTGATTTATACTTTTCACTTAAATCATACAAGTATCACAGCACAAGCTGAGCTTGAACCACAGCAGATACTCAATAAATATTCAGTGGGTTTCTATTAGTGAAACTGTTTCATTGATAGACTATAGCAGCTGACAGGCAGAAGGTGCCATTTTTCTTTAACCTGCCCATCTATGGCTGAATAAGTTTGTTCTTTGCTCTTGTAAGGAAGCAGGGCTCTCATAAATAAGGCAACTGATTTTGGTTTTGGTTTCTGTACTCTTATTTACTCATTGTTTTTAAGCCCCACAACTGCCCTTTTATATTCTCCTCTATTCTGATGAGGCCGAGAGTCTGCAGACAACATTACCCAGCATCTCTCATCAGCTGGCTTCCTGTAAGATACGCTGAATGGGTCAGTAGTGGGAGATCAGAAGACCAAAGAAAGAGGGAAATTTCCTGCTGCTAGCTCTGGTGATTGCTGGAGTAGCAGCAGAATGGACCACAGCAGCTCTGGCAGATGCAGAATCTTTTTGGTGGTTCCACCTCTGATGGAGGTGGCACCTCTTCAGCGGATCCAAGACTGACCATGTCTCCAACAGTGTGGCACTAGGTACAGGCTCAACGGCTCCAGCTTCAAGGGGCATTGCAAATTGTGATCTCTGAGTATCATTTCCTTCTTTCTCTTTGTTTCTCTAGACCCCAGCCTCATTTGTGCTCCTCCAGGCCTTCCCACACCGTTGTAATTTCCTGTATTAAATGATCTCTGTCTGGAATATCTAGAATGGCTTCTGTTTTCTGAATAGGACTCTTACTACATAATCGTGGTGACAGAAAAGGTCCCAGGAAATAGACTCTGCAAAATAAAATTTTGGGAATGGTTTGCTGATTTTCTGAGCTTGAAGAGAGTGATGGCCTTATTGCCAATGGAAAATGGAAATACTGGTAATCAGTGTCACATAGCAGCATTATGATTACTTACCTTATCACCAGAGTTTGCTTAGGATGAATTCCTATTGAAGGCAAAGCTTTGGGAGACCAAGTGGCTGCTGCAATGGACCATCGTGATAGTAACGATGACTACAAGGACTCGGGAGGCTAGCTGCTTCTGATTGTGCTGCAGCACTTAGAGAAAGGAGACGACAAGCTCCAGGCTTTAAACTCTCAGCTCAAGTCACCATCAGAGAACCGAGAACTTTGACGGTGGCCCTAAAGGAACCTCTTTGTGAAGTCACAGTGTGGATATAGTAAAAAATTAGACTCCAAATGTAATTGCGTGGGTTGCAAGATTACAGCATAAGTGGATTTTACATCCTGACCGCATCTCTTGTGTGAAGGAGAGCCTGAGATGTGGACTATGAATATTTGAATAGTTTCAGACAATCTGAGAACCTCACACCTCTAAATTCTCATGAGCCTCCCTTGCCAGAGGAGCAGCCTCTCCTTCTTTGTCTGGGGAGACTAGCTTTCCTCTTCTTGAAGGCTCTGTAATAACTCACCTAAGACAATTACCCTGCAAGGGGAGGCCAATTTCCCTCCAGACACACGTCACCACCCCTCATTGCTGTGAGACTATAACCAGAGTCAGATCCCAGTATTTTCCAGGGGGGAAAATGCAAAAATATCATGCAAGAGGAGATAATTTATACATCAAAATTAGATTTTTCTAATTTACCTTGGCACAAACATGAGAATATGTTTGGTAATGGATTCTGATGGATAGAATGCTGAAATAGGCTGGGTTTACTGATACGGGTGCGCTGACCAGACATTCTGGATTTTATGTGTCAGTTTAATTGGGAATGGCTCTAAAAAGTTGTTTCACTGGCTGACTGTAACTTGAACTCAAGGGTAGAAAATATTCAATGAGGTTGAGATGTCAGAACTTCTGGTATAATGTGGAGGAAAAAACTCACATGTCCAGAGGACACTTCCTTCACTGAGATGCTGTGGCTCTCATCTGTAGGATGGGGATGACAAAGGCAGATGTCCTCACTAAAATGGGGATGACGAGATCCCCACATGGCAAAGGCCAGGTGACAGTGGTTAAATGCCAGAGACAACTATACACAATTACCATAGGTACAGGAGATGTGCATCTTTGGTGATGGCTAATTGATCGCGTTGTTTCTGGGACTTGTCTAGATGAACATCCAACTAAAGTTTGAAATTGATTGTTTAACCAAAAAACCAACCAACAAACTAAAGCAAAAACAAACAGAAACTCTAGGTCTACTGAGCAGGAATCTGACTTGATTTGTCATATTGGAGCATGAGAGCCTGTCATCCATACCTAAGATCTAAGCCAATTTATGGAACTGAATTTTTATTATTATTATTATTTTTGCTGAGGAAGATTTGCCCTGAGCTAACACCCACTGCCAATCTTCCTCTTTTTGTATGTGAACTGACACCACAACCTGGCCACAGACAGACGAGTGGTGTAGGTCTGCACCCGGGAACCTAACCCAGGCTGCCGAAGCAGAGCACACTGAACTTAACCACTAGGCTACTGGGGCTGGCCCCAGAACTGAATTTCTAGAACCTTTGATTGTGTACACTACCACAAGTACATACTGGAAAATTTCCTTCAAGTCTTCCTCAAAGGGACCTGAAATAATATCCTAGTAAGTCATTACTAAACGAATGTAAATGAAGCCATTTTCTAGGATGAATGAACACTGGGAAAAGGGAAATATCTAGACATTTCAGGGATTGCTAGACATTCATTGTAAATTGCGGCTACTCCCCAGGCACCCAAGACACCACTGGGATCCACCGAAGTAGCGGCTTATCAAGGTCAAGTGACGAATAGAGTTCTGGTCTGAGTCCATCTCACCCTATGGCTATTTCCACAGTTTCTGAAGTACAGGTCCGAAAGTCCTACTTAGCAACAGGCAGAAGCCCCATATTTGCTCCCTGATCATGGTGTGAGGGCTATTATGGTAAAAAGGAACAGACAGAAGTTCTTAACCTCCCCTCTCTACCAGGGTAAACCAAAACCAATATTGCATCTCTCAGGGATATGCAGAGATTAGTTTCCCACCAAAGGCTTCAAAGATATTAGGGTGGTGTTTCCTATCACTTCTGCAATTAATTCGCCTATTTGGCCCCTGCCGCAGGTGGATGGGTCTTAGGAGACTGACTGCAGATTACAGTATACTTAATCAGTTGGTGATTCTCATTGTAGCTGTTGTTCTAGGTATGATCCTTCTATTGAAACAAATCCACATAGAACCTGGCGCTTAGAATACAGCCATTGACCTGGAGAGATGCTTTTGTCTCTATATGGATTAGCAAGACACACGAGCAGCAGTTTGCTTTTGCCTGTCAGGGACAGCAGTTCGTTACAGTGATGACATAATGCTGACTAGACATGATGAGCAGAAAGTAGCAATTATCTTAGACACCTTAGTAAGACAGAGCATGTTAGAAGGTGGCAGATAAACACCATGAAGATTAATGGTCCTGCCTCCTCACTGAAATTTTTAGGGGTCAAATGATCTGGGATATGTTGGGATTAGTCCAATCCAAAGCAAAAGAGAAACTGCTGTACCCTGTACCACCCACCATAAAAAGAGAGACAACAAGTTGTAGGAATCTTTTGATTTTTGAGACAACTATATAGTTCAGTTGGGTGTGCTATTCCAACGTATATACTGAGTAACTCATAAGATGGCCAGTTTTAACAGGCCCAAAGCAAGAAAAGATTCTGCAGAAGGTCCAGGTTGCAGTGAAAACTGCTTTGCTACACAGATCTTATGACATAGTAACTCCAAAGATGTTAGAGGTCTGTGGTAAATAGGGGATGCTGTATGGAGCCTCTGGCAAGTCCAAATAGGGGAATGATAACCCAAATTTGGGAGAAAATCCATGACCTCTTGTATTAGTCAGGGTTCTCCAGAGAAACAGAACCAATAGGATGCACATACATATAAAAAGAGATTAATTATAAGGAATTGGCTCACGTGATTATGGAGAAAAAAAGTCCCAAGATCTGCTGGTTGGCAAGCTAGGGACCCAGGAGAGCTGACGGTGTAGTTCCAGTTAGAAGGCTGGCAAGCTCAAGACCCAGGACAAGTCAATGTTTCAGTTCTGAGTCCAAAGGCAGGAAAAAAAAAATGTCCCAGCTCAATGCAGTCAGGCAGGAGGAAATTTCCTCTTATTCAAGAGAGGGTCAGCCTTTTGTTCTATTCCGGCCTTCGATTAATTGGATGAGGACCACCCGCATTAACAAGCGCTCTTTGCTTTACTCAGTCTATTGATTTAAACATTAAACTTACCCAAATCACTCTCACAGAAACACCCGGAATAATGTTTGACCAAATTACTAGGCACATTGTAGACCAGTCAAGTTGTCACATAAAATTAATCATCATACCTCCCCCGCAGATAGCTATTCTCCTTTTGAAAGAAAGCTTTTGGAATGCTACCAGGCTCTCTTAGAGCTTGATACTGACCACGGGACACCAAGTGGCCACGACTCAGTTGCCTGTCATGGGTGTTACTAGTGCATCAAATGGGACATGTGGGCATGTGCAGCAGCACTCCATCATCAAGAGGAAGTGTGACAAACAAGACTGGACTGAACAGGTCCTGAACCCACAAATAAGTTCATGAGCAGGTGGCACAGTTCCCACAGCACCTATTCCTCGTACACTGCTGCTTTTCCTCAACTCGCACATATGCCCCCATGGTGAGTTCGCTACAACTAGCTGACCGAGGAAGAAAAAGTTAAGGCCTGATTTAGAGATGGTTCTGCACGATATGCTGGCACCAGCTGGAACTGGATGGCTGGAACATCACAGTTCCAATCAGGAGTGTTTCTGGAAGACACTGGGAAGGGAAATCTCCCCACTGGGTATCTGGTTGTCTGCTTTGCATAGAGATAGACACAGGTGTAGATTTTACTCTGATTCAAGGACAATGGCTAACAAGTTGGCCAAATGGTCAAAGATTCAGAAAGAACCAGATAGAAAGATTGGTAGCCAAAAGGCATATGGGGAAGAGGCAGGTGGATATTCCTCTTAGAATGGGAACAGGGTACAAGGTTTTAGTGTCCCATGTGAATACTTAATAAAGGGTACCTAAAGCAGAGGGGGTTCTGAGAAATCAGTTGGACAAGATGACCTGTTCTGTGGATGTCAGCTGACTCTTTCCCTAGCCACCACGAAGCTTGCCATGTACTCCATCACCCAGAAGCAACTTGCCTGTTAAAATGGTAGAATAACCAATTGAATATTCCATCATGGCCCCATCTGAGAGATAAGACCTTGAGAGATTGGGGTGCTGTCCAAATGGATATGGTATGTGCTTTTAACCACTGACCAATATATGACGCTATTTTTCCCCATAGATAGAATACCCACTTCTAGAAATCAAGGGATGAAGGTGGCAGTGCTTCCTTGCACTTTTACCTCTAATAACCCACTCACAGAATTTTTGTTTTCTGTCCCTGCAGAGGTCTTAGCTCCCAAGATAGGAATGCTTGCACCAGGAAAACATTGCATGGTTCCATTAAATTGGATTGTGACTGACCTAAAAGAAGAATTAACAGCACCCATTTTGGTGAGAGGGGAGGATGCCCTTGGTTGTATGAAGGATAGTTGCATTTTGTAAGGTAGACTCACAAACTTGTTGTTTAGAATTTTAAATATGGGAAGAGCGGTGTGTAGATGCCAAGTAGCCAAAAGGGTGGACTATGCTGGTCATTTACCTATTGTCTCTCAGCTCAACACCCGCCACACTCTAGTCTACCCTCTACTGATGGAATCATAACGCAAATGATATTTCCCAGGCTTCCTTCCTTGCAGCTGGCTTCCTATTAGATTTTATCAATAGAAGGCACTAAGTGGAGATTAGAAAAAGGAAAAGAAGTTTCCTGCTTTGGGCAATGGAAATGCCACAGTTGCTGGTGGCTGCTGGCTGTTGGTGTAGTGGCAGCAGGAGTGGGGTGATCTGGGCTCCAATAGCCTTTCCATCCTTTGGGCTTTCTATCACCGATAGAAGTGGTACTTCTTTGGCAGATCCATAACTGAAATTCCAACTGCAGAGCAGCTGGCACAGACTTGTGGCTCCAGCTCAGGGTTACAGAAGCTTCTATCTATGATTAGAATGCTTCTAGCTCCCACTGGCCCCTCTTTTCCCTTTTGCTGTTCCAGCCCTTCTTAAACTTTTGGAACCAATTTCATATTCTAAATTCCCTCTCTTTGAAATACTCAGAGTGCTCTCTTTTCCTGAGTAGACACTGACTGATAATGTTTCCAGCACCACAAATAGATAAATTAGCTTTCTATGAAAAGGATCTATCCTGAGACTTGCCCTTCTGGACAAATGACATATAATCTTCCCTCTCAGCTTCTCGCTTACCTCTTACTTCCTGTAAACAATCGTAGACAATTATAAACTGAATTAATTTTGTTTCTGCTATTGTTGGTGTTCTGTTTTTGTCATTAACTTTTTAAGCAAAGTTTTAAACACTCACCAAAGCAGAAGAGATAATATAAGAAATGCTCATGTACTTGTGACTCAGCTTTAACACTGATCACTTTTGTCAATTTTGTGTCTTCCATCTGCCTCCACTTTTCCCCCCAAGAATATTTAAAAATTGAATCCCAGGCACCAGGTTATTTCACCCACAATCTTTCAGGTGTGCTTCTTACATGAGCCTCCTTGCACTTCTGTCACACAGCTGGACCTCTGTTGTCTTTTGCCTGCACGGCATCCCTTCCGCCTCCTCAGCATGGGATTCCTCTTTCTCTTTGGGAACTGCCTTCTAGAATTTGGAGGTGCTCTTCATCCCTTGGCCTCCATGACCCCATGGGCACATGACCTACACTGGCAGTCTGAGTCCTTCTTTGGGGTGTGTCATGGACGCTAGAGATGAAGGTCTCGCTCCATGAGAACATGGGCCTTAAGAGTCATATAAGCCCAGAACTGCAAAATGTTACCTTCAACAAGTGAGAAAGCCCACCTAGAAATGACGCGAACACAGAAGAAAGCCAGACAAAACTGTTTTAGAGAGAGTCCTGATGACATTATTTTAACTCCTGGTTCCAGCTGTGCCTACAGCCAATGCTCGCTCTGGATTTTTAGTTATGTGAAAAAATAAATTTCCTTTTCTGCTTAAATTTAAGTTGGATTTCTATTATGTGTGACCGAGAGTCATTTATTCCTGATTTGTGACACTCTCACAGCTCCAACTATCGTCCATTCCAGAATACTCTATTTAGCAGGGAGAACACATTTTTATAAAGGGGAACTTCAGCGGAGTGCCATTAAGGTCATCCTATCACTAAAGCAGAGTTTCTCTGTTGTTATACTGCAGGTGTTTCTTCCTTCATACCCTCAAGTCCTGGCATGCCTCCAGGCAAAAGTTTCTTTCAACTTTGCTCATTCAGATAGCTGTGAGTCATTTCTTCTCAGGCTAAATAACTTTTATGATACCTTTCATGAAGTCAGAAGTCTTCCGCTAAACTCTAATTAACAGCCCATCAGTTTTTTGAAGGTGTTTTCCTAGTTCAAGCCGCCGTAAAATATCGATTTTAACCTCCAAAGTAATAATTTCGTTTAGTAACTTCCGCCTGAACACTTGCACACTTGGGATAAGTCATTATGGATGAACATTATTCAGTAGAAAATAAATAATAACAGAAAGTGAGATCCTGGCCTAGAAACACAAACAGATTAGCGAGGCCCCTCAGATTCAGGAACATACAACTTGCTAAGTCAGCTCTCATTAGTGCTAATTGGATTGAACTGGCTGAGCAGTTATTTTTAAAATGCATTAACTACAATTCAGTACTGTATCAAATTTATAAATATGAACATATAGAGAGATGAAGAGCACTATAATAAATTAGTGTTCAAGGAGTTATGTTTATAATGAAGTTTCTTCCATGTTTAATGTAATCCAGGTTCTAGCTAATAGTAGGCTTCAAAATCCCGAACCTCCAAGAAATTATTATATAAAAAAGATGGAATCACTTGGCTAGAGACTGGGGACTGCAGAGTCTCATTATGTGCCCAAAGACCTAGATTTTGCTGAGTCCTTATATGACCATGTCTCCTGAGTACAGACAAACCAGAGATACTATGCTAACAGGGGTAAAATACATTCAGGGTTATGTCAGACAACTTCTGTAGCAAGACATCTGGGAATATTGCTAGAGAATAATCAAATCAATACGCAATCTTTTATTATCATATCCTGTCAGTTAAAATTTAATAATTCCTCTGTTCTCATTTGAAACCTGGTAGTGGGTGATGACTTTACAATTTTTTGCTATTATAAATAATGCTGCAACAAATAACTTTGCACATAGATTACTGAGCATTTGTGAAATAATTTGATTTAGAAATAGACTCGCTAAGTGGGTACTGACAGATTACCTTCCCAAATTGTTATATCAATTTATATCTTCACCAACCGCATACGATAGTGCCCTTTTCCTCCAACACTTTCATTAACTCTGATAATTACCTCTTTAAAATGTTTTCCCATCTACACTTAGGGAAAAATATCAGGAAAATATCAATACTATTATTTAACATTGTCCTGGAAGTACTAGCCAATGAATTAGGCAAGATAATTAAATATGAAGTATGAATATTGGAAAGAATGAAACAGTTACTGCTATTGCAAATATTATATATCTTTAAAATGCAAAAGTAAAATTAGATAACTAAAGTAAAATCTTAGGCTTTTGCCATGTTGGAATAACTAGTACTAGACCTGGCCTTCTGCTATAAACAATTAGAAAACTGGAAAAAACCGTGAAAAAATTGTTTTCAGACAATGAAAACATGCAAAGCGGGACTGTGATCTTTGAGGGAGGGGAACCAAATGAGGTAAGCCTATTATCACTTTGGCTTTCTGGATTGTGACACACGGAGGGGAAATCAAACTGGATTGAGCAGAGTTGGTGTTTAGGAAGGCTGAGGTGTCTGGAAGTTGTGGAGCAAAGCACCAGAGGAGGCAACTAGATAGGCAAAGAGATCAATATATCTGCATAGAGTATTCCAGAGTCTGTGCTGAACACTAATTTGTGCATGGGTAGAGGGAAACTTCAGGAGTCTGGGTAAAGAACTATTGGGGAAAATTCCCAGAGAACACGCAGGGTTGGGAGACAGTTAAGTTTTGAATAGCCAGAATAAAGATTCTTCACTGAACACCCAGGGCATTTAGCAGAGACCCCAGAAGAGTAACACCTTAGTAGTAGGACTAACCTAATTCAACAGTGAAGATCACTCTAGAACTGCCTCAAAGCTCAAAAACAAGCCTCAAATTCATCAAGCTGATCCACTAGCAACTTAACTAACAAGTAAACCAAAATTCAAAAAAGAAAGATAATAAAATTCAGACACACAAAAACACATATTTACAATGTCCATCATTCTACCAAAAATTACTCGACATGTGAAAAAAAAAAGTCACCCTAAAATCAAAAGAAAATTCAGTCAATAGAAATAGACCCAGAAATGAAAGAGCTGCTAGACTTAGCAAAATAGCTGTAGAAACAGTTATTATACATATATTCAAAGATTTAAAGAAAAATACGAACATACTGAGAGAAATAGAAGATATAAAAAATAATCAAACAAAATTTCTAGATCCAAAAAATACAATATGTGAAATTAAAAATTCATTAGATGGGCTTAATAGCAGATTATAGACTGCAGAAAAATAATCCATGAATGTGAAGATATAGCAATGGAAATTTCTAAACTGAAGTTAAAAAAAAAAAGACTGACAAAAAATTAACAGAGACAATGGCATACAGGACAATATCAAGTGGTCTAATATGTTTGTAAGTGAAGTTCCAGAAAAGGAGGGGAGGGCAGAAAAAATATTTGAAGAAAAGAGGAGAAACAGAAATATACGTTTTAAGGTACTTGCACTATATATCAGAGGTTGGCAAACTCTTTTTGTAAAAGGCCAGATAGTAAATATTTTAGGTTTTGCAGGCTAGTGGTCTATGTTGCAACTACTCAACTCTGCCACTGTAGCACAAAATATGCCATAAACAATATGTAAATGAATGGCCATGGTTGTGTTCCAATAAAACTTTATTTGTAGGGGGGCCAGCCCAGTGGCACAGTGGTTAAGCGTGCACATTCCACTTCTCAGTGCCCCGGGTTCGCCGGTTCGGATCCCAGGTGCGGACATGGCACCTCTTGGCACACCATGCTGTGGTAGGCGTCCTACATAAAAAGTAGAGGAAGATGGGCACAGATGTTAGCTCAGGGCCAATCTTCCTCAGCAAAAAGAGGAGGATTTGGCAGTAGTTAGCTCAGGGTTAATCTTCCTTAAAAAAAAAAAAAACATTTATAAAAGCAGGTTGTGATCCACATTTGGCCTGAAGGCAATAGTTTGCCAACCCCTGCTATATCTGAGTGCTATAATATGTGATGAGTTACAAGTGAAATGCATATTGTGATGAAGGAAAATCCATATTGTAACCCTTAGAGCAACCAATAAATATAAAACAAAGAGATTAATAGCCAATAGTGGCAGGGGCTGGCCCCATAGCCGAGTGGTTAGGTTTGCGTGCTCCGCTTTGGCAGCCCAGGGTTTCACCGGTTCAGGTCACAGGTGCGGACATGGCACCACTCATCAGGCCATGCTGAGGTGGCATCCCCCATAGCACAACCAGAGGCACTCACAATTAGAATATACAACTACATACTGGGGGCTTTGGGGAGAAGAAGGAAAAAAAAAAGAAGAAGATTGGCAGCAGTTGTTAGCTTAGGTGCCAATCTTTAAAAAAAAAAAAAGCCAATAGTGAAGACAAAATAGAATACTAAAAATTACTCAATATTCTTTTATTAAAGCAGGATAAGGAAAAGGTGGGAAAAGGACAAAAAACAGATGGCATAAATAGAAAACGAACAGCAAGATAGTACACTTAAATCCAACTCTATTGATAATCATATTAAATGCAAACACTCTGAACACCATTTAAAAAGGAAATTATCAGACTGGATGAAAAGGAAGACTAAAATACACGCTGTCCTAAAGAAATGCACTTTAAATATAAAGATACAAATATGTTAAAAGTAAACAGATGTAAAAAAGTATACCATGAAAACACTAATTGTAAGAGAGATGGAATGGTTATATTAATATTTGATGAAGTAGGCTCAAGACAATATCAGAGCTAAAAAGATATTTTATAATGATAAAAGGATTAATTCATCAAGAAAATATAACGACCATAAGTATGTAGGCACCTAATTACGGAGCTTCAAAATACATAAGCAAAAACTGGCAGAAAAGAAAAGAGAAATACTAAAATTCATAATTATTATTGTATATTTCAACACTCCTCTCTCAGTAATTGTTAGAAGGAATAAATGGAAAAATCAATAAGGATATAAAACACTTGACCAATACTATCAACCCACTGGACCAAACTGACATTTATAGAACACTCTAAACAACAACAAAAAAATACACATTATTTTTAGGTGCATTTCAAATATTCGCCAAGCTAGATCAGAGGCTGGGCCATAAAACAAGTTTTTAATATATTTAAAGGGTTGAAATCACACAGAGCATGTTCTCTGATGGTGTGAAATTAAATTAGAAGTCAAAAGCAAATGAAAATCCCCAAATATTTGGAAATAAAAGATTAAACTTCTAAATAACCTATGTGTAAAAGAAATCACAAGAGATATTAGAAAATGTTTTGAATTGCATGAAAACACAACATATCAAAATTTGTTGTTTGCAGCTAAAGCAACGTTTAGAGGGAAATGTATAGCTTTAAATGCTTATATTAGAAAATGAAAAAGTTCTAAAATCAATGAGTTAAGTTTCTAGCTAAGAAGCTAGAAAAAGGAGATCAAATTAAACCCAACATAAGTAAAAGGAATTAAGTAATAAAGACAAGATCAGAAATGAACGAAATAGAAACCGAGCAAATGACAGAGAAAAATGGATGAAACCAAAAGCTGGTTCTCCACATCAATATCAATAAATTGATCAATAGCAATAAAAGTCATATCAGTATCAATAAAACTGATCAATCTTTAGCTAGATCAATCACAAAAAAAAGAATAAAGACAGAAATTCCCAGTATCAGGAATGAAAGAGGTAACTATCACCATAGATCTTAGAGACACTGAAAAAACATATACAATGTTACCTCAATTAAAAAACCCAGACTATTAGGAACAATTCTATGTCAATAAACTCAACAACTCAGATGAAATGGAAAAATTCCTTAAGAGATATAAATGATCAAAATTGATATAAGTAAAAATAGAAAATCTGAATAGATACGTATCCATTAAAGAAATTGAAAATGTAATTTAAAATCCTGCCCATAAAGAAAACTTCAGGGCCAAATGGCTTCAGCATTAAACTCTATCAGACATTTATTTAAGGAAGACATTATAATATCCGTCCCATACAAACACGCAGAAAACAGAGAAGGAGGAAAACTTCCCAACTCATTTTATGAGGCCAGTATTACTCTGGTACATAAACAAAAGACATTATAAGAAAAGAAAACTACAGGGTAATAGCCCTTGTAAACACAGACACAAAAATCCTTAACATTATATTAGCAAATCAAATATATAAAAGGATAATAACAAGTAAGGTTTATCCCAGGAATGCAAGATAGTTTAACAGTTGAAAATCAATCAGTACAATTCACCGTACTAACAGAACGAATAAGAAAAAAAATATGGTTATCTCAACAGATGCAGAAAAAGCATTTGAAAAATTCAACACCCAGGCATGATAAAAACTCTAGCAAAACAGGAATAGAAGGGAACTCTGTCAGCCTGGTAAAGGGCATCTCTAGAAAGCCTACAGCTAACGTCATACTTAGTAGTGAAAGACAGAACGCTTTCCCCCCTAAGATAGAGAACAGGGCAAAGATTTATGCTCTCACCACTTCTATTCAACATGGTCCTGGAGGTCTTGGTGAGGGCAATAAGAAACGAAAAAGAAGGGGCTGGCCCCGTGGCCGAGTGGTTAAGTTCGTGCGCTCCGCTGCAGGCGGCCCAGTGTTTCGTTGGTTCGAATCCTGGGCACGGACATGGCACTGCTCATCAAACCACGCTGAGGCAGCGTCCCACATGCCACAACTAGAAGGACCCACAACAAAGAATATACAACTATGTACCAGGGGGCTTTGGGGAGAAAAAGGAAAAAAATAAAATCTTTAAAAAAAAAAAAAAAAAGAAACGAAAAAGAAAGAAAAGGCAAAGAGGGTGAAAAGGAAGAAGAAAAACTGTCACTGTTTATAGATGACATGATCGTGCACATAGAAAATCCCAAGAGATCTACAAAGACTCTTCTAGAACTAAAAACTGAATTTAAGAAGGTCATGGGATACAGGGTCAACATATGAAAATCAATTCTATTTCTCTAAGTTAGTAAGGAACAATTGGAAGACGAAATTTAAAAAACAATGCATTCATAAGGATCAAAAACATGAAATACCTGGGGACCGATTTAACAAAATATGTGTAAACTCTGTATACTGAAAACTCCCAAATGGGCTGAGAGAAATACAGAAGACCTAACTAAATGGAGAGACAGGCCGTGTATGTGAATTAGATATGTCACTTCTATCCAAATTGACCTATAAAATCAATGTAATTCCAATCAAAATCCAAACAAGTTTCTTTTTCTAGAAAATACCAGGCTGGGGGCTGGCCCCGTAGCCGAGTGGTTAAGTTCGCGCGCTCCGCTGCAGGCGGCCCAGTGTTTCGTTGGTTCAAATCCTGGACGCGGACATGGTACTGCTCATCAAACCACGCTGAGGCAGCGTCCCACATGCCACAACTAGAAGGACCCAGCACGAAGAATATACAACTATGTACCAGGGGGCTTTGGGGAGAAAAAGGAAAAAAATAAAATCTTTAAAAAAAAAAAGAAATTACCAGGCTGATTCTAAAATTTATAGGACACGCAATGGAACTAGAATAGCCAAAACAATTTTGAAAAAGAAGAATAAAGGGAACTTACCACACCTGAGTTTAAGACTTACTGTAACTACAGTAACCAAGACAGTGTTATATCAATGGAATAGAATAGAGTGTAGTAATAGACACACAAATATATTATCAATCAATTTTTCTAGTCAGGTTCATTTTATCAGGCTTTTGGGTTTGTTTTTTGTGGGATTTTTTTGGTGAGGAAGATTAACCCTGAACTAACATCTGTGCCAATCTTCCTCTATTTTGTATGTTGGGTGCCAGCACAGCATGGCTTGGTGAGCAGTGTGTAGGTCTGCACCCAGGATCTGAACCCACAAACCCCCGGCCACCACAGTGGGGCATGAGAACTTAACCACTACACCAGCGGGCTGGCCCCTTATCAGGTTTGTCTGGACAAAGGTATCACAGTAATTCAATGCAGGAAATAATATTTTCAAACAAATGGTGCCAGAACAACTGAATATCCATTATAGAAAAAAAAAAAAAGAACCCTGACACATACTAATTTTAACTCAAAATAGATCATAGAATTAAATGTAAAAGTTAAATTTCTAGAAGAAAACACAGAAGAAAATCTTCAGGACCTGAGAGTAGGGAAAGACTTCTTAGGACACAAAAAGCATCAACCGTAAAGAAAAATTTGACAAATTCTGCTCTTTGAAAGATACTATTAAGGAAATGAAAAGCCAAGCCATGAACTAGGGTAAAATATTTGCTATATATATCTACAAAAGACTTGTATCCAGAATATATAAAGAACTCAAAACAACCCAATAATAGGACAAACAAACCACTGGCAAACAATTTGAACAGATATTTCACAACAGAAGATATACAAATTAGCACATGAAAAGATGTTCAACATTATTAGTCATCCAGGAAATGCAAATTAAAACCACAATGAAATGTTATTACATATCCACTATAATGGCTAAAACTAAAAAGACTGACAGTACCAAGTGTTGACAAGGATGTGTAGAAACTGGATCTCGGGGCTGGTCCCGTGGCCAAGTGGTTAAGTTCGCATGCTCCACTGCAGGTGGCCCAGTGTTTCATTGGTTCGAATCCTGGGCGTGGACATGGCACTGCTCATCAAACTACACTGAGGCAGCGTCCCACATGCCACAACTAGAAGGACCCACAACGAAGAATATACAACTATGTACCAGGGGGCTTTGGGGAGAAAAAGGAAAAAAATAAAATCTTTAAAAAAAAAAAAAAAACAGAAACTGGATCTCATCCATTGCTGGTGGGAATGTAAAATGGTACAATCCATAGCTTTGGAAAATTGTTTAGTAGTTCCAATAAAGTTAAATCTACCCTATCACCCAGTACAAGTCTTTTTGTACAAGAATTTTCATAGCAGCTTCTTTCATACCAGCTCCAAACTGGAAAGAAAATGTCCATCAACTGGTGAATAAATTGTGGGGCATCCATAACATGGAGCAGTACTGAGCAATACAAAGGAACAAACCTCTGACACACGCAATGACATGAATGAATCTCAAAAGCTTTAGCCCCAAAAAAAGAAGCCAGACACAAAAGAATACATATTGTGTGATTCCAGTTATATGAAATTCTAGAACAGGCAAAACTAATCTACAGTGACAGAAAGGAGATTAGTAATTGCCCGAGGCTGGGAATAGGGATGGGGGTTACTACAAAAAGGCATAAGAAAAAAAAAAAAAGGAAATTTGGGTGATAGAAGTGTTCTATCTTATTTATGGTGATACACATGAAGACATATCAAAGTGCACTGAACTGTACACTTAAAATGGGTGCATTTTATTGTATGTAAATTATACCTTAATAAAGTCAATTAAATAAAACACCTAGAAACAACAGAATTTGGTATTATAGCCAGTTCTAAAATTAATACACAAAAATGAATAGCTAGTCAGCAGATACAGTCAAAGATCCCTTTTACAAAAAATAGTTGAAATTAAATATTTTAATACGAAATATGCAGGAACTTTATAAAGAAAATGATAAAAATCTACTGGGAATCATAAAAGAACACTTGAGTAAACAGACTACTGTATGAGCTTCCTCACTGGTCTCTGCTTTCACAGAGGGATCTATTCAAATGTAAGTCAGACCACATGATTCCTCTACACAAAACCTCCAATGGCTTCCACCTCACTTGGAAAGAAATCCAAAATCTTTACCCTGGTCTAAAAGGGTTGCAAGATCTCCTTTCCTCCCCTCTCCCTGACCCCAGCTCTAACCTCACTAGTTTTGTTTTGTTTTTGTTTTTGTTTAGGAAGATTAGCCCTGAGCTAACATCTACAACCAATCCTCCTCTTTTTGCTGAGGAAGACTGGCCCTGAGCTAACATCAGTGCCCATCTTCCTCTACTTTATATGTGGGATGCCTGCCACAGCATGGCTTGCCAAGCGGTGCCATGTCCGCACTGGGATCCGAACCAGTGAACCCCAGGTAGCCGAAGTGGAACGTGAGAACTTAACCGCTGTACCACCGGGCCAGCCCCTAACCTCACTAGTTTTGAAGTTTCCCACAGCACCAAACTCACCCCTGATGGCCCCTGCGTCAGGAACACTTCTCACCCAGGTCTTCAGATAACTTATTCCCCAACTTTATACAAGTCTTTGCTTCCATGTCACTTCATCAGAGGTTATCTTGACAACCTCATGGTTAACATGGGAAGTTTTAGTTGATCCCCATAACTCAATAGCTATTGTCATAGAAACTATGTCATATGAGGCATCATTTAGAAATCGAGGAAAAGGATTAAAAGGAAACATGATAGTTCTCTTCCATACTGCAGGGCAGTTTTGTGGAAGAGGAAGGAGAATTACTCTTTTAGTAGCTTCAGTAGACTAGTCCTCTGGCCTGAGCATTAGCATGTAAGCTCCACAAAGGCCGTGACTCTGTTTTGCTCACCTCAGCATTCCTAGTACAGAGCATAATGTCTGGCACATGTGCTCAATCACTATTTGTTGAATGAATGTTCAGCGTGATTCTGAAAAGCAAAATGGACCAACGGACTGGACTAAAGGGAGACGGATGTTAGCTCAAAATAAAGAACAGCTTTTTATTTTATTTATTTCATTTTATTGTTATTATTATTATTATTTTAAAGATTTTATTTTTTCCTTTTTCTCCCCAAAGCCCCCCAGTACATAGTTGTATATTCTTCGTTGTGGGTCCTTCTAGTTGTGGCATGTGGGACGCTGCCTCAGTGTGGTTTGATGAGCAGTGCCATGTCCGCACCCAGGATTCGAACCAACGAAACACTGGGCCGCCTGCAGCGGAGCGCGCAAACTTAACCACTCGGCCACGGGGCCAGCCCCTATTGTTATTATTTTTAAAGATTTTATTTTTTCCTTTTTCTTCCCAAAGTCCTCCAGTACATAGTTGTATATTTTTAGTTGTGGGTCCCTCTAGTTGTGGCATGTGGAATGCGGCCTCAGCATGACTTGATGAGCGGTGCCATGTCCGCACCCAGGATCCAAACCATTGAAATCCTGGGCCGCCAAAGCGGAGGGCATGAACTTAACCACTCAGCCATGGGGATGGCCCCAAGGACAGCTTTTTAAAAATGAGAACCTAATGGGATTTTTTGAGTTCAGCCGCCCTTCACATGTATACGCAAGCAAACTAAGGTTTGGTAAGTTGTAAGTCAACAGTTATCACAGTGCTGCCTCAATTCATTAGTGGGTTCTGAAATCAGGTTAGTGGGCCACAACTAGGATTTTAAAGAACACAAAATAAAATTTAAAATTTGAAATATTAGAGCTTATATTGCAAGTATAAGAATTTTTGCATGATTTTTTGTTTCAGATAAAGAGAGAGATTAACATGCAGAATCACAGGTATGTTTGTATTGGGTCATGAGGTAAAATGTATTTCTTACTGTGAGTTTTGGTAAAAAAAA
Organism: Equus caballus; assembly: GCF_041296265.1. Classification (NCBI taxonomy): domain Eukaryota; kingdom Metazoa; phylum Chordata; class Mammalia; order Perissodactyla; family Equidae; genus Equus; species Equus caballus. Next base: position 24,330,183 of record NC_091685.1, read on the forward strand.
AAAATTGGGAAATACTGAGTCAAGCTGGTCAACAGCAGAATAAGCCCCCTCGCAAAGTAACAAGTTCTATGTTGCTGTCGCAGCAGAGGCAGAATGTCACTGATTTAGGGTGACTGCACTCGGGGAGCGGTGGACTGGATCTCTGAGGACTGTTCCAACTTCTACACTTATAAACTATTTTGTTGTAATTAAATATTATACTATATACGTTCATGTTTCTTACAATAAGATCCTGAAATAAATCAAGTTATAAGATGTCAGTATAAGTTTTTTTTTCATTCTCAAAATGATAGAAACTATTGGTTTCACTGTACGTGTCAACTGTTTTAGGTATATTTTGCTGTTGAACATGCGTACTTATGATATATTTAGCCTTTTCTGGATGTGAAGAGATTATAGACAGAGGAATGCATCCTCTTTCCTAAAGAAGTATAGGCCAAAGGCCTGGGTGGGTTAGGGGATTTGTCAGATATATCTGGCAAACAGCAAATAAAGAAAGATTTTCATTTTGCTTCTGAATAATTCTGTTGAAAACAGGCACTTTGCCTCATTTACTTAGACATCTGTGTTGCATTTCCACTTAGCTAACAGAGCTCCAGCCTTAAAGGGGCCAAAGGGTATTATGGTTGCATCACAGTTTATAAAATAAAAATTCTAACATACCAATCATACTAAAAAAGCAGTAAAGATTCTGGCACTGTGATGGAGTAGGCATGGTAAAATCCCATTTGTCTAGAATTCTTAGGGATGAATCATTCTGGTAGCACCATTTTCTAGGGAGTGAAAACCTACTTAAAGCAATAAAGTCCTTTGCAGCCCTAAGCTAAAGAAGTTACAGAGGAGGTCACCAAGACAGAAGAGGAAGCGCCTGACTTTCCGTCCTCCTACAGGTGCACAAAATAGACAGCTACATGTGGGTCAATTCCCCCAACAGAAATCCAGAAACGAGTTAGTGACTCCATATTGGACGACTCTCCCGGAGGAACAAAGGATTTGGACCACACATCTCGCACTCCAACTTTTAAGTCTGCCATCCAAGGATTGGGCCCCCCAAATCAGCCCCAAAGAGCTGGTGAACACTTCCCCCTCTGTCTCCCTCTAGCTCACTCCACTAATAAAACCAAGTTGCAAGTTTCCCCTGGAAGGAGCTTGTCCACACATCTAGCACCCCAACTTTTCTGGCTGCCACCTGAAGGAGGGGCCCCCAAATCTCCTAGCTCTGATGGTCAAAGGGGCTTGCATGCGTGAGTCCCACAGGATTCTACTAAACAAAGAAGCAGTTTTTAAACAGGCACTCAGCACTTCCCTTGCGTCCCTACCCCCCAGGCCCAGTGCAGAGGGAGCAGGAAAAACCCCCATCTCCCAGTTTCTCCCTGGAAGGGATTTGACTTCACACTTTCCCAGCTGCTGCCTGAGGGTCCAGCTTCTAATCAGCATGTGGGTGCTGCCTGGAATCCTCCCAGCAGCCTGAAAGAGCTGGTGGGCACAGCCCTCACCTTCTCCCCTGGCTTGCTACAATAGAAAAACCAAGTTTCCAGCTTCTCCCTAGAAGGAGCTTGTCCACATATCTAGCACTCCAACTTTCACGGCTGCCTGAAGGTCAGGCTTCCAATTAGTCCGCATGGGGAGCTGAAGGGGCAGGCAAATTAGTAGTCCTCTGGGAGCCCGAACAGGTGTGTGGGCATTCTCATGCCTTTGGGACATTGATGGGTCTTGGCACACCCTAATCTCCTGGGAGCCACTAAGAAGAAAGGCGGCAGCATAGACAAACACAAAGGTTTGAGAAGCAGTCGGGAGCTTGGGCTCACCTCCCATTCTTAAACTATATGGCAGTTCCCAGGCATGCTATACTCTTCATGCTGCCAAGCTTTTATACACATTGTTCCATCCTTCTCGATCTGAGAAACCCTTAGTCCTCCTTTAGAGTCCACTCAAACAGGGCCTTCTTTGGGAAGCTTTCCTTGACTTCCCTGGGCTGACGTTAATTGCTATTTCCCCCACTGCACCTTCTATATGTACTTCATGGCAATCGCTGGATTGCATTTCATCTGCCTGTTTTAATGTATGTTCCCCTGCTACACTATAACATCCGTATGAGCAGAGACCATGTCTATGTGTACGCCCAGGCTTTGTTTAATGTTCGGTACGTCAGAGGCATTCAATAAATGTCTTCACCAGTGTCCTTACTGAACTAACAAAGGCTCTTTATATGACTTTCCCTGTATGTTGCTTCTAAAGTCAAGGTCATTCTGTAATTAATTCAATGAAAACATTTCAATGGCAAACTAAGTTAATATGCTTCGAGTACATCATTCTTTGGAATTTTATCTTGACATGAGGCTCAAGCTGCTTAGCTATCTTCCTTTTTGGTGTCTCCATTGTATCCTGTACATAATTTACTGTGACACCTGTAACACTAATGTTTGTGTCTGTCTTCTCCTGTAAGCTCTTTGAAGGCAGGAGGAGTCATACCCATTTTCTTTTCTTAGTATCTATTTTATGGCATAGAATCTCGTCTATAATCTGTTCTCAATAAAAGCTTGTTGGTGATAAAATATATCTATTTAAGTCCAAAATCTTCACAGAAGCATTCCAGTAAAGTTAGCAACAGAACAAAAATGCCCACTACTACCACCATTATTTAACACCATTTTGGAGGCATTGGCTAATGCGATTAGACTTAAGAAAGAAATCAGAGAAAGGACTACTGGAAAGTAGGAGGTAAAATTATCATTATTTGCAGATAATATGACTGTATACTTGGAAAATGCAAGAGAATCAACTGCAAAATCACCACAAACAAGAGCAGCATTCACAGGGGGAAGGAGCTCATAGAATATTAGACATCAATAACCTTCATATATACAAAATACCCCACACTAGGTAAGAGATATAATGGAATAAAAGACTCCTGTTTATAATAGCATAAAAAATATAAAATACCTAGGAATAAATTTAACAAGAAATGCACAAGAGTCACATGAAGAAAACAGACACAAAAGAAGACTATGGAAAGCCAAGCCCTTTGAAAAGGAAGATTCAACATATTAAGATGTCAGCTCTGGGGCTGGCCCCATGGCTGAGTGGTTAAGTTCGCACGCTCCACTGCAGGCGGCCCAGTGTTTCATTGGTTCGAATCCTGGGCGTGGACATGGCACTGCTCATCAAACCCACATGCCACAACTAGAAGGACCCACAACGAAGAATATACAACTATGCACCGGGGGGCTTTGGGGAGAAAAAGGAAAAAAAAAAATCTTTAAAAAAAAAAAAGATGTCAGCTCTTTCTAAGTTATTTTCTTTTCTTTCTTTTTTTAAAGATTGGCATCTGGGCTAACAATTGTTGCCAATCTTTTTTCTGCTTTATCTCCCCAAACCCGCCCTGTACACAGTTGTATATCTTAGTTGCAGGCCCTTCTAGCTGTGGGATGTGGGACGCCGCCTCAACGTGGCCTGACGAGCGGTGCCATGTCCGCACCCAGGATCCGAATCCTGGGCCGAGGCAGCGGAGCGCACAAACTTAACCACTCGGCCATGGAGCCGGCCCCTCTAAGTTATTTTCTAATACAACATGATCATAGTAAAAATACCACCAGGTTATTTTAAGATCAATAAAAGTTGATGCTAAGTTTTTATGGAAAAATAAATAAACAAGGACAACCAGTTAAATTCTGAAAAAGAAGAATAAAGAGAAGGAATTAGCACCAACAGATAAAAAATTATATTTCCTCAAAAATTAAAACTGTGATGCTGGTAACAAAGACCGACCAGTGGAATATATCAGAAAATCCAGAAATATACCCCAATATATGTGGAAATTTAATATATGATGAAACTGTGGTGAAAAGTGGAGCAATTTAATAATGGCACTGTGACAATTTTTAGCCTTCTAGAAAAAAAATTAAGCTCGATTTACACTTCCCACCTTATACCAGGATAAATTCCATACGGATCAAAGACTTAAATATGAAAACAAAAACATAAAAGTTCTAAGAGAGAATATAAACTCAGCATGGAAAAGGCTTTATAACCATGACTCAAAATACAAAAGCCACAAAATGAAAGATTGATACATTTGATTACATAAAGATAAAACAAAATTCTCTATGGCAAAAAAATACCACAAAGGCAAAACACAAATGAAAAATATGGCAAAAATATCTATCAGGGAAAAGGGTAATCTCCCTATACACCAAGCTTCTAAGAAACTGGCAAGAAAAAGAACAATAACCTAAGACAAAATAAGACAAAGGACAGTTCATAGAAAAATACAAATGTCCCTAATCATCTGAAAGGATGTTCAACCTCAGACATAAAAACACAAATGCAAATTATTTTACTTTATTTTATTTTTTCTAGTGAGGAAGACTGGCCTTGAGCTAACATCTACCGTGCACCTTCCTCTTTTTTCTTGAGGAAGACTGTCCCTGAGCTACCATCCGTGCCAATCTTCCTCTACTTTATATGTGGTACACCACCACAGCATGGCTTGATGAGCAGTACGTAGGTCTGTGCCCAGGATCTGAACCCACAAACCCCAGGCCGCCAAAGCTGAGTGCGCAAACCCAACCACTAAACCCCATAAATACAAATTAAAACCACACTGATGTATCGTTTTTCCCCTCTCAAAGTCAGCAAAAATCCCCAAATTTGATAATATTGATAAGACTGGAGAAACAGCCACTCTCAATCATTGCTGGTGGGAGTATAAATTGGTATGACCCCATGGAGGGCAATTTTGGCAATAGTTCTCAAAATTATGAATGCCTATATTCTCTGACCAAGCAATTTCACCTCTGGGAATTTATCCTGCAGGTACACTGGTACATGATCGAAATGACACGTGTACACGGTTATTCACTGCAGCGCTGTTTGCAATAGCAAAGGATTAGAAAAATGACCATCAATGGGGGATAGTTATATGGAAAGATGGCTATGATACATAGCTAATTTTTTAAAAAGCAAGAAATAGAGCATATCTACATATGTAATATAAGGGAAAAAATAATGGAAACTCTGGAAGGATTAACAAGAAATCTAGAACAGTGGTTGCCAGTTAGAGGTGAGGTGGGAGCTGGGAGACAGGAGACAAGGACGGGAGGGAGACTTTACATGGCATACTTTTCAATATTTTGAGTTTTGAGTCATATGAGTATATTTAAAAATAAAATTTTTTAAAGTTTGTCAAACAAGTGGGTGAAATATTAACTATCAGTCTCACATTTAGCCAGATTTAGGTTGTAATTCAAGATTAACATATCTTGGGAGCTCCCAGAGTAATGATATTCTGTGTCTTTACTTAAATCAAGATTCATGTGCAACATGAATAAGTGACAAGTTGACATTCCATTACGAAAAATCAACAGGGTTGTATTTCTTGGGAGAAAGAGAGAAAGAGAACTAACCAAGCTACTTCCAGGTGACCAAATAGCTATTCTATTGCAATTGTCAGTCTGGTTAGTGGCCTGAATGAACACGGTGATGACGGCAGGAATGGAAAGGAAGAAAAAGATGCAAAAGACTTGAATGGGAAATAAATCCATGGGTCTTCATGGCTGATGGGCTATGGAAGGCTAGGGAGATATAAAGAGAACACAGTGATTTTTAAAGCCTAGGTGTATCACTAACAGAAATTAGGAAGTCAGGAGGAAGAACTGGTTTAGAGGAAAGGCGATGACTTTTGTTTTAAGTATTTCGTTTAAGTATGTTTGAGGTGAGTGAGAAATCAGGTAGAGATGGCCACTGGGCCACTGGAAATGCTGATCTGCAGCTCAGAGGGGAAGGCAGACGTGAAGATGCAGATATGGGAGATATCTGCAAGTAGAGATGAGGGGCACAGAGGAAACACGGGCTGCGACGAGACCTGGAGGACCGCCCACAGCTGTGGAGCACGATGGGGAAGAGAAGCCAGTGTCACAGATACGGAATTACAGGGAGACTCAGGAGAGCACCGTGACACGTCAGCCAAGGGTGGGGAGTCTCAAGAAGCAGTGACGGGGTCAACACGGTGAGAAAGGAAAGGGCCACAGGCAACAATGACAGTGGCAACATGCATTGTCTCCTTTAATCCCCCCACACAACAACCTATCAGGTAGGTGGTATTACTAGCCTCATCTTACAGAACAGGGTATTAACCCAGATAGTGAGTCCAAAGCTGCAGGACGTAACTGCTGAGCGATACTCCGTCACCACTGTCGCGGGGAGAGCTGGGAGATCGGAGCTCTGACGGTGGTTCTACCACTAAATTAGCTATCCATCCACGGACCAGTATCTACCCTTCTAGGCTTACTTTCCTTCTCTGCAAATTGAGGGGATTGGTCTAGATAGTCTCCAGCCCTGAGGTAATATGAGTCTTTGATTAAGGTAGAACGGAAGAGATACATACACAAGAGAGGCAATGAATAAAAATGTAGCAATAAGCAAACTGGGAGACGTGGCCAGGAAGATCAGAATGCTGAATGTTTTATAGTGAATTTGCACGTAATAAATCCATTCTCTGCTCTATAAAATCTACAACTGCAAAATTCTACTTTTTATCTATGTATTTAAGTTAGATGTAATATCAAGAATGAAAATTTTTCATACCTGGAAATTACAAATGCTGCTCTTGAAATCCTGCTAAGCCAATTGAATGGAGTGAAAAAGGGAAGATTCCAAGTCAAACACAGTCTGTGTGTGAAGGATTGTCCTGTAGAGAGAGAAAATAGCTATTTACAATGTATTTTTGTAATAAAAGACAGAAACATTGGCTAAGGTACATAATATTTATTATTTTTTTTTTTGAGGAAGATTAGCCCTGAGCTAACTACTGCCAGTCCCTTCCTTTGCTGAGGAAGACTGGCCCTGAGCTAATATCCATGTCCATCTTCCTCTACTTTATACGTGGGACGCCTACCACAGCATGGCGTGCCAAGCGGTCCAAACCCACAAACCCCCGGCCGCCGGCCGAGAAGCGGAACGTGCAAACTTAACGGCTCCGCTACTGGGCCGGGCCCCCATAATATTTATTTAGATAAATTAAACGGGACCACTTATCAGGTATCATTTTTTAGCATGTAAAAATAGTTAATCTGGCACAGATTATTAGTTAATGGACATTTATTTATTTTTAACCTGAACCTCAATATTAAAATCTGCAAGAAGAGGTTTCTGATATTAAAATATATAATGGCAAATTGAAAGCAAACATACTTCTTAACTTTGACAATAACATAGACTTCTTAAGACAACAGCTATTCAAAGGCAGGCTAGCAGATGAGATACCAAGACAGCAACATACGTACTATTTCCCTTTTCCTGCAAGTAGCATCAATATGATTTGCAAGAAAACCAAACAGAATAGCTTTAAAGATTCAACTTGAAAAATTCAACATGTCTTTAAAACTGTATGGTTAAGAAGGAAGTGGGGGGCCGGTCCAGTGGTAGAGGGGTTAAGTTCACACGTTCCGCTTCAGTGGCCTGGGGTTCGCCAGTTTGGGTCCCGGGTGCAGACATGGCACCGCTTGGTAAGCCATGCTGTGGCAGGCATCCCACATATAAAGTAGAGGAAGATGGGCACTGATGTTAGCTCAGGGCCAGTCTTCCTCAGCAAAAAGAGGAGGATTGGCAGCAGGTGTTAGCTCAGGGCTAATCTCCGCCCCCCTAAAAAAAGAAGGAAGTGGGGAAAAAAAATCCTACTATGTATGTGCAGAACACTGCAGTCACCCAATTTTTTATGACTCTTATTCGATTTGCCAAATTGTCCCAGAGTCTACCACAATTTGAAACAGCAGCTGTAACAATTCACTCTTGTTATAAAGAAGTTTCAGTTTCTACTACACGTATTCCAAATTTTTTTAATTACAAAAATAAAAAAAATCTATTCAAGTACTTTTTTCATTGACCATGAAGTTTTGTTAACATAGAAACTGTTAAGGCTGTATGTCAACTGGCAGCGGAAAAATGAATTTGATGCTTTTAAACCAATTCAGTTAAGCTAAGACTTCCCGCCAAAATAATTTTGACTAAATTAATGGAATCACCTTTTCAGATAATGTGTATTTTTTTCTGATTGCACAAGTATTATACACTTATAGAAAATTTAGAAAATATAGGCAAGTGTAAAGAAGAAAACAAGTTGAAATAACTTTTAAATGAGCATCCTGAAAACACCACCAGAGAAAGGAGAACTGCTCAAATATACTTAAATTAGGAAAACAAATGTGTCAACCACCCACTCATAACGCAGTGTGAATTCTGGCAACTTAAATCATTCAAAATCAATAGAGAAAATACCCAAGATGACCTGAATTCTATACTGTATTCTGAGTATTCCATAAAATGTAATGTGATTCCTTCTTTTTTCTTTTTTTTTTTTTAGGAAGATTAGCCTGGAGCTAACAGCTGCTGCCAATCCTCCTCTTCTTGCTGAGGAAGACTGGCTCTGAGCAAACATCCCTGCCCATCTTCCTCTACTTTATATGTGGGGCGCCTGCCACAGCATGGCTTGCCAAGCGGTGCCATGTCCCCACCCGGGATCCGAATCAGCGAACCCTGGGCCACCAAATTGGAACGTGCACACTTAACCCCTGCGCCACTGGGCTGGCCCCTACCAACACTTTTTAAGTATTACATTTAAAGTACAATAAAGAAGAGAATTGGCTATGAAAAGGATTTTAAGAAACACCCGTAATTAAAACAGCAGGATCAAATTTAGGGATAAACTAAGATTTTGTAGTTGCGAAAACAAAATTAGTAATTTTGCTCATCTACCACGTAGCCCCAGTGGCTAGGAGCACACTGGGGAAAGGGTATTCACTTTGATAGCTTCAGCCTCACTGTTTTGACAGTGCTCCCAAGAACTAGAACCATCCAGTGTCCCGGGTCTGTGCAGGGGCAAGCAAGAGCTAATTCCGTGCTTTCTGAACACAGTCTGTGCCTTAAACAGTGTTCACATACGGATGAAATGTCATTGTTAGAGATAACCACCAAGTTCTACCCTAGCAGATATCAGGGTAGATTTGTGTATCAACCCTCAGCAACCTTTCTAACATCCTTCTGGAAAGTTTAAAAGTACGTTTCCCAGACTCCTTTACAGTTAAGTTTCCTCATGGGAAATGGGATCCAACCACCAGACGTTCTTCTGTGAGATTTGGAAAGCAGAAACGAGGCGGAAACCATCTTTCTGCTGTTTGGGCTGTTAATACTGGCAAGCACGTTTATGGAAACATTGGGTTTCTCTGCAGCAGCATTCCAGTGTCCAGAGCCTCACGGCTGTCAAGAGACAAGTTTGCTGGAGACAACCATCACTAGTTGGTGGGTGTTCAGGGGCAGTCTCGGGGCAGCAATTTCTTGACCCTTGAATTATAGCTAACAACGTCATCTGGAACTCAGGCAGTGCCAGTGGTGGCTCCCTGACTCCCTCGCCTGGAAGGCCTGGTTGGCAGTCTGGTTCTGGGAAGCACTTCTGAAGGCCCAGCCTGGAGCCCTCTCCTCCCAGCCCTTCCAATGATTTTGTAAGCACTCAATTCCGTTCAGTAAACACATGAAAACACCAGAGTGGTTTCTCTTTCCTGCAGCGAGATCCAGACAACATATTAGTACATCATTTACCTCAAAATCTAAGCAAAAGGGTGAGTAGTCTGTGAGTGGTAGTGTTGGGCAGTGTGCTCAGGGGTACAGGCCCCGGGATCAGCCTGCCTGGGTAGCAAGGGAAGCTAACGTTCCTGTGCCTCAGTTTCTTCATCTGTAAAATGGGAATAGTAATAATACCTGACAGAGGTGTGGGAGAGAGTAAATGGAAAGAAAATCTAAGTAAAGTACTTACAATAGTGCCTGGCGCATAACAAGCCCTTGATAAATGTTAGCAATCATTATAGTAATAATAATAATCACTATTATTATTATTAATTATGCAGACCCCTTTAAAACACTATTTTAACTGAGAACAAAATGTAAACATTTTAGAATTTTATTACCACACATTTTCTTGTAGCCTGTAGAATGCTAACTTATACAAAGGTGAACACACAAAAAAATCGACTGCTTACATCCTATTTGTGTGATCCCTTCAAACTGCAGTGTACTAGAGGATAGCAAAGCTCTGCTCTAACTAGTCAGCTAGTTGGAGTTACTCTAACTAGTTATGGTAGACCTCACTCTAAGGAAGAATTATTCTTTAGAAGCAATTTTTGCCATTTTTCCATTTCAAAAATGCTACCTCATTAATTATGCTCTATGAACAAGTAATAACGTAACAAATAACAAATAATGTTTGTTATTCAGATTTTTTCAGCCTTATTGAGATGTAACTGACATATAAAATCCTTAGATAAAGATATTTAAAGTCTACATCGTGGTGATTTGACACATTATGAAAGGATTCCCACTGTCTAGTCAATTAACACATCCATCATCTCACATATTTATCTTTTCGTGTGTGTATGAGAACATTGAAGTTCTACTCTTTTAGCAAATTTCAATTATACCATACAGTGTTATCAAGCATAGTCACTATGTTTTACATTATCCTCAGACCTTATCCATCTTGTAGCTGAAAGTTTGTACCCTTTTACCAACCTCTCCCTATTTTCCCCACCCCCAGTGAACCACTGTTCTTCTCTGTTTCTATGAGTTTGACTTTTTTTTTTTTTAGTTTCCACATGTAAGTTGTATCACGCAGTATCTGTCTTTCTCTGTCTGGCTTATTTCACTGAGCATAATGCTCTCAAAGTCCATCCATGTTGTTGCAAATGATAGGATTTCTTTCTTTCTCATGGCTGAATATCGTTCCATTAGTTTATACACATATATCACATCTTCTTTACCCATTCATCCCTTGAGACACTTAGGTTGTTTCGTTATTCAGATTTTTAAAGTGTTATGACAGAGGAGATTTCATGAGAATGGAATCTGTAGTCTGTAAGATTTGTAATCTTATAAATCTTGAAAGTCTAAAATTTTAGTGTTAGGATTAGAATACTATTCTAATGTACATATTAAGAAGGTCTTTGATAAAATTCTGACCTGGTTTGGTTTGCTGGTGTCTTTTTTTTTTTTTTCTTGGTAATTTCAAATATTTACTCAATTCTGACCAATGCAGAAAGTAAAAGGAAAGAGAATCAAATTCACCAATTAGGGGCCAGCCCGGTGGCACAGCGGTTAAGTGCACATGTTCCGCTTTGGCGGCCTAGGGTCCGCCAGTTCGGATCCCGGGTGCGGACATGGCACCGCTCGGCAAGCCATGCTGTGGCAGGTGTCCCATGTATAAAGTAGAGGAAGATGGGCACGGATGTTAGCTCAGGGCCAGTCTTCCTCAGCAAAAAGAGGAGGATTGGCAGCAGATGTTAGCTCAGGGCTAATCTTCCTCAAAAAAAAAAAAAATTCACCAATTAGATAAAAATACACATGACCCTGATCAGGTGGAAAGGTGTACAAGCTGAATGAAATAGAACTCTCCAAAAGTTATTGGGAACTGTTAATGTGATGACTCAAACCACCACCATCACTAGTAAAGTGTTACTCATTAAAGAAAAAATTGGGAAGGAGGCTTAATTAGAGTCGTCCTACTTTATATTTTCATGGGTGGTTCTAATTTTTTTTTTTTGAGGAAGATTAGCCCTGAGCTAACATCTGCCAATCCTCCTCTTTTTGCTGAGGAAGACTTGGCCCTGAGCTAACATCCGTGCCCATCTTCCTCTACTTTATATGTGGGACGCCTACCACAGCATGGCGTGCCAAGTGGTGCCATGTCCGCACCCAGGATCCGAACCGGAGAACCCCGGGCCACTGAGTGGCAGAACGTGCGCGACATTAACGGCTGCACCACTGGGCTGGCCTCTAAATGTTTTGTTTTGATCAGAGAAATCATTCAGAAAGTTCCCCAACTGAATATTTAATGCTACTGGAAATAGGCCTGGACAATAGGCATTTGAAAGAAAAGAGCACTTTTCTTTCTTTTCAGCTAGTTATAAAGTCATAATTTCTCGTCACACAAAATTGGAAAAATATAAAAAATTATTCTTTGGGTTTTGGTTTTTTTACTCTCTTAAAGATGGTATATTTTTGGCTTTTTTTAATTGAGGTTGTATTGGTTTATAACATTGTATAATTTCAGATGTACAGTATTATACATCAGTTAAGTGTCTTCTGATGATGAAAAATACATTGTAGATTTTGGAATAAAGCTTCCCCCAAATATTGTGAAATTGTAAGAACCATAGGTTGCACCTTATCCATCAGCACCAGTGCGAAAGAGGGAACTGAAGCTGATACAAAGGTGTCTGTTACATCTTTGATGTTTCAGATGCTGCTGAGAGCCAGCGACTTGAAGCAGTGGAGGTTTTCTGAAGGGTGACTAAAACAACTGAAAGAAAGCAACTTCACCCTTTGATTCAGTAATTACTTTTACACTGCTATGAATTTCATAAGCCATACATGTTTTCTTTTCCTATTTTTTTAAAGCAAAAATCTTTTATTCTATTTTTTATGAGACGGCAGATATTCAAACTGAAAGGTGAAATATATTCATTCAATATGGATTTATTGGACACCTACTTTGTGCCAGGCTATCACTGGCCCTGGGAATACAAAGATGATGACATGTCAAAGGTCAGTGCTTTCCAACACCTCAATGTCTATCAGGAGAGAGAGAATCAGAGAAAGAGAGAAACAGAAAGGGAGAGAGATGGGCTTTTAAACGAAGTTACAATACAAAGAAGAAAACACTCATAGTAGAAGGGAATTGTAAAAGCAAGCAAACGATTGTATCCACAGCTGTCCAGAAGTTTCCAAAAGGCAGTAACAGTTGAGTTGGGTCTTGAAGGATGAGTAGAAGTTCATACATGAAAAAGAGGACAAAGGGCATTTTAGACAGAGCACCAAGGGCAAAGGCACAGACAGGTATTAAACAGCATGACCTCTTCAGGGATGATAAAAAATTGGGGAAATTTACACAAAGTTACAAGCCAATATGACCTCAATAAAATAATTTTTTAAAAAATTTGGTACATGCCTAGAGACTTAGGGCCCGTGGAGGGACAGTGGAAGATGAAAAGAGAAAAGTATTTAGAAACCAGATCCTGAAGCCCCTCCAACTTTTGTAGGTTCAGGGTACTCTTAAAGGATTTGAAGGGTGGCATGATTATAGGTCTACCAATGACTAGCTGCGTGACTTAGTCAAGTTACTTAACTCTAAGAATCAGTTTCCTTTTTGTAAAATGAGGATAGTGACAGTTAAGAGGAAGTCTGTTAAGAGGATTAAATAAGATAATAGCTAAGATAAATAAGATTAAAAGCAGTAAGAAATAAAGTAAGGCAAATAGCAACGAGCACATAAAGAGGTGTTTAATATCATTAGTCATTAGGGAAATGCAAATCAAAATCACAATGAGATACCACTTCACACCCACTAGGATGGGTAAAATAAACACAGACACACACACACACACACACACACACACAAGAAAATAACAAGTGTTGACCAGGATGTGGAGAAATCAGAATCTTCATGTATTGCTGGTGGGAATGTAAAACAGTGTAGCCATTTAGGAAGAGTCAGGCAGTTCCTGAAACGATTAAAGGCAGAGTTACCACAGGACCCCACAGTTCAGTTCCTAGGTATGTATCCAAGAGAAATGAAAACACGTGTCCCCATAGACACTTGTATACAAATGTTTATAGCAACATTATTCATATTAGCTAAAAGGTGGAAACAACCTCATGTCCATCATGGGAAAATGGATAAATAAAATGTGGTATATCCACACAATGGACTCTTATTCAGCCGTGAAAAGGAAGTACTGGTGCATGCTACAATGTGGATGAACCTTGACAACACTATGCAAAGTGAAAGAAGCCAATCGCAAAAGACCACATACTATATGATTCAATTCATATGAAAGTCCACAAGAGGAAAATCTATAGAAACAAATGAGCGGTTGCCAAGAGCTAGGGAGGAAAGAATGAGGGGAGGGGGAAGGGATGGCGGGAGGTGATAGCTAAAGGGTACAGAGTTTCCTTTCGAGGTGATGAAAATGTTCTAAAATTGACTGTGGTGATAGCTGTACTTAACTATGAATATACTAAAACCATTGAATTGTATGCTTTAAATAGCTGAACTGCATGGTATGTGAATTATATTTTAATAAAGCCGCTCAAAAAACCGGTATATGATTCTCTGAGTCCACTCCCAGATATATACCCAAGACAAATGAAAACCCATGTCCATACAAAAACTTGTACCCAAATGTTCATAGAGGCATTATTCATAGTAACCAAAAAATGTCCCAAACCACATGTCCACCAACTGGTGAATGGATAAGCAACATGCGGTATATCCATACAATAGAACATTATTCAGCCACAAAAAGGAATGAAGTACTGACACATGCTACAGCACGAATGAACCTTAAAAACCTCAAGCTAAATGAAAGAAGCTAGTCACAAAAGACCATATATTTTATCATTTCATTTATACACAATGTCCAGAACAGGCAGGGGATAGAGACAGAGAGTAGATTAGTGGTTGTCAGCAGCCAAGGAGATGCGGGAATGAGGAGTGACAATTAATACCTGGGTACAGGGCTTCTTTATGAAGTGGTGAAAATGTTCTGGAATTAGATAGTGGTGATGGTTGCACAACTTTGTGAATACACTGAAAACAGTGAATTGTACACTTTAAAAGGGTGAATTTTATGGCATATGAGTTATATCTCAATCAAAATAGCTAATATTTGAAAGTTTACTAGGCACTGTACTAAACACTTTACACTCATCTTATTTCAGTCCTAAGATATATACCTAAGATATTACCAGCCTAAGAAGGTAATTGCTGCTGTGATCCACATTGTATAGAAAAGGAAACTGAGGCACAGAGAAATTAAAAGAGAATCTCCAAGATTGTACGAGGAGCAAGAGAACAGATTGGAATTCAGGCTGACTCCTAAGTCTCGCGCTCTTCTGCTGGCTATAATGTAGGCACAATGCCTGGCATGCAGCTAGGGCTCAATAAATATTAGGGATTATCGTGATGATGGTTCAATTTGCATACCTGGAAGAAAACCTGAGACAGCACGGAGGAAGAGAAACGGTGGGAGAGGCAGGGCCAAGGAGACCAATTAAAGCCTTAATGAGATTGTCCAAGGCAGAAATGGTGAGAAACTGAACTATGATAGATTGCGCAGAGAGAGGAAGGAGCAAAAATAGAAACTTTTCCAAGAAAATAGGAACTGTCCTATAGATGGGAGTCATTTACAACTTGATAACATTTACATCTACTGGGTATTAACATAACTTGCACTCATAGTAGTACTCTTGAGTCATCAAGAAAGGTTTAGGTTTAAGGTTATTCTCAAAATACGTGTTTAGGTCACGGAAATGGCTCATAGTTTCAAATTTTCTTCCTGCAATAGATTGGCCTTATAAATTGAAACAGCAAGTTATCCTAATTCATGTGGGACATCCAAAATTCAATCAGAAACACTTTAAATATCTGTAAGATCTAGATATCTACAATAATCCTAAGAATATTAAAGAAATCAAGATCCTCATCAACTTCAAAGACCTTTAAAAAGGTAAATGGAAAAGACAATTACATATTTTAAAAAGCATTAAGTTCAAAAGTCTTTGGGAAAGACAAGTATTTCTATGAGTAGACTGAAGATTTAGGTAACAAGTGTAACTTTAATTAAGGCTGTGCGCTAGAAAACCATCTCTTTTAAAATATATAGTCATTAATCTAGAATTTAGTGTGTCCCATCAGGGTCACCAAAACAAACCTTGTTATTCTCCTTAGCAAAAATCCCTGGGTCAGAAGCAACTTCAGCTAACTGAACGGGAGTTGTATTCTTTCGTGGATAAACATCTTTTAACCCTGGAAAGATTTAGAATTAAGTATAAAAACATTTAAGAGAATCAAAACCATTGTTGGGAAAGTCTCACTGAGAAGATGGCATTTAAGTAAAGTCCAAAGGAGACAATCATGTGAGTATCCCGGGGAAGAGTGTTCCAGGCAGATGGAACAGCAAGTGCAAAGGCTCTGAGATGCAGCAGGCAAGCAGGGTTGGAGGAACACCAGAGAGGGCTGGGAAGAGCAATGAGATGGATTCAGAAAGGAAGGGCAGATTGACAGGGCGGGCAGGACATCATGGGACCAGTTTCTGTAGGGCCTTGTAGACTATCTGGGGGCCTTTGGCTTTTAATCTGAGTAAGATGGGAAGCCACTGACTAATTTCGAGCTAACAAGTGACAAAAACTTCCCTCAAGGGGGATCAAAAAACTTACATCCAATCCTTTAAATATTATAAATGTATAATTATGTCACTGAAAGGGTTAAGCCTATTAGACAGAAATTGTTTTATCTAGAAAATACAATTTAAATGATAGAGGATGAATCAAGGATTACCCTGTCTTACAAAGTTTTTGCTGGGTCCAAATCATTATCAACAGCAGGGCTGGTAATTTCAAGGACATGAGATAAGGTCTAGCAAGGTGCTCTCTTCAACGGTGTCAGAAATTTACCTGACCTGGGAGTCCAGGCACTCGTGATGCCTCCTGCTGACATCTATACAGCCTAACCGACATGTACCCGCTTGGCCAAGGGTTGCAGGTTAAATCCTCACTTTCCATTTACTGCTTGTGTGGCCAGGAAGGTTCCCAAGAAAAAGACATGAGATCCCCGGTGATCACTGAATGGCTCTTGCTCCTGGGCTCCCACAAACCCATCCACACCTGAGGCTTGCGGAAGCTTAGACTGGAGAGGAAGTTTGGGCCTTGGTTCTTCTGATGAAGATTTTGGACTTTTTTTCTGATAAAGCTCAGTTAAGGTTTTCAGAGCAGGGAAGCGATGTGACCGACTTGCTTTGCATAAGACTCCGGAGGTGCCTTTAGGAGGGAATGAAGAGCAAGACCAGGAAGCAAGGCGGTTGGGAGGCTGCCATCGTCCACCTCCTGGCTTAAGGCTTGAACTCGGCGCTTAACGAGTTCCCTCATCTGGAAAGTTCAACAACCATCGGTCTGACTGGGAGGTTGTTTTATGTGAAACAATTCATACAGGCGAAAGCACTCCGTTTACTAAATAAAGTTCTGCAAATATAAACGTTTATTAAGAATAGAAGTAATACTGACGTGTGTGGTTAAAAGCCCACTAGGTGGGAATCTCCCGCTTCCAAACACGTCTTGGACTAAAACTAACGCAATATGTCAATTACATCTCAATTTAAAAAAAAGCAATAATCGAAGGAAAAGACGTCTTTGAAAGATGTGGAGTCTGGCTCCTGGCACAATCGAGAATAAATGAGCGTATCTGAAGGGGAAGGAGCCAAAGCGCTAACTTACAAAAGGGGCCGTCTACACGGGTAGAAGGGGCGCCTGTGCGCTCCTGTCATGAAATAATTATAGCTCAGTATTTGTTCGGTGCAGTTGAGTCCGTCTTCGGTTCTAACGCGGATCTGTCGCATCCTGATACAAAACCGAAGCATGGAGCATGCACCGACAACTCGGACCACTGCCCGGGGAGCCAGCTTCCCGAGGAAGCGTCCGGGGCGGCGGGGGAGAAGCCCGGGGCCCCCCGCCAGCCCGCCCCCCGACGCCCCATTGGGCGGGCCGCCCGTCACTCGCCGCGCAGCCGGAGCCCGAGCCCGAGCCCGGCCGCCGACCCTCCGGGAGCCCGCGGCGCCCGACGGCTGCAGACACGCCCGGCGCCGCCGCCAGGAGACTCCGCGCGCCTTCCCGCCTTTCCCCGCGCCGGGCCGGGCGGGCGGCGAGGCGGGCCATTGTCCGCAGCCCCTCCCGGGGCGCAGGAGGGCCGGGCGGGCGGCGCCGGGGCGCACCGGCTCCGGGACTCCGCGCCACCCCTTCCCCGCGCCCGCCAGCCGCCGCCGCAGCCGCCGCCGCCGCTCGCGCCTCCTTTGTGACCGTCTCCAGCCCCTCGGAGCCGGCGCGCCACCGCCGCTGCGCCCGCGGCTGCAAATGGCGCCCGCGCGCCTCGGCGCCGCCCGCCGGCTCTCGCGTCCCGGGGACGTCCGGGGCGCCGCCCGCCGCCCGCCGCCCGGGCGCTCGCAGCCCGCGCCGCCGCCGCCCCCCGCCCTCCGCCCGCAGCGGGGCTCGCGGCCGGTCCCGAGCAGCCCCGACGCCCCGCCCGCCCTCCGGCCGCGCCGCGCCGCACAGCACTCACCGCGGGCCGCGGCGCTCCGGCGGGTCGCGCGCGCGGGCTGGGGGCCGATCCCGGTCCCCGCAGGCGAGGCAGCCCGCTTCGCAGCCGCTCCTTGGCGCCCTAAAACAAGTAGCCCCAACGTGAGAGAAACAAAAGGTATTTGCTGACGTGGGCGTTGGACAGAAACGCCCGAGGGCTGGGGACACAATTAAAGGGGCAACGCACAGATTTCAGGCACCAACCAGCGGCGTCGCCCACTCCCCCTGCCCGTGCCCACCCCGCGCGGCACCCTCCGCAGGCCCCGGGGCGCCCGGATTCCCCGGCAGCTGACTACGGAATCATCATTTAGTCAGGAGCTGAAATTTAAAATTGTACTTTACGTTGGGAAAGGCGCCTCCGGAGGGCAGAAGGGCTGGATTTCTAGGATCTGGGGAATTTGGTTTAGGAAAGAGGGAGGGACTTAGGCGTGCCCACAATTACTGTATAAGTCCATGTGACATTATTGTACTTAAGTTTAGCAACGTCAAATGTAAGAGATTTCCACCGAATTGCTCCCTTTATTGCGACACTTATTTTAGTCGGGGATAACCTTTTCTAAACCTCTACAGGCCACAAGCATTTTATCTGAAGAGGAAAATCCAGAGAGGCTGAGATGAGAGAAAATAAATCTTGGTTAAGTTCAGAGGAAGTATAAAACTAGTAAAAATAGCAGGTTTTGTGTTTTCAAACACCGAAATTCATTGTACATCAAGCCTTTCTTCTGACATATTTATGTCCTTAATATTTAGAGTACAAACAGGTTGTATATTTGCTAAACTCTTAAATCGCCGAATTTTCACTGTTACTACAGAAACATTAATTCTATAAACCAAGTTAGTTTCCTGGTTCCTTATGCTAGGGTCAGGTACTGAAAAGTACTGTGATAGTGTAAAATTGAAAAAAAGACTCAAAATTTCAAAACATTTAGTTCTTTGATAGATTCCTCTCCTATGTCGTACTCAGTCATTCTAGATAAAGTTCATTACTTTGGTATCGTCAGTAATTAGCTATGCATTTTGAAGATCATACTGTCTATCAGAAGGATACAAAATATTCAGAACTCTCTCTTAGTGTCACTTTTGTGTTACTCTTGAGGTGTTTTCCTCTGGAGTGGCATTTCCTCACATTCTGAACAGGTAAGTGGAAACACGTTTGAAAACCACTGGGTATCAGGAGTGTTGAGGTACTCAGGCTCCTCTGCTAGCATCTGCACTGAGAATTCACTCAGAAAGACCTGGGCATTGTTCTAGCAAAAGGTTTTATTTTAGCCTTAGTTAATTAAAAACATGCAAAAGAGTTCTATAAACTTGTTCCTCAAGAGAGCACATCAGATTGGTGATAAACTCAGTGTTGCCAGGAAGAAATAATGTGAGTTTTTTCCTCACTTTCCCCCTCCTAGCTTCTGAAGCTCATTTATATATTTGAAGAATTCCTTACAAATTCCTCCCTTAATTGACGGGAGGTTTCTGCAATAGAATCTGGAAATGCTAGTGACTTGATTTCCCAGATTCTCTTGCAGCTAGGACAATGGCCATGGTCTGCATTTTGATAATCAGATCCACGCGCCCAGGGATTTTGAAGAGAGAGCTCTGACACCAGAAAGCAGGAACCTCAAAGGATCTTTTCTGGCAGTTGCAGCAAGATAATATCTCCAGGTGCCCTAGGGGCAGTGCTGCTGGTGGCAGCATCCACTGTGCAGTGCCAATGCGGTCAGTGGTGCCTGCCGCCATGTCTCTGTTTGTGGAAAGCAGTGTTGATATCCTCACCAGGCAGCTCTGTGTGATGACTTTGGCTGTTGTTTCTACAAGCTCAGCCCCTGTGCTCTGCTCTTGCTGCGATTCTGTGAATTTTTAATACATTCATTTCTGCTTGAATCTGTCAAGGCCAGTCTCTGTCCAACTAAGAACCCTAACTAGTGCAAAATGGTAAGAAGGTATTTGGACATAGGACCTGGAGCTTAATGGATAAAATTGTTTGAGACAAGATGTTGTCATCGATGTCCTGTAGGTGGGAATTAAAACCATGGATATGGATAGAGAGAGAGAGAGAATATAAAGAAGAGAAGGCTTAGAACCAAGTTTGAGGAAATTCATCATCTAGTGGCTGGTTAGAGGAAAGTGAAATTACTAATGAGACTGAGAGGTGACTAGAGAGGAGGGAAGCGACCTGGGGTAATGTGGTGCTATAGAAACTAGGAGAGGAGAGTAATTCAAGAAGGAAGAATTAGGGTCTGGCTGAGTAACCTAGTGGTTAAGTTTGCGTGCTCCGCTTTGACGGCCCAGGGTTTCGCTGGTTCAGATCCTCGGTGCAGAGCTAGTACCACTCATCAGGCCGTGCTGAGGCGGCGTCCCACATAGCACAACCAGAAGGACCACAACTACAATATACAACTATGTACTGGGGGGCTTTGGGGAGAAGAAGAAGAAAGAAGAATTGGACAAGTGTCAAATCCTTCTCTTAGCAGTCTAAGGGAAAATGTCTATTAGATTTAACAACTTAGAGATCATTGATTTCAGAGAACATTATTAAGCTTGAAAGAAGGGAGCAAAATCCAGATTAGAGGAATAAGTGGAGGATGAAGAAATAGAGGTGATGAGAATAGACAACTCTTTTGAGAGATTTAGTTATAAATGAAATGTTCCAGTTACTATTGCTGTGTAGCAAACCAACTCAAACTTAGTGGCATAAAACAAAATTATTATTATATTATATTATTATGCTCATGGATTCTGTGGGTCAAGAATTTAGCAAGGCACAACAGGGATGCCTTGTCTCTATTCCACGATGTCTGGAGTCTGAGCTGGGAAGACTTAAATAGGTGGGGATAGCTTGACCTGCTGGGAACTGGAATCACGTGGAGGTTTGTTCATTCCCAGGGCTGGCACCAAAACTGGGATCACTTGAAAGATGGGCTCAGCCGTCACCGTTATCTGGAGCACATACACATGGCCTTTCCATGTGGCTTGGGCTTTTTGCAGCATGGTGGCTGGATCCTGAGGCAGAGTGTCCTGAGAGAGAGCATACCAAGAGGGAGTATTCCAAGAGAACTAGGAAGGAGCTGCATGATCTTTCATACCCATCTATAGAAGCTGTGTCGCCTAGCTTGCCATATTCCGTTGGTTAAAGTAGTCACGAGCCTACCAAGATTCAAGCAGAAGGGCGCATAGCTGCTATCTGTTAATGAGAAAAATGTCAGAGAATTTGAGGCTATGTTTAAAACTGCTACAGGCAAAGAGAGAGGGTATTAACTAGAAGGAGATACGGATAAAAGACTTAAAAATGTTTAAATGCTGATGGAAAGTATGAAGACGAGAGGGAGATATTGAATACATCAGAGGAATAATTGATAGTGGCTTAATTTCTGCAAATTCAGGGAGAAGGAGATCAAAATCTCAAATAGACAAACAGCCCCTAAATAGGAAAAGTGATAACTCCATTATCCCCGTTGAAACTGGAGGGCAAAGAGAAGAGCATAGGTCTGCCTGATGGCTTTGACATGCCTACGTTATTTGACACTGCTCCCTTCAAGAGGTAGGTCCTAATTCGCCTCCATGTGAGTGTGAGCCAGACTTAGTGCTTCTAAAGAACAAAATAAGGCAGAAATGATGGTGTGTGATTTCAGAGTGTTGGTGATAAAAGTCAAAGCAGTTTCTTGCTTGTTGTTTCTCTATCTTGGATCAGTTGCTCTAGGAGAAGCCAGCTGCCTGAGGATACTCAGGCAGCCATGTGGAGATGAATTGTGGCTTTCTGCCAACAGCCATATGAGTGAGCCATCTTGGAATGCATCCTCCAGCCCCAGACAAGCCTTCAGCTGACTGTCGCCCCAGCTAACAGCTTGACTGAAACCTCACGAGAAACTCTGAGCCAGAACCAATCAGCTAAGCTGCTCCCTGATTCCCGACCCTCAGAAACCTTGTGAAGTAATCAGTGTTTGTTGTTTTAAGCCGTTGTGTGTAGGAGGGGTGTAATTTGTTATGCAGCCATAGATAGCTATTACAGATTGTGGTCCCTAAAAGTGCTACCATGACAAAAACCTAAAAATGTGCCTTTGGAACTGGGCATTGGGTAGAAACTGGAAGGACTTTGAGATGAGTGTTAGTGAAAGTTTGAGCCATTCAAAAAATAGGAGAGTCCTGGGGCTGGCCCCATGGCCGAGTGGTTAAGTTTGTGCATTCTGCTTCAGCTGGCCCAGGATTCTGCTGTTTCAGATCCTGGGTGCAGACATGGCACCGCTCATCAGGCCATGCTGAGGCAGCGTCCCACATAGCACAACTAGAAGGACCTGCAATGAGAATATACAACTATATACGTGAGGGGGGTTTTGGGGAGAAGAAGAAAAAGAAAAAGAAGAAGAAGAAGAAAAGAGATTGGCAACAGATGTTAGCTCAGGTGTCAATCTTTTTTTTTTTTTTTTTGAGGAAGACTGGCCCTGAGCTAACATCTGTGCCCATCTTCTTCTACTTTATACGTGGGACGCCTGCCACAGCATGGCTTGACAAGCAGTGCATAGGTCCGCACCCAGGTTCTGAGCCGGCAAACCCTGGGCTGTCAAAGCAGAACATGTGAACTTAACTGCTGCACCACCAGGCTGGCCCCTCAGGTGCCAGTCTTAAAAAAAAAACACAAAATAGTAGAGTCCTGATAGCCCTTGAGGAAGCTGCAAGTGAGAGCTTAAAGGAAAATCATAAAATTCTTATTGGACACTGGAGGAAAGAGGTTCCTTCTTATGTGTTGTCAAAAGTTTAGCAACACTATTGCCTGCAGTAAGGGGAAAAGTAGAAACTGTCCCTAATGAATTGGGTGATCCAGCTAAGGAGATTTCCAAGCAGAGTGTTGAAGGGGTCACCTGGTCTCTTCTTGCTGCGTGTAGTAAAATGTGAAAGGAGGGAGATAAGCTAGAGGAAGGACTATTAAACGAAAGGAAGCCAGAACTTACTGGTTTTGAAAATTCCCAGCCTCTCTAGGTGGCAAATGATGCTAAAGTCAAGAAATGGTTTCTATGCAAAGATTAAATCTAGGGCAATGCAAGGAAAACACAGTCTAAAGACGAAGTCAGGAGAGTGGCTGTGAAACCTTTTGTTAAGACCTAAGAAAGATCTAAGTTGCTACCTCAGAGTACTGTTCAGTTAGATTAAAAGTCCTCTAAAGGTTTTAGGATATGATTCATGGATCTTCTCAAACAGTAGAGTTCTAAGAAGCTTCAGAGCATTGACTCTCAGCAGAAGCCCAAGATAGAGAAAGGCTTATCTTGAAGAGCTTTGTGAGGGTGGCTTTTTTCTCATGGAGTGAACCCCAGGAAGATTCACAAGAGACCCATAACATTTTTAAGAAAGGGTTCAGAGGAACACTGCCAGCTTGGATTGAAGGGGTCAAAGGCAATACAAAATTAAAAGATGTCTTGTGACCCCCAAAATCCTACTGGTAGGATGCAATCTGTGAAAACTACACTACTGCAAATATGGGCTGTCTTTCATACAAAAAGAAGGATGACCCAAAGGGCAGAACCAAGGGCCCAGAGGGTAGAACCAAGAACCATGGATGATTATCCCCAGGTCTTGAGTCCTAGTCAAGGAATTTCTAACATTTGCCCTGCTAGATTTCAGAATTGCTATGGACCAGTGGTTCATGAGTACCTTCATTTCTGCCCTTTTTGAACAGGAATGTCTATAGTTGTTATCCTACATGTTCCATCATTGTCTTTCAGGTGTGTATAAGGTAGATAACTTGTATCTTTAGTCCTTAGGTCTTCAGATCAAGAGGAATTGTACTCAAGGAGCTGTACATAAGAAACTATACCCTTGGGAGTTATTGTGAGATGTGGATTATAGTGGTCAGAGACTGAATGATAGGAAATTTTAAACCAAAAAATTTATTTTTCTCTCATGTAAAAATGCAGAAGTAAATGATCCAGGGCTAGTATAGGAGCTCTGTTCTATGAAGCCCTTGGGAATCCAGGCTGTTACCAACTTTCTCTTCCACCATCCCTATGTGTGGCCTTCATGCTCCTATTCTAAAATGGACCTCCAACCCCACATTCCAAGCAGAAGGATAGAGGAAGGGGGAAGAAGGAGTAAAGGAGTAAAGAGACAACATGTACTTGTCTCTTAACAAAGATTGCTGGAATCTGCAACATCACACTTTTACTTACATCCCATTGGTCAGAACTTAGTCACATGGTCACATCTAGCTGCAAGGGAATCTGGGAAATATAATCTTTATATGGGGTAGTAATAAGTATAGCTAAATGTTCTATTACTGAGGGGGAAAGAGAAAAGGTATTGAAGGATAGCTAACAATCTTCTATGGTCAATATTGTTACTTGTAGAGAATAGAATCCACTCTAGGTAGTTTAGACAGAAAGAGCTTTATTAGGCAATATTAGGTGGCTTATGAATCTCCAGAGAATCATGTTTAGATACTGGAAGTTCAGGACAAAAGCAGCCAGGAGAAGTTCCCAAACACATCACATGGCTATTGTCATAGGACCCCCAATGCTACCACCTCCTGATACTTGATGTTAGGAATAGACACTGACATCTCTGCTGGAGCTGCCCCCAAAAAACCAAGTACCTTCAGACTATGCTTGCAAGAAAAACTGATCTACCCATGAGCGTGGCTTCTGCCTCACATTTCTTATTTCCTCCTTTCCAGTCTCATGTGGATCTATCTATTTGAACTATAGCTGCAGGGGAGTCTGGGAAATGTAGTTTTTAGCTTTCCATCCTATGCAGTATAGGAAGGCATACTAGAAGGGAATTGGAAAGTGTGTTGAGTGATCCAATACACAGTATATGCCACGGTCCATCATGTTGTATACTACTTATCCATACAAACTTTCCACACTTAAACTTCAAAAAACAATAGCAACAAAATGTTCCCATGTAATATAATTCCACTATCATTATAGGAAAAAAAATCTTTCACCCTTTTTGTGAAAGGGAATCCAAATGTTTCATTAGGACTGCATCAATCTCTGGGAAATGTTCATGTCTCATCTGTTCGGTCATGATATGACATTCTGTAATCAAGAAAGAAAATGTGCGAGCCAGCCCTGATGGCCTAGTGGTTAAAGTTCCACATGCTCCACTTGAGTGGCCTGGGTTCAGAGCCACACCATTGTCTGTCAGTAGCTATGCTGAGGCAGCAGCTCACATAGGAGAGCTAGAAGAACTTACAACTAGAACATACAACTCTGTACTGGGGCTTTGGGGAGGAGAAAAAAAAGAGTGGCTATTAAAAAAAAAAAAAGAAAAAAAGGAAATCTTAAAAAGACAAAAAAAGAGGGGCCTGCCCCATGGCCAAGTGGTTAAGTTCACACACTCCACTTCAGCTGCCCAGGGTTTCGCCAGTTCGGATCCTGGGTGAGGACATGGCACCACTCATCAGGCCATGCTGCGGCGGCATCCCACATGCCACAACTAGAAGGACCCACAACTAAAAATATACACAACTGTGTGCTGGGGAGCTTTGGGGAGAAAAAGGAAAATTAAAATCTTAAAAAAAAAAAAAAGAAAGAAAATGCGGGTAGTAACCACAATCCTTGTTTCTAAAACTGATCACAAGGCAGTAGTTGGCATTTATAATTTCCTTCCTCTACTCCCTATTCTATGTTTCATAGTATCTTTTGTCTCATGATATTTTTTACTTTAAATCCTATTTTCTTAGCTATTAGGATTACTATCTTCTGAATTCTTTTGGTTTGTATATGCCTGGCGTAGCTTTTTTCTATTCTCTTTTCAACCTTTCCATTTCTATCTGCTTTAATAAATCATGTTGTCGGATTTTTAAAAACGGGTCTGAGTCTTGCCTTTTTGGTTTTGAATTTAACATAATTACATTTATTGTATTTACAATTAAACTGGGATTTACTCCTGTCATATTACTTTATATTTTACATTTGCTTCAAGTTTTATGCCTTCTGTGCTGTTGTTGTCCTTCCCTATCGTCCGTTGGCTATATTGAGTTTTCTTCTGTTCATTTAAAAGATGTATGTTTTTATTTTGTTTGTATTGTGATTGCCCTTAATTTATTACCTATATTCACGTTTTTTTACCCTTATGGATAATTAAAAGTGTCAATATCTATTTCTTCCCCTTAACAAGTACTTAAGCATACTCATGTCTCTTCTTCTCCACCCTGATCCAATATTGATATTATTTGTTATGAATGTGTTTTCTCTTTTTATCTTCTTTGCTACAAACCTTTTTCTTTAAACCTTTTCTTTAAAGACAAAGATAAACTTTACCAAATTATTTGAACACTCTTATTTCTCCTATCTCTTGGAGCATCTGCTTGATTTATTTCTCATCCTGAGTACCTTGTTACAAGATTGTTTTCAATGTTTGTCTTTGCGTGGCAAAGCTTCTAAGGCTTTGTGTGATGGAGGATATTTTTTATTATGCTCTAACATTTGAATGACAATTTGGATATAAAATTCTAGAATCAAAGTTCTCTTCTTTAAGACATATTGCTCTATTCTTATCTTGCATCTAGTGTTGCTGCTGAGTATCATGATATCGATTTGCTCTTTCTATAGGAACATTTATACTTTTCTCTTTATCCTTGAAATTCTTACATTTTATATTCTTACATTTTGTTTATAATATGTTTAAGTGTAGATTTTTTTCCCTAATGCTCCTCTTTGGCACTCTATGGGCCTTTTAATCTAAGACCTTTCATCCTTTTTTTTTTTTTTTTTTTAAAGATTTTATTTTTTCCTTTTTCTCCGCAAAGCCCCCCCGGTACATAGTTGTATATTCTTGGTTGTGGGTCCTTCTAGTTGTGGTATGTGGGACGCCGCCTCAGCGTGGCCTGACGAGCAGTGTCATGTCCGCGCCCAGGATTCGAACCAACGAAACACTGGGCCGCCTGCAGCGGAGCGCGCGAACCCAACCACTCGGCCACGGAGCCAGCCCCCTTCTTTTTTTTTTTAAAGATTTTATTTTTTTTTTCCTTTTTCTCTCCAAAGCCCCCCAGTACATAGTTGTGTATTTTTAGTTGTGAGTCCTTCTAGTTGTGGCATGTGGGACACCGCCTCGGCATGGCTTGATGAGCAGTGCTAGGTCTGCACCCAGGATCCGAACCCTGTGCCACTGAAGCAGAGCGTCCGAACTTAACCACTTGGCCACAGGACTGGCCCCTCATCCTTCGTTAATTCTGGGATGGTTACCTTCATTATTTAAAATATTGTTTACTCTCTTTTATTTTTTCCCCTTCCTTCTGGAACCCCTAATTTTCCAGACGTTAAGATTTCTACTCCTATCCTCCATATCTCTTGACTTTTCTTTTTATATTCTCTATGTCTTTGTCCTGTCTTGCTGTCTCATGGGAAGGGTCCTCAACATGATCCTGAAATTTACTAATTTTGTCTTCAGTCATATGTATCCTTCCATTTATTCTATCTCCATGTTCTTTCTTTCAACTATTACATTTTCAGTTCTAATATTTCTTCATGATTCTTTTTTGTGAATTCTCATTATTGCCTCATATTGTTAATATAATCTGTTCTCTAAGTATATTTATCATTCTTATTGTAAGTTTGATCCTTCTAGTCCAATGACTCTTAGATTAATGTAATGTGTGTGTGTGTGTGTGTGTGTGTGTGTGTAACATAGTTTATTGTTTTTCTCACGGTGGTTCTATTTTGGCCTGTGAACTCCATCTGCTAATGCAGTGCTTCCCAAACCGTGGTGAAGAACCAGATTGCTTTTGTTCCCAATCTGTTGCAGGCCTGTTTATTGTATAAAACTTTTTAAATGCCTACTTTCACTTTCTGTACTTATTATAGACCAGGGACATCAGTCCTTGAACCACACTTTGACTAGTATTGTCCTAATGTATCTTGGGAAAGGATATTAGTTCAGGGTTGTATATTGTACTAGCCTTTCCAACTATTCCTTTCCTTCTCTCTGAGAGGATTATACGTCACCAGCCATTGCTATGTGACTTTCAGTGCCTCTCTGGAGACAGTGCACTTCCCTACCCTATTGTCTAGCTTGGTTTGGTGACTTGCTTGGGCCAATGAAATATGGGCAGTGACAGCAATGCCAGTTCTGAGCAGGAGCTTTAGGAGGCATCATGCATTTCTACCAGGTCTCTTGTTCTTCCTCTCTGCTTTAAGAATACTATGACCCAAATAGGGGCTGCTCCTACGCCCAGCCCAGGTCCTAGAGTGAGGCACAGGGAGCCACAGAAGCTGACCTGCAATCACCAACATGTAATGTCAGCAAGAAATATATGTTAGTTGTTGTAAAACAACAAGGGTGGGCAAACTATAGTCCACAGGCCAAATTCAATCTACTATCTGTTTTTGTAAGGCCCATAAGCTGAGAATTTTTTTCATTTTTGAAAGGTTGAAAAGTAATCAAAACACACATATGTGGTCAATTAATTTATGACAAGGGAGTCAAGAATATGCAATGGGGAAAGGACAGTCTCTTTAGTAAATGATGCTGGGAAAACTGGATAGCCACATACAAAAGAATGAAACCAGACCACTATCTTATACACAAAGATTAACTCAAATAGATTAAGATTTTAATGTAAGACCTGAAATCATAAAACTTCTAGAAGAAAACATAGGCAGTAGCTCTTTGACGTGGATCTTAGTGATGATTTTTTGGATTTGACACCAAAAGCAAAGGCAACAAAAGCAAAAGATAAACAAGTGGGGCTACAAAAACTAAAACGCTTCTGCACAGCAAAGGAAACCATCAACAAAATGAAAAGGCAACCTCCTGAGTGGGAGAAAATAGCTGCAAATGGCATATCTGATAAGGGATTAATATCGAAAATATATAAGGAGCTCACATAACTCAAATAGAAAAAAAAAACAGTACAATTTACAAATGAACAGAAGATCTGAATAGACATTTTTCCAAAGGAGACATACAGACACCCAACAGGTACGTGAAAGTGTGCTCAACATCACTAACCATCAGGGAAACGCAAATCAAAACCACAATGAGATATCACCTCACACCTGTTAGAATGGCTGTTGTCAAAAAGATGAGATAACAAGTGTTGGCAAGGATGTGGAGAAAAGGAAACTCTTATACATTGTTAGTGAGAATGTAAATTGGTACAGCCAATATGAAAAACAGTATGGAGTTTCCTCAAAAAAATTAAAAATAGGGGCTGGCCCAGTGGCGCAGTGGTTAAGTGTGTGTGTTCTGCTTTGGCGGCCCGGGGTTTGCCAGTTCGGATTCCAGGTGCAGACATGGCACAGCATGGCATGCCAAGCTGGTAGGAGTCCCACATATAAAGTAGATGAAGATGGGCATGGATGTTAGCTCAGGGCCAGTCTTCCTCAGCAAAAAGAGGAGGATTGGCAGTAGTTAGCTCAGGGCTAATCTTCCTCAAAAAAAAATTAAAAATAGGGAGGAACAGGCTTAACATCTCAAATGAAAACTGAGCAGAAAACTCCACGGATGCTGTTCCAGCTGTAAAGACCGTCTGCGAATGGAAGGGCACACAGAAGAGCCAGCACGCGTTTCCGGTCGAAATCTCGGAAGACTAAACACAGACATGGAACAGGAAATTTGCACATAGTCGTGTACGGGAGGGGACCATGTGAAGACACAGGGAAAGACAGCTGTCTACAAGCCAAGGAGAGAGATCTCAGAAGACACCAATCCTGCTGACAGCTTGATCCTGGACTTGAGCCACCAGAACTGAGACAATTTCTGTTGTTTAAGCCACCCAGTCCATGGTCCTTTTTTATGGGAGCCCTAGCACACCAGTACACCTTTTTGGAAGCAGTTGGAAACTAAGCCTTGGGGCTGATTTTGTGGCTCCTCCGACATCTGGCACCTAGCCTCTTTCTCATTCTGCTCCATCACCCTGGCCTGTGGCTTCCATCCTCAAGCTCACTGCAAGTTCCGAGATGGCTACTGGAGCTCCAGCCATCAAGATGACTTTCATCTAGGGGAAGAAGGAAGGGAGGACGGCCAAAGGGAGCAGACCTTGCAATGGAGTCAGGCTTCCTTTAGCAGCCTTCTGGAACATTCCACACAGACTACTGTTGACATTCCATGGGCTGGAGCCGAGCCCTCCCAGGGAAGCTGGGAGGCTGCCTTCTAGCTGCATACCTTGTCACTCCGAATAAAATGGGGTTCTGTTAACAAGGGAGAAGAGGAAGTGCATGTAGAGTAGGCAACCAGCTACCAATGTCTGCCTCACCTCCGCTCTTAGGACCACTGCAGTATCAATTTTGTCTCACTGCGGGGGTGGCTGGTGTTCTACACGTGCACGTGCGCGTCTGTGTGTATACAGGCCATGACAGTTTCTGTTGACATTGAGCAGGAACAACACATAAGAAAAAAAAAATAGGGAGGAACGCTCATACACTGTTGGTGGGAATGCAAACTGGTGCAGCCACTATGGAAAACAGTATGGAGATTTCTCAAAAAGTTAAAAATAGAAATACCTTATGACCCAGCCATCCCACTACTGGGTATCTATCCTAAGAACCTGAAATCAGCAATTCCAAGAGTCCCATGCACCTCTGTGTTCATCGCAGCATTATTTACAACAGCCAAGACGTGGAACCAACCTAAGTGCCCAGCAACTGATGATTGGATAAAGAAGATATGGTATATATATACACAATGGAATACTACTCAGCCATAAAAAAGGACAAAATCGTCCCATTCACATCAACATGGATGGACCTTGAGGGTATTATGTTAAGTGAAATAAGCCAGACAGAGAAAGACGAACTCTATATGACTCCACTCATAGGTGGAAGTTAACATATAGACAGACAAGGAGAACTGATCGGTGGTTACCAGGGGAAAGGGCGGGGGGAGGGCACAAAGGGTGAAGTGGTGTACCCACAACATGACTAACAATAATGTACAACTGAAATTTCACAAGGTTGTAAACTATCATAATCTTAATAAAAAATAAAATAAAATAAAATAAAATAAAAATATAATTTACCTAAACTAACAGAAGGAAAAAAAAAATTAAAAATAGAGGCCAGCCCCATGGCCAAGTGGTTAAGTTCATGCGCTCCACTCTGGCAGCCCGGGGTTTCACTGGTCTGGGTCCTGGGCGCGGATATGGCACCACTCATCAGGCCATACTGAGGCAGTGTCCTACACAGCACAACCAGAAGGACCTACGATACTATATATAACTATGTACTGGGGGACGTCAGGGAGAAGAATGAAAAAAAAATTGGCAACAGATGTTAGCTCAGATGCCAATCTTTAAAAGAAAAAAAAACTAAAATTAGAACTACATTATAATCTAGCAATTCCACCTCTGTGTATTTAACTGAAGGAAATGAAAACACTAAGTTGAAAAGATATATGCACCCCTAAATTCATTGCACCATTATTTACAATAGCCAACCAACACATGGAAGCAACCTAGTGCCCATCAGTGGATGAATGGATAAAGAAAATGTGGTATATATATTATGGGATAATATTCAGCCATAAAAAAGAAGGAAATCTTGCCAATCACAAGAACACAGACAGACCTTGAGGGCATTATGCTAAGTGAAATAAGTCAGAGAAAGACAAATACCATATGATCTCACTTATATGTGGAATCAAAACAAAATAAAACAAAAACAGACAACAGATTTCTGGTTGCCAGAGGTGGGGAGGTTTGGAGTGGGTGAAATGAGTGAAGGGGGTCAAAAGGTACACACTTCCAGTTATAAAATAAATGTCACGGGGATGTAATGTACAGCATGGTGTCTATAGTTAATAATGCAGTACTGTATATTTGAAAGTTGCTAAGAGAGTAGAACTTAAGAGTTCTCACCCCAAGGAAAAAAAATGTAACTATGTTTGGTGATGGATGTTCACTAGATTTATTGTTGTAATCATTTTGCAATGTATACAAATGTCAAGTTATGTTGTACACCTGAAACTAATATATTGTTATATGTCAATTATATCTCAATTAAAAAAGTAACTAAAAGAAGAAGAATATTTTGTGACATGTGAAAACTATAGGCAGTTCAAATTCTAGTGTTCATAAAGCCTTATCAGAACACAGCCGCACTCATTCATTTACGTGTTGTCTGTGGATGCTTTCATGCTGCAAGGGCAGAGCTGAGTAGCTGCAATACAGACCATATGTCCTACAAAGCCCAAAATATTTACTGTCTAGCCCTTCACAGCAAAAGTTTGCCAGCTTCTGTAGTAAGCTACAGAGATTCCGAGGTTAGTCAGCAAAAATGACTAATGTGGTCAAGATGAGTTTAAGGAGAGAGAGGGGAGTAGCTGCAGAGAAGGGAGTGCCAGGCACCACGGAACTAACTCTGGATCATTCCCATTTGCTGTCACTGTAGACTGGTGGCCCTTCTGAGCTTTTACCTCTCAATTCTTTGGGAGAAGCAGCACGGGGAAGTGTTGGTCTCTTACCTTGTAATTTCTTAGCCTTGAGTATCTGGAGGAGAGGCTAGCAGAGAGAAGGCCCGCCTCCCATCTTGAATCCCCCAGCAGGACTTGGCGCTGCTCAGATATTTAGTTGGTCAGTACTGGCAGCCTGGGTTTTTGCTCTTCGTAGTGCAGCCTGAACCCGTTGAAAATATTTTTTATTTCTCCAGGTCCCACTCAAAGTTGGCAGTCCTTTGGGTTACTTGGTAAATGGATCAGAGCAGGACCACAATATGCTACACATTGCCTCTGAAATTCATACTCCTACAAGTGTGCTTCCTAATGGTAGGTGCTGCAAAGTGCAGCAACTTGCTTTTTACTTAAAGGAAATAGCCTTACATGCCTTAGGCCATTGGAACCTAGAAGGTTCATCGAAGTGGCGTGAATTATCATGGAGTTTACCTTGCATCCTTTGGGCCTTTAGTGGTTTACCAGCGCATCTAGGTCCTTGTTCCTTTCTCTTCACCAGGTCCTATTGCTACGATGTCATCATTGAAGAAGCAGGCATCTTGTATGAGTGACCTCACTGCCCAGTGTAACTGGTTGTAGAGAAGTCTCGGTGGAAGGCTGGCCAGACCATCAGCCAGCAATGGTGGTGCCTGTGGTTGGGCTCCAGGATCCAGAACTATGGTAGGTCATTCCACCCAAGGGAGCTACAAAGAGTCAAAGATGATTCCAAGCCAAATCCTTGGAGAACATTCAAGACTAAGCCAGGGAAACAAAATTCAAATGGTGGAAATGGAATAAAAATGTGGTATTGGAACAGACCAGGAGGAAGGTAATGTATGAGCCTTCACATATAAATAGTATCTTGGTTGGGTCTAGAATTCTTGGATTACAGTCCTTATTTCGCCATGGACTGTAATGTTCCATTGTCTTCTAGATTCCAGTTTTGCTAATGAGTTGTCTGATGCCAGTTAAATTCCCTTTCCTTGGTAAGAAAACTATTTTCTCTATTTGGAAGCTTGTAAAATTTCCTTTTGATCCTTGGAGGTCAGAAATTTCACCAGAATTGGTCTGGATGTGTGTCCTTTTTCATTTGTCTGTTTCCTCTCTCTCCTCATCCACTTGACTCCAGCCACCATACTAGCCCTCAGTCTGAAAAGCCAGTTCCTACCTCAGGGGCCTTTACTCACTCTTTTTAAAAATTGTAGTAAATATACACACAACATAAAATTTACCATTTTAACCATTTTTAAGTGTACAATTTATTGGCATTAAGGATGTTCACAATGTTGTGCAATCATCACCACTATCCATTTCCAGAACTTTTTCATCATCCCAAACAGAAACACAGAAACTCTGTACCCATTGAACAAAAATTCTCCATCCTCCCCCCGCCACTGCCCCCGCCCCATCTAATTACCTCTAGTCTATGAATCTGCCTATTCTAGATACCTCATCAGGGCCCTTTACTCCTGTTCCCTCTGCCTGGCTTCTTCATATTCAGGTTATAGTTCCATTGCCACCACCTCAGAGAAGCCTTCCTTGACCACCTCACCAAAGCAGCACTCCCCTATCAGGTAAGTCTCTATCCGAATACTCTAAACTTATCACCATCTGAAAATTATGTTACGTATGTTTAGTTCCTCTCTATCTTCAACTGAAATGTATGTTTCACGCCTTGTCTGTCTTGATTACATTGTATCCTTTGCATACAGGCCAAGTCTTATCAAGTGTTTTTTGAATGAACGAGTAACAGTGGAATATAAGGTGTGTGGTTTTTTCTCCAGTGGGCTTAGAGTGAACAGTTGGCAATCTGGGATCTCTCTATTGAAGTATGTGGAGGCGTTCTTTCTACTTGCTGGGGGCCAGCAGGAAGAGCTGAGCTCAGCCCAATACAGCAGCTTCCTCCATGCTGCCTGCACCTGGGCCATAGCAAGCCTCTCCCAGAGCTGCATGCAGCAAGCAGGTGTCAGTATCTTTGTCCTGGCAGCCTCCTGAGAGGAAATTCTGTTTTCAAACCTTGCATCCTTTGACCTCTCCCCCAGCTGTACTCCATTCTGCAAATACTGATGGTCTATGCCTTCTTCCCCAAAACTCAGGGTCTTAGATGTACCTGAGATCTCCTCCAGACTCCAATAGTTGGTTAGTTATTTAGCGGTTTGGCTGTCCCAGCAGAGAGTCAGAGAAGGTAGAGGGGAATGTATGCATCCTGATATGTTTTCTTAAATGGGAGAGAGAGTTAGAGTTAGATCCATGAATTTTGTGTAACATACAGCCTGTCTTATCTATGCCATGGATGGTAATGAGCAACCATTACTGAGGTTTCCTTTATCATTGCAGGAACTATGAATTACAGATGCTTTGCTACACTCTCAAATTAAGGGAGGGTGTTTCAGCAAAAACCTGGCACAGGAATGGAACTGTTATAAATATGACCATTATCTATTATGAGTGTCTTGGTGCAAAGTAGGTTGAAAATCTCTGGCCTAGAGCCCTAAATCCAAACCACTTACAGTGGCTCACAAGGTCTTTCATGTTCCTTACCACCCTCTCCAGCCTCCTCTCCCCCAGCCTCATGGAACCACCCCACTTACACTCTGCAAAATGCAATGTGCTTCCTCTCACCTCTGCACATGCTTTCTTCCCCCCATCTGCATTATGCTACTCTCTACCTTTGTTTGCCTGGAAAACTCCTATTTTCCCTCAAGATTCCGTTCAGACATCTTCTCTCCTGTGAAGCCTCATGATAGCCCAAGAGGTCAGTGCTCCTGCCTCTCTGCTGCTGGATGGCCCTCAACAAACATCTCCATTGCTGTTCTCATGAAATGTTTAACTTTCCCTCTGTCCACTTCTTTCGACTACTCAGGGCAGGCATTTTATCTTGTTTTACTATAATCATCTTCATGGATGTACCCTGTATCATGTATGAATTATCACAAATTTAAACATGGAAACTTTAGTATAAAGAATTATTAACTGGGGCAAGTCCCGTGGCCGAGTGGTCAAGTTTGCACCACTCCTCTTCAGCAGCCCGGGGTTCACTGGTTTGGAATCTGGGTGTGGACCTGTGCACCGCTCATCAAGCCATGCTGTGGCAGCATCCCACATAGAAGAACTAGAATGACCTAACCTAGGAGGTACAACTATGCTGGGGCTTTAGGGAGAAAAGGAAAAAAATAGGAATATTGGCAACAGATGTTAGCTCAGGGCCAATCTTCCTCACACACACACACAAATAATAAATAAAAAGTCCTTTAAAAAAAAGAATTTTTAACTAGTGAAAGGTTGAGAGAGAGAGAGACCTTATCATTAACATTTTACTAGACTTGCTTTATCTCTTATCTGTCCATCTCCCTATCCCTCTGTCCATTCATCCATTCATTTTCCTTCAGTGCATTCCAATGTAAATTACAGGCATCAGTACATTTCCTCCTTTAAAAAATCAGCATATATATCATTAATTAGAGTTCAATATCGTATACTTTTTTTCGTTCAAGGTAAAATTTATATAGAATGAAATGTACAAATCTTAAGTCTACTTTTGCTGAGTTTTAAAAAATTCATACACTTGTATAACCAAAACCCATATAAAGACATAGTACATTATCATCACCCCCAGCAAGTTCCCTCATGCCCCTTCCAGGTCAATTCCTGCCCCTAATCCCCCATAGGCAATAATTGTTCCAATTTTACTCCATCAAGGTTTAGTTTACCTGTCCTAGAACTTCATATAAATGGAATAATAAAACACGTGCTCTTTTGTGTAAGAGTTATTTCAGCATAATGTTTCTGAGATTCACTCTTGTTGGATGAAGCAGTAGTTCACTCCTTTATATTGTTGAGTAGTATTCCATTGTACGAATACAGGAGTTTACATAACTGTTTTCCTACTGATGGACGCCTGATCTGTTTCCAGGTTTGAGCTGTTAGGAATAGAGCTGCTATGCACATTCTTGTACAAGTCTTCTTATTCACATAAGTTCTTGTGTCTCTTGAGCAAATACCAAGGAATAGAATTGCTGGTTCATAGGGTAGGTGTATGTTGAGTTTTGTAAGAAACCACTGTGCTTTTTTCCAAAGTGGCTATACTATATACTATCCAAAAACAACATACGTGGGTGCCAGTTATGACACATCCATGCCAACATTTGGTGGTGTTGTTTTTATTCATGTTAGACATTCTGGTGGGTGTGTAGGGATAATGCATTGTGGGGTTCTCATTACTTTTAAGGGCTGCCTAGTATTCCATGGTATATGTATACCATAACTTTCTTGACTATTCCCCTGTCAATGGACAGTAATGTTGTTTCCAATTTTTCCTATCACAAGCAATGCTGCATGGACATGGATCTACTCATATGTCTAATTTGTAATGTGTCAACTTGGCTCGGCTAAACTACATTTTCCAGAATTTCCTTTCTTGTGTGTTTTCCTTTAGAGTGAGCCATAAGGGAGATTTGGGAGAGATCTGGAGGGCAGAGGGAAGCAGCAGCGTTTTGTGGTTCACACACAGTGTGGTGATCTGCCGATTCACCACCTTGGAGGTGAGGCAGCAGCTGGACCTGCAACGTCTCTACCTTCGCCCGGATCCTCCTCCAGCTTCTCCATCTCTTGGGTCCCCTGCATGTATTTTGCTCTCTGACAAAGGGCCCTGGCTTCTGCATGACACCCACGTCAGCAAGGCTGGAAGCAGTGAAAACTGATGTGGGTTCCATCCCATCCCTGTGGGCTGCTAGCTCTGTGGGGTGAAGCAGGCTTCAGCCTGCTCCTGATCTCCCCACTTGCATCCATCTTCCCTTCCCCATTGCCTGCCAGCATTTCTGTAAAAGAGATTCCCTAGAAGGAGAATTGCTAGGTCAAAGGGGGTGCATATTTAAAAATTTAACATACTGACAAATTGCCCTTCAGAAAGACTCTACCAACTTGCACTCTCACAAATGATGTATCAGCTTGCTCATTTTCCTGCATCTTCTTCACAACTAGATATTCAGAATCATTTTAATTCTTGCTAAGTTGGTTAAAAAATAGTAACTATCTATTGTTTTGATTTGCATCCTTGCTGATCAGTAAGGCTGAACATCTTTTCATATGATAACAGATGTTACATTTCTTCTTCTGTAAATTCCTGTCAATAGCCTTTGTCTTTTCTTTCCATTGAGATATTTGGGCTTTCTCTTAAGGAGTTCTTTATGTGTTATCGATATTAATCCTTTTTCTGTTATATATGGCAAATATATGACTACAATCTTTCTCACCTTTTAGCTTTCCTGATATCTTTCACCCTACAAAAGATTTTATTTTGATGTAGCAAAACCTGTCCATCCTTTTCTTTTATGGTCTCTGGATTTTGTATGCTTCCTTAGGAAAGATTTCCTCACATCAAGATTATAAAATATTGTCCTTTGTTTTCCTTTGATACTTTTATAACTTTGTCTTTTTGTGTTTAGAACTCTGATCCATCTAAATTTTGTTTTGCTGTATAGGATCTAATTTGTTTTCCAATATAGCTATCCAGTTGTCCCAATGATATTTATATGATAAGTCATCCTTTCCTTATGCATTTAAAAAGCCACTTTTATCAGATATTAAATTTACATATATTCAAGAGTCTTTTTCTGGATGTGATATTCTGTTCTATACCTCTATTATCCATTGATGTGCTAACACCATACTTCTTTTAATTACTGTAGCTTTGTATTATATTTTACAACATTAATTTTAAGTGGAATAAGCTTTTTATTAAGGCTTAATAATGTACATTTCCTTTTCTGGCCATTTTGGTACTCATTTTTACATTAAAATTAATATTTATAATTTCAGCAAGTAACCTTATACAAAAGCACCAAGAAAATGTTTACTATTGTCATTACCTCCTATGCAGTCAACCGACTTAGGCTTATTGCCACACTGAGTGGGATTTTTACACTAGTCTACAGTGGTTAAAGTCCCTTGTCGCAGGCTGGGTTTTCCGGGAAGCAGATGCTGAGACAGAGTTGGGAGTATAAAAGAATTAACGGGTAGTAACACCCGTGAAGGAAAGCGAGCAGAAGCAGGACTGAGGAAAGAGAGCAGTCAGTGACAAAGTCTGTGTCAGCCCATTCGGAATCCCCAGAGCAAACATCGCTGGATGGAGGAGTCCGACGCTTGGGCTGGGCTTCCGGAAAGCTGTTGAAAGCACTAACTTTCATGAAGGGGGATCTCAGTGGCACATCTCTCCACGTCTGCCACATCACTCTTCTCAGCTCTGTGGTGGTGAGCATGGGGAGGTCTTTCAGTCATTCAATAAACATTTATGAAGCAGTTCTTATATATCAGGCACTAAGCTAGATACTAGTGCCACGAAGATGACTGGAATATTTTCATCGAGATCTCTTTCTCAAATGAGCCTCAGTCTCTGCAAGAGTAGAATAGGAACGGGTGGGACTCTCATTCCTTAACTCAGGATATTTCACCATAATGCTTCACATCGATTTAGGAATGATGAGTAAATTCCCGCAAATTTATTTGCATTTTAAAAGAAGAGATATTTGAACACAAATCACTCTGAAATTGGTAGAGGGGTGGGATGAGCACTCTTGCCAACCACCAGGACGATCTCCAACACTATTTCCTCCCTTCTTCAGAAACGCCCTTTCTTCCTTCGGAGTTAGAGATAAAGTATGTGCATTTAGCCTGCAGCCTCGTCTTACTGCATCTCCCCACTTTCCAAAGCAAACTTGGGAAGAATATCAGAAGTACCAAATCTGGGGCTCCTGGGGCTTAGGACAGCTGATTTCTGTGTATGTCATTCGATGGCTCAGGCCTTGAGAGGATTGGCAGATGGGGCTGCTCACCCAGGGACATGGCCCCCAGGATTGCTATTGTGGGAGAATTGTCTCTTCAGAGTGACACAGGCAGAGGTTACCAAGGGAGGAGCCTACTGGGGAGTTTTCAGCAAGGGACGAGAGTGCTGGGGATGCACTAACAGTACACTATTAGTATTAGGGGAAAAGAGAGAAAGGGTTCCTAACATCTGTACTCACTCTCCCAGTGAGCTCTGCTTAAGTGCCCCCAAAATAAAACTCAGCCAATGGCTGGCTGAGGCTGAGTAAGCACAGGGGGAGGCCCGCCCCGTGCTGACTTCCACAGTGACCTCTTGAAGGAAAACAGGATGGGACTAGAGAGGTTGTGAAAGAAAAATTGGCTTCCCCAGCACTGGGTTTGGTTCCCCTCCTAGATGCCCCCAAGCACTGTGCTTCGGCATTTAGCAATCTGTATTAAAGTGCCTCTTTAATCTGTCCATCATCCCCACCGGACCACAAGATACTTGGGGGCAGAGCTGTATCCCATTCACCCAGGTATCCCCAGCACCTAGAGATACTCAATAAATGTTAGAAGAAAGAACAGTGTTGAGGGCCCACTACGCAAAGAATAAAGTATGGCTCCCACCCTCTTGGAGCAGGGATTGGAGAAAAGGAAGTCCACTGGGAATGAGTTTTAAAGGAGAAGTAAGTTTTCAGCAGGATGAAGTGTTTATGGGTGTGTGGAGTGAGGAAGAGATAAGAGAGCAGGAGAAAACGAGAGCAACTGCAACATGAAAGGGAATGGCATTTTCAGGGAGTATTCCAGAAGATGCAAGTGAGGGGGTGAGGTCACCTTTGAAGATGATGCCAGTTTGGATGCATTAGCAAGAATATGAGTCCCTTGAGTTAATATTTTTACAACTGCTCATTATGATTGTTTTAAGATTTTTTAGAAGTCTGCTCATATTAAGTAGTATATTCTACTTGGTGGAAATATTATACTATTTATTTGATGACAGCTGCTCAAGGCTGGAAACACCTACCCTTACTTTTTTTTCAGATCATGGTCTAGAGCTGCACTGTCTGATATGATAGTCTCTAGCCACATGCGGCTATTGAGCACTTGAAATGTGGCTAGTCCAAATTAAGCTGTCCTGGAAGTGTAAGATGCATACCAAATTCCCGAGACTTAGTACAAAGAAAAGAAAAGAATGTAAAATATCTTGTTAATAATTTCTTTTTTTTATATATATTTTATTTTTCCTTTTTCTCCCAAAGCCCCCCAGTACACAGCTGTGTATTTTTAGTTATGGGTCCTTCTAGTTGTGGCATGTGGGATGTCACCTCAGCATGGCCCGATGAGCGGTGCCATGTCCGTGCCCAGGATCCGAACTGGCAAAACCCTGGGCTGCCGAAGCAGAGTGTGTGACATGAACTCAACCACTCAGCCAGCGGGCGTGCCCCTCAAGATTATTTTTTAATCTGGCTCCAGTCTGTGGCGCCCCCCACCACCATGTTGAGGTGTTGTTGGCACTGCCACCTTCTTTTCTTGTGTTTTAAAGCATGTAAGGGACTACCTTCAATCAACATGAGAGAATTCTGGCAATCCAGATATTCACCAGAAAACTTATCTTTTAATTAATTGGCTGCTGACAAGCCCTTGCCAAAAGCCTGGTTGATAGGATTGCTTATAGGATCAAAGGAATGTACAACCATTCATTCCTCTAGATTGTACAAGCTCTGTCCCTGAATGAAGCTACACACTTAGATGAGTCTAAATGAGTTTATGATTTAGTGTTGTGTGCTTGGAGTTTATTGATGGGCCATATCAGAAACAGCCCTTGTGAATTCTATAAAACTGCTGATAAAGAACTTGCCCATTACATTTTTCAATATCCCTTACAGAGGGAACTGTTTAATAAATTTAAAGTTTAGTGCCAGAAAAACTTCCTTTCTCTTGACAAATCGCCATCTTTCCTATTATTATACAATGAGAACTATTATATTTAGCAATCTTTCTGCTTATACTTTTAGTTGCTAGAAAACTCAGAACCATATTTAATATTCAGTTATACTAACTACCTTTAGCTTTAATTATCCCTCCACTCTCCATGGCTTTTTATTGTTCATATTTATTTTATACACAATATAAAGTCATATATAAGGTTCTTTATCGAGAGGATATTATTCCAGTTGCTACTGCTGCACAACATCCATTTTATCATGCTTCTTTTTTTTTTTTTTTTTAATTGAAAGCTCTGGGCTTTATTTATTTTTTTAGGAAGATTAGCCCTGAGCTAACATCTGCGGCCAATCCTCCTCTTTTTGCTGAGGACAACTGGCTCTGAGCTAACATCGTGCCCATCCTCCTCTACTTTATATGTGGGATGCCTACCACAGCATGGCGTGCCAAGCAGTGCCTTGTCCGCACCCGGGATCCGGGCCAGTGAACCCCGGGCCGCCAAAGCGGAACATGCGCACTTAACCGGTACGCCACCAGGCGCGCCCCTATCATGCTTCTTGATGCTGTGGGTTGGGAATTCTGAAAGGGCCTAGTGAGGCCTGCTCTTCTCTGCTCCACCCTGTCCGGAGCCTCAGCTGGGGACTAACAGCTAGGAGCTAGAAAGGCTGGGGCTGCAGGAGTCACTCTAAAGTGGCTTCCTCACTCACATGGCTGAGCCTGTGCTGGAAAGGCTGAAGGCTGGGCTCAACTGGAACTGTCCTACACAGCACCTAGACATGGCTTCACCATACATGGGTGGGTTCTATGGGGGAGCAAACCCAGAGAGAGCATCCTAAGAGCCAGCATTCCAAGAGAGCGAGGTGGAAGGTACACGGCCTTTCCTAG
Organism: Equus caballus; assembly: GCF_041296265.1. Taxonomy (NCBI): domain Eukaryota; kingdom Metazoa; phylum Chordata; class Mammalia; order Perissodactyla; family Equidae; genus Equus; species Equus caballus. The sequence continues at coordinate 24,372,327 of NC_091685.1, forward strand.
CCTCAGAAGTCACACTTCCGCCATACTCTACAGGGTATAGCAGGCACAAACCCACCTAGGTTCAAGGAGACGACAAAGACCCTACCTCTCAATAGGGGAAGTATTAAAATGATTTATTGCCACTTTCAAAAACTACAGACATAAACAATGAAAATTATCAACTCATGACTATTCTTTGTTCAAAGAGATCTAAATAGAAGGTGTCTCAGCATTTATCCCTGCTTAGACCACACAGCTGAGGGTTGGGGGAGGGACCAAGGTAGGAGAGGCCTCTGCAGCTCCCTACCATCTTCCCACGTTTGTTATGGAGCCATTTTTAAAATTCACCAAAGCTTCTGCAAAGCTAAGGGAAAGCTAACTAAAATTAGATGTATTACTAATTTGGTAGCCACAAGATTATTTTGGCCCCATATAACTTTTTTTTTCCTCCCCAAAGCCCCAGTACATAGTTGTATATTCTAGTTGTAAGTCCTTCTACTTCCATGTGAGCTGCTGCCACAGCATGGCTACTGAGATGAGTGATGTGGTTCCACACTGGGGAACCAAACCTGGGCTGCCAAAGCAGAGTGTGCCGAACTTTAACCAGTAGGCCATCAGGGCCAGCTCTCAAATAACTTTTTTTTTTTTTAAAGATTACCACCTGAGCTAACATCTGTTGCCAATCTTCCTTTTTTTGTTTTTTTTTCTTTCTTCTTCTCGCCGGTACATAGTTGCATATTCCAGTTGTAGGTACTTCTAGTTCTGCCATGTGGGATGCCGCCTCAGCATGGCTTGATGAGGATCTGAACTAGTGAAACCATGGACCACCAAAGTGGAGCACATGAACTTAACCACTTGGCCATGGGGCTGGCCCCCCAAATAACTTTTTAAAAGCACATTTCAGAAGCTATTGTTTTAGCCATGAAAGATTGATAAAAGACATCTTCCTTTTTAATGATTAGTGAGAAAATGTCTTTCCCACTGGTTGGGAATAATAAATTCAGCAGGTGCCTGAAAAGATACATGTCTAAGAACCATTATCCCTCTTCCTCTTCTTCCTCCTATTCCCTCCCCTTCCTGAATTATTTGGAAGAAATTCCTTCATTAAGCACCTAAAATGTGCTAAGTTTATTATTGTCACTCCCATAACATTTCAAAGATTACCAGCCAATTTAATAACATGGATAAGATACAATATTTCAAGGGTTGGCAAACTTTTTCTGTAAAGGGCCAAATAGTATTTTATGTTTTGCGGGCAATACAGTCTCTTTTACAATATTCAACTTTGCTGTTGTAGGGAAAAGCAGCTGTAGGCAATACATAAATGAATATGCATGACTGCGTTCCAATGAAACTTAATTAATGGACATTTAAATTAGAATTCATACAATTTTCACATGTCACAAAATATTATTCCTCTTTTGATTTTGTTTCAACCATTTAAAATTTAAAAACCAGTTTTAGTTCATGGACAAAAAGAGGCAGTGGGCCAGGTTGGGCCTGTGGGCTGTAATTTGCCTACCCCTCCAAACTGAGTGAAAAAAGAGTACAGAACTGTATTTACAGTGTGATTTCCTATAACTCAAAAGAGGAGATCTACACACAAAGAAAAGACTGAAAGTAAATCTACAAAATGTGGTTGTATTTTTATGCTGAGATCATGGTTGATTTTCTTCCCTTTACTTGTTGGTAGTTTCAAACTTTATTCAGGGGAATATTTTATTTTAATGATGGAAATAAAATTTTTGAAAGAATAAATATAGTAGGGTTCACCTTAATAGCACATATACCAAAAATCATGAAGAGGGAGAAAATCAGAGTGAATCCTGTGGTGTGGGATTGGACCTGGAGTTATCTATCTATATATCAGTCTTTATCTAGATATCTATATCTTGATATCAATCTATCACTCTATCTATCTATGGAAATGTCCACTGAGACCGCATGAAAGCAGCAACATTTCAAAAGCAATGAGCACACCTCGCCTCCAGATCTTGGTTTCTAAATAATTGCTCTCCACTAAAAAGAACCAAGACTCCTTGGAGAAGTATCTGATTCCAGGGCTGGGGCAGGGATAAAGTACAAGATAGCCTGGAACGTCTTGTGCAAGAAAGGAACCCTTTCAGTAACGATAGAGACATGTCAAATGGACACAAAGGCTGGCTTGGATGGGCTTCCACTGGCCAAATCTGGGGCAATTTGAGCATTAAAATAAATGACAGCAACAGATTATAGCCCAATGAACAAAACAGGAAACCATGAGTCCATATGACATAAAAAGATAAATAAATAAAATTTAAAAGGTTTGATGAGAAACGGGTGACAAGTAATTTCAAAGTACTTCCCTATATAATTCTTTACAGAAGGAAAAAGCAGAACTTTACAGTGGAGAAATTTGTCAGACAGCATTTTAACCAACGATCAAAGTGAACATCATCAGTAATGAGGCAGGCTGACAAGCTGAAATTGGGTGCCACCTGATATGATGCGCTGAGAAGAACGCAGCGCCGCTCTTGCGATGGTGATGCATAACCCGAATCTGGTCAAGATGAAACAAATAGAGGGAGAGTCTGCAAATTAGCTGGCCCATCCCCCGACGCCCCATTGGGCGGGCCGCCCGTCACTCGCCGCGCAGCCGGAGCCCGAGCCCGAGCCCGGCCGCCGACCCTCGGGAGCCCGCGGCGCCCGATGGGTGCAGACAGGCCCGGCGCCGGCGCCGGGAGACTCCGCGCGCCTTCTCGCCTTTCCCCGCGCCGGGCCGGGCCGGGCGGGCGGCGAGGCGGGCCATTGTCCGCAGCCCCTCCCGGGGCGCACCGGCTCCGGGACTCCGCGCCGCCCCTCCCCGTGGGCCGCGGAGGCCGGGGACGTCCAGGGGGTGCCGCGACCGCCCGGCCCTCCTGCGCCCGTGAATGCCTCCGGGAGTCCCAGGAACGGTAACTGAATAGCCTCTAGTTAACACTGCTCTGTGACATGTATGAAAATTAAGAGAATCAATCCTGAGAGTTCGCATCACAAGGAAAAAAATGTTTTGCTTTACGTTTTTTTTTGCTTTGTCTTTTTATTGTATCTATATGAGATGATGGATGCTAACCAAACTTACAGCGGTAATCATTTCACAACACATATAAATCAAACCAGTATGCTGTACGCCTTAAACTCACACAGTGATATGTCAGTTATATCTCAATAAAACTGGAAAAAATAGACTTTTAAAAAAATTGTAGTAAAATACATATAACAAAATTTATCATTTTAAAGTACAGCTCGGTGGCATTAAATACACTCACAGTGTTATGCAACCATCACCACTATCTAGTTCCAGAACTTTTTCATCACCTCAGAGGGAAACTTGTGCCCATTTAGCAGTCATTCCCTCCTGCCCACCAGCCCCTGGCAACCACACTCTGCTTTTTGTCTCTATGAATTTGTCTGTTCTGGATGTTTTATATAAATGGAATTATACCATATGACGTCCTTTGTGACTGTCTTCTCTCACCTGGCATAATGTTTTCAAAGTTCATGTTGCAGCATGTATCAGAGCTTCATTCCTTTTAGTGTGTGAATAATATTCCACCATATGCATTTACCCCATTTTGTTTATCCATTCATCAGCTGGTGGACATTTGGCTGTTTCCACCTTTTGGCTATTGTGAATAGAGCTGCTATGAACGTTTGTGTACAAGTTTTTGTTCGAACACCTGTTTTCAAATTCAGTTCTTTTGTGTATATGTAGCTAAACAGGTTTTTGCTCCCCTAGTTGTCAGCGCCATCCTAGCGACCCTGTGTACAGCAGAGCAGAACCCTGCCTGGTCCTTTCACGCCATCTTCTCAATTTCTAGCGCTCTATCAGACTATTCTGTGTTTCACGGACAATTTTTTCAGAAGCGGGTGCCCAGGTCTTAGTCTGTCTTAGTCTGGAAGCTCCGCTGAAACCTGTCCACCATGGGTGACCCTGCTGGTATTTGAAATACCGGTGGTATAGCTTTCACCATCATAGCAACATGCAACCACCACAGTATGACAACCGACAGACGATGGTGTGGTTCCCTGACCAGGAGAATCCTAACCACTAGGCCACCAAGGCTGGCTTCCTTACTAATGGAAAATTCTACAGCCGTCTGCAGTTTTCCTCCCACTCTGGGAACTCCTGGAGGTGTATCAGGCATGCTCCCGAAAAATTTCCTGTCTGCCGTGATTTTCTTGATATAGGAGATATGTAGGTCAATATTCCTGCCCTCTCCAGGGCCCCTTCTCAGGAAATCTGTCTCCCATCCCACCACCCAGCCCCAACTTCCAAGTAACACTCTCCTCCCCCTCCACACCTCCACCTCTGGCGAGAGCCCTCTGCTGCCTAACCCAACGTGCTATGTGACCCAAGAGAACCCATCTTTTGCTGGGCAGAAACTGAGGTATTCGCCTTAGGAGGATTTTAACTGAAGCTCAGGGCAGTGGTCAAGTCTGGGCTGCGTCAGCCATTTAGAGCTGATGAATGGGCAGAAGAAAGCTAGTCTTCTGCAAGTGGCTGGGGAACGTCGCACAAGCAGAGAGAGAAGTGGACAAGGAGCAGGGACAAGGACCACGAGAGACCAGGAGCAGCCTCAGTCCTTACTTTCTAATTCCAGGTGACCTGATTTCCTCTCCTAGGATGCTCATAAAATCACTCATTTCAATCTTGAAACGAGTCCTTTTAAAACTGCTCTCAAATTTCAGTTTGGATCAGAATCCCCCAGGGCATGACGCGGATGCTGCTGGTCTTAAGCAGCCTTAAGCTTGCTTGAGTATCTGTTCCTTAAAGCCAAAAGTGCCCTGACCAAGACAGGTGCTCTGATGTCTGCTGCTCAATTCGCAGGTGCCTGGAAAAACTGAAATCCTAGCTGTGTCCCGTGCTCACCATTAGAGCCCATCCAGCAGAATTTAACCTCTCTTGCTGCTGCCTGTGAGCCCCAGCTGTGCTGAGAATACACCGAGGACAGAGCTGCAGAAGTGCAGGGCAGTCAGTACTCCTGCCCTCCCACTCTGCATCATGCTTTGGCATGAGGTGTTCAGAGCAGTGCAGTTTGAGCTTCCAGCATCTCACCAAGATTTTGGATCAGGCTCCTTTAGTTCCAGCCTGTAGGTTCACATTGAAGGCTCAGGCACACTTCCTTGGAGCTGAGCCAAGTGACCACCTTTTCTCCTGGTCAGATCTTCCTAGCAACTCCCCAAAACTTAATACAGATCAGCTGTGCCCCTCCACTGACCCTCATACATACTAGACGTGTTTAAAACTTAGGGATGCTCACGGATCAGTCCATATACACCAGCTTGGTTTAAATCCTAGCGATGCTCACCAAATTGGTGAGACCCACCCCACCTCCATCATCCCTACATAAGGAAAAACAGATCTCTTGTCTCAACCAAGATTCTAAATCACCGATGGGCAAACTGTAAAGCACCAGAGAGTAACTACTTTGGGCTTTGCAGATGAAAGATGTCTATCACAACCATTCAACTTTGCCATTGTAGTGCATATACGATATGGAAAGGAATGGGTGTGCCTGTGTTCCACTAAAACTTTATTTGCAAAAATCAGGCAGCAAGCAGGATTTGGTCCAATCTCCATTTTAGATAGAAAAAAAAGTTACTATTACTAAATGAAGTTAATGAGTCTTCAGACAATTGGAAAGTGTATTTAGTTTTAGCAGTTCTTTATTATTATGGGGACTCTAAAAAATCTATAGGCTATAAATGCTTTTCTCAAGAGCTGGCAGTGAGCCCAGCCAATCTTAAATAAACCCAGCCTCGACATTTTTTAAAAATATAAAATTATATCAATATATTGCTAAAACTGAACCAACTTCCTATCTTCAAAAGATAAATATTTCAAACTGTTATTTAAGCAGAAATAATTTTTAAAGCAAAAATATGCACATATGTCTTAAAGATTTATATTTAAAATGGGATGCCAAGACAACAGAAATGAGAAGTCAGGTCTAGATTATATACATTATAGCCACTAATTTATTACTTTATTCTCTCTTATTTTTAGTTCTTTAAATATAAAAAGTAAAAATATCAAAACACCACACAACCTGGACAACACTGAACCATATAAACAGATTTGGTACATAACCACTTTGACATAAAAATTAACTCAGTTCCAAAAAGCAGAAAGTTTCCCACTCCTTAAAAAAGGTACAAGTTGCTATTGTTTTAACGGTCAGGATCATTTCCAACTTTATCTTCTCTCTTTTTTTATAGCAGTTTTGACAAGTGCCTTTGTAAGAGGAATTAATCTACTTGGAAAGTTGGGAGCCAAAGATAAAGCCAGTTTCTATTTTTCTTGTAAGAGTTGTTGGAAAGTGACTGTAGAGCTCAGAGCTTAGAATCGTTGTGCCTTTTCTGATTTTGGTGTTGTCTGCCATCTCTTTTTGCGAATATTGCCCATTCATCAAGCAGTGGTCAGCCTTCTTTCACAGAATCTAAAACAACCTGGCTTGGGATACTCTGCCCAGAAACTGTCTCATGTAAGGAAATAATTAGTGCTGACACCACGGGACAGAGAGGAGGGAAAAGATATTTGATGGAAGCTGTTTCTGTTTAGAGCTCTCTTTAATAGTTCTCTTTATTTTGTGTTTTTTTTTCGTTGTTGTTGTTACCCAATATCTGATTAATAAAATTCCTCATTAGAAGTTCCTGTAAATTAACTGCACTGAGAAAAATAGTTAACTGAATTTAAATTATGAAAGATTATTAATTCATCCATGTGATCAATCCTCAATTTATTTCATTCATTCCAAAGCAACTGTTTTAACCATTTTGATCTTAACCGTTCTAAAATTTGCCGTTTTCTAATTTAGGTCAATTTTAAATTCCAGAAGGTGCAGAAAATAGTTCAATTGCACTTGTTGCTGAAGACAAAATGAGCAATAAGTGAACAAAAGACTCTTTCTTGATCTTGGCTGAGGCTGTTCCTATGCAAAATTCTAAATTTGTCACTAGGATGTCTCAGTCTCACTTATGTAAATCAAACAAAAATTTAGCTTGAGACTATTTCTTGTTTACTCCCAGGTTGATTTAACCAAATTAAAGATGATTTGCATTCATTTTAATCCCAAACGATAAATATTTCATTAACAACTAGGATCACTGCTTCTAGGTATTTTTAGATCGTAAAGTGGCTAATCTGTTTTACTGATAACTGTTATATATTATCATAGACCTTTAAATAAAATTAGCTTTTCATAGTAAGTTTATTTCCACTGAGTCAAGAAATACCTAAAATACATTTCACTCAATACCATAATATGATATGGACCGTGGACTTAAAAATATGTAGCTTTTTGTTTCAAATAAGATTATCCTTGTCAGCTTCCCCGAATCATGCCAAATTTATATCAAAAATCAGTTAGAGAGGTTGGCAAAAGTAATTTCAAGATAATGTTGTATACTTTTTCATTTTGAAAGTTTTTAACAAACAAAATGAATATATTAAAATCAAATACATGATACATAATAAGTGGACAATAAAGATTTCGATTTGTTGTATGTGCGTGTTGATGGTAGTGTATATTATTTCAAACGTGTGTGGGTATTATAGGCAAAGAATTTAAATTGACTCCTCCACACTCAACAAGTGATTTTCCCCCTCCCTGTCCAAGCATTACAAGAATTCAAGCCATGATCATGCAAAGCCACATGGGGCTAAAACAGCATTTTCCTCTTCCGTGGTTTTAGTCTGATGGGCACCCAAGGAAACAAATGCCACCTAAGGATGGTCTTTGCTGCCTGCCCAAACATGTTTGTTTGTTATCGGCATTGGCCTGGCAGGATCTTGTTTCTGATCCTAACTAGCTGTATGGGAATTAGGAACCAGTCATTTCATCTCTCTGTAAAATGGAGTTGGACTAGACTATCTCGAAAGTCCCTTCTATTTCTCAAATCCTTTGATTTAGTGGTTCTGTTCCATAGCTACCTGATTTCTGGGGTATTAACTAGTCTACATGGCCAGCCAAGACCCAATCCAGATGCAGTGGAGCTTCTTCACATCTGTCATAGTAACAATACCTTTGTTCTGTCTTATTAGATTGGATCAAGATAATGGGAAGTTATTTATTATTGTTGTTGTTTTTTAAATCAGAAAATACCATAGCATCTAATGCATATTTTATAAAGACAAGGATATTCTGAAATGTTTATAGTATTTTTACATACCTGAATAAAACAGGTAATTTAAACAGTGTTAAGGTCCAAAGCCACCATATTTGGAAAAATAGGAAATGTCAGAAGCTATTTAAGTTGCTTATAAATTGTATTCCAAAGCTAAAAGTTTACTGGATGGGAAGGACCACGATAACAGTAGTTTAGACAAGAAAGCCTTCTTGAGGCTCTAAGACTGGGGGTGGGGCTCTGCCCAAGCTCTCTCGGAGCACCCTGTCCTTGCCCCTATTGTCACAACCAAAACTGTGTTGTATCAGCTTATTTGCTACTGTCCCTGACGACATACTGCAAGTGCCTTGAGGGCAGGGATTGTGCGTGTTCACTGCTGTACCCCTAGAGCCTAACACACAGCAAGTAATTGTTGGATAACTGTTGAATAAATAACCAGCTATTGTCACTTATTGATCTGCCAAGGGGAACAGAAGCAGGCAAGAGCAGCACCACATGACATAGCAATAAGAGGGACTGTTACCAAGAGCCTAGTGTCTGCTGGTTGCCAGGTGGGCACAGGTTCCCATCAAAGAAATTTCCATTCAGTAATGTCCCTACAGGGGCTGGCCCCGTGGCCAAGTGGTTAAGTTCGCACACTCTGCTTTGGTAGCCCAGGGTTTTGCCAGTTCGGGTCCTGATATGGACATGGCACTGCTCATCAGGCCATACTGAGGTGGCATCCCACATGCCACAACTAGAAGGACCCACAACTGAAAATATGCAACTATTTACCAGGGGAATTTGGGGAGAAAAAGGAAACATTTAAAAGCAATTAAAAAAATAATAATGTCCCTACAGTATGTCATACTATACCAGCCTACTATGAGTGGCACCAAAGGATACATGACATTTTGATGGGACCATTTCGACTATTTATCCAACTCTTACATGGACCTCTGCAAAATTTGCAAACAGTGTATTAATCACAAGCAGCTAAGCACAAAGAATGACAACTTTTCAAGGGAGGAGGAATGAGTCAGTTTTGGCTATATTTCAATAGGAAATTCCTCTGGCTATATTTTATAGGAACTAGGTGGGGCATCTACTGTGCAAGTGCTTCGCATACTGTTTGGTAAAGGATTAACAGAACCTTTCCCCCCTCTGTGTGAGAATTTGACCTTTGGTTATCTTTCTAGCTCTGTTCCCTGGCAACCTTATAAAAAGTAGTACATCAACTACGTTGCTAGGCAACATTACATATGGTAGAAATGACCCCTAATTGGTAAACTCCATCCGGACTGGGAGAATTATAAATACCTGATAGGAAGCCACAGTTCTGGCTTCCCTGAGTACAGTGACTCTTGGAAGAGACATGTCTCTTACGGGGACCCTGGAAACTATGTCTATGGAGTTGTTATAAGAGATGCTTGCTCCCGTGGGACAAGAGGCTTTTAAGTCAGGATAGCTTCCATATGTGCCTGATGAGGGTCTATCTCCTTGTGCCTGAGCTATGACACATGGACAGCTGCAGAGACTGACAGAAGAGCAACATTTGGTTCTGTCCTGCAGGCAACCTCTGCTTCCCATCCTATATCCTTCTAAGTGAATCTGACACCATGTGTGGCAGTTTATAAGTTTGAATGTTTCTAAACAGTCAGTTGAGCCTAAGTAGACCTCTGGAGAACATGGTTGTGCTATTTGCTTGTTTTTTTCTGGTGGTAGTAGACACTCCACGGGGACTATGGATAGTAGAAAGATGTGAAACGGTCTGGCGTGTTTTTCTGCTTCCAAAAAAATCCTGATCATACCCTTCACTGTCTGCATGACAGATAATCCACATCCTTTGCACATCACCAAGACATGTATCTCAAATCGATGCCCTCCCTTAAAATCCCCAGGCTTGTTACCACGAAACCTTCTTCATTCAAGCACATAATCCCCACCCCAACCCCCACTGATTTTTAATATGCTTACTGACAAAGGTGCAAAAATCAAATGATGACTATAAAAATCGCTCTCCCAAACCACAGTTGTCAATGAAGAACTGGCAGTAGTAAAATTATCCACCTGGAGGGTCAGAACAGATGCTAAACGTCCTCCCTAAGTTATGAAGGTTCCGTGTCATCTGATCACAATGGAGTGAGTCAGTGTCACCTTTTAAAACTAGCACGTTAGAAACCAACCAAACTACTCCCGCCAAACAAAAAGCTCTCACTTATCTCTACAGAAGAATTATTTGAAGAAAAGAATCCAAATTCCCAGTGCTATAATGAGAGGTTTGAGGAATATAGTCATATTTGGTGGAAATATTGAACAAAATCCAACGAAAACGTTGCCCATCATAAGCAAGTGAATAAAGTGCCTCCTTTTTGGGATTAGAAGATAGTGTGACCACGTGAAAGCACAAGGCAAGCTACAAGAGACCACCAACGACAGGAAGTATAGTGGTAATGCTTAAAACAGAGTTAATAGGAACTTTCCACCCACCCCAACCCTTTGCCCATCTACGCCATTGCACTAGACTTCACAGAGAGAATTTTATTGTCAATGCACAAGGGACACACAAGAAAAACCTAGACGTCCAAATGAAACAGTCTGAATTCACTTGACCGAAGGCCACTGCAGCCTTCCCCGCTGCCCTCAGAAGGAGCACATGCAGCCCTCTGTGTAGCCTTTCTCTCCGTGGGCTTTATCACGACATCAATTAACAACAAGAACACGAAACCCATCACAGTATGTCTGAACCTCCAGAATACTCAATTTCACAACATTTTTCAGACCACTAGGTCAGTAGCTTTCTTAAGGGATATTCAAAGTCTAGCGACCACCAGAGTATTTACATCAGAATGGCATCTTTCTGCCAAATGACCAGAAGTCATGATGCTCTATGTCATTTCTTAATTTATTACAGATACGGGCCTTATTTACATTCCTTCCCAACCCTTGCTATGAAAGCCTGTTCCCTACCCTCAAAAGAAACATTTTCCCAAGGATTCCATTTTTTAATTCCATTACAAGTAAGAATCCTGTTCCCATCCATGCAATATATCTAATATAAGACAGAAGCATCCCATTGTGAACTTGGACTGAATGTGCCAGAAAGATGCCAGAATATAAACTAAATCACTAATGGTCTGTGTTGGGCCCAACTGTGAATCTACTTATAAAAATATCACCAACTCCATGAATTAAACCTCAAAACACTGTGATTATAAATACTGACCACCAAATGTGAACATACATTTAAAACAGAGGACAGTTGATGATCTGATAGTCCAGACAAAGGAAGTATCTCCTTTAAAAATGAGAGAATTCAGTGATCCAGTTATTACCAAGCCAGCACACAAACTCCAAACAGCCAACCAGGAATGCAACAATCTGAGACATTATGGAAAAAAGACAATCATTTAAATATTAGGCTTCATGTTCCATTTTCCTCCCTGGATCCTGCTGCTTTAATCTTTAATAAAGTGATCAGAGCCTAGTAAATGGTTCTAGGGGTATGAATCAGAGTCAGAATTTGAAGTTTCCACATCACAAACCTGATCAGATCTTGGGCAAGTTGTGAACAGTATGGCCTCAGCTCCCCACTATTTTCCAAAACTTGTGGGAATATAAGGGCCTATTAAACAGTATGAAGGTAAAAAGTAGCCTAAAATATAACACAAAATTAAGTGACAGCAGGGATTTTGGACTACATCATACTATGTTGTAAGTGGCCGTCCTATGCATTCAGCAAGTTTAGCAACATCCCTTTCTTCTACCCACTAGTGCCGGCAGCACTTTGCCCTGAGTTATAACAACTGAGAATGTCTCCAGACATTGCCAAGTGTTCCCTGGGGGACAAAATCACCCCAGGTGAGAATCACCGTCTTCCAGAGAAATCTCTAATGTAAATTTCTACTTTGCACCCAGTGATCAGAATAGGTCATGGAAGAGGGTCATTGCTCTGCTGGAAAAGCAGGCAGAGAAGTTGAACTGTGAGGTAGAAAAGTCACATTAAACATCAGAAGTGAATGAAAACAGAGCAAAAATGTCAAACATAACTTCCTGGCAAAGTATATCTTCTACGCATCCATTTAGGTTTCCCTTTCGCCAAGATCCCTCTTTTAAAACAATAGCTAATATTTTCACTTCAGGTAAGAAAAGTGTTTCTGGTCCTCAATAATTTTCAGTTTGTAACCAGCAGCTGTCCACCGGCCACAGTTTGAGGAGCACTGTTCTGGAGTTCTAACTCCTCTTGAGAAGTATGGTTTATACACCTTCTGAACTCTTCAATGGTCAACGTTCACAAGCCAATTTATAAGGTTTTTGATTATCTTTTTTGTTCAAGAGGCAGAAAGAAAACTGATTTTACCACCTTTTGAAATAAAACTATGCTAAAAGGAAGAGGGATTTCTTTTAAAAGCCACTTTGGATACTTTAACACAAGACAGAATTAAGAAAGTGCCTTAAATAGCCTTAATCTCTAATATTTCCTGCTCTAGCCCCTTAAAGAAGTATAACCTCTTTTGTTAGAATAATTGTATAGCTACAAAGCGGGTAAAAAGCAGACTGGTTTTAAAAACCTGTTCTACTAACCTTCTCTTTCCCTCCAGAGGATCTTTTAAAAGGTAAACAATTTAGAAATATAACTTGTTTATATACGCTTACTCTCTCTCTCCAATTAAAGTTCTATTTATAAATGCAGTTAAAGAACATCAGCAGTGGCTACATTTCCAGGTTACACAGCAGTGGCTCTTGGAAATGGCTGGAAAAAGCAGGGGACCATTTTGAGTTTAGCCCAGATGACTTGTTTTATCATCATAAAACAGGTTATCCATGTGTGTAGAATTGTCAAATATCAAACCAGACAGGGAAACCACCCAGACCTGGGATCACAGGCTCCCTTCCCAGGGCTAACTTGACATTTAACTCAACAGGGCAAGTCAGAGGGCCATAAGGAGTCTTTCAGCTCATTTCCATGCTTGTCTGCACATAATACCTCCAGCCTTTAAAATTACAGTCTCAGATTTAGAAATTAGCTTTTACAATCATGTAGCCAGACAGCCCTGCTTGCTTTATATCAATGAAGCTTTCTCTTTAAAACTTCACCAGAAAATTAAAATACGGAATTCATCAGGAGAGGCTTGGCAGAGGCAAGATGGATCTCAAAACGTAATATACTCCTGCCCACCTTTTGAGAGAAAGAGGATGATGACAAAGGAATGCAGAGGATTCAGACAATGTGAGAAAAAGTATGAAGATTTTCTTCTCTTTTTCCAAACCAGAGTTTGGATGCACAGCAGGAAAAAACAGGAAGCCTCAGGGCCGGCTTGATTCACTCAGAAAGCTCTCAGAAACAAGGGCACCACACTAACAAGTCATTAGTCCTCTGAGTCAAAATCCAACCTCTGCCATGTCGTCTAACAAAAAAGCAAGATACTAACAGTGAAAGAATGTTCTTCTCAGGGTTCCACAAAACTGGACAAACGGTGGCTTTCAACCACAGAATGAGTAAAAGCAAATTTTAAAACCTCTTCCCCATCCATTGACTGCTACGTAAGTGTCTCTCGATCTGAGAAATAGGGCCGAATTTGTGGTCTGTCGTCAGATTCATCTCCGGCAGCATCGTTTTCCTCACCAGACTCCACATAGATGGGCCAGTCATTGTCTGTGTCGCTCCTTTCTTGGCTTTCGGACGAAGCCTCCACCAGGCTAAGGTTGATGGGTATCAAATCGTCCTCGTCATCATGTGTGTCTGTAATGCAGGTACAGCTGTCGCACAGCCCAAAGCGCCGCAGCCCCTGTGACAGGTGACTCGTGAAGGTTCTTCTGCAGCCCTTGCAGACGATTGGACGGTTGGATCTGTGGACCTAAAGTCCCAAGAAGACACAGTAAATGTCACAGAAAGGGGGTTGAGCCACGGTCTTCAAGGCCCCACATGATCTGGCCCCTGGCTGACCCTCCAGCCTCATCACGTCTCACCACTCTCCCCCTTGCTCTCTCTCACCAAGTCTCAGCCTCACCAAGGTCCTTTCCACCCCAGGGCCATTGGACACATGTGGAACGTGCCTTCCTCCCCATCGCCAACTCATTCCCCTACTAATGCCTTTGAAGGAAGTCTTCTCTGATGCCCCAGACCAGGTAGGTCCCCCAGCTATGTATTCTCGCCTATACTCTATCCTTTGCTGTATTTCTAACAAATCATTGGTAAAATTCACTAGACTGTAAGCTCCAAGAGGGCAGGGACTTCCTTACTCACATTCTCTCTCTTCTGTCACATGTGTTACTATATCCCTAGTCCCTGGCATATAAAAGGCACTCAGTGAACTGATTAGAATTTTAGGCATGGCTTATGTACCTTGGATTGGTCAGTTACTAGGAAGGCAGATTTGCTAGATAATGTATTCCCCAAATGTGCCAGCAGATGCTTCATCCTTGGCTTTTCTGTTGATAAATGCATTCCTTATTTATGAGAACTCTGCATACGAGGGAAGAAAGCCTGATCTCTTTTCAGCAGCTCCAGGGGTCCCCTCTGTATAAAGACCTCTCCTTCTAATGTATGCACTCTTCAGGAACTGCAGCCAACAGGGGATCTGTGAGCCAATCAGAGCCTCTCTTTTAGAGAGCTCTGGATGCAGGATACCCACAAGAGGCAGAGACACAGAGAAACTGGTGCAGAAGGGCCAGCAACACAATACCCAGGTTGCTGGAGCTGCCATTACATCCTGACCAGTGTCCCTCCTTTCCATGAGGTTTCCTGGGCTTCCTACACTGAACTCCCAACACTTGAGCCAACCTGAGTGTCTATCTGACCTTTGCAACCTGACAGGGCCTTTGAATACCACCTCTTTGGGCTGCCGTAGACTGGACTATGTATAATGTGGAAAGACAGAGGGAATGAGGATTCCAACCAATGAAACATCTTAGAGGTACCCAGGGACCTACTGCTTCCAAGACAGACTGAAAATATAATTTGAAACGAAAAGGAAAAAAAAGACAGACAAAAACTTAAGGGCTTAGGATGAGGCCATTCTCAGTGTGCTGGGGCGAGCACCGAGAGCAGAGGCAATCGGTAACGTCGTGCTTTATCTTAAATCTGGATTCTTTCAAAATCATAATTCACATATCATAAAATCCACCCTTTTAAAGTATACAATTCAGTGGTTTTTAGTATATTCACAAGGTTGTGCAACCGTCTAATTTCAGAACATTCTCATCACCCCATAAAGAAACCCTATACCCATTAACAGTCATCCTTCTCCCATTCCCACATCCTCCCAGCCCCTGGTACCCACTAATCCACTCTCTATCTCCATGGGTCTGCCCATTTTGTACATTTCATATAAATGGAATCATACAAAATGTGGCCTTTTGTGACTGGCTTCTTTCACTTAGCATAACGCTTTCAAGGTTCATCCATGGTGCAGCTTGTATCAGAACTTCATTCTGTTTTATGGCTGAATAACAGTCCATTATATGTATATACCACATTTTGTTTATTCTTTCATCAGTTGATGGACATTTGGGTTCTTTCCACTTTTTGGCTATTATGAATAATGCTGCTATGAACATTCAAGAGCAAGTTTTTGTGTGAATGTATGTTTTCAGCTCTCTTGGGTATATACCTAGATGTGGAATTGCTGGGTCCTATGGTAGCTTTATGCTTAAATTTTTGAGGAAATGCCAAACTGTTTTCCACAGGGACTGCGTTATTTTACATTCCCACCAGGAATGTATGAGGGTTCCAATTTCTCCACACCCTCACCAACACTTTGTTATTATTATTATTATTATTTGTGAGGAAGATTGGCCCTGAGCCAACATCCATACCAATCTTCCTTTACTTTGTATATGGGACGCTGCCACAGCTTGGCTTGATAAGAAGTGTGTAGGTCTGTGCCCGGGATCCAAACCTGCAAACCCTGGGCCACCGAGGCAGAACGTGGGAACTTAACCACTATGCCACCAGGCCAGCCCCAGTTATTATTTGTTTTTTGATTATAACACCCCTAGTGTGTGTGAAGTGGCATCTCACTGTGTCTTTGATTTGCATTTTCATAATGACTAATGATGTTGAGCATCTTTTCAGGTGGTTATTGGCCATTTGTATATCTTCTTTGGAGAAATGTCTATTCATATTCATTGTTTAGTTGAGTTGTCTTTTTATTGTTGAACTGTAAGAGTTCTTTATATATTCTGGTTACTAGATCCTTAGCAGATAAATGAATCACAAATATTTTCTCCCATTCTGTGGGTTGTCTTTTCACATTCTTGGTAGCATCCTTTGTGGTCCAATCACATGTTTATGTTGGATTTCCCAAAGACTGATTGACTTGCTCAAAGATGATCTTAAATGCAATGCCTTTCTAAACGGCCTAAATGCTTTTTAAGTTTGTGGGTATCACTCACTCACATGGGAGACAGAATCCTAGGGGGCAGCCAGTGGGAGGGGAGGTCCCCTTGGGCTGGGGCCCTCTTTGCTGCCCACAGGTAGCACTATAAATGGCAGTCTAGCCCTCCTCCACTCCCAGGTGCTGGGATGCTGGGTGGGAAACTAAGCATACAGCTTACCTTTGGCATCACACCGATGGGAACAGACCCCCAATCCCATGTCCAACCTCCAGTGTTCTCTGTCATATGACAACCATCCCTAACTAGGATCTAAACTTTCTTGACTCTTCTCCTAAGAAAACTAGTCTGTTACCATATAAATTCTCACTTTCTCTAAGTGCCACCAACCCAGCTTTAATTTAGTAATAGAAACATATGTTTAAAATTCTCTGAAAATACCCGACTGGACAGAGAAGTGAAAGACAGGCTGGCTTTATCCTCACATGAGACAAATATTATGAACCACCCCCTCCCACCACCCACCACGAGAAAATTGCCAGCCTAGACACTTACGCTCAGTGCATGGCTCCGCAGATGCTCCTGTCGAGTGAACCTCTTGCCACAGGTCTCACAGGGGTAGGGCCGCTCACCCGTGTGTGAGCGGATGTGCCGCTTGAGGATGCCCTTCTGTTTGGCAGCGTAAGGGCAGAAAGGACACTTGTGGAGCTTAATGGGGACCACCAGCACATCACCTGGGGAACCAAATGGATTGATTCAGTCATACCGTAAACAGCGACAATACCAGCCACCCTCCGACGGATGGGATCCGGAGCTGGGGAATTCCACCATCCAGATGGAGAGGGAGGGTATCAACCGCCAACTAACCGCAAGAGATTGTCTGCAAATTTCAACTGTGTCGGGCTCCCAATCAGCCAGAGGGTAAAGCAGGCTTCTGATATAAAGTTGCAAGGAATGCCATAAGGCACTGGCTTTAAGATTCTCTGTGACTCACAGTTAGGAACACAGCTTACACAACCACCTCAGAACACACGTGCCTTCATGTGGACAACTGGAAAAGCCTCCCAAAACAGGGCTCACTCTGATAGCATCTGTTCTACTTGATTTCATTTTAAGACGCTACTGATTGAGACCCTGCTATGGCCTGGATTGCTTCCCCCCCAAATTCAGACATTGAAGCCCTAACCTCTAATGGGACTGTATTTGGAAATAGGGCCTTTTAGGAGGTCATTAGGGTAAATGAGGTCGTAATGGTAGAGCCCTAATCTGATAGGCCTGGTAGCCTTCCTTATAAGATGAAGAGATACCAGAGATCTCTCTCTCTCTCTCTGCTGGTGCACAGAGGAAAGACCACGCAAGGACCAGCAAGAAGGCAGGCATGTGCAAGCCAGGAAGAGAGCTCTCACGAGAAACCAACCCTGCTGGCACCTGATCTCGGACTCTGAGGCTCCAACACTGTGAGAAAATAAATTTCTATTGTTTAAGCTACCGAGTCTGTGATATTCTGTTATGGCAGCCTGAGCTGATGAATACAGACCTCCTGTCAAAGGAAGTGAATACAGATCCTCCAAAATTTGAAAACCTCTGTTAGGACGCAGCCGACCGGTGGACCAGGATTCATGCTTTCTGTGACAGTAGTTTCTAAGATGAGCTTCCAGGCATGTGTAGAAGAGGTTTGCTATCACGCAGACCCTAAACTGTTTGGAATTCATATTAACTCTATATATCAGACATCATCAAATATCTAGGAATTCACTTAAATTTTTTTCCAACTCCTTTTTTTTTTTTTACCTTGCTCATACAACCACTAAGGTGACAAAACGATTGTCATCCACATTTACAGAAACTATTCCTTTCCTTCAAATTTTCTGAGTTACCCTTATTGCAGTATTCCAAGATTTGCTCTTTCTATTCATGCCCTTCAGGATTTCACAGACTTTGTTCATATCATATCATCTATAAAGCCACTAGTGATCATACTTTCCAGGCACAGAAACCTGGGTTCAAGTCCTGGCTCTACCATTTACCAACTGTGTGACCCTGGACATCTCACTTAACTTCTCTGTGCTTTACTTTACTCATCTGTAAAATAGGGATGATAATAGTTCCCACCTTACAGGATTGGGGTAAGAATGAAAGGAAGTAATACATAAAATACAGCACCTGGCACACAGTGAGCTCTCGTAGATGTCAGCCATTTTGTCACCATCATCATCTCCTCGGTGTTTCTTTACTGATTAAGCAGGCCAGGATCTTGTGGTCTCTCTCAACACTGGAGACCACACTTGCGGTCTCTCTCACCTCCTTTTCTCTGGGACCTTCTCTGGACACCTAAATGGGCTTCGTCTTTCCTGAGGGGCTGCCAAAAAAGTCTGGCGAGCTGAACTCCAGGTGAGAACCCATCATTCTGTGTAAAGGTGGGGATGGTCGTCTTTGGTTTCCAGCTCCCATCCTGACAATGCCTAACACTCTGCCTAATCTATAGTGACTCCAAAACCTGTTTCCTAGAATAAAAGCAGCAGCTCACAGCTCATCCCTGCACACGTGTTGGATTATTTCTCACTGATCACACTGGTACCGAGACGCCAGGTCCCTACTCACTCCTCTGGCATTGTGGAATGTCACGGTCATTCATCCCCATCAGCCTGGCACTGTACTAAATCTTCTTCCCAACTACCTATAAAAACGGAATAAAATGGGTCCACTGTTAGTACTTGGAAAAACCAACTGTTAAGTATTTCTCCATCAGAAATGTATGAGTTATTGCAACACTCTGCTTCCTCTCTCATGATGTGATTCCCCACAACACAGCAGTTCACTTGAGTGCCTAATGCACCAGGGACTGTCAAGGTCCATCTTTACCAAGACACCTGTTTCCTCCCTCAAGAAGTTAAGTCTAGGAAGAGAGAAAGACACATAAACAAATTCATCTGATACAATGTAACACATGCAAAGTTCAAAGTGATGAAGAAATATAGACAAGAAAGTAATGAATTCTCTCTAGGAGTTCAGAGAAGATTTCATAGAAGAGGTGATCTTTGAGCAAGGTTTTGAAGGATGAGTAGGAGTTCACCAGAAGTCCAAGACAGAGAAAGATATCTCAGACAGAGGAACAACACATGCTTAGGCATAGAAGTAAATGAGACTATGGAATATAAAGTGGGCTGGAGGGGAATGAGGACTAGGAAGGGGCAGGAGCCAAACTGTAAAGGCCACTTTCATTCATTTATTGAACAAATTTATACTGAGCACCTACAATGTGTCAGGCTATGTTCTAGGCCCTGGGGATACAGCAGTGAAAAGACAAACATCCCTGCCTCTGTGCGCTGACATGATAAGCAATAAGGACTTTATTCCATAAGCAGCCAGGATGTCAAGCAGGGGAAGTACATGGTCAGATCTGACTTTTGAAAGATCCCTCTGGGGACAAGACAAGGGAAGGATTTAAGAGAGAGGTGAGATTAAAGGCAGGAAGTCCAGGTGGGAGGGGTGAGAGATGACATGAACTAAAGCAGTGGCCGTGCAGGTGGAGGGGAGGAGATACATTTGAGAGAAGTTAAATCAACAGGATTTGGGGCCGGCCCCATGGCCGAGTGGTTAAGTTCGCGTGCTCTGCTTCAGCAGCCCAGGGTTTCGCCAGTTCGAATCCTGGGCGTGGACATGGACCGCTCATCAAGCCATGCTGAAGCGGCATCCCACATGCCACAACTAGAAGTACCCACAACTAAAAAAAAAAAAATACACAGCAACGTACTGGAGAGCTTTGGGACAAAAAGGAAAAAAAAAAATTAACAGGACTCTATGACCACGTGGGGGAAGGGAGAGAAGGGAAAGATAAGATTTTAAGTGACACAGATTCTGGGTTAGCTGACTTGATGGATGATGGTGGAATAAACTGAGGCAGGGAACACAGGAGGAAAGGCAAGTACAGGAGGAATGACGAAAAAATACTAATGTCCAATCCCCGTCCCAAGCATCATAATTTTTTCTATTGCGGTAACATTGGTCTACAACATTATACAAATTTCAGCTGTACATCATTATATTCCAATTTCTGTATAGACTACATCATGTTCACCACCCAAAGACTAATTACAATCCATCACCACACACACAAGCATCATTTTTTTTTAAGATTTTATTTTTCCTTTTTCTCCCCAAAGGCCCCCCGTACATAGTTGTGTATTTTTAGTTGTGGGTCCTTCCAGTTGTGGTGTGTGGGCCACTGCCCCAGCATGGCTTGAGGAACAGTGCCATGTCCGCGCCCAGGATTCAAACTGGCGAAACCCTGGGCTGCCAAAGCAGAGCGCACGAACTTAACCACTCGGCCACGGGGCCGGCCCCAAGCATCATGTTTTTAAAGCACCCTTCCCATTCTAATGTACAGTCAGGGATGAGAATCACGGCCCCATATCTAGATACTGCCAATAACTGTATTCACTCCATAACCCACATTTCAAGCATCCATTTACCAATCAACATCTCATATCTTTCCAGCTCATCCCAAATGTCCCTTCTCTGCTAGGACCTCCAAGCCATGGACTATATCACCACTTTACTGCCCTCCCCACCGCCTTCCCCAGTTTACTGCCTATGGTCCATCAATGAAATCACTCCTTTGCATAGACCCTCAACTGCCTCGGTCCTCTCTCTCCCTCTATCTGCATTCACCTGGTTAAAACTAAACTCTGGTTAAACACAACTCTGCCTATTCCAAACCTGAAAGAAGGTAAGTTAACATCACTGGAGAAAAATACACAACTGCGTGTTCCGGTCTCACTTTACATCCATCCAACCATCACACCTGACCACTGATATCAAAAGAGCCCTTGGTTCTGCCCAGGCATCCTAACTGTTCCCCTGTCATTCAGGCTCCCACTCTTCTCCATGACTGTTTCACGTCTTCCTTCTGCTCAAACCTCCAACCCCCTCCTCACTTTCAGCTGCTGTCTTGCTTCTTATGTCTTTGAGAAGGAGAAACAACCAGAAGAGAACGTCTACCTTCTCCCAGCCATCCCCCAACCTCCTGTGCGAACACATATGATCTGCTTTCACTTCTATTACTATGAGTGAATTGTCCTTCGTCCTTCCCAAGGTGAGACTGTCCTCTCCACTTGTACACAGCATCCCATTTCCCCTTGCTCTATCAACTGCCCCTCTCTCTTCCATCAGCAATTATCCTCCTCTCTCCCGGACCATTCCCATCAGTAAATAAACTTGCTTTTAGATCCTCTGCCTTAATAAAAACCTTGACCTAAAATCCACCTTCAGCCACCAATGCATCTCTCTGTTCTCTTCACAGCAAAATTCTTTGAAAGAAGCATCTGGACCCACTATCTTCACATCTACTTCTGCAGTTCTCTTTCAAGCCTTCCCCATCCAGGCTTTTGCCCCACCACTTATTGATACTGCTCTTAAGCTCATCAATGACCTCTCCAATATTAAACCCAGTGATCAGTTCTCAAAGTGCCTGTATGCAGTATTGGACATTGTTGATTTCTCCTTTTTCTTCAAACACTTTTTCTTCTTGGCACCCATCGCTCTTTCTTGATTCTCCTCCTACCTCACTGGCTGTCCTTTCTCAGTCTCCTTTGCTGGCTTCTATTTTCCTGACCTCTAAATGTTGGAGTTCCCCAGGGCTCAGTCCTTAGATCTCTTATCTTCTCCTTCTAGATCTATAAGTTCCTGGAATATAGAGGTTTTGAATTCCACGGACCCACTAATGACTCCCAAATTTATATCTCAGCTCTGACTTCTCCCCAGAACTCCAAACTTACAGATGCAATGGCTTACCAAACATCTCCACTTGGATATCCAATAGGCATCACAAACATAACATGTTTAAATCAATTGCTTAAGCTAAAAACCTTAGGGTCATCCTTAGCTCCTCACTTTCTTATACCATTCATGTAAGCCATGAGCAGGTCTGGTCGGCTCTACCTTTGAGAGGCACTATAGTCCTGATCCAACCACTTCTCACCTCTCTGCTGCTGCCACGCTGATTCGGGGAGCGCATCTCTCCCCTGGGTTATTGCAGTAACTCCGAAGTGATTCCTCCTGCAAGGGCAGAAGCAAGAGGACCACTTAGGAAGTTACTGCACACAGTACCCAGAGGGATCCTTGTAATATATGTCATTTCAAGTCACTCTCTGCTGAGACCCTGTAGTGGCTTCCCTTCTCAGAGTGATATCAAACGGTCTTCTCATGGCCTTCAAGGACCTCACCCAAACTCTCTGACCTCATCCTGTAACACTCTCTGCCTTGCTCACTGCACGCCAGCCACCCCAGAATCCTTGCTGTTCCTTTAGCTCACTCGCCAAGTGTGATCCTATACCCGGGCCTTTGCGCCTTGCTCTTCCCTCTGCCTGGAATGTTCTTCTCCCTGATACCAGCACAGTTTGCTCTCTTACTCCCTTGAGGTTTAAGGAAGGCCTTCCTGGTCAACAGTAAATACAATACCATCCCCTTCACTCCCTATCAAGCTTTCCCTGCTTTTAGTTCTTCTTCATACTATATATTTACTTATTTCTCTATTGTCTGTCTCCCTACACTAGAATGTCAGCTCTACGAAGACAAGGACCGTCTTTTGTTCACTGTGATTAACCATGTCTGGTATGTAGTAAGTGCTCAATAAATATCTGTTAAATAAATGAACAAACAGGAATGATAAGATGTTGAAGGAGCAAGCCAAGGATGGAATGCTGGACACACTGACATTAAATAACCCCATGATGAGGCTGAAAAGGAATGGGCAGAGGGAAGAGCTGTGGATACTCGTGATGTCAGAAGCCAGGGGAAGAAAGAATTTCAAAAAAGAGAGAAAGGTCAGAGTCAACTACTAAGAAAAGTCAAGTGAGATAACACTGGAAAACCACTCATTGGAACAGCTCTAGAAATGCATAGCCGACCTCATGACTGTGGTTTCAGTGGTGCGTAGGGGGCAGAAGGCAGACCGCTGCGGGCTGAGAACAGAGTAGGAAGCAAGACAGTGGAGGCAGCCAATGTGGATGAACTCTCCAAGAAGCAACGGGAGGTGCTGGAGCTGGGGTTGGGAGGTCTCGGGGAACAATGACAGGAGCACCCTCTGCTTTGACAGTGTCTGCTAATGTCAGCGATGAGCAACACGGACAGCGAACTCTTGCAGCAGCCTCGGATGGTCTCCCTGCCCTGGTCTCCCATCTCCGCACCATCTTGCGCTGAGGCCAAGTTCATCTCCCTGAAGCACAGATCCTGTCTACTCCTAAGCTCAGAAACTACGCAAAATATCCCCATGCCTACAGATGAAAGCTTACCTGTTAGCATTTAAGATTTCCCATGATCTGACTCCTATCAATTTCTATCAATGTCTCCTTTTCTTACCCTCAGAAGCCAGTTTCATAAAGTCCCCTCCTATCTCCCAGGGTTTAGAAGCCGGTTCTCCTGCTTTGGGGCTACTCTGAAACTCACATCTCCGTCTGTCTCCCAGCCCTGGTACCTTTCCACCATGTGCTGCCAATTACACACATCCTGTCTCCTCTAAGACACCATCAGTTTGAGGGCTGGATTCATGTCTGACTTATCTTTGTATCTTCACAAGGAAGCTGCTTAATAGTTGAGCAAATAAGTGAATGACCAAACAAATCAGTCCTAATCTGTGCCGTGGCACTTGGAATAAATTTACCCTGAAGCCATGTGAATGGAATCAAAACCTGGCAGACAACAGACATGGCCAGGGGCCACGGTGGCTGCCTTGCCACAGCCACCTATGGTCGGAAACCTGACTTTACACACTGACAGACCGGACGTGAATGAAGATGGCACAGAGCTGAATTACTATTTCCTGATACTTGTACTGACAGGCAGAGGGGCTGAAAGGTAAAATCATTGCACCGAAATCCTCTATCCACGTGGGCTGCCTTTACAGTTTGTTTAATGAATGAAATAAGCCCAGGTTTCCAGGGTTAACTGCACCACTTACCAGCTCTGCAATCTTAGGGACTTCACTAAACCCATCTGGGTTTCAGTTTCTCCACACTTCCTCTGACAAATTCATGGGGCGTGACAACACCTAATGGACGTGAAAGGGCAGTCACAGTCTGAAAGTGCTATTACATACACGGAAATGAGATTTCAACAAATTCCCATAGTGTGTTCACTGAAACAGCCACTACCTTCTAATCGCTGGTTAAGCCAGTGTCTCTGAGGACCAGAAACAGCATTTTCCAGTTTTTCAAGTCCAGATTTAATCAGACATACAGAACATTCTTGCTTAAAAAAAAATGAAATTAAAAAGTCTCAAGACAGCCATTTAGTAACAAATAACAGCAGCTGATCTCCTCTGATGTAAAAACTTTCACTATTCAAAACTGAAGGGTGAATTAGAAATGTGATTCATTTATTTCTTGGCTTGAGGTTCTGGAAGCTACACGGTACGTTTATTAGCCATGTTTATTTCTGTCTCCTATAAGACACTTTATAACACAATTACTTCACCTGTTAAGAGAGTTAACCATGTTAACTCATCTCTCAGAATCGTTCAGGGAAACAACCAAGTTCTCCTAGAACAGAAAAGCCTACCAAAGGATATAAGAAATTTACTCATATGAAGCCAAATGCCAACTCTCAAATATTCTCAAGTAGATAGCACCGTCAACCACAACATGTTAACTGAGTGTCTACTATGTGCTAGACACCATGGTTGACACAAAGAAGTATAAATTTCCTACCTGTCTAGACCATGTTATCATACATGAGAAAAAATTCTGAAAACCTTCCATTTGGTCCTCAACCCTGTGAGAAAGGCAACTCAGGGATGATTATCTCCTGAACAAAACAGGTTCAAAGAGATGTAATGATTTAACCAAAGTTCCACTGCTGTTAGTGGAAGACAGTAGATTATTTTTATGTCTTCAAACTGCCCTCAACACCATTATACTCTAGTTGTAAAGGTAAAAATACTAAGATATGCAAAGAGACAATGCCCTGGACACAGCAGGTGCTCAATTAACACCTATTGGTGGTGGTGGTGGTGGTGGTGGTGGTGGTAATATGTTGATGATGGTGGTGGCGATCTCGTGAGGATGATGGTGGTAATGATGATGGTAGTGACAATGACAATGATCATGCTCATGATGGTGGGAGACTATAAGGCACAGATGTGTGTGCTAAATGACCAGCAGAGATGATGAGTGCTAATGGAGCTCACCTGAGTCCTCTCCATACCAATCAGTCTGGACATCCATCATGGAACTCATGGCTCCTCCTGCACCATCTGGTCTTCCCTCCAAACTCCGAGAAAAGCCATGGTCCACATCATCTTTGCTCTGGACAGCACTGTTGTGCAAAAGTGCCTCCAGGAATTGCTTCACATGGTAGTTACTGTAAGCCAAGTCGACGGCCTGGCCACTGGATAAACCCTCCTCCATGTGGGCCAGGCCCAGTGGGGCAGCATATTGCTGCAGCCTTTCACCAACCTCCACCTCTACTTCATCAGCATCAAACTCCACCTTGGGCTCTATCTGTTTGCGCAAAGTAGAGAGGTCACTGTCAGCTGAGCTACTGCCCTGGCTGTCTTTTGCCACCAGTTCTAGGGGGTGGCAACCTCTGCAGTCACCACAAGGGGACTCTCTTGGACAGTCCACACTCTCCACTAGAGAGGAGACCAAGCTCTTGGTATCACAGGAGGTCCCTTCTCTGCCTGAACTGGGGCTTCCACTGTCAACCTGGTGAGCTGCTGCCGCAGCTGCAGCCGCCGCCGCTGCAGCCGCTGCCGCCACCGCTGCAGCCACCGCTGCCTCCTTCTCCATCTTTCGGCAGATATCAAGGGACGACCTGATGTAGGTCTTGCAGAAGTTCACCACATCGTTCATCTGCAGGTAGCTGGCAGCCGACATAACTTCAATCACATTCTCCCCACACAAATCCAACTTCCCAGAATAGAGAAAATCTAAGATGGTGGAGAAGGCGTCGGAGGTGACAATGTCCAAGGAGGCAGTGCTGTGCCGCCCGCTGTCCTGGATATAGTGAATGAGCAGGGCTCTGAAGTAGCCGCTGTTGGCAAACAAGATGTTCCTGTGGGCCTTGAATATCCGCCCTTCCACGATGATGCTACAGTCACAGAAAAAGTCCCTCTTTCGCTGTTCATTCAACTCCCCCAAGAGCTTGGCATAATAGGATTGCATCTCCATTTCTCCACCAGGTGCTGCTGTTCTGCGGTAGCCTGTAACTCTGCCAAGATTTTTTTCAAGTTAATTCACAAATCCCAACTTTACAAATAAGATGCTCATTTTTAATTAAAAAAAAATTCTTCCAAACACATGGGTCAATGGTGTCTTTATGATATGGGCTGTTTTGGAGCTACAAAAATTAGAGGTTGTCCAACTGGGTTAATTTACGAAAAACAACAAAAATAACTAGAGCTAACTGCACTCCTGTATGTAGTGGTTTATATGGATTCTTTCAATGAATTTTTATAAAAACCCTAGGATAAAACATTAATATTGTCCCCATTTGTCTGATAAGGAAATTGAGACTCAGAGAAGATAGGAGAGGACCCAGCTGTACCAGAGCCAAGACTCAACACCAGGTCTATGAACCTCCAGAGTTCGTGCTCTTATGCACTACACTCTACTTTCTTGAAGCCTCAAAATATAGATAATACCCAAATCTAAGAATTACTGTTTAGTCTCCGGGCTCCTGATACAGAAGTTAGAGACTGGCAAGTGCAATCTCAGCTCACACCTCTTATCATCACTTTGTGGAAAAATTTGGTGGATTCTTGGGCTAGCCAGGACACATTCACCATTCTTACGGGGTTTAGCACACTTTTCGTCTTGGTGGAACCACCCATCCCCCATTCTTGGCCCACGTGCTTTGCATCATGCTGGTACCATCCCCAGGTTCCAGGTGTGTAAGACGTAACACAGGCCACCCTCTGATCACAGCGATTGGCTCAGAGATGGCCATGTGGCTTGGTCAGAGCCAATGAAAAGTCATGAAACGTTTGCTGGGGGTTCCAAAAAAGAGCAGTCTTTGCTCTGTGGGCCTGTGGGATGTGAGGAATGCCGCTGCCACACCTCCAGGGGAACCAGCCTAACAAGGATGACAGCCCAGCTCAGGCAGGAGCAACAGACAGAGCCCCGGGGATAGCATCTGAGCCCCAACTCATGCTGCGCTAGACGCCACTTAAGTCCCTTCCTGCTTTAGCTGGTCTGAGTTGGGTTTTCTATCTCTTGCAGTTGAGAGACTCCTAACTGATTGATGCCACCACCTCTGGTTTACTCCTCCGTATTTTTATGTCCCGGCCCTTGTCTGTCAGTCACTCCTTTGAAGGAATCAGCCATGCCTTATTTCATTTGATATGCCCCACAGCACCTGGCAGAGTGCTTTGGATAAAGTAGGTTTGCTAAGTACAAAGGAATACTTTTTTTTGTTTTTTTTTTTTGTTTTTTTGTTTTTTTTAAAGATTTTATTTTTTCCTTTTTCTCCCCAAAGCCCCCCGGTACATAGTTGTGTATTCTTCGTTGTGGGTTCTTCTAGTTGTGGCATGTGGGACGCTGCCTCAGCGTGGTCTGATGAGCAGTGCCATGTCCGCGCCCAGGATTCGAACCAACGAAACACTGGGCCGCCTGCAGCGGAGCGCGCGAACTTAACCACTCGGCCACCGGGCCAGCCCCCAAAGGAATACTTTCTTAACTGCTAAGTAAAACAAGTATAAATCAAGTTTAAAATCCTTCTGTTAGTGAGGAAGACAGGCACTGACCTTCTTCCCGGGCTCTCTCCTCCATCTTTTCCTGTCATACCACCCACACAGCCATCCACCAACTACCCCTTTTACATACTGACCCATTGAGCTCAGAGAAGTTTCTACAACCAAGTACATCATTTCCCTCTATTGGAATCACGAAACACCTAGTTAGAGCTGCCAACCACGGCTAACTACTCTTTAGCACGCTTCCTTTCTACAAATGGAGCACCAACAATACCCCACCCCCGCAGAAAACAGGCATCCCCTGCCCCCAAAAGCGTCCTTCCATGGGCAAAATAGATTCCCCAAGGCCTGTGTACTAACTGCATGAATTTTACCCATAAAAGACCCACAACAACCTTACTGAACGGCAGGTTACACCTATTTAATACGTACAGTATTTCTAACAAGTGATGCATTAAGTTTAGACGGGTGAGAACCAATTAGGGAGAGAAGTGGAGAGTGAACCTGCCTCATAATAAACTCACCCCAATTTTGATTTATAGATTGATTATGGATTATTTATGTTGACAAGTAGATATTATCACGTTGAAAAATGTGATTTTACCAGTCTGATAGTTTTTCTTTCGTTCTGAGGAAGGATAGAATGTGACATTTAAATGTAGCATTTTCCTGTATCTTGATTTTCCCTTAATATTTTGATTGCCAAAGGCAGTAGTAGCAACTGCTGGGGAGGCTTGATTGGAGCAGCTGGAAGAGGGGAGAATGGCGGTGAAAGCTTAGTCCTGGGAAAACTTTCAGGGTTGATTTATTTGGGAATAGTAGAACTTTTTGGATATCTGACAGCTCTCTTCCTTGCAGAACCAAAATGTTTTTACCTACTTTGGATGAAAAATTTTCCAAAATTATGACATAACTTCCTTGAATTAGAAAGGAGCATAAAAAGATAAGAATCTTCTTGATGACTTAGGCCCATCAGTTATAGCCCTGGGCTATGATTTAGTGATGTCCTTAGGCCATTTTGAATACTAGGACCATTTAATATCTTTAGCTAAATGGCCTCAGGCTGATATTTCGAAAAAATTCCTAGGTCTATTTTTTAAATAATCTAATACCTTTTCCTAGTTGTCCTCACTTTTAAGATTGTCGGTTTGCTTGCTTATCCTTAAGGGAATGCCGATAAGGGGGAAGATACATCCTTATCTTTAAGGGCATCATTCTTGCCTTTGAGGCACTGTAAACGTGTAAAGCAGATGTACAATGCATGCTCAACAGGCCACGTCAGGCCCTTTTGGAAAAACAAGGTCAGGTCAAATTAGTTTTAAATCACATGGCTTCCTCATATACTCCAATATATCCTACTGCTTTTCATTTATTTATCACACTGCTGATGGGAATGTAGTTTGGAACACCATTTTAGAGGGGAATTTGGCAATATTTATCAAAACTTAAAAGATACACATCTTTTGCCCCAGAAATATCATTGCTAAAAATTTACCCTTTTGGATGTATTTGCAAAAATACATCAAACTGTAAATTCAGAGATGTCCATTGCATGAGATTTTTGTACTAGCACAAAAGTAGAAACAATCTGAATGTCCACAATAGGGGACAAGTTAAATCAATGAGGTACATTCACAAGTGGAACACTATGCAACTACGTTTTTAATGAGCTAGAGCTCTGTGTGGTCATATGAAAAGGTCACCAAGATATATTAAGAGAAAAAAGGCAAGATGCAAGACCAAATATACAGTATGATCCCATCTGTGTATATGTTTCTGCTGGTGTACGTGTGAATTTTTTTCTAGAAGGTTAACAAGCAAGAGTTAACAGCAGATATCCTTGAAGAAAGGAACTAGGAGTAAGAGGTGTGTGGAGGGACCTTCACTTTTCATTTTCAACCTTTCTGTGCTGTTATGATATTTTACTATGTGCATGTATGGCTCTTTTTTTTTCCTTTTTAACAAAAAATAAAAAGGAGGAGAGGCAGAGGAGTAATGAGTTAGCAAACTAGGGAAACAAATGTCTAAGTAGGCACAACACTTCTTTCTTTTTTCTTTTCTTTAACGGTATGCTTTTTTTGGTGAGGAAGATTGGCCCTGAGCTAATAACTGTTGCCAATCTTCCTCTTTTTTTCTCTTCCCAAAGCCCCAGTGCACAGTTGTATATCTTAGTTGTAGGTCCTTCTAGTTATTCTATGTGGGACGCCACCTCAGCATGGCTTGACAAGCAGTGATAGGTCTGCACCCAGGATCCGAACCAGTAAACCCAGGGCCGCAGAAGCAGAGCACTCGAACTTAACCACTACACGACCAGGCCAGCCCAGCACAACACTCTTAACTTGCAGAACAGTCTTATCTACAGGGTCTCGTCCTAGGGCACTCGCATTTTTCACTGGAAAATGCTCCTTTCCAGCAATAGCACCCCAAACTGATTTCCTTTGGCTTTCTTTCTGCAAATACTCCAGATTCTACTGGGTCATGTAAAAATACTCCCTAACTTTGTAAAAAGGCTATCCACATACTTTCTTCACACCTTTCCCCAATCCTGCATTTGATACATAACATGGAAATATTCATTCACATCAAGTCTGCTTGCCTCTGGGCTCTGCAGCCTTTACCCACACTCTGGCAGGGACCCTGCCAGCCTTCCCACAGTTCCAATTCAATTCAACAGTTACTGGCTACATACAATGCCTGACACAAGGAAGATGCCAGGAATAGAAAAATAAACCAAGTATAGTGTATGTCCTCCAGGAGAGGGCAGATGCCAACACTACCACTTGCAATAAACTCTCACATTCCCCCGAGGGAATCTTAGCCAGATCACAAGGCTGTCTTCATACAGGCGCCAAAAGCAGCCTTGAATTCTACCCACTCTTTCTGACAAGACTCCTCCAGTCTCACCAACCTGAGAATAATGAAAATCTACTCAGTTGTCAGCATCTACTAAGCACTACTCCTCAGGAAGCACTGTCCCAAGTACTTTCAAGTGTTAATTAATTTTAACCCCACAATAACCCAGTGCAGTCGATACGATCATTACATCCTCTTTTTCAGAGAAGGAAATTGAGGTTCAAATTTACAGATAACACGCCCAAGCTAGGATTGCAACTGAGATGTTTGATCACAAAGTTGACTTCCTTAACCACTATGCCAACCAGACTCCCCAAACCCTCCAGGACACAGTGAGAAGGGTTGGGGATGTCACTCCGTTCCCCAGCGCATGGAGTGGAGGTGAACGACAAGGGAGAATTTCCATCTCCACAGAAAGAATTTCAGGGTCATTTGCATCTTTGCTTCACCTGCTAAATTGTTCGCAAGACAAGGGGATCCTCCCCCGTCCAGAGCCAGACGACGCTGAGAAGATCACAGGAACCAGTTACTGGAGATGGTCTTTGGCTCCCGAGGGTGGGGAACCGAGGCCTTGCCCCTCCCACGGCCTCCCGTGGACAAAGTGACCATTGCTGCGGCGGGCATTGCCCCAGCCTGGCCGAGCCCTCGCACCCGGCACCATCAGAATGAGCTGGTGCGGGGACCACCTGGCTGGACCACGCGGGGGCAGGGGACCAACCCAACGCCAGGGAAGTGGGGGGCATCTGCCGCCGCGCTACCCCTCCCCACGCTGGACGGCAGGGAGGGGGTCGGTCATCCAGCACTGGTTCTCTCGGCGGGGGTCCCCAGAGTCCGAGGGAGGTCGACAGAAAGGGGGCATCCCTGCCCGCTGCCCCCTGGGCCGACCTCCCTGGATGCCCTGAATCCGCCCCAAACCAATGAAAGCGTCAGCGTGAACCCGCTTCTCAGCTCTCACCTTCCAGCGGGTTCCAGCCGCGCCGCCGCCGAGCAACACGCACCGACACGCCCCCCTTTCATTCACCTGTCGCCCCCTCCGATGAGAGGCGGGGCAGCTGACCAATCATGGGGGTTTCTGGGCTCAGGAAGGCGGGCCCTTCGGCCAGCAGGTTAGTCAATGGTGCTCGCCCCCCCTCCCGAGGATGCGCTCTGAAGGCTCCAGCGCTCGCGGGGTGATGGGAGTTGTAGTCTCAGCGTTCGTTTTTCCGACAACGATATACTGAACAAAACTACAAGTACCAAGATGCCAAAAGGGACAAGAATCAGCGCTTGTAAAAGCTGGAGCTTGGTTCGGTCTTCTGAGCCCCACTTGAGGGACCTGCGAAGTATTAGTCTCTTTGTCCGCATGACTAAAAGCGCGTCGTGCATCTTAATGCAATAAGAGCTATGACTTATCAGTCCGCACACATTTTACTTGCCAGAACTCTCCGCAAAAAATCCAGAAACCAGTGAAAGGGTTTAATCTACTCAACAGGTTTTGACTGAACACTCGCAATACTCTCTTTCCTTGAGAGGTTTTCAGGTTTATAAACACAAGTGAAACAATTAAATAGCGCTACAAGGTGCTGAGTAACAGTCCATATAGGCACGTTCTGGGACGCTGTGCACAAGCCAAACCGGGTTACCTCTCAGGGAGCTTAGTTCTAATGAGGGGTGCATCAGTTTGCTAGAGCTGCTGTAACAAAGTGCCACAAACTAGCTGAAACAACAGAAATTTATTGTCTCACAATTCTGAAGGCTGGAAGTCCAAAATCAAGGTGTTGGCGGGGTTGGTTCCTTCTGAGCACTCCAGGCCTCTCCTTGGCTTGTAGATAGCCATCTCCCCGTTCACGTGGCATTCTCCCTGTACACTTCTCTGTATCCAGATTTCCCCCTTTTTTTTTTTTTTTTTTAAGATTTTATTTTTTCCTTTTTCTCCCCAAAGCCCCCCGGTACATAGTTGTGTATTCTTCGTTGTGGGTTCTTCTAGTTGTGGCATGTGGGACGCTGCCTCAGCGTGGTCTGATGAGCAGTGCCATGTCCGCGCCCAGGATTTGAACTAACGAAACACTGGGCCGCCTGCTACGGAGTGCGCGAACTTAACCACTCGGCCACGGGGCCAGCCCCCAGATTTCCCCTTTTTATAAGGATACCAGTCATATTGGATTAGGGGTTCATTCTTCTCCAGTAGACCTCATCTTAATGAATTACACCAGCAACAATTCTGTTTCTAAATAAGGTCACATTCTGAGGTACTGAGGGTTAGGACTTCAACATAGGAATTCGGGGAGAGGGGCACACTTCAATCCATAACAGGGGAAGATGGCCAATAAATAAATAAACAACTAAAAAAAAAGAAAATACATGAAATGTCTGGCAAAGAATTAAAACAAGGTGGTGAAGAAACAAAGTGATTTAGTGGTTATGTTAGCTTGAGGGTCAGGGATGACCCCTCTCAGTGGGTGACCTTTCAAGTGAGACCCTAATGAGGAGGAATGAGCCATGCTAAGATTAAACAGAAGAGCATTCCGGGCAGAGGAAGAGCTGGTGCAAAGGCTCTGAAACAGATTGGTATGTGTGGAAGAAACAGGAGAACGACCACTGGGGTGAGGGGGTGGATAACAGGCAGACCAGCTTGATGGGCATGCAACCTGCACAGTTGCACAGAACCCTGCACTCAGAAGGGCCCCATGCTTAGTTTAATGTTCTGCTGTAACCCTCTTGCAATTCTTAATTATTTTTGAACAAAGAGACTTCTACATTTTCATTTTGTACTGGGCCCCACAAATTATGTAGCCCAGTCTAGGTGACAGGAAATGTGAATGGATAGAGAGGCAGAGGCCACATCACAAAGGAATTTGTAGGTCAAGTGAAGAGGGTTGGATTTTTTTTTTTAAGTGGTGAGATGCCTTTGAAGGATCTTAAGCAGGGGAGAGATAGAACAGTAGTGGTCCCAGTGGAAGATGCTGATAGCTGGGGTTAGGGTCACCTCGAGGTGATAGAGTTGGAGAAGGTTGGTTTAGAATATATTTTAGGGGCTGGCCCCTTGGCCGAGTGGTTAAGTTTGCGCGCTCCGCTGCAGGCGGCCCAGTGTTTCGTTGGTTCGGATCCTGGGCACGGACATGGCACTGCTCATCAAACCACGCTGAGGCAGCGTCCCACAAGCCACAACTAGAAGGACCCTCAAAGAAGAATATACAACTATGTACCCGGGGGCTTTGGGGAGAAAAAAGAAAAAAATAAAATCTTAAAAAAAAAGAATATATTTTAGAGCTTGTCAAAGACTAAACTGCAGTTTACTCTAAAGATAACTTAGATAATTTAGATAAAGGTAATTTAGGAGGTAACATGTGAGCCAAACACCACTGTACGGTCCACCAAAGGAAAGCAGTTTACTCATCTCTTTCAAAGCCAGATACCCAGAGAGAGAAAACAGCATTCATATCTTTACTCTCAGTAAACTGCCACCCAGTTCTCAATGTCTAGCTCAGGTCCCAGGGACGCTTGATCCTCATGGCGGTGGAGAAGTCATCAGGAGTAAGGAGATTAATTCCATGGATTAATTCCACATTTTCTGCATCTAGGATCCAAATTTAAGATATCGAATTTCATGACTGTGGCACATGTGCCCTGTGCTAGATAACTTGGTAACATTGCAGACTGCTAAAATAAATGGGCTTTTTAGGGTGGCCTGAGTAGGGGACATCCCTAGTAACTGGGCATAGGGGGTATTCTTATGATCTCTAGATTTGATCTAGTCTGTTGTGGGGCTCATTATCTCCATGCAGACCAAGGAAACCTTTGGTATTAAATGCCCTCAACCTTGGTATATCATTCAGGGTTCACTTGTAGGAAGCAGAAACCGCCCTGGCTAGTTTTTTGGTTTTTTTTTTTTTTTGGAAAAGATTCATACAAGGAATTAGGTGATACAAATTACCGTGAAGCCTAGAGAAGTCGACCCTGTAGGAATGACTCCAAACTCTCCCACCTGGGTAGCTGTGATCTTTGCTGCAATCAGAAAAGAGAGAAGTCAGGAGGCGACCACCGTAGCTGTGGAGTTCAGCAATCCTGTGCAACCACTGTGGCTGTAATCCAGGGATCAGGAAGTCACCACCACCATTGCTCCCTCCAAAACAGCCTCTCGTGGCTGGTGACTGGTACCTTGGAACCCTGGCACAGAAACTCCTCACACCTCCACTGCCGAGCTTACCATTAGCAACAATGAGCAGGAAGATGCCCCCACCTCACTTTCGTCTTCCAAATGGGTGTTTTAGCTTTCTAGTTTTTGCAGCACAGGAATGGAAACTAAAAGGAGGCGGAAAAGGATGCTGAGTGACAATCAACAATATCCAGCACACCCAGCACCATGAATGGCATAGCACCGTGATCGTGAAGCTAAAACCTAGGAGTTCTAAAGCAAAAATATAGACTTAAAAACTCCCAAATGATTATTTCCTAGAGGACAATTGACCCTATCTTCCCAAAGGAATATTAGAAACTGATGCTGCTGGCACCATTTCTTTCGCTTCCCTATTCCTTAATCATTTTGATTTAAAAGGTATTAGGATATTTTGAGCTGCTGATTGTTACTAGTTTCTACCACACCAGAGCAATTGATTTAAGTATCAGCATGGAGCCCCCTCTTTGGTAGCTAACAAGATATTGAGCACCGTCTGATGTTGGGAGACTGCTTCTGCCAAGAAGTTGACCTCTTTCTTGAATGCTACAAAGGGTACATTCATGAAAACCTCTAGTGGTTAGAGACAAATTGTGAATACCCACAGGGTGTCTTTTGCTCTATAAGAAAGGAAAAAGCAAATCCCTGCGCCTAACATCAGGATGTATTCTGGCCTGATGGTGCCCTGTAGAAGCACTTGCTCCAGCTGGGTGGAGGGACAGTGTCATGATGCTGGCTGGCTCCGAGTAACTAATGGTGCAAGTGCCTGGCCCAGGATAGGACACTGTAGACTTATTCCTCAGTGAACCACAATACTCCTCCCACTAGTATATGCACAGGGCCAAGGGTTTCATACTTCACCTAGATGGACACCAAGTAGAGTGAGAAGCAGATTTCCTTTTAATGCATGTCAATGCTTCGTGAAAACACACTAGGAGAGAAATGTATGATGCCTCCTTTTCTGACCTGTGAGTATCCCTCAGGAGATGTCTGGTTAGGAATTATCAGCTGACTAAAAACAACATTTTGCCTGTCTTAGGTGGCCTGATCCATAGGCTGTGAAAAAGAGATTTCTAGGAAGGAATGTAAAGGTGGCATTTTATGATGATATCCAGGAACTTTCTCCCCCAGGTCCTTTATAGTTAGATTGTCTTCTCTATGGATGATACATTTGCAAGATGTTCATTTTCCTAACTTGGTGCCATGTGGATTGTGGATAGAGATGCACAGGGACCAATAGACCCCCAGAGTCTGGGTACAACAAAATCACTGAACAGAGTAACCACAGGACAATATATATTCCTCCAGACAGAATAAAGAGTGACAACCATGGCTGCATGTGCAAGACCAAGGAGCCCATCTGGACATACTCAGCTACTTAGATTATATATTAGATTGTACGTTAACTATATTCGATTTCTGTTTTGAGAAGATGAAAAAAGGCTACACTCTCTCACTAAGACCATCTATGTTTCTCCCCAGAGCAGGAGGGGCTGGAACAATTGCAAATGTACCATATCTGGAGCTACCCTGGCAAGTCACAGAGCATGTTCTGATGTCAAGAAGAGGCCACCAATAAAACCTCTCCAATCAGCATTCAGACAGCCTTGGCAATTACCAAAAATTTATGATACTCAAGCTTTCACTGAGCAGCCACACTACTGGTGCCCTGATTCAACAATTCAGTTCCTCATATTATCACCCCTTCAGTTTTTTTTTTTTTTTTATCGTGAATGGATATTCAATTTTGCAAACATGTTCTCTACCTTAAAGGAGATGAATGTATTATTTTTCTCACAATTTGCAAATACAGTAAGCTATATTAATTGATTTTTTAACAGACAAATGAATCTTGCATTCCTGGGATCAACTTAACTCGGCCATGATTTCTTCTCTTTTTCCTAAATTGATGGACTTGATTTGCTAATATTTTCTTGAGGGCTTTTTGCATCCATATTCATGGTTGAGATGGATCTTTATTTTTATTCTTGTCCTATCCATCTCAGGTTTGGCTTCATGGTTATGTCAACTTCATAAAATGCATTGGAGAATGTTCGCACATTTCCTCTTCTCTGGAACAACCTGTGTACGATGGTAATTACTCCATCTCTGCATAGTCCACCTCTTTGGCTACCCCTCATCCACACTCCCTCTCAAACATAAAACACCCTCACCTCCTCGCCAAGAGACAATCCAGATACTGCATCTCGCTCAAGTCTCCATGTGACGTGCAATCTTCTCTCTCAAGTCCAGATGAGAAAGCTTTGTCTGCCTATCATTCAACTCTCCTGATATACAACGGTAAAGAAGAAACAGAAAAACTGCCATTCAAAGAGGAAAGATTGTGAACCCCTAGAAGTCATTGTCCATGGCAATTATCAAAACCTCTGGGGCAGGAATACTGAGGATTCCTTGCCCAGGCAGTACTGTAAATTCTTGATCAGCCCGTCAGCCAGCCCCTGGACCTCTTCTCTGCAAGGATCTTTCTAGTCCATTGTTCTTTGTGTCCACTTTGGAGGTGGGCATTGAAGAAAATGTCCTTCTTGGCAGCTGCCCAGCTGTTCTGGTTATTAATCTATTGTCTCTCAGCTTCAAACCCACCCTCTATGCTCTGCTTTATGATACCGGAGCTGAGATTTTTCTCATTGCCAACTGTCAATATGGGACATCAGAGGGAGATGGCAAGCTGGAAGAGGGAACAGGGATATCCTTCTTCCTGTCTAGCTCCTCTTCCTGCCGA
The DNA here is from genome assembly GCF_041296265.1 of Equus caballus. Lineage (NCBI taxonomy): Eukaryota > Metazoa > Chordata > Mammalia > Perissodactyla > Equidae > Equus > Equus caballus. Next base: position 24,410,205 of record NC_091685.1, read on the forward strand.
CATCACCGCAGCAATAGTTTTTCACCCTGGCAGCTGCAGTTTGTTCCAACAGAAGCTACTGATTTCAGTTTGTACTTTTCTAACATTCACAGAATCTGTTTCATTGTGCCCCGCTCTGAGACACCAGTTGTTGCCTCCTCTCCTCAGAGGTCTGAGTTCCAGCTAGAGTTGCTAGATTTAGCAAGAAAAACACAAGACATCAGTTAAATTTGAATTTCAGATAAACAATGAATTTTTTTAGTATAAATATGTCCCAAATATTGCATAAGAAATACTAAAAAATTATTCATAGTTTATCTGGAATTCAAATTTCATGAGTGTCCAGTGTTTTCCTTTGCTAAATCTGAAACCCAACCAGTTTCTAAATTGAAATAATTCCACCCTCTTCCCTGTGACCCCCAGCAGTACAGGTGGTAGCTACTTCTTGCAGTTATTCTCTTGGTGACACTTCAGTTTCTCTTTTTGCCTTTTTGAAAGATGACATGAGTGGAGCCGTATTAAAAATAGAGCCAGAGCAGCCATTTCAGAGGAATTGTTTTCTTTAGTTTCCAAACTGGACCAAACCACTAACATTTCAAGAAGTCAGTAAGCATAAGAATATCCTGTTTGTAAGGACTGATAAAACTGGACTTTGCTGATGACTGAATCACTAACCAATCAATGAAGTACAACTCAAGTCTTTTGCCTGATGACCAACTCTCAAGCCAATCTATGAAGTACAAACCTAGCCTTCCCGCATCTAGCACCAATGAACTCTTTCTTAATACAACTTACCTATCTTCCTCCCTTTTTCCTATAAAAACCCTGAGCTCCTCTCCTGTAATCAGAACACAGTTGAGTTTCTACTCAAATCTGTGTCTCCTGAATTCCAATTCTTAAGACTCCAGATAAACTTTTTGCTTCTCTTGCAGTTTATGCCTCTTACTTGTTGACACATTTTCGGTTTTCTAACACCTGGTTAATAATTATTTGTATTAAACCGTCTTAAAATGATTGATACATTTTCTGTCTCCTGATTGGATCCTGACTGATAGACGAGCACAGCATACTTCCTGGTGGTGTAGATTCCCGGGACCCAGGAATGGCCTTAAAGGTTAAAGAGTTACACGGGCTTGCACCAGCCAGGCCCAGCATGTTGTTTGGCGATAAAGGCCCTCAAATTGGCTTCCAGTAAATTTGCTTCATATATAAACAGCTCTAGCCCAAACTCTTCTCTAGAATTGTTGGCTCTGTGTTGCTGACCTCTGAGCTCTGCCCACAACCCCTCTCTTAATGGCCACCGCCAAAGAAACAACATATGAGCTCACTCTGGAGGGCTGGCAGGTGAAAGGTACTTTAAAGTCTTGGAGCCATAGTCTTATCTCCTTCCAAGGTAACCACTTTGCTGCCATCACAGATAGCCTGTCAAATTTGGGATACAGAAGCAGGTGGCTTCCTCAGCTGTGCAAGGTGTTAACCTAAAAATAAAGAGCCAAAATGAGAGGCAGAGAGGCATTTATTTTGGGACCAAAGAGTTGCAATTCAGGGTACACAGATTTGGGGAGCAACTCAAATAATATCTCGCTAGGGAGTAAGAGGGAGGGGCTTTTAAAGGCAAAGGAGGGAGGCTCGAAAGACAAAGAATGTTCATTGGGATTGGCAGCAGAAAGCTAATCTTGGCTAAACATAATGGATTGCTAAGGCTAGCTGGAGGGGGCAAAAGTCTGTCACTGGCATAAGCCACAGGTTTCTTGCAGGGTTACTCAGTTCAAAAGCTCGCAGTCTGCCTAATCAGGATGTGCATAAGGTCCATTTGTTTAACGGCTCCCCAGCTCCATTTTAAAGCCCGTGGACAACATCGACTCTGTTTTGTTTCACATTTCACATTTTACCCTTTCGATCAAGATCTTTCTCTGAAAGCATCGCTAATCAACCACAGATTTGTTTAGTCCCACATCGCTGGGATGGACCTGACCCAGTAAGTCCTGTCCCATGTAGGGGGGGAAATTTTTTTCTTTTTTTCTGATAGTTATTCCAAGGAGTCAGTGTCATAAGGGTTAGGCCACATTTGAGCAACAAAGAGGCATTCAGGAAATGACTCAGGCAGTTTCCTCACCCAGGAATTCCATCCGGTTACCTGAAGGCTCAGGTGAGTAAGCCTTATCTACCATTTCAGTATCTTGAGTGACCATAATCTTGGTCTTTGTGGAAGTTCTGGAGCAGATCTGAGTGAGTAGTAGCATAAGAGGTTTAAATAAAAGTGCTCATAGCAAAATTCTAATAATAATCTTAAAAAATATTTGAAGTCCTTACCTCATCCAAGTACCTATACTTGAAGGAAACCAGCTGAAAACATCCATGGGGAACCAGAGGGTGTCATTAAAAGACATTGGACCAGAGAGGCTCTGTGCTATTTTTCTAACTTTTCCAAGTTCTAACTCACCTTCACCAGAAGAATTGATCCAGGTACAGCAGGAGGTGTTGGCTATGGTACAAATGCCACCCTGTTCTGCAAGGAGATAATCAAGTGCCATTCAATCATCTAATACAACCCTCGCTAGGGAATCCAGGGATCATGGTTGTTGAGCAAAGTCTCCAGCAGTAGAATTTGCCAGTTTAGCTATAGTTAGAGTTAAATGTTTTATCAATTTTTTGTCATTATAGACTACACCAATCCAAGGGACAAATCCTTTGGCAATGGTAATGGTAATCAATGGAGAGCAGATGAGATATAAAAAGGGGGTTGCCAAGTCTCGCCCAGACCTATGAGATTGCAGTTGGGTTTCTTCTTTAACAAGAACTTGAAATGGAATATTATCCTAAGAGGCATTGTCCTGCCATATGCCAGCTGTCTAGACATTCACAAGCCCATGGTTCCCTGTTGCAACCACACTAAGGTGTTCCCAGAAGGGGCATATAGTATGCAACTCCTTCTAGTTCTGTAGCAGTGTCAGTGGTCAGGAGCACCTGGGAAGGTCCTTTCCAATGGGGCTCAAGGGCTGTCTTCCTCTGATGATGTTTCTAGAATACCCAATCACTAGACTGTGAGCAAAAGGATTCTTTAAATTGGAATCTGGGAAAGCTTCTTTAACCTGTTGATGATAGGCTTGAGCATAGGACATTAGAGACTTACAGTAGCTAGTCATACTAGCATAAGACAACAAGGGATCAGCAGAAGGTTGTGTACCAATAGACTTTGGTCTGCTGGTGATTATCTCATATGGAATGAGCTTATGTTTTCCAAAGGGGGTACTGTGAACAGTCGGCAAGACCAAAGGCAATACCTTAGGCCAGGGGAGTCCAGCCTATAGGTATATAACAAAACCTCAAAGACAATTAACAAGACTAGAATCTAATACCCACAAAGGTGCAAACATAATTCTTTTCTCTATAATTGCCCCCTCGCTTTTTTTTTTTTTTTTTTTTACCAAGGATAGTCACAGTAAAAGTAATTTGTTAGCTTGATTATGTATATAAATGAGAGTTTCTGAATTTTGGAAGGATCAAGTAGAGAGAAAAAGTAAATGTTTCATCTTTGTTCACAAAGTTATCTTACCAAAGAGAAAAGATTTCTTTAAATCTGGAAAAATTAGAGAATCCTCCTCAGTTCACACAGTTCCATGTAATCAACACTTGCTCTGTGTGAATCTAGCTTTTCCATTGGTTTTCTCTACTTTGCTTGATGATTAAGGATAAAAGCGACAGTGATAATTCTAAGAAGTTTGCAAAGTTTTCGTTAAGGCTCATATGATCTACCCAGTAAAGTGGGTGCCTCCATCACTGCAGACTGTGGAAGGTATACCCTAACAGTTTCTTTGTCACTGTGAGGGCATCAGCTTGGTGACAAGCGAGGTCTTTAACCCATCTGGAAAGCAGACATCTAATAACAAGAACATATTGATCACCCATATTAAGTGTCAATTGAATGAAATTTAGCAGCAGGTGGTCAAAGGACACAGATGGAGGAGGTCTGAGGCATCTAGGGACAGAAATAGCTTTTCTTAGCACTATGGTGAGTGAAGGAATGCAAAAAAACAAAAAATGGGGTTTGCCAGGGAGCCAGGAAGAGCCAAGTGGCCAGTTTGGATTTCCCATATCACTGACTGTTCAATTAATTTACAGCCATTGTCTACTCATCTTAATTTCTCTGATTCAGCAGACTGTTGCCATGTTACAAGGATATCAGGATGGCAAAAGTCTTGCAATAGAGGTCTTTTTTTTTTTTTTTTGCAGAAGCAGAATGGACTTTATCCACACGTGCCAATTTTTATAGATTCTGTTGTTGCTGCCTTTACATGACTATCAGCTAAGGTATTTCCCTGATATTCAGATTCAGTCCTTTCAGTGTGACCCTCAATTTTGATGACAGATAACATTTTATATCAGGACATATTAGACTTCTAAGAATTTCGCAAAATTTCTGGAACTCTTAAAACATATACAGGTACAACATAAAAAAGACAATGTTATTTTTTATTTGACAGTGCTTCCCATATAATTCAACATATAAAACAAACCTAATTAGTTTAATACCCATCTTTTTATAAGAAAGAGAACAAATCTTTTGAGATGTTTCAGGGATCCTCCAAAAAATCCCAGCGTTAGCTAGAGGTCAGAAAGACGTCACTTAGAATCTGATTTGGGGAAGTTTGTCAAAAAATACCAAAAGGAGGTTTTAAAACTCTTGGTGAAATAGGATCACAAGTCACTGTGAAATAATACTCAGTTATCCATTTAACCATAATGACAATTAAAGACTTTCAGGCAAACACAGAAAGTTAAATGGCTGTAAGAAAAACCTTAGTTCTTGTGATTAAAAACCTGATAAAAATAACACAGGAAATTGTTTTGATAAAATCCCTGCTTTTTAGGCATATTACTTAAAAATAAATAAAAATCTTTCATAATCTCTTTATCAAAGCAGACTAAAGGCCCAAGAAAACCTTGTCCTTATAACAGAGAGAAAACTGAATTCTAATTTTGCACCAGCTTACTTTTGATATTAAAATGCATTTACTTAATTAAATTCATTCCAGTCTTAGCCAGCTTGACTATGCATAAAACTTCTTTTCTCGGGGTTCCTTTTCTATAAACCTTCTATAACTTTCTATTTCCATTTTAGTTTGTCCCTTGTTCTCTTTCTCATTCAGAAATAACTAGCTTTATTTTGGGACAAAATTATTTTTCTTTCCCTCAACAGAAGTGTATATTTCCATTCCTCATAATTTTTCTTACCAAAAATATACATGTTATTTTCCTTGCCTACAGAGATTTTTTCCTTATTATTTTTAGCAGTTTTAATTACATATATTAATTTAGAATTCTTAACCCTTAGAAATCTTAATTTCTAGTGAAAACTAAGAAGTAAAACAATTGTGAACTGTGTATTATACCCATATTCTTTAGATTGGCAAATTTATGAATACATTTTGTAATTTCTAGAAACATGTTTCTTCATAGTGCATTCTTTCAATAAATCACAAAACATGTTTATTAACAGACCCAAATTTATCTTTTAGTTTTTTTCTACTAAGAAGCCAAAAGTAGATAAATGTCTGTTCAATAATTAACATTTTACTATTTTATCTTATCTGTAAATGATCTAGATATTCAGTGAATTTCCCACCATTTAATTTAACTTAACAAAACTCTTAAGTTTCAAGTTACTGAAAGGTTTTGAAGTTATTTTTAATTTAACGAAACTCTAAAGTTTCAAGATGCCAAAAGGTTTTGAAGTTATTTTTAAGTACATATACTGATATCGAACCTGAAGTGAGTTCGCTCACCTGATATCAGTATCTGACACTGGGCATAGTGGAAGAAAGTTGGCATTTTATTATTGCACAGGTGCTGAGCAAGAAGAAAAGGCAGCTAAGGCTGAAATCCCAAATTCCTTGAAAAGCTAAAAGTAAGGGTTTTCATTTGGGGTTTTAGGTGAGGGAGGGGGCAGTGGCCTTCTTGGTCAGCATTTTCCCATCAGCCTGTGTCCGGGGCTTCTTCCAGCAGAGGAGACAAAGGATTTCTTTTTTTATTTTTTTTTGAGGAAGATTAGCCCTGAGCTAACTGCTGCCAATCCTCCTCTTTTTGCTGAGGAAGACTGGCCCTGAGCTAACATCTGTGCCCATCTTCCTCTACTTTGTATGTGGGATGCCTGCTACAGCATGGCATGCCAAGTGGTGCCATGTCCACACCTGGGATCCGAACTGGCGAAACCCGGGCCACTGAGAAGCAGAACGTGAGCACTTAACCACTGCACCGCTGGGCTGCCCCAAAAGGTCACATTTTTTATGATTCCTTTTATATTATATATCCAGAATAGGCAAATCCATAGAGACAGAAAGCAGATTAGTAGTTACCATGGGATGAGGGAGGGGAAATAAGGAGTAACTAATGAAGATGAGGTGTTTCCTAGGGTGATGGAAGTGTTAAAACTAGAAGGAGGTGGTGATTGTATAACATTGTGAATACACTAAATGCCACTGAATTATACACTTTTAAATGGTTGATTGAATATTATGTGAATTTTACCTCAATTTTTTAAAGAGGTGTGGAGAAAAAAAGTGGTCATGGAGATATCAGTTAATCCAGCACATCACTTAGGTGTAGATCAATTAAGAGAGGTTTTTCTTGGGGCCAGCTGGGTGGTTTGGGTCCCGGGTGAGGACATGGCACTGCTGAGAAGCCATGCTGTGGTAGGTATCCCACATATAAAGCGGAGGAAGATGGGCATGGATGTTAGGTCAGGGCCAGTCTTCCTCAGCAAAAAGAGGAGGATTGGCTGCAGATGTTAGCTCAGAGCTAATCTTCCTAAAAAAAAAAAAAAAAAAGAGGTTCTTCTAATAAATTTAATCCAAGTTATGAGACTGGATTGTCTACTGAGTTCCAAGGAAGTGTTCCCTCCTCCCTTACCCGAAGAATTTGATCTTCCCTTAACTGAGAAGATTGAACCCTCATTGCTGGAGAAAACTAAAAAGTCCCTTCTTGCCCCTTGGCCAGAACCAATGTCCAAACCTAACTCGTCCTGGAGGATGAAAAGTAGACAAAAAATAGGGAAAATGAGGTCTTCCCAAAGAAAAAATTGCAGGAATTTCCTATTTTATTTAATGAAAAAGCAGGCGAATATCTATGGAGGTGGATTTGAAGGGTACTTAACTAAGGAAAGCCTGAATATAATTTCAGCTCAAAATGAATTTATTAATCTGAGCGTACTCACTGGAGAGTCTGCATCCAATGTGCTCCCTCTGACAGTTGGCAGCTGTTATTCAAGCAATTTGAAGTGTGAGTTCATGTACAGCTGGGGACAATATTGACCCATCATTAATTTGTACAAGAGTGGAAATCTCTTGGCATAAACTAGAAAAATAAACTCAAAGATCTCAGGAGGCAGAATGACTTATTGAATCTATATATGCATCTTGCTGACCAACCAACCATATAATTATATTCCTTGGAAAGGCCCAGAATTTACCTCCTTTAGCAAAGCTAAATGGTGATTTATGGAGGAAGTGCCAAAATTATTAAAAAATACTTTGTTGGCCATCCTCTCTCAGCCAGGATTTGTGGCAGATGGATCTACAATTGAATGGACTCTCATCTCAAGGAGGATGGGAAGATTCAATGGCGGTAGATCCCAGGTGGTGGCAGTTACCCAACAAATACAAAGTAGGGAGCTGTTACTAATGATCAGCAGAGTTGGCATGAAATCAGAGTGGTCTGATCCACAGAGATCTTTGGGATCAACTAAATGATCATGGACAGCCTATTAAGTTCCCACTTAATTTTTGTAACAATAACAGAAAAAACAAAGAAAAACCTCCATACCCAGTGAACAAAGGCCTATCTTGACAAAATAGATAATTTTGATCTTTCATCCAATACCCATATCTGAACTAATTCACAGGTTCACAGACCACTGAATAAAAAGAAAGTTAAGGACCTTTAAGGAAAGATGCAACAATAACACTACAAGACCATATTGTGAGTCTTTCTCTTGCCTTTCTCCGAAGAACTTGGGCTTGGAAAAACACAACCCTTTGGGAACAATCAGATACTGGCCACACTAATTTCTGGACACCCAGAATGCTTCTGTACTGCACTAGAGAGTGGGCTTATGGAAACGGACGCATCACTGTCCAGTCAGGAAATTAGAGCCCACCCTGTATATTTCAAGCAGAGAGGAGTTTAATGCAGGGACTTGGTCACAAAGATAGTGGAAATGCTGAGGAGCAAAGGGGAAAAGCTAGTATTATCCAGAGCTCAGGAAACTTCTACCACACTTGGGCTGAAGCCTACAACCCCACGTTCGCTACTGACTATGCTGGAGGACCCACTGCTGCCAAATCTAAGGTACCTCCTGAAGCAGAAAGGCTTCTCCCTTCTTCCCACCTTCAAATATAATCAAGTGCTCCCATTGGCAGAACCTAACTGGGACCCAACTATCAATGGAGTCTGGGAAATGTAGTTTGCGGGCTTCTAGCCCTGACAGTATAGGGGAGATGACAGAGGGACAGTCGAGAGGCTAAGTACCAAGAGACAATTATGAGGCATAAGGAGTCAGGAGATAAATGGAGTTTTGACCAATGTCCATCAAGGGTCTAGCCCCCAAATCCACCTGCTTGTTTTGTCCTCATTTGTATAATTGGAATAAATATCTTAAACTACTGGCAGAATCCTACCTTGGCTCCAAGACCTTACGCTTAAAGTTTTTATTACAAGAAAAACAAAGTAGAAGTTAAGGAAGTTCCTTATTCCTACCAGAATGTAACTTAAAATAAAAACCCCTGAGAGCTTTGCAAAGATTAATGCCACCATTAAAGACTTAAAATATGCAGAGATGGTGACTTCTGTTACATCCATATCCATGTCTTTGTTTGGACAGTAGAAAAGACAGATGGTCTTGAGGGAGGCAGAGGAATATTATTGACTTAATCAAACGGTGACTCCCTCAACTGCAAATTCTGTTCCCACTGTGGCTTTTGGGGGGGAGTATATTAGTACAACTCCCAAAACGTGATTAGGCAAATGCATTTGTCTCTATTATGACAGAGAATATAAGAAACAATTAGCTTCATAATCCTGCCTCAAAGAAAAGCCAACCCTTCTTCTCTGTGCCCTAACTTAGTCTGCAGGAATCTTGACCCTGCCCCGATCTGTGGCAGTCAGTTCAGTGCAGGAAAGAGAAACTACTCCAAGTATTTCAAGCAGATCTTGCTTGCCAGCAGCCATGGCTGCAGAAAGTTGACTTCTGCCTTAACTTCTGTTTTTCCAAATCTCATGTGGGTGCATCTACTTGAAGGAACTTAATTCACATCCAGAACCTTAGCTGCAAGGGAGTCCAGGAAATGGGGGGGGGGGGTTCTGTTGTTTTCCCCCCAGATCCTCCAAGTATATAGTTGTGTATTTTAGTTGTGGGTCCCTCTAGTTGTGGCATGTGGGACGCCGCTGCACCATGGCCTGATGAGCAGTGCCATGTCCACGCCCAGGATCTGAACCAGTGAAACCCTGGGCCACCAAAATGGAGCGCACTAGCTCAACCACTCAGCCATGGGGCCAGCCACAGGAAATGTTGTTTTTAGCTTTACTACTCCTCAAACAGATGGAGATGGAATCGAGGTCAAGAGTCAATCCAAGGATCTGTCACTTCATTGCATAGGGTGTCACGCTGGAGGCTCTGTGCTAATAGAATGGTGCCAAAGGGTAGGAGATAAATCTGGTGAAAATATAGCACCCTGACACTTTATTAAAATTCTGGGAGTCACATGGTCTGAGACACATCAGGACATTCCCTCCAAAGCAAGGGACAGGTTGCTGCACTTTGGGCTTCTGGCCTCTGAGAAGGAAGCACAATGTGTGGCGGGTCTCTTTGGATTTTGGAGGCAACATACGACATAATTGGTGCACCACTCCTACCTATTTTCCAGTTCCTAGCTTTGAGGAAGGCACGCAGCAAGAGAGGGCAGGAGAGCCCCCTCCAACCGGTCCAGGCTGCAGTGCAAGTAGCTCATCCTTTTGGCCCTAATGACTGAACAGATCTGTGGCTCAAAGTGCCTTAGGCAAATTAGGATGCTACATAGACCCTGTTGAAAACACTAGTCGAGGGATCACTGCAGACAGGCCTTAAGCGTTTGGCAGCAAAGTCATGCTTCATTGATAAGTGAATATTTTTCTTTCGAGAACTAGCTCCTGGATTTTCACTGCTTCTAGTAGACTGCACACCTGACTGCAGGGCACCAGGTGACCTTGTAGCCCGAGCAGCTCATTGTGAACTGGATGTTTTCAGACCCCTACGCCCAGCAGTTTTCAAGGGGAAAAGGTCCACATAGAACCTGGCCCAAACAGCCCTGAAGGGACAATGAGCAGGTTGTTCTCACTCACTCCCAGTTCTTGCCACACAGTTACAGTGACTTCAACTCAGGTGATTGAGAAGGAAAAAATGCGGAATTTCTTAATGCCTCATTCCATATGATGCGCTGGTACCAGCCATAAATGGATTGTTGTGGCTTGAGCACCCCACGCAAGACGACCCTGAAGGAGAGCAGAGGAAGGAAATCACCCTGGTGGCAGAACTTTGAATAGGGCATGTGAGTTTCCACTTTGTCTCAAAGGAGAGATGGCCTGAAATCAGGATCGACACTGAATCATAGGCAGTGGCTACTGAAGGAAAAAGGATGAGAGGTTTAGGAATGAAAATTCTGGGTCAGAGGAACGAGGCTTGATCTGCTGGAATAGCCCAGACTGTCAGAATGTTCACAGCTATGTGAGTGATCGTGACAAGGCTCCACCGCGAAGGAAAAAATATTAGAGCCTGGTTTTCAGATGGCAGATTATGAAAGAATAAGAAATGGTTTCATGGAAATGGTGATATGGCCCCAAAGGATAGTGAAGAAGGAAAATCCTCAGGAGGCAGAACTGTAAGCTGTATGTCTCATTGTCCACTTTGCCTAGAAGAAGAGATGGCCTGAGGTCAGGATCTACACCAGTACACAGGCAGCGGGCAGCTCAGAATCACAAAGATTGGAAGTTCATGACAAAGAGGTTTAGGAAAGATAGATTTCTTACAATGGTTCTAGATAGTGAGACAGCAGGTATGCCATATAAATGATGACCATGGGACCCCTCTGTAGGGGAAGCTTTTAATAATCAGCAAATAGGGGGCCGGCCTGGTGGCGCAGTGGTTAAGTGCGCACGTTCTGCTTTGGCAGCCCAGGGTTCGCTGGTTCGGATTCCGGGTGTGGACACGGCACCACTTGGCAAGCCACGCTGTGGCAGGCGTCCCACATATAAAGTAGAGGGAGATGGGCACAGATGTTAGCTCAGGGCCAGTCTTCCTCAGCAAAAAGAGGAGGATTGGCAGCAGTTGGCTCAGGGCTAATCTTCTCAAAAAAGAAAAATCAACAAATAGGATGTTCTGCAGATGTTAACTAGATGGCGTTCCCCTCCTCCCCCAGCCAGTCCTGCTCTTGTTCAAGGGATTCATGGACAAAGACCTATGATGAAACAAGTGGAAGTGGAGACTATGCATGGGCTCAGGCACAGGACATGCCCTCGCCAAGGCCAACCTGGCAACCACCACTATTCATGCCCAGTTAGCCTGCAGCAGCAACCAGCCCTGGACCCTTCCTTCAGTGTCGTACCTTGAGGGGACCAGCCAACCACGTGGTGGCAGATTGATTACATAAGACCAAGTCCCTCATGGAGGAGGCAGGAATTTGTCTCCCTAGAAGGGGCATTTACTCTGGATTTAGCTGTGCTTCCCCTGCCTCACATATCTCTGCCAGAACCTCCATCTGTAGTCTTAATTCACAGTCTCGGTATTGTTTCTGACATGGAAGTCATTGCACAAGAAAAGAAGTGAGACATTGAGCTGACACCTGCAGGATTCACCCATCTTACTGAGCGCTCCATCAGCCAGCCTTCTAGAACGGTGGAAAGGCCTATTGAAGGCCCAGGTAAGGTCCCAGCTGTCAGACAACACTTTGTGAGATAGAGAGCCATCTACAGGATGCGGTAATGCTCTGAATCAGTGTGCTGTTTCTCCTTTAGCCAGATATATAGCTCAGGGACCAAGGGGCTGGCTGTAGGAGTGGCTCCTCTCACAATGAAACTTTTGACTCACTCAAAAATTATTTCCTTCTTGGCCCCATGACTGCAGGAAGAGGAGGTAAGTGAAAAGCTTTTACTGTCCAAGGGAGGAATGCCTCCACTAAGTGACACAGTTTTTCCACCAAACTGGAAGTTGCTAACCTAAACATAAAGAGCCAAAATGAGAGGCAGTGGAGAGTTTATTTTGGGATCAAAGAACTGCGATTCCGGGAGCACAGATTCAGGTAGAAACCCACATTGTGTCCCAATTACAGGAGACGGGCTTAGGGTTTTTATGAGGAGAATGGAGGATGAGGCGAGCTGTGTTAAAGAAGTGTTCACGGGTCCTGCACGGGGTAAGGCTATGCTTGTATTTCATAGATTGGCTCGAGATTCGGTCATCAGGCAAAAGGCCTGACTTGTACTTCATTGACTAGTTAGTGATTGGTCACCAGCAAAGTCTAGTCTCATCAGTCCTACAAACCGGTTATTCTTGTCCTTACTGACTTCTTTGGCATGTTAGTGGTTTGGTCCAGTTTGGAAGATAAAGAAAACAAGACGTGCAAGACAATTCCTCCGAAACGGCTGCTCCGGCTCTGTTTTAATATGGCTCCTTTCATGTCATCTTTCAGAAAGTTAAAACAGCCATTCAACCATTTTGAACACCTCATGCCACTGAACAGACAAGCAAAAAAGAAATCCAGGTATTGTTGGGGTATTGCTGGCTGGCAAGAGGAAATAAGTTGTTACCACACCGTGGGGGGCAAGGAAGCTCAGTAATAGACTCAACTGTATTCCCTAAGGGTCCTATTCCTACCACAAATCCTGTGATCAAAGTTACTGCAAGACTACCGCAATTCTATACAAGAGGATCTCCCAGAGCACAGATTGCTGGGCAATGAAGGGTTCCGTCTCTTTCATGGGCGAAGAAACTGACCATCTGTTGCTGACTGAAAGCAGAAGGAACCTGGAATAGATAGTCAGGAAGGAAAGTCATAAATACAAGATCAGCCTTAGAATGGGTTACAGAGTTGAGGATTGTAGCCTCTACTTGAACTTGCTTCCTCGATGTATATATTTACGTATTTTAAATACTTCCCCTTTTCTTTCTTCTCCCTTTCCCCTATGATCGTCTCTTGGTGGTTGTATAGGGACATTAACTTCGCCGTTTAGTCATAGATGCAGATTTTTGAGAGGGGATTGCAAGAAAGCTAGAGGAGGAACATCAAGGCATTGTGGTGCCTTCCTTGGGGAGTAAGGGTGTTTGTAATTATAGGAGCGACAGCTGCTTTCTGCTAAGTGGGAAGCAAGTCTAAGTTTGGGAAACAGGGCGTATGTGTTTGGCAGCAAGTGGCATACATAGGACACAATGTTTGGGCCATCCACGTTGTAGAGGAGGAGAGACTTTCCCTCTACCCTCCTAGATTCACTACCTGGGTCTATGAAATAAACTGACAACATGCAGACTAACAGGAGAAAGGTAGACAAATTTATTCATTTTTAATATTACGTGCATGGGGACATCACAGGGGAAAAAGTAAATACTCAAAAAAGTGGTGGGATTTGAAAGCTTACATGCCATCTCAATAGAGGAAGAGGAAGGGAGATGTGGACCACTTAGGGGAGAGAGTAAATGATTTTTAGGAAAGATGAATGGGCCCTTAGAAGAATAGATGGGAGGTATGATAGTTTGTGATAAAATTGTCTGAGGGTGGTGTCGACTTCTAGTCTCACTTGTGATAAAAGTCAATCTTCCTTGGTTGATGAAACTCCAGGGGAGGGGATTTAGGACAGCTGAGTTCCTTTTGGAGGATCTGTCGTCAAGCAGATAAGGGGAATTCAGAGAAAGCATCTTCCTGAATTTGCTATTTTTCAAATGCCTTCAGCTCAAAATAATCAATATACCAAAGCAGGATATTTCGGGGCTGGCATTTCCTGAACTCCTAAAGCATCCAACCCCAGTCTCCCTTTTGGGAAAAACCCTCACGTCTGTTGTCACAGTAAGAAGGAAATGCCAGTTCTCACCTCCCACTGCTGTGTCCTTCTACAGAAGCAGAGGGGGCTAGATCTTTCCTCTACCCACTCTCAGATACAGCCAAGGAGCAGGCTTATGATGCACAAGTTCCAAGAACAATGCTGGAGGTGGCTAGAAAGACATTATTGTCATTATCATTTTCCCAATGCAGAGAGAGGCACAGAAAGCTATTGTGGCTTGCTTCCCTGAGCCAGTCCGCTGCACCACTTTCTGGGAACCTTGGTGAGAGCCACCCTGGGGAGCCAGTCATCGGCTTTTCTGCAGCCGTATCCTTTCTCTTTGGATCACAATAATCTACCTCCTGGATGGTAGTGAGTTACATGAGACAACAGCGCCCAGCACACAAAGGATGCTCCTCTTTTGCAAATTATAAGGGTGATGCAAAACCTATGGGAGGCTGGAAGGAACAGGGCTTTTTTGCTAAGATCACATGGCGTGGCACATTAGGAGTGCGACCAGGACCAGGGGTGTACTGGTAAAAGTTTAACAACTGGTTTGAGTAGAGAGAACATGATTTGTAGTGTTGGTAGATTTTGATGATGTAGACGCCCCCACCTTCATCGATTTTAAACTACCAATGTGACATCACTGAGTGCAGAGTTGGGAAGAGATATACAGTAAGTAGCACACCATCACACAGCATGTCCACCAAACAGATACAATAAGTGTAAGTCACTACAAAAGCATAGATGGTAGTGATATGTATAAAAATAATTATATGTGATGAGTTTGGGATATTTAGTATCTTTGTTTTTATATAATTTAATTGTAAGTTTACATCATTTAAATTTTTTATAATGGCTGTGTTCAATAGCCAGCTCATAAACCCCTGAAGTTTTAACAGTCAGCTCTAGAAGGCTGACCTAGAACCACTTTGCTGGCTTTTAGGCATGTCCTGTGCTGCCTCTACCAGCAACTCAGGCATTTTCATCCTGCCCTGGGTTCCACACATTATGTAGCTGGTCCTGCTGCCAACTCTGAGCTGGAATCTCCACAGCAGAACTAGGGCAGGCTTTGGAAACCTCACCTCCCAGGATCTCCCAGGCCTGGCTGCCTTCCACTGAGGAAGCCCAACCTCTCCAGAGGAGCCAGAAGGGCATCCTAGGACCTCTCCTGTCAGCTCTGCCCGGAGACCCGGGAGCCAGCTTAGTCTCAATGAGTCCACAGCCCCACCTGGTGGCACGTGGGTGTCAGGGCACCCTGGGAGCCAAAGCCAGGAGGATCCTGGGACAAGAATCACCAGCCAAGAGGGGTCCAACAGCGCAGGACAGCAGATGTGGATCAAAGGAGGGTCTGAGGGTCAGGGATGGGGTGAATTTATGCATACATACTTCACCTAAGAGCTAAATGAGACCTTAGAGATCCTGAGGACAGTGAAGAAATAGTTCCAAAGAGAAAAAGTAACCAATGCCTAGAACCCAGGATTAAAGTCACCTCTGCTGATTCCCAATCCAGTGTTCTTTCAACATGCCTTTTAATTCAACAGAGGCTTATGAACCCTCTGCCAGTGCCGAAAATTGTGTTAGGCTCTGAGGGCAGGGGTAAGGAGGCTAAGACAATAATAACTACCACATCAAAGACTTTATGCCGTATGATGTGCTAGGTAAACACTTATTTATGTTACTCAATCCTCACGACAACCAGTAGTATCCCCATTTTAATAACAAAGACACTAAAGCCAGGGGAAGTTAACTTGACCAAGGCCACATTGTTTGGAAGCAGCTGAGCTGGGATTTGAATCCACATCTGCTTGATGCCAGTGGTCATACCAGTGAAGGGAGCCAAGAGTCAAGGTGTGGGCATGAATAGATGGGGAAGACCGAAGAGATCCAAGCAGAGGGTCCCACTCAGTCCACACGCACCGAAGACCTCATGAGCAAGCCCTGGGAGTGCTAGAATGACATAAGGCAGATATAGTCAAGGACGGGATGCAGTCCTTGCCGGTCTGCAGCTTATGGTCTGGGTGGAGAAGCAGGACACGAGGCTGGATGGAGTTAAGTCAAATGAGATGTGCAAAAACTTGATTTTATTAGACAGCTTTGGGTTCAAATTAGAGTTCTGCCGTTTCCTAGCTGTGTGACCATGGGAAAGTCACTCTGTCTCTCTGAATATCAGCTTCTTCAACTATAAAATGGAGATTAAAAATAGTTCCTACTTCATAAGGCTACTGGGAAGATCATACAAGGTACACTGTGTAAAATGCTCACCTGTTTAATGAATGGCACCATTAGACCTATTCACAGTAGCGCACGGTCACTTGGTCACATCATCTTCACAGCATAAGTCATTTCCTTATTCAAAAATCTTTGGGTGCCGGCCCAGCAGTGCAGCAGTTAAGTTCGCGCACCCTGCTTCAGCGGCCCTGGGTTCACCAGTTTGGATCCCAGGCACGGACCTACGCACCGCTTATCAAGTCATGCTGTGGTAGGCATCCTACATATAAAGTAGAGGAAGATGGGCATGGATATTAGCTCAGGGCCAATCTTCCCCAGCAAAAAGAAGATTGACAGCAGATGTTAGCTCAGGGCTAATCTTCCTCAAAAAAAAAAAAAAAAAAAACCTTTGGTGACTCTCCTCTGTCCATGGATTAGCCCTGTATCCAAGGCTCTCAGGAATCTAGATGTTAACGACATTTACAGCCTCACCAACATCTTCGCTTTTCCCTTTTCAATTTAGCCACTCCAGATTGCATTAAGTTAGTCCGGTCTTTGTCCTTGCTCTCCTTACATTTTTATTTCATTTACTCAACAAACATTGAATGTCTATGATGTTCCAGGCTCTGTTCTAGGTGTTAGTGGTAGCTAGGTAAACAAGACAAACTAAAATCCTTATCTTCACGGAAGTCACATCTCTAGTCAGAGGGAGGAAGATATTAAAAAAAAAAAAAAAGCAAAATGCGTACTATGTCAGATGGTGATAAGTGGTGTGGAGAAAAATATTAAGCAGGGGCAAGCAATGGGAATGCTGGGGGCGCAAGTTGCAATTTTAAATAACGTGGTCAGGGTGAATAAGATGATATCTGAGTAAAGATTTGAGGGAGATGAAGGGTTGAAGCACGGGGATATCTGGGACAAGAACATTCTAAGCAGTGGGAACAGCAAGTTCAAAGGCCTTGAGACAGGAGATCGCTGGGAATTTTGAGGGAACATCAAAGTGGCCAACACAGTTGGGGGAGGGGGACTAAGGGAGCCAGTAGTTGGAGATCAGGTCAACCATGTAGGACCTTAAAGGAGACTGTGAGGACTCAATTGGCTTTTCCTCTGAGTGAAATAAGAAGACACTGGAGAATTTTGAGGAGGGTCATGATCTGACTTACATAGATTTTTTATTATGGTAATATATACGTAAGATAAAACTTACTATTTTAACTATTTTTGAGTGTATAAGTGTATAGTTCAATGGCATTAAGTACATTCACATTGCTGTACAACCATCACCATCATCCATCTCCAGAACTTTATCATCTTCCCAAACTCAAACTCTATATCCATTCAAAAATAACTCCTTATTCCCTCCTCCCCATAGCCTCTGGTAACCACCATTCCGCTTTCTGTTTCTATGAATTTGACCACTCCAGCTACCTCATATAAGTGGAATCATTTACTGTATGTCCTTTTGTGACTGGCTTATTTCACCTAGCATAATGTCTTCAAGGTTCATCCCATGTTGCAGCATGTGTTAGAGTTTTCTTCTTTTTTAAGACTGAATAATATTTCATTATATGTATATACATTGTGCTTATCCATTTGTCTGTCAATGGACACTTGGGCTGCTTCCACCTCTTGGCTATTGTGAATAACGCAGCTATGAACATGGATGTATAAATATCTGTTTAAGTTCCTGCTTTCAATTCTTTTGGGTATATACCTAGAGGTGGAATTGCTGGATCATATGGTGATTCTGTTTAATTTTTTTGAGGAACCACCATACTGTTTTCCACATCAGCTGCACCATTTTACATTCCCACCATCTTATGTTTTTTAAAAGATTACTTTCAGGATGAATGAAGACTAGACTATAGGAAGGCAAGAGCAGACACAGAGATACCAGTTAAGAGGCTCTTGCACTTATCCAAGTGAGAGATGACGGTGGGTTGGAACTACATAGTAGCAGTGGAGGTGGTGAGAAGAGACTGGATTCTGGTATTCTGGTTTTGTTTTAAAGGTACAACCAACTGGATTTGCTCTGGAGAGTGAAAGCAAATGAGGAATCAAGGATGTCTCCTGGATTTTGGCTTGAGCAACTGGAAAGATGAGGTTGCCATTTGCAGCTATGAGGAAGGTTGTGGGAAGTTGAGGTAGATACATCAGGAGTTCGGGGACATGTTAAACTTAATATGCCTATTATACATCCAAATAGAGATGATGACCCTGATGTTCAGAGAAGTTGTGTGGGTTGAATAGAAAATTTGATAGTCAGTGTATAGATGGCATTTAAAATCATGAGACTTGATGAGATCATCAGTGGAATGATTATAGACATCGAAAAAGAGGTCAAGACTGAGGCCTGGGACATTCCAGCAACAAAAGGTTGATGAGAAAACAGCAAAGAACACTAAGAAGGAAATGCCAGGCAGAAGAAAAGTCACAGCACATGGTGTCCTGGAAGTCAAGCGAGGAAAGTGGAGGGGGAGGAAAGTGATGGAGTCAAATCAGACGCTGATGGTTCAAGCAAGATAAGGACTGAAAACTGGCCATTGTTCTTGGCACCTTAACAAAAGTTATTTCAAAGGATTGTGGAGAGACAAAACCTTGACTGAAGTGAGTTCCAGAGAGAATGGGAGGAGTGGGGAGTTGAGACAGTGAGTACAGGCAACTCTTTCAGGAGTTTTGCTGTAAAGGGGAGTAGAGAAATGGTGTAGGATCAAGAGAGGGTTGGTTTTTGTTTGCATGCTTTTTAAGATGAGAGAAATAACAGCATGTATGATGACAGGAATAATCCTGTAAAGAGGAAAGACAGAATGGGGGGGGGGGGGGTGCGGAGAGAACCGCTAAAGCTACGCTCTTAAACAGACAAGAGGCGATGGGATCCAGTGCAACGTATGGGGGTAGCATTTGAGGCAGTAAAACCAGTGGAAGCCTCCTCTTCCGGAAAGTCCCCCTCTCTCTCACAATTCAGTCTCCCTCCTCCAGGCTGTCTCCGGATTTCTCCCGACCGCTTCCAGCTCGCGTTGTTCTGAGTTGGGCGGCCAAGAGTTGAGGGAATTGAATGTGTCTGTCTCCCCAGTATCCTGAGAGCCCTTCCAAAGGCTGCGTCGAAGACATCTCTGAATTTTCCTCCATACACCTCCAAACTCTGGCCCAGAGCCCCGCAGTCTGCCCTTGTTGAATTAGCCAAAGGGGACCCCAAGCAGCGGCTACGCCGCTGGTTTCACAAAGGGGGGCGGTCCTATCCCTGCGCTCCGGGATCCAAACGTTCGAGCTCCGGCCCGGCTCCCTGCCCTCCTCCCCTCTGCTCCCTGTTCGCCGCCGCCCCAACCACGGGGCCGACCGTGGCCCACAGCGGCCACCGTATCGGATGTCAGGTGATACCTATAAAGATTCGAGGTTGGAGGGGGTGGGGCTAACGCTTGGGGGTGGGCCTGAGGACAGAACTGAGTAGGGATTGGACAGAGCGTTCAGGGGCGGAGCTTAAGGGCAAACTCTGGAAGACCGGACCGAGCTCTGGGAGGCGGGGCCTAATGATGGACCGGGGCGGGGATTGGGCTGAGGGCGGTGTCGGCGCCAGGATTGGGCCGAGCGCTCCGGGGCGGTGCTTGAGGGGGAGGTGCCGTGTCGGAAGTCAAAGTTCAGTAAATAGTGGTGATGTCATGCAGGCAAGATGGCGGAAGGGTGAGCCCGTCATCTAGCTCTCGGGCGTTGAGGCCTGAATTCTCCAAGGGTTGGGGTGTTGGGCCAGGGTCCCCGTGGGACACAGGGGGCCAGCGCGGGCGTGGACTGAGCTGAAAAGGCGGGGTGGGGCCGCAGTGTGAGCGGGTGGGGAAGCGGTCTGGGAAACCTCGGCCCCGCGGGCCACATCAGAGGGGGAAACTGAGACCCGATCATTGCGCGGGCAGGAGTCACACCGCAGAGCCGCCAGATGTGTCTGTCTTCCACAGGGAGGACGTGGGATGGTGGCGGAGCTGGCTGCAGCAGAGCTACCAGGCAGTCAAGGAGAAGGTAAGCCGGGCCGGCGCCCTTCCTCCGCAGGGCCCCGCGCCGCCTCACTGCAGCCTGGTGTGAGCTGCCCCGCCCGACCTGTGTGGGCGCCGGGCCTCAGGGATGAGGCCGCCCCTATCCGTCTACAGGAGGGCAGACCCCGACTCAGACCGGTGTGACACTAGCCACAGTGAAATAAAGATTGTTTTAAAGGCCGGAGCGACCCTTTCTTAGGAATCCGTAGGAAAGAACACAGCTTCGTAGAAGAGAGAACATTTGACCTAGGCCTTGAAGAAAAAGAATTCTAGCAATAGAAACTTACTCCTATAGTCATTCAAATATTAGAGTGTGTGTCACAGCCAGCGCTCTCTGCCAGGTCCTGAGGATACAGAAATTAGCCAGACAGATGCGATCCTGGGACTCACAAAGCTCACAGTCTAGGAGGGAGACAGCAGTCCCTGTGGGATGAGTGAGGCTTGGCTCTTCCAGTGGACAATGCCATTGTCTGTCCCTGTTTCATTCCATGCTAGTTTGTGAAAACCAGCCCAGCGGAATTCTGGAAAAAAGTCAATTACTGTTTACCTCAAGCAACTGGGGTGAGTCCTGCTTCAGGGCGGACGCCACCAGGCTTCTGACCTCAGTTAAATCAGTCCTCTATTCTGGGAGCGTTTTTATTCCTCCTCCCATCTGTATGCTCCTGAACAGCCTCAGCTCCAGCCCAGCAAATCTGAGACTGTCCCGAGCTGTTTATGTGGTTGATGAGGACTAAGAGAGAGAATCTCACACTGAGGTTTAATAGAAAAGACTCCACAGTAGCTTGCTGCCTGTTGAACAATCTCCTAGAAGGAGAGTCTGACATTCATTCAGCAAGCGTTGTGTGAGGGCCTGCTGTGTGTTTCCCTCAAGGTTGGATTTACCATAACTCATGAAAAATAGATAGTTGGTTAGCCTTCCATCTTTGTTCTTGGGGGAACTCCCATTGTGAAGCAGGGCTACAGGTGTTGTTTCTGCTTTTGACAATTCCCCATTCAGAAAGAGAAGGCTTAATTTCCCTCTCTTAGCTTCTTACTCTTACCTGAATCTGGGCTTGTTATATAACCTCTCTAGGCCTCAGTTCCTCGTCTGTAAAATGGGAATACTAATAACACCTGCCTGATGGTATCGTTGTGAGGATTAAATGATAACATATGTAAAGCACCAAGAACAATACCTAGCACACAGTAAGTAGTATATAAGCATTAGCTATTTTTATTAAGTGCTGAAGATGATGGAGAAACCTTATAAGCACCACCAGTCCACTTTTCTTTCCATTTTTTCCTTGGTCTTTCAGTGCTTTCCTGGCCTTGCCTCCTTCCCTTCCCATCCTGGCTCCGTTTGGGCCAGACAGTTCCCAGCACCTTCGATTCCCCTGCACCCTTAGCATACGGTGCCCCAGAAACTACAGCTCTGAGACGGTGCTAGAGTCTGCCTTCCTGTGCTCCTTACCCCCTCCTATAGTGTGTGTGTGTGTGTGTGTTTGTGTTTGTTCACAGACACTGGTGGAGAAAGTCACATTGCTCTTTGGCCCCACTACAGCTTGCCCAGCCTTGTCTGGGCCTAAGCATCCCCCAACAAGCTTTTTGTCTCTAATTTGCTTCTCTTCCCCTTGCCTTCAGAAACTCCCCAACCCTAACTTTTCCCTCCAGTCCCCTATTCGGCCACTTCCTATTTTACTTCCAGGAGACAAATTCACCTCCTGCTTTTTAAAATTTGAAGTCAACAGCATGATCTCTCTTCTTCCCCATCCCTGAAGCCACCACATCTAAACTTATCTCTATGCACAGTCAGCTTCACCTACCACTTGCCAGATCCAGTGGGTGGTTCTCAGCCCTTATCTTCCTGGACCTTTCTGCTGCATTTGACACTAGTGATCACTCCCTCTTTCTTGAAACTCTACTCCCTTGGTTTCTGTGACATGAGTCTCTCTCAGTTCTCCATGTACTTCTCCTTCCCTGACTGTTTCATGAGTTCCTCTTCCTCTTTCTGCCCCTTAAGGGTAACATTTGAGGGGCCTTGCCTTCAGCCCACCGCTCTGTTCACTTTGCAAACTTCCTGGAGGACCTTCTCCACTTTTATGTTAGGATGACTTAATCCTTTTCTCTGAGCTTTAGTCTTTGAGAATAGCTCCTGCTGGACAACTGTCCCGGATATCCCACAGTTACCACAGATTCAGCATGACCAAGGTTCTTGTCATCTTTTCTCTCAACCCACTGCCCCTTCAGCATTTTCTCTCAGCTGGCAGCACTGCATCTGCCCAGTCACCTGTTTTAGTAGCCAGTGGCTCTTCCTTGACTCTTTTCTTGCCCTCTGACTCACATCTACTCACATCCACCTTTTTTGCCTAATCTTTCTTGAACCAGCGCCTTCCTTTCATCCTTATCAGCACTACCCTTATTCACATTTTGTTTTCTTTCCTGTGCTATTGCAAGAGCCTCTGGACCAGTCTTCCTCCCACTTCTAATCTTGTCATTCTTGTCACTCCATCCTCCATGGCAGTCACTGGAGTGACCTATCAGAAATGCAAATCTCATCATGCCCCACCTTCTTCAGGCCGTTGGTGGCTCCTCATGGTTGTGGAGCCACCCTCTGCAACCTCTCCAGCTTTATCCTCCAGCACTTGTGCCTCACCTTTTATATTCCATAGGACTGAAATGCTTGTAGGCCTCGGTAAACCCCATGCCTCATCATGCCCAGCTTCCTTAGCTGACTCCTGCTCATTCTTTAGAATGCAGTCCAGGCCCCCCCTCACCAAGTCTTTCTGTCCTCCCCATAATACACTGGTCCCCACTCTGCCCTTGAACATCAGCGCTATTATGTGAGCATTTTCCCCAGTAGACTGTGACTTTCTTGAGGGCAAGCACCATGGCTGTTCATATTTGTCCCCCCAGAGCTCACAGTCTAGTGAGGGAGACAACCATTCATCAAATAATCATGCAAATGGTATGTAATTAAAATTGCCGTGGTACATGTAAATTTAACAAGCAAACATTTTCTGAGCACCTACTTTATGCCAGGTGCTCTGTCAGACACTGGGAAAGCATCAGTGAACAAACACATGGGCTCTGTGTTCATGGAACTCACAGATCGTCCAGGAGGATAGACATAGAACGGGTAATCGTGAGTCCGAAGTATGGTAAATGTTAAGGGAGAACGCGCAGGTGCCCTGAGAACATGAAGCAAGGGAGCCTGTTGGTGACATCAGGGAAGCTTCTCCAGGGAAGTGACAGTTAAGTGTAGATCCGAAGGCAGAACAGGAGTTAGCGAGATGAAAGGGTTCATTCATTGTGTTTGCTCGCTTGTTTGTTTGGAAGAGTTTGAACTGTACGTCAAGGAGAAGAAATGATGTATAAAGACAACCTTCGGTTGGGAAGATGCTAGAGCATTTGAGGAACTTGAGAAAGGCCAGCTGGAGCTCAGCGAGGGGTGCAGTGTTAGGGGATGAGACACTGCCAGACGTGAAATTACATAGGCCCTGTAAGTGCCTGGTAGAGATTTTATGCTTGCTCATAGGATACTGTATAACCACAGAAGAGTGTAAAGCAGGGCTAACATGGTCTGCCCTGACTTACAAAGCTTACACTGGTGTCAAGAGGAGAACGTAGTAGAGGTATCTGATGCAACCTTGGAGGAGTCCAGAGGAAAGAGTAGCTTGGCCTGAACTAAGGTGATGGCAGTGTGGATGGAGAAAGCAAATTAATAAATGACCCCTCCAGCCCAGTTAAGGAGTCCTGAGTCTGAAATGGAGGCATGAGTCCCACCCCGAGAGAAGCCTCTAGCTGATTGATGAGACTGTCCCATTCAGAGACTTCCCAGGCTGATAAAAACTAGGCAGGCCCTTCCCCAAAGAAGAAAACCACCAGAAAACCCAAAAACATGTTTTAAAAAAATGCAGGTGATTATCCCTTTGTAAAATGAGAGGGCTTGCAGGGGTGAACAGAGACATAGTCCAGGAAGGTGTCCTAGAGTGGGTGAAGATAGGGCCAGACTTAGACAAGAGCTGAGGGCCTGCTCTCTCAATCTTGGTCTGAGTGCAGAGTGAGAAGAGATTGGTCCAAAAGAAGCAAATATCGGTTCTGTCCAGAGGAGCTCTGTGGATGAATAGAACCCTGGAATGATGGAACCAGGAATCCCTCAGAGAATCCGGTCCAGTATTTGTCTTAACACCCCCTTTGTGGAATGTCAAAATCACATACCTTTTTACTGGTATTCAATTCTGAAGAATTACTCATAAAAGCATTCTAAACTATTGCTGTTACTGATGTAACATGTTCATTAAAACCTTGAGACAAATAATTTCATATACTGCCTCATATTTCAACGGAATTTCCTTGAAGCAAAAAAAGTAAAAATAGAAGTGCTTTCTTTAGATAAAAAATCACACGTTTTTTTCATGTTATTTGAAGTTTGAAACCAGTATCATGACTTAAAGCATATCAAAGCAATGTATCAAAGCCTGCTTTATTTTCAGACTGTATGTGCCCTCTTCCCCAGTCTGCTCTTGAGAACCGCTGAGCTAGTCCACCTCCCTCATTGTGTAGAAGAAAGCCAGGGCCTTCACCAGAGCTACTCATGGCCACATAGCTTGTCCCTAGTGTCTGGGCTGAGACTCAGTCCCTGTGCTTCTGCGGCAGGAAGTTCTGTGCTCTCTGCTGTCAGGTAACCCCAGGTTGTAGAATGGAGACAAGTAAGCCCTGTCTTCTGAGCCGAGGCTTCTGTCACTTGAGTTTTCCATGTGTCTGTCTGGTACTGAAGAAGCACAGGGAATGGGAACAAAGGGTGGTGGAGCCAGCTGGCGCTGTCATCCCTCTGTCTTCCCGTAGTCCTCCGAAGCCTTGGAGTTCATGAAGCGGGACCTGACAGAATTTACCCAGGTCGTGCAGCATGACACGGCCTGCACCATTGCAGCTACGGCCAGTGTGGTCAAGGAGAAGCTAGCTGTGAGTACTCCCACACCCTCCAAGTGACTGTCCCTCGCAACCTGACCTGCCCTGGAACCGTGGGGGGTGCTCCCAACCATTCTTCAGTTAGGTGATTGTTTTCCCCATAGGCTCCCGTTTTGAAAGAATTGTGTTTGTCAAGCAAACAAACTACATATATTTAGTAATAATGAGCTTTCCCACTTCTATATTGTTTTAGCAGATGTTTTCCTATTAGCAAAGTCATTCAATGTAGACAGTTTAGAAAGTACAGATAAGTAAAAGAAAGAAAGACAGACCTAGAGACACCCGTAATTCCATCTCCCACAGATAACTACTGTTAATGTTTGGAGAGTATATCCCATATGTACACTTTCTTTTTCAAAACTGGAATCAACTGAATACCTACTTTGTAACCTACTTTTTGACTTAATCATTGCCAACCTCGTTCTCCAGCATCGTAAATAGCATGGTATTCTGTTATGTGGATTTAACCAGTTCCTAGTTTCCTATTTTGGTTTTTTCCAGTATTGTAAACAGAACTACAGTGAACATTCTGATTACTAAATCTTCGCCCTTAATTTTTTTTCTTAATAATAAAATATTGAGAGGGATGATAGGGTGAGTGCAGTTTTAGGCCTTTTAATATCTATTGCAAAACTACCCTCCAGAAAGGTTGTGTCAACTTAGATTGTTATGGCCCTGTTTTTATTAATCAGAGCTGGATAATGGAATCTGCTCGTGAGAGAGGAGTTCGATTCTAAAGTCAGTGTGGAGAGTGAAAATTGTGTGTGGTCAGAGATAGCCCTGGAGGTCTCCAGTTTCCGATGAAGTGCAGTTTACTGATTGTGTATTACAGCTTCTGCTTTAGAATGGGAACAGATTGCAGTTTCTTCATTTGATCACCAGCTAAATCAATTGCCTTGTGATTAGAGGTCGTGATATAAAAGACATGTTTTGGAGTTTTTTTAGCCAAGCTTCTTTGGTTGAATCTTCGTATTAAATGCTGTCTGCCTGCTAACGACAGCTGCTGATGAGTATGAATGACAAATAGCAATCCTGCTGAACTGCTTAAGTCCAGCCAGTAGCACAGACACCACTTGTCTCTTTCATTTGTTTGTTCCTTTTTTTCATTCAACAAATATGATTATATACCTGTGCCAACATGTGCCAGGCGATATGACAGGTTCTAGGTTTAAAATGCCTGGGCAGCCTAATCAGGAGTAAATATTACAGTTTTCCATGAGGTTTTTAGAACCTAGCCCTGTCTCTCAGCATCCCATCCCAGCTTGCTTGAGGGCATTCTGACCAGTGTGGCTCAAGCTTGATGTCCCACTTGCCCCTTCTAGGGGGTCCATACATTGGCCCTCAGCTGGTCCCAGGTTTGCCTCTAGGCAGGGCCAGCTTTTCTCATCCTGCCCATATTTCTCCAGTGTTTTGTACAAAATACTCTACTTCCTGAGCGATGATGGTGGAATTATAATAATATAATACTGCTGTTTATTAAATGTTTGCTACATACCAGGCATTGTACATGCCTTATCTCTTTTAATCTTCACAGCAGCCCTCTGAAGGAAGTAGATTTATCCACATTTTACAGATAAGGAGACTGAGACTCAAGGTTTAGGTCTCATAACCAACAAGTAGAAGAGTTGGCATTCAAATCCAAGTTTGACTCCAAAGCTAGTACCTTTCCCATCATTCTACCCATAGGTCCTCTTCCTCACTGAATATCTATGACATGGATCCTCTCCTGTCAATTTTCGATCAACCTGACTGGCCTTGAAATTTTGATGCAACAGCGAGTTAGGGAGCTCTGCTCTGACACACAGGCCTGCTTCGGCCCTGTTCTGCACCCCATCTTGGGGATGGGGACCCTGGCTGCCTCCCTCGCCTTCTCTGGCCCGAGAGATGGGGTGAGAGGTCGTGAGCACTTCTCTGGTCCCCACAAGCACAGTACATTTTTGCCTCTGATGATACTTCACCCATCCATCCCCCACACCCCTAGATTGCAGCCCGCTTCTGGGCTGCTTGCTTCCTCTGCTGGCTTCTCTCTGCAGACTGAAGGCTCCTCAGGAGCAACAGAGAAAATGAAGAAGGGGTTGTCTGACTTCCTAGGGGTGATCTCCGATGCCTTTGCTCCCTCACCGGACAAAACCATCGACTGCGATGTCATCACCCTGATGGGCACGCCGTCTGGCACAGCTGAGCCCTATGATGGCACCAAGGTATGCACCAGCAATTCACTACATGCTTAACAGCACTGGGCTCTAGCTTCTAACCTGTACTCACAAAAGCAAGACATGTTCAGGCTAAAAAGTAAATATAGGTACATAACTCAATTGGAGAATACCAATAAGCAGGAAGATAAGTATTTCTAGGCTCATAATCCCATCACTCAAAGAGAACCACTGATTTCTTGGTGTATAACCTTCCATTTCTTTTTGTTTGCAAACATTGGTAGAGAGAGTTTGGGTTTTTTCTTTTTAACAAAAAAGGCACTTTATACATGGGAGTTTGTACCTGCTTTAAAAAAAATTTAGCCATAAACTATTACCATCTTTCCTAGGCATCACGCTTTTTAATGTCTTTAGATTCTTACAAGTGAATACAGCATAATTTATTCAGTCATTTCCCTAGGGTCGCACATTTGGCTTCCTTTCAGCTTTTAACCATAATAGGGAATGCTGCAGGGAGCATCTTACCGGCATGATCTTCTCCACATTTGGGTTATTTAAGACTAATTTCCAATAAAAATAAATGTGTGGAGGAAGAATGTCTTCAAAGCACTGAAATCAACAACAATGGTAGTATATTTCTACCGCGTTTTATTTTCCCGTCGTTACTTCTCGTATTTCATGGAGTGTTTTCTCCTAAATTCACAGTTGGGCCTTCTTCGTAGCATTTTACCATACTGAATTTCCATTCTAAGTGTACTGATTTTTCAAGCCTGTTTTTCAGCACTAGTGTTAGCACTACCATTTAATGAACATTTGAGTGGAATTGTGAACATTTTTAAATTATAGAATTTTAAATTATAACAGTCAGTCACCACAACCACTTGCTGAAGTCCTGATGCAGACACCCGCCGCTACTTCACGTAATGCTGAGGCGGAAAGGTGGGCCTTTCTGTTTATCGGCTGAAGTTTGCCTCCTGTGGCCCTAATGGGAACACAGCTTACAGTTCACTTGGCAGATTGAGTATGAAATTAAGAAATTTTTTTTTTTTAAAGATTTTATTTTTCCTTTTTCCCCCCAAAGCCCCCTGGTACATAGTTGTATATTTTTAGTTGTGGGTCCTGAAATTAAGAAATTCTTGATGAATGGTTTTAATTTGGGGGAGTTACATTATTTCAAAATTTGACCATAAATTTTGGCTTTATTAATATCCTTACACTAACATGTTTCACATTTCACATAATTCAAAAGCATTTTATACATTTAATTTTTTAGCCTGCTTACACAGTTCCCAGAGATGGAATACTGGGTGAAAGACCATTTTTCTGGGAGCTGCAGTTTTGGACTCCTAGCCCAGTGCTCTACTCCCTAGCCACAGTGTTAATTGGCAACTGCTCTGTGGCTGTGGTAGCCAACAGGAGAGAAGCTCGGTTGTGGTTGATTGGGTACTCTGGCAGACAGGGGGTGCTTTCTATGCCCAGCACCCCAGAATTTCTGTTCCCTTCTCTATTTCTTATAGGCTCGCCTCTACAGCCTGCAGTCAGACCCAGCAACCTACTGCAATGAACCAGATGGTGAGGGGGTAGCAGTGAGGGGGTGGACTATAGGGCAGGGAGACCAAGGGGGTCTGGGCTGTGCACCCTGTTTGTCTCTGGCAGCAGTGGCCAGGTACCCCGTGTAGAGGGACCAAAGTGGGGCTAGTGTGTACCTTACATCTGGTGGGATAGCTTGATGGTCCCTTTTGCTCCCTGAACCCGGACTGTCTTCATCCCCGTCTGCAGAGGCTTTGCTCCATCCCCACCCCTCAGCCTCAGCTCGGGCTCCCTCTCAGCCCTGTTGCCCTGCCTCCCTTCCCTTCAGCACCTGTTTGCTATGTGTCTGCCATGCATCAAGCCCTGGTCTGGGAACTGGAGATCAGAAATTAGTCAAACCCTCAACCTGGTCCAAACCTCCAAGAACCTGCTATTAGGAGAGAGAAACAGGAAACAGTGAATAAAGCAAAGCTAGTAGAGATGGAGCGACTGCTTCCACAGAAAGATGGGAGCAGTGGGAACCCAGAGAGAGAGCCCCCAGCCTGGGAAACCTAGGCTGGGACACTTGAATTGAGGTTTTAAAGATGAATTAGAAGTAAACTCGTTCTACTTTTAGAAGTAGGGGAATGGTGTTCAAGCATGGCAGCAGGGCATTTGAAGGTCCAGAGGGGACAGGGAACACCTGGCACTTGAGAAGGCTGCATTGAAGGGTGCGTGTGGGGGCTGAAGGCAGTGAGAGCTGCCGGTGGGAGCCAGATTAAGCAGTTTGAATTGTGTCCTAAAAGGCTCAAAGTAGTGGTTAACAGTTTTTTTAGTCACAAAGGCCTTTAAAAATGACGAGCCCTTTCTCCAAAAAGTTTTATGTGCAGTATGGGAATTCTTTGACCCTTTGCAGCCCATCTTTGGACCCCAGCTTAAAAAGCCTTCCCATAGAGAACTATTGAAAGAGCCTCTGGCATGGTTGTGAAGGGTGAAATAGAGAGGGAGAGACAGAAGACAAGAAGACCAGTTAGGAGGCTTGATAGGAATCTGCGTGTCAGAGGTAAGGCCAACACCTAGGAAGTGGCGGGTGGAATGACGAGAAAGGTGTGCATGGAAGAGACACTGAGGAAGTGGAATCCAGAGTGATTGGATAAAGGAGGAGTCTAGGATGGCCCCCAGGTTTCCAGTGGATAACTGGGTGGGACAGGTTGGGGAGAGAAGAAAATGGGCACACATTGGGTTTCCAGCACCTGTGCAGGTGGACGTGTCCAGGGGACACCTGGACCTCTGGATCTAGAGCCCAGAAAGGGAGCCTGAACTGCAAAGACAGACTGAGGAATCGTCAGTGGGACGGAGAGGTTGAGACTCGTGGTTTAGTGGAAGTTATCCTGGGAGAAAACAGAGAATGAGAAGAGAGAAGTAAAGGAAAGCAAAAAGAGGACCCCATTGAAGACTCAGATGGAACAACTAGGGAAGTGGGAGGAAAATCACAAAAGAGTGAGAAGCCAGGAGAGAAGATGGCTTCAGAGCTCGGCAGTGGCTCCCAAGGGTCAGAAACTGGAGAATGGTTACATGACAGAGGACAGAGAAGTAGCCATCAGATCTGGCAACATGGTGTCACTGATGGCCTGTGAACAGCTGTTTCAGAGAGGAGGGCATTCAGAAGCCAGGTGCAGTGGGCTGAAAAGCAGGCAGGCACAAGAAAGAATGGAGACTGCAGCGCCTTCTGGAGATCACTTACATGCTGTTCCCTGGTATCAGTGAGGCCGACCCACCCCTTCACCCTGCCTGACCTCCCACCTTAGGCCAAATGGTTTTGAAAAAAACCTTAAGCTTTCCTTATTGTCCATGTCCAGGATTAGGTGTGTTTTCTGTAGGCCCAGTTCTTTCCCTGGACCCAGGGAACTGACCATCGATGTCTGTCCCTCTGCAGGGCCCCCGGAACTGTTTGATGCCTGGCTTTCCCAGTTCTGCTTGGAGGAGAAGAAGGGGGAGATCTCAGAGCTCCTTGTAGGCAGCCCCTCCATCCGGGCCCTCTACACCAAGATGGTGAGGGCTCAGCTGGCAGGACCTCAGCCAGCTCCTGCCTTGAGGTGTCGGGAAGTGGGAGGGACATGTCCAGAGTCACTTAGTAGTCAGCTGGTCCTAGAAAGCAGTGAGGGACCCTGTAGAGCCAGACCAGCCAGGTCCTGAGCCAAGAATCCACTTGGGGGGGTGCTGATTCCCCAGGCTTCTGGCAGTCATGGCAGAAGTAGAAGGGCCAGCAAAGCCTGTTGGGAGTTCTTTTCTCCTTCCTTGGCCAAGCTGGGCCAGGAAGGTGGGTTTAGGGGGATGGAAGTGCTCCGAAAATCACTGCTTGGCCACTTACCACACCTGAAATCCAGAGCAGCTGGGAGCAGGCTGATAAGGCTGGGGACGCAGACCCCGTACAACCACTCCCAAAGTCTCATCTCCGCTGTCCCCTCCCTCCAGGTCCCTGCAGCTGTTTCCCATTCAGAATTCTGGCATCGATATTTCTATAAAGTCCATCAACTAGAGCAGGTATGCTGGCCTAGCCCACGGAGGTACTCCACTCAGCCCTGGGGGAAGTAAGTAAGGCTGGATTTTGTTGAGGGAAGAAGGGGCACAGAGTACTACAAGTTCTGGGGTCAGGACAAGGGTCTTGGAAGAGGGTGCCTTGACTACTCCTGGCCTCTGCTCCCCTACACTTAGGAGCAGGCCCGGAGGGATGCCCTGAAGCAGCGGGCAGAACAGAGCATCTCTGAAGAGCCTGGCTGGGAGGAGGAGGAAGGTAAGAGGTATTGAGAGGTGATGGGCAAGTAACAGGTCCTGCTTGTGGGGGAACTATCTGGGCCACTCTCTCTGAGCCTGGCGAGACTAGGCACCCCAGGGAAGAGTAGGGAATGAGGACAGTGTTTGTGCATGCTGAGGATGGGCTGAGCTAACAATGAGATGTTTCCCAAGGCTGGTGGAATCCCAGGTTTAGGTACAGAAATCACATGTGTCAGTTGCAGCAGATTTCCCTACCAGCCCATGGACCAGCTACTTCACACTCACCCAGGACGCTTATTGAAATGCCAGATTCCCTTCCCCTACTTCCCAATAAGACTTTGGGGATGTGGCCGAACTTGTATTTTTAACAAGCTACCCTCGTAATGTTAATGCTTAGCCAGGTTTGAGAACCACTGGCGTAGGGAGGGAGCTGAGCATCCCCTACCGGGATCCTCAGCTGTTCTGCCTCAGCTTAGGACTGTGTGTTGGAGCCTGCATGATAGAATATTAACACAGTTATTAAATTCTTGTATTATATGCCCAACCTGTACGAAAAGCTTTACATGTATAGTCCTTACCACAACTCCATTATCCCTCATTACAAATTGAAGCAGGTGAGTTAAAGAAAAGTTAAGTACCTTGCCCAAGATCATACACCTAGAATGTAGCAGAGCCTGACCTGAACCATCTTGAGCTGTGTTGCTACAAGCCTAATGCCCACCAGACGTGTGCTAGGCCCCACAGGTAGGAGAGACTTTAACCAACAGGGAGTATCTGCAGAAGAACCATGATGGGGTGGGGGTGGGGAAACTGGCACCCTTTAGTCTGGATCAGACTAAACTTGGGCAGGAACCTGAGGTTTGTCTTCAGAGAGCTCCAGGGTTGTCTTGGGGCTGACCAGGTACACTGCCCTCTTTCCCTGCCTTTCTGTCTTTACAGAGGAGCTTGTGGGCATTTCACCCACATCTCCAAAAGAGGCAAAGGTCCCTGTGGCCAAAACTTCCACATCCCTTGAAGGAGGACCTGGCCCCCGGAGTCCTTGTGAAAATAATCTGGTGACCCCAGCTGAGCCTCCAACAGAAGTGACTCCATCGGAGAGCAGTGAGAGCATCTCCCTCGTGACACAGATTGCCAAACCTGCCACTGCACCTGAGGCACCAGTGCTGCCCAAGGACCTGTCCCAAAAGCTGCTAGAGGCATCTTTGGAGGAACAGGGCCTGGCCGTGGATGTGGGCGAGACTGGACCCCCACCCCTAGCTCAGTCCAAACCCCACACTCCTGCTAGCCGCCCCACCGGCCCAGAGCCCCGCCCTCCAGCCAGAGTAGAGACTCTGAGGGAGGAGGTACTCACAGACTTACGGGTTTTTGAGCTTAACTCGGACAGTGGGAAGTCTACACCCTCCAACAATGGAAAGAAAGGTAAGTCAAGGCCAAAGCCGGGGAGTGTGTGGGGGTAGGGCAGGTGAGCGTTGCCACGTCACAAGGCGCAATTGTCTCCTTGTCCCTTGAGCTGGTAGCCTTCATTTGTGATACTGGTGGTGATGCTAACAGTTGCTGTATATTGAGTATTTATTACTATATTTCATCAATTCTAAGATGCACATATTCTCTGAAATAAGGATGCATCTTACAATTGTTGGGGTCTTAAATTCAACAAAATAAGGTTTACATGAGGTCCTTAACTAAGTATGCTATATTGCATTTAATTTCTCACATCTCACAACCCAGTGAGGTCGGTATTACTGTCCTCATTTTACAGATGAAGAAAGTGAGGCTCAGAAATGTTAAATAACTTGCTCAAATTCACACAGCCAGGAAGTAGCAGGCCTAGATTCAGACCCCGTTCTGTCTGACTCGAAGCCCATGCTCTTAACTACCACACTGCCAATTTCTATCCTTTTGGACAATTCAACCTTATCCTGGGTTGGGAATCCCTGATATTGATTGATGTGAAGGGTCTTCTTCCCTAGGTGATCTCAGGAAAGTCATTTAGCTTCCCTAAGCCTTCATTAATTATTATTATGAAATACATAAACAAAATGTGTACAGTTTAGAGAAGAATAAAGTGAACACTCATGAACTTGCTGTGACCCAGCTTAAGTAATAGAGCTTTAGTTTCCGATCTGTACAATGAAATTTTAGACTGGAGATTCTTTGACTTTATGTCAAAGGGAAACCTCTCTAACTCCTGGAATTAAAGGACAATGATAGCTCTGGTGTCAGCTTTTTTGCCACATTCAGAATACCCCTCCAGAGATAGCCAAATGTCACCCTCAACCCCTCACACACACGTATCCTGTCTTTGCTAACACTTGGTACCAGTTAGCCACAAAGCTTGCCCAGCTGGTGAGCCCTGGCCTGCTGGTGCAGTGAGGGACTGGTTTGCTGCAGTGGGTGGGAATCAGGCCCCACCCCACCTCTGCCCTGCTCCCTGATGGAAACTGCAGGGTTTCCAGTTTCCAACACAGTGCTTTCCTTCTGACTCTGATTCAGTGAGGTCATCCATTGAGCTCCTACCTACTCTTTATGAGACACTGAGGAGGGAGGGGCAAAAGCTGCAGTCTTTATGATGAAGCATGAAGCAGTATGAGACAGGCCTGGTACAGAGTTGTTCAGAGAAAGAAGGGATCTCTGGGCATCAGCGGGTATTTCACCGCTGGAGGAGACAGGCGTTGTGTAGGAGAGCTGGAAAGTTTGGGGCAGATGTGGGGAAGTGATAGTTCAGGCTGAGGAGGCCTACAAAGTCCAGATAGCAGAGGGCATGGGGCACATTCAAGGGGGGAGGACCAAAGCCCACTTTTCTGTACTGTCTCCCAGGAGAGGGAAGAATAAGAAGGGTGGACGGGTTGGCTCAGAAATAGAACTTAAGAACTTAAAGTCTTCAGCTGGATTCAGAAGGGTGGACTTGGTGCCATAAGCAGCAGAGCATGGAGGTGAAGGGCTCAGGCTCTGGAGTTTGGTCACTTCTGGGTTCAAATCTCAACTTTGTTCATAAGCCATGTAACTTCGGAAAAGTTACCGATCTTCTCTAAGCCTCCATTGACTCCTCTATATATTGAGCATAATTGTTTCATGATAGATCCTCAATCAGGGAAGGGATTTGAGTAGAGCCCCGCTTTGGAGAAATGATGATGATAAGAAGTACCATTCTCTTGAGCACTTTATATCTATATAGCTCTGTGCTAAGCACCTGATATGCATATCACTCAATCCTTACAAAAGCCCTATGAAATCTATGTGATTTTCCCCATTTTTTTATGGTAGGAAACTGACTCACCCAATGAGTATTTAGAAAAGTATGAAATGGTCCCTTAGGAGAGCGGAAGAGTATGTGATGGACCCGACAGGTGGTATGGGGTTGCCTAAGGGCCCGTTTGAAGAAGTGGTCATGGATCTTGAGACCAGACAGCGCTGTTGTGCTTTTGTCCTGCCACATTCAGCTGCTCAGTCGCAGGCACAGAGCAGGTGGGGAGTTGGATTTAACCAGGGTTCAAGTTTAGCCAGGTGGAATCAGTGGAAGAAAAGAAGAGAGTCCAAGTATATGCAAGAAGTGATCAGAATGATGACTCATGGACTCTGAGCTGGGTAAGGGAGGAAATGACAGTGAAACTGTTGGAGGGAATTATAGAATTATAAGTTCCATTTGGAATTGGGCTACTAGAGAGCATGATCCAAAAACATGAATGGTGGGTGGAGACTGGATGAAGAGATTATGGGGAGATGCAGCATAAGCTCTTAACCACTCTGCTACTGGCAGGTATGCAAGAGGAGGGGCTGGGGATTCAATGCAGAAGATCTGCCAGAAGTAGCTGTAGTCACTTAGGCAGGGGGAAGCCAGGGTTTGGGACTAGGGAGGGAAATGGGAACTGAGTAGAGGGAATAAATCCTAAAAGGAAGAATGGAGGCTTGGGGATAGAGTGACTCCTTTTTCTTCTTATGTCCACATCCTAGGATGACAGGGGGAGGCTTGGTCTCTGGGTGCAGCAGAGTCTCTTGGGGTGGCCTAGCCACAGGGTTTCCCAGGTCCCAGGGTCCGTGTCAATGTAGAGCTGCTTCCCACCTGCATTTTGTCCCTAGGTCCATCTGATCTAAGGGACTGGACTTACCTTGCTCTGGTTCCCTCAGCAGGGAGTGGGGAGGGGTGATTGGCACGAGCCTATGGCCTGTGGCCTGGAAGGAGCCCTGAGCTTAAGGCCCCACTTCACCACTGACTGACTGGGAGTGGCTTATGCCTCCATATCTTCTCTGGGGAAGGAGAGATCCAATTAAACAGAAAATGAGCTGTGAGTGACAGCAGTGTGAGGTTAGTAATCACCTAAAAACCCTCCTTTCTTTAGAAAGAAAAACAGTAAAACTCCATCATGAAGTCTTAAATTGTTGTGTAGGTCAGTTCTCTGCCACGTGCACAGTATAATGGAGATCTTAATACACTCGTTTTGTGACAAGATGGTGGGAGGAGGCAGACAGCGGAGAAAGCCCAGATTCACATCTCTGCCACTTGAAACCTTTATTTCCTCATCAGTAAATTGGGACTTTTAATACCCACCCCAGAGAGTGGATGTGAAATGCTCCAAAAATGTTAGCTGATACTCTGTTTTCTACCCCGAAAGGGTCTGTTCTAGTGTTTAAGCCTAAAGACGTGAGCTTAAAATCCCTAGAGGGCAACCTGAGGTTAGGGGAAGCTGTCATGGCCATGGCCACAGCTCTGAAGTGAGGAATCAGCCAGGAGTCTGGCTTCTAACCCACAGGAAGCCTGCACTGATGGCCAGCTGCATGCCACCCAAGTGTCCTGAAGGCACAGGGAGATTTAGATGTGGAGTCAGAAGAACTGGGTCTTGGTTTCAGGTCTGCCCCTGACTAGCTGTGGGACAATGTGCAAAATGCTTAACTCTGAGATGAGGCCTTTAACTGCTCCATTTATTAAATATCCACTATGTATATATATTACAGGCACTTGACATTGATACCTCTAATCTTAACATTGTGTGTCTCTCAAACTGCAGGCCAGCTACACAGAATCACCCAGGTACTGTTTATAACACAGAGTTCTGGGCCACCACCTAGACCTGCTGAATCTGAATGAGGGGATTGGGGAAGCAGGAACCTGCATTCTAATAAGCTCCTCCCATAGACTGAAGCCCAGAGTAACCTGCCCAAGACTACACAATAGAAAAAAGAGTAGCGGTTCTACCCAGGTTGGCTTGGCTCCAGAGACATGCTCTTACCACACTGCTTGTGGCCAGCTAGGTGGCTAGGAAGAGAGAATAGTGCAAGACCCCCTATAAGGAACATAGGGCCGGAGCTTGGGGGTAGATCTTAGAGCCTGGGCCCTGGTGAGGAGCAAGCTGGACAAGAAGAAACAAGGAGGTGGTTACAGGTCATGCCACTGGGGATCAGGGGCCTACTCTTTTTAAAAGTGCTTTGAAAAAGGATTACAGGACCGGCCCCATGGTGTAGTGGTCAAGTTTGTGCGCTCTGCTTCAGTGGCCCAGGTTCGCAGGTTTGGATCCCGGACATGGACCTACACCACTTGTCAGCCATGCCGTGATGGCAACCCACGTATAAAGTGGAGGAAGATTGGCACAGATGTTAGCTCAGGGCATCTCTTCCTGAGCAAAAAAAAAAAAAAATGATTACAAAGTAATATGTGTTCATTTTAGGAAAAAAACACCAAGAAAAATTACCCTGTGACCTCATCACCTAGAGATAACTATTGTTAGTATTTTGCTCATCTTTCCTTTGTGTGTGCATGCATCTGTGAGCATATTTTTAAAATGGAATCATACTGCGTAAACTTTTTTTAAAAGGAACTATTTTTGTAGTTTTCTTCTTAGTAATAACTTTCACATGTACATTTTGCCCTAGAGAGGGGGTTGTCAAACTTTAGCAGGCCTCAGAATCACCTTGAGCAGGGACTGGTGAACATTTTCTCTAGAGGGC
The DNA here is from genome assembly GCF_041296265.1 of Equus caballus. Taxonomy (NCBI): domain Eukaryota; kingdom Metazoa; phylum Chordata; class Mammalia; order Perissodactyla; family Equidae; genus Equus; species Equus caballus. The sequence goes on from NC_091685.1 coordinate 24,447,796, forward strand.
CAGATCACAGATATTTTAGGCTTTTTGGAGCATACAGTCTCTGTCCCAACTACTCAGCTCTGCTGTTGTAGCATGAAAGCAGCTACAGACAATCTGCAGAAAAATGGCCATGGCTGTGTTCCAAAATTTTATTTCCAAAAACAGGCAGTAGGCCGGATTTGGTCCACAGGCCATAGTTTGCCATCCTGGTTTAGAGAAAGGGGCCATGAATATTTACTGAGTACAAACTGCGTGTTCTAGTCACTTGGAATACATAAGAAAACTGAACAAAAATCCCTGCCCCTGGGGAGCTCACATTCTAGCTCCTCTATTATTAGACAGTAAGTATATTAAACCTGATTATGTAATATGCTAGAAAGCGATAACTACAATGGAAAAAAGAACAGCTAGAGCAGAGTGAGGGGGAGGGGTTGCAATTTAAAATAGGATGGTCAGGGTAGGCCACATTTACGTGGTGAGATTTGAGCAAAGGCGTGAAGGAAGTGAGGAAGGTGGCCTGTGGATATCTGAGGAAGAGAGTTCCAGGTACAGGGGACAGCCCGTGCAAAGACCCTAAGGTGGGGATGTGCCTGGTGTGTTTCAGGAGTAGCAAGATCACTGTAGGTAGAATGGGATGAGTGAGGAGGAAGAGGTCCATTGTTTATTCCTTCTAGAAGATGTCTGTGGCTCCCAGGGAGCCTCTGGGCCGAAGTGCTCCTCCACTATTCAGTAACTTGCTTTTTCTCATTTAATAGTTTAAGACTATTTTGTCACATACATAGATGTTCTACAGCCTAACCTTTAAAAGCCACATAATGTTCCATCATCTGACTACACCAGTTAGTTATTTTTGTAATTCCCTATCAGTGGACTTTCAGGTGGTTTTTTAAGTTTTCATCACTATAGCAGCACTATAGTGAACATCCTTTTGGCTGAATTTTTCACTGAAGCCAGGACTTTTCCTTAGAATGGATTCTTAAAAGTGGGATTGTTGAGCCAGAGTGAAAGCATAATGTAAAGACTTTTGATGTGTATTTGTCAGGCCCTTTTAAAGAGTGTTATCTCAGGGCCTGCCCAGTGGCACAGTGGTTAAGTTCATGCCTTGGCAGTCTGGGGTTCGCAGGTTTGGATCCCAGGCACGGACCTACATACCTCTCATCAAGCTATGCTGTGGCGGTGTCCCACATACAAAATAGAGGAAGATTGGCAACAGATGTTAGCTCAGGGCCAATCTGCCTCACCAAAAAAAAAAGTGTCATCCTCCCCAGCTACAACCTCTTTACATACCCCTTCGTGCCTTTCACACTGTGGATCATGGTTCCAGGCTCAAGCACGGACATCAGCGAGGACTGGGAGAAGGACTTCGACTTGGACATGACTGAAGAAGAAGTGCAGATGGCACTTTCCAAAGTGGACGCCTCCGGTGAGGTGAGCGGGCCTGGTGGCCACAGGGAAGCAAGCCCAGTGATCCCAGGGTCTTAGGACTCTCTCCACCAAGCCCAGTGTCCCATCCGAGTGCATCTCTGCTCCTGTCTAAGGTGGCAGGCTGCAGAAGGGAGCTGGGGCTTCCCACTCAGGCCCTGAACAGTTGTCATCAGCAGGCTCTGCTTCCCCTCAGTTGCAGGGTGGATGGATGGGAGAGTTCTTGACATTAGCTCCGTGTCAAAATCACCTGAGGAACTACTAAAAAATGTAGACACCACACCCTTCCCCAGATCTTCTGACTCATGGTCCTCAGCTGTGTGATCTGAGCAGATTCCTGGCCTTGGAGACAAAAGACATGTGATCTAGGGCAAGTCACTTAACCTGAGCTTCTGTTTCACCATCTAAAACATGACATTGCTCATTCTAAGCTGTGATAGACAGTGCATGTAGACACGTCAGGCATAGTGCCTGGGGCTCGGAGCACTGATAGGTGTTACTGAAACCACCACAGAACCCAGTCTAGTTGTAAGCTCAGAGGCCTTCTGACTCTTCTTCTTCACTACCTCTCAGAATCAAGAATGGGTCATTTTGAATGAGAGACTGGAAAACACACTCTCACAGCTAATAAGTGACAGGACTGAGGCTTCAGCCCAGACATCTGAATCAAATCAGGGTTACCTCCACTGTCACACAAGAGCCCCATGATTCCTTCCATCATGTAGCTCATGAACCTGCTATAAAGAGGTGAACAGATAAGAGAGACAGGAAGGGCCTCGTTTTTCGTACTGGGAAACAAGCCTGAGGGGAACTGGAGACCTATGCAAGAGTATTTTGCACCTGTGACCTCATGATACCCAGGGCAGAGAAGGCCCATAGCATCGTATCATACCATAGGGACATGATGGCTTTTTTGTCTTTGTGGCCCTCTTGAAAACCTGACATACAGTATACCCAAAGAGTTATTCTATAACCCTTGATATCAGGGATCAGCTGACAGCAGGCCAAGAGGAAGTTCCCTGGGGAGACCCTGGGGGTTATGGTGCTGGAGCCCTTAGTGAAGATGCTGTGAGCACCTGCAATTCAGTGCCACACTTGCTTCTGATCACTGCGCTGCTCTCAAGTCCTCTGCCTCAGAACCATGTTCTTGCCTGCTCAGCAGGAGACAGGTTCTCCTGAAGGGATTGACTGACTTGGTTCCTGTAGTAAGGCATCCCCTTGTAGCATCCAGTGTTGGTTGGTGGAAGCATTTCCTTTGAGTCTGCCGTGATCGGAGCAGCAGACCACCCCTTAGGCAGACACATTCTTTAAGACTAGAGGTTCACTCTCATAGGGGGCAGGGTATGTCCACAGTGCTAAGAGGGGTTGGGAGAGCTCTCTGGAAATGGAGGCAACAAGGGGAGTTTGGGTCTGGGCTGGACTCAGAGGAGTAAATGTGTGTTTGTGCTCTCCATTATCCCCTCCCATTTGCAGCTGGAAGATGTAGAGTGGGAGGACTGGGAATGAGGGGAGCCAGAGCAAGCAGCTCCCCCACCACAGCAACTCCCATCTCCCTTGCTTGTCTCAGCCCAGCCCTGGAAGACACTGACTGAGAATGTCCCCCCAAATGGCCTCTGTCAACCAGAGCTCTGGGCACAGAATCTGGGTTGCTCCTTGCTGGCCCTTTGGGCCTCTGTTCCTATCTGAGAAGGGGCTCACTAAATCCAAACCAGAAACTCTGACTTGTGCCAACTATAGGATGACCTAAGGGGGAGGAAACCTACCCCCCTCACCGGAAGAGCCTACGCATCTCTACTGAACACCCACTGTTCCTGGGGACTCTTGCTGGGAAGTCCCAAGGGATAGCTCTAGCCCTTCTGCCTGTGTAGACGGAAGCTAAACCACCAGTCTCTTGGGGGAAGCTGAAACAACCCACACTGTCTACCCATAAGCAGACAAGGAAGGCCATGCCACCTGCCCTTGGCTAGACAGGGATGGCGAGCACATTTTGGTTCTTACCCAGCGAATAAGAGGCACTTGTCTCTGGGAAATTTGCCTCTCTTGGGAATCTTCCCCTCCCAGGCATTGTCCATTCCTGGAAAGGTTCCTTGTGGTTCAGAATCTAGAGACCAAACCCTGAGTTCCCACCTCCTTCCTTTCATCTGGCCCAGGCTGTTACGTCCCCAACGCCTTTCCCAGGGCTTCTTCCTCCACCCAAGTCCTTAGCCCAGCTGTGCCACCTGCAAGAGTCTGCTCTTGCATTTCTCCCCCTCCCCAAGAAGGGAGGGGGCCACTTCAGGCCCTTCTCTGCGTTGCCTGGCGGGATACCTTGTCCAACCAGCTACCCACCTCGACTCCCCTGTAGCTTAGGACACAAGCCAGCTACCAGCGGTACAGAGCAGTGATCAAAGCTGAGTACTTACAACTCTGGTAAGCCCAACTTCCCCGCCTCAGCCCTTCTGCGGCTTGAAGGGGTACGCTGGGGGCGGACTTCTCGAGACTCTCCTCAGGCTTCTGCAAAAGCTCTTCTTCCTGAAGACAGATCCAGTCTGTGTGGCTCTCACCCTCCACTCTGGTAAAGCTGCACCTCTCTTGGGGAATGAGGGGCTGCAGGAATCCCTGGAGACCCTGGTGCTTCACGATGCTGCTCTGGTGACTCTTGTACATAATCTGGTGTGTTCACCCATGATTGAAAGGGATGGTGGGCAGGGACGCCAAAAGAGTGGTGGTCACCTCCACTTCAAACCTTCAGTGAGGGGGTGGGATGGAGAGAATGCTGAATCTTTTTTTGACGGGATGGGGTTTTTCTCTTTGTAATTCTTTAGTTTAATTAACCTTTTGGTTGTTTGTGCAATATTATATATTTTAAATTATAATGCATCTCCCCAGAGTATTTTGTAGCCGGGAAAAGAAAAAAGGAAAAAAAAAAAAAAAGATTCTAACAGCTGTTAGTTTTGTAATTAAAAAAGAAAGAGCAAAGAACTTTGTCCTGAACCTTTTCCAGACTTGCCGTTAACAGCATTAAAGAGATTCAACAGAAGCCGGAAGGTGTCTGGGGGTCTGTTCTTGTCCCCCACGGCAGCTGCCCTGGAGGCAGGCAGGGTGCACACCGTGTGCAGAGTGGCTTCCCGCTTGGAGCCTGGGGGAGGGGCGGTTGGGGGCTAGCCTGGGTCCTGAGGAAGTCCCTTGTCTTTATCCCAGACTCAGCTTGGCCTTTGGGATGAGGAAGGGACAGGGCCTCCAACAGGCCTCTCACCAAGATAAGGAGTCAAGAGACCATTTCTGCATTCCCAACACTTCTGCTTTTATTTGGAAAGGAAGTTGCAACAACAGTGGTTCCAATTGCTGTTGGTCATTTTTCTCCTCTCCTCCTCTCCTCCCCACGTGTGTGTATGATTCTGGGGTCTATTTTTAATTAACTTTAGTTAAACACCTGTATGAAAATCACTTGTCAGCTGTAATAAAAGGGAAGTCTGAATGAGGCCCTCTGGTTCCATGAAGATCTTTAAAGGGAAAGAGAAGTAAGGCTGGGGAGGGGTGTAGGTAAGTTTTAGGATAAGTAAACTTAAAGCGTAAAATATATATCACCATTTTAGAAGCAGGTTTTGGGTTTGCTTTCTCCCCCTGCTTTATTGGGGAGGACTTGCCATTGTTTTTATCAAGTACTTGCTAGCCATGGATGCCAACTAACTTCTTCGATGGAAGGCCGGAGAGTCATGTCTGGTTCCAGGAGCCGCTTGAGTAGGTCCTGGCATTCAGCAGAGATGCCCAGATGAGTCGGGAACGACACCCCCTTCTGCTGCTGCCACAGCATCTTGGGGATGTCTGTGTCGTCAAAAGGTAGGCTGGCACAGAGCATGACATACAGGACCACGCCCATGCTCCAGACGTCACCCTTCTTGCTATCATGGGGAATACCCTGCAGTACCTCGGGGGCGGCATAGGCTGTGCTGCCGCAGAAGGTTTGGCTCAGTTCCCGGCGTGACTTGGGTAACACCTTGGCAAAGCCAAAGTCAGTCAGCTTCAGGTTGAAGCCCTGCAACAAGGCGTTCTCGCACTTGAGGTCCCGGTGGGCCACGCCACAGCCATGGCAGTAGCGGATGGCCTCGACCATCTGACGGAAGAGGGCCTTGGCCCGGCTCTCAGGCAGTGGCCCCCCATTCAGCACGCAGTCAAAGACATCCCCTCCCTCAGCCAGTTCCATCACCAGGTAGATTTTCCCATCGGCCGACTCCAGCATCTCATACACCTGGACGATGTTCTTGTGGTCCAGGGTACGGACGATCTGGAGCTCCCGAGGCAGGAATCTCTGGATAAATTCTGAGGAAACAATGGAAAAAGAGATGGGGTATCAAGTCTGGAGGGGCCTAACTCCTTACTCCTGTCTCCTACCTTCCAACTTCGGTGTGCCAATCCTATCCAGGTCTTGTGCCTTGGTTCCCTTTGACAGTCTTCCATGTCTAGCTGCTTGGACATTTCAGAGAATGTTCACCTCTGTTATTTTTGTATTAATACATTATTCAAAGGAACTAGTCCCTGCCAACTTCAGGGACTGTTGTGAGCAGCCTTTGAGACCATGGATATCGAAGTGCTTTGGGAATTTTTAGACAAAGCCATTGAATCTCAGTTATGAGGCCTGATTTACCTACCATGTGGTGAGCGAGCTCCTCCCACCCCTGCTTCCTGACCCACAGTTCTTTCCATGAGCCCTGTCTTTCCCATCTCTACCTGCCTTGGCACCAGCTCCTGCCCCCTCCTAGCCCTGGCCGCGGCCTCTGTCTTTTCCCCTCCTGGAATAGGAAGGCCTGGCAGGCTTGAGTTCTGTCTCTGAGGACCCTCCATTTCCTGCCACTTTAATCTTGGGTTTTGGAGGGTGTGACGTTCCTGGACTCCCAGCATCCTCTGTTCCCCACTCACCTCTCCCAGGGCCACAATCTCTCTGGCTTTCCTTGGTTCCAGACTAAAGGGGAGGAGGGAATGAGCCTTCTGACTGGAGGAAGCACCCTCCCACCTCAGCCAGCCCCCCTTCCTCCAAATGGGCCCCAGCTCACCTTCTGGCCCTCCCATCTTGTCTATAATTTTAATTGCCACTTTTCTTTGGTGTTTTTTGGAAAATGCTTCTTTGACTTTTGAGTAGGTCCCTTCCCCAATGGTCTGGCCCAGCTGGTACCCATTGGAGAGCAGAAAGTCCTCCATGCTGTCTAGCGCCTCCTTGCTATCACCCTCTCAGCTCATGCTGCCTCCAGGAGGCAGCTCTACTCCACCATTGCCCTTGGCCCGCTCCTTTTCCCCCCCAAGGACTTCATCCGCAGCTGCCCCCAGCGCTAGAACATTCTCCGTCTGGACACAGCAGCCGCGGGTGGTGGGAAGGGAGAGGGCCAGACATTTTAAAACTCCGGCCCAATTGTGATGTAAATGCTGTGTGACCCTTGGCCAAAATGGGCAGTGCCCCTACCTACCCTCAAACCACCACCACCAAACCCAAAACGGGTTAAGTCACCGCTCCGCCCCCACCCCGACACCAAGCAGAGAGTTGCAGCCCTTGGGGGACGGGGGCGCAGTCAGGTGTCTGCGCGGCCCGGGATGCCGGGCTCCTTTTGGTGGACGCTCCTGTCGCCTCCTGCGCCCCCATCGGGAAGCTGGGGTCTGCGGGACCCAGTGTCAAGGCGCCATGGCCAGAGCCCTCCAGCTCCCGGCTCGCGGCCGCGCTAAGTGCCGGGGCGGCGGGGGGCGGCGGGGAGTTCCTGGGCCGGAGGAACGGGTTCTGTGAGGTCAGCGCGCCGTGGCCAGGGTCACAATGCAGCCCTTCCCCTCGACGCCCGGGCCCGGACGCGCCGCAGACACCTGCCCGGCTCCGCTTGGACCGGAGCGTCCTCCCGCAGCCAGGGCTCGGGCAGCTGCTTCCAGCCTGGGTCCGGCCTCGGCCTCCGGCAGGTGAGCAACGACCCAGGGGGCGGGCGTGGGGAGGGGGCGCCCCGCGGCCCTGGAGCAGCCTGACCGCCACTCCCCGCGCAGAGCGCCCCGGGGCCTGGACATGAGTGCCCAGGAGCCCCCTCAGGGTCGGAGATTCCCCATTGAGGCCGGAGACTCCCCTGGCTTTGCTGCCGCCCCCGAGTCCCAGGACAGCCCAGAGCCGGTAGCCACGGAGCACAACCCGGTCAGGTGAGACCGGCGCCCCTCCCCCGTGAGCCCTCCTGCCGTCCCAATCCTCCAAACCGCCCCGAGGGGGAGCCGCGTGGACTGCTGCGCGCCGAGCGCTTCCGGTCCCGCCCCTGTCCCTCTTCCCATCCCGACACCCCCCTCCGCCACCACGTAAGACCCACCCCATCCACGCCCTAACCTCGGGGATCCCAGGTGCCCTGCCCGGGTGCGTCCCCAACAGGATGGGCCGGGCCTCCACCTCAGCGCCCCCCCGTCGCGCCCCGCCTTCCCCAGGCCGCTTCGACGCTGCCCCGGCTGCCACTGCCTGACGCTGCTGCACGTGCCCATCGACGTCTACCTGGCCATGGGCGGGAGCCCCCGGGCCCGCGCCACCTGAGTGCGCCTGCGCACGGCGGCTCCGCGGGAGCCGGGCGGGGACTAGGCCCGCCGGGGGCCACCACGCTGAAATCGCGCACGCGGAGCACGAGACAATGATGCACATTTTAAAATAAAAGAATGATGCACATTTTAATAAAGCACAGCGTAAACTGTTCTTTCCACTCCGGGCTGGTTGTGTATGTCTATCCCGTCGGATGGGCCCGCCGACTCCTCCGCCCCATCCAATAGGACCTTCCCTGCAGCTGTCTCCTCCCTTGGACCCAGCCCTAGGGAACTGCTTTTCTGGGTCCGCTTTCTTGTGGGGTCCAACCCCTCCCGCCATTTGTTGCTGGTCATGACCTCTTACAGGGCAACCTTTCCGCGTGGGCCATCCCTCATCTTGGTTCTCCAGTGAAATTCGCCTTACTGTGCCGGACTCTGGGGGCCCAGAGAAGCTCGGGACCAGACGCAGAGGACAGACAGCTTAAAGAGAACGGCCACCCACACCAGGCCCATTTAATTCTCCCAAGATGGAATTAGGTTTTCCTACCTGCTATTTTGTGACGCTGGGCACCTCTGGCTTTGTTAGAGGGGTTAGGAGCTGCCTTATCCATCTTGAGTCGTGGTTTCTCCGAGGACGGTGGGACCAGAAAAAGATTGAGGAAGAAGTTGTTTGAAAAACTTTGATTTCTTTTTCCTGTTTTACGGGTGAGGGAACTGAGCCTTGAGAGACTTGCCCAGGGACCCCCAGATGAAAGGTGATGCGAGCACATTCCTCAGTGTCTTCAGACTTAATGACCTATGAGCCATCCATAGGAGGCGCCGAGGACAGGAAGGCTGCCTGGAAGTGCAGTATTTAAGCTGAATATTTTCCACTTTCCAATTTTGCTTTAATGAACCTGTATCATTATTTTTTTTCCGCTTTTTTTAATTGAGGTCACAATAGTTTATAACATTGTGAAATTTCAGTTGTACATTATTACTTGTCAGTCACCATGTATATGTGCCCCTTCACCCCTTATGCCCACCCCCCTGCCCCTTTCCCTTCTGGTAGCCACTAATCTATTCTTTTTGTCCATGTGTTTATCTTCCACATATGAGTGAAATCACATGGTGTTTGTCTTTCTTTGTCCGGCTTATTTCACTTAACATCACACCCTCAAGGTCCATCCATGTTGTTGCAAATGAGACGATTTTGTCTTTTTTTGTGGTGGAGTAGTATTGCATTGTATATATACCGCCTCTTCTTTATCTATTCATCAGTCAATGGGCACTTCAGTTGCTTCCACGGCTTGGCTTTTGTGAATAATGCTACAGTGAACATAGGGGTGCATAAGTCTCTTTGAATTGCAGATTTCAAGTTCTTTGGATAAATACCCAGTAGTGGAAGAGCTGGGTTGTATGGTATTTCTTTTTCTTTTTCTTCTTTTTCTTTTTTTGGTGAGGAAGCTTAGCCCTGAGCTAACATCCCTTGCCAATCTATCTGCCTCTTTTTGATTGAGGAAGATTGTCCCTGAGCTAACATCTGTGCCAGTCTTCCTCTATTTTGTATATGGGACACCCCACAGCATGGCTTGATGAGCAGTGTGTAGGTCCGCACCAGGGATCCGAACCTGCAAACGCTGTGCCACTGAAGCAGAGTGCGCGGACTTAACCACTATGCCACCGGGCTGGCCCCTGGTATTTCTATTTTTAATTCTTTGAGAAATCTCCGTACTGTTTTCCATAGTGGTTGTACCAGTTTGCATTCCCACCAGCAGTGTATGAGGGTTCCCTTTTCTCCACTGCATCCTCTCCAACATTTTTTTTTTCGTCTTGGTCATTATAACCATTCTGACACGAACCTGTCTTGTTTTAACATTGGAAATAATATATGTAACCCAAAGGTCAGGTTTGGCCTCCCGTCCCCTGAGATCTAAATGCAACTGACTCAACACCCCTCCCCTAATCCACATGGGGTAGAAGTCCAAGCCCTCCCCAGAGCACTTCAGAATCCCATGGTCACCTGAAAGGGCCACCCTTCTCGACTTCCACACAAAATGCCCTCCCAGGCAGTCCCAAATGTTATTGGGACTTATTGGCTGTTTGCCAAAACGAGTCTACTTCGAAGTGAGGACTTTAGACTTGACCATTCAGCCCCCTGGTCCTTTAAACACCCTGGCTCTTGAAAGCTCCTCCATGCCTATCTTTCCCCTGCACCAGAATAATCCCTGGCAGCTTCAGGCCATAGCACTGGCTTCTCTCTCCTCCACTCCTCTCCTCCTCCATGCTGACCTCCTGCAGAGGCCCCCTCCCTCTCTGCCCCCGCCCCCACCCCCACCCTCGGACTCTCAGTTTCTCTATTAAGTAGAGTAATCTACCTGTTTCCATTCCCACCAAACTCCATGCAGGCCCTACTCAGCCTAACAATCAAGCTGCTGCTCTGCAGAAAAGGGGTCTCCCTCCCCATAAACAGTGCTCACCCTCCTTAGGAGGCCAGTGCAATTTTAAAGATTTTATTTTTTTCCTTTTTCTCCCCAAAGCCCCTGGGTACATAGTTGTATATTCTTCGTTGTGGGTCCTTCTAGTTGTAGCATGTGGGATGCTGCCTCAGCGTGGTTTGATGAGCAGTGCCATGACTGCGCCCAGGATTCGAACCAACGAAACACTGGGCCGCCTGCAGCGGAGCGCGTGAACTTAACCACTCGGCCACGGGGCCAGCCCCCGAGGCCAGTGTAATTTTAGAGAGAAAAAAATGATTGGCCTCTGTATTGATAAAGTCTCTCCATTGCAAGCAACTGAAGTTAACTTAAGCAAAAAAGGAATTGATTGTTTCAAGCGGCTGGGAAGGATATAAGCTAGTGATTAAAGGAAGAACTGTAGGAACCAGGGCATCCATCGGGCTGGAACCAAGGATTCAACCCGACCAGGACTGCCGCATCCTTCCCCTCTCATCCCTGATTATCTCCTCTGGGCAGGGAACACGGCTGCAGCAGCTTGGAAAACCCAGGAAGGGGGAGCTGCTTTCTCCCACTCTCAGTATTCCTATGCCTGGAAGGGCAGTGATTGGCCGTCCTTAAATCACATGCACGCTCGTTGGGCCAATTACCCTTGCCAGGGAGACGGGAGACTATAATTGACCAGGCTGGGCCATAGGTAAGCCTTCCCCTGAGGCACAAGCTTAGCCAGGTGATTGATTGACAGCATCACCAGAAAATAATGAGTAGACATGGAGAAAAAACATTCTGGGAGCAGAGACAGCTCATGCAAACATTGGAAGATTGGGTATGCCTGGGAGCAAAAAGAAGGGGTAGTGAGTGGCAGGGGCCAGGGTTCCATGGGACTCTGTTCCATGGCAATCAGGAGCCTTGGACAGTGTGGCCGGGCATCAAGCTACTGGGTTCTAGTTCAGGGTATGTCCCTGACTCAGACAGTACAGGTCCAGCAGCCAGGCCTGTGCAGGGCACTGGGGATTCAGCAGTGAACTTGACAGATAAGACCTTGGCCCTCAACTCACATAGCCTAGTAACGACCTGCTGGGAGGCCTCACTCAGTCAATTCCCTTCCCTCTGGGCCCATTTCCTCACTGGTGAAATAAAAAAAAGAACATCAGCTGATCTCTATGGACCTTGCCAGCACCAAGATGCTGAATCCTTCTCATTCTTCCTTTCTCCCTTCTCATTTCTCTCACTTCCTTTCTCCCATCTTCTCAACCCTCCTTTCCTTTAAAAAAGATTTATTGCCACCTCCCATATGCTTGGATATTGAGGGATGCAAAGATTCCAGACACACGCCTTGCCACTGGGCCAGACCCTGGGGCTAGTTCACTCTAGAGTGTCCGTGGGCAAAGGGAAAGGGCATCTCAGGTGGAGGGAACATGTGGGCAAAGGCCCAGAGGCAAGAAAGTGGAGGGCAAGTTCAAGGAATTCAGTTCAGTCCACTTTCACCAATACCTGCTTGAGCCGCACCAGGTGTGAGAGCCTAGGCCTGAATCTGACAGATCCCCTGCCCTTGCAGAGCTCAGAATGCAGGGGATCCAGGAAGGAGTTCACAGAAGAGAAACTGGATCAAGGAGTCCTTGAGTTTGAACTTTGTTCTGTAGGTGGCCGGGAGCATGAAAGGCTCCAACCTGAGTCACTTCACTCTCCTATTTCTCTTCTTTTCCGTTCTGTCCTCTGTTTCTTCTTCCTCTTTCTCTCCCCCTGGAAAAGTCACTGGCCTAAACTCTAGTCCTGGATTTGAGTCCTGACTCTGCTATTTGCCAGCTGTGCAACGTTGAGCTGGTTACTTAGCCTCTCTGAGTCTCCATTTCCAAATCTGTAAAATGGGGTTAATGACACCTGCTGGGAGATTTCAGTAAAGTCATGCGTGTATGGCACCAAGCAGGAATCTTTGGCACAGCTAGCACTCAATGAGCAAGAGAGGCTGCCACTGCAGCTCACTGTTGGCTTCAAGGGGCAGCAGAGAGCCAGCCAGCCCTGTCTCCAAGGGCTGGGCGCTGTCCCGCCCTAGAGAGGGTTGGGGAATCCCCCTTGCCTCCCTCTGCCAACTTCCCAGCCGTTCTACTCAGGAGCCGAGGAACTTGGCGGGGGAGCCTTTCCAGGGGAATCCCCAGGTGGGAAAGGCAGAACTGCTTCCCTCATCCGAGAGGGTAAAGCTGTCCCCAGACGTCAAAGCAGGACCCCCAGATCCCAGCCTTATTCTCTGGGCCTGAGGAGTGGGGAGGGGCCCGGGGAAAAGGGAATGCTCGAATTACTGCCTTCCCTGACTTTTCTCTCAAATACCTTATTAGCCAGCCCTTCCCTAAGGGACCCCCTCTTAGAAGGAGGGGGCGAAGTACAGATGGACCCCCAGGTTACCATGGAGACGGCAGGGAAAGGGTTGCTGTATTGCCATGGTAACAGCTGACGTCAGCACTACCCTTTCTCATCGCTTGATATGAGAGGGGAGCAGCCACCCCAACCACAAGCAAATCTGCCACAAAGCCTCCCCCCCTTACTGAGCCAATCAACCAGGGGGTCGACAGGCTTAATATAGCACAGGACTTCAAAGCACAGACTCTGATGTCAGTCACACCCTGGGTCAACTCCTCGTTCTGCCTTGTTTTAGCTGCGTGAATGTGAGCAAGTTCCTTCACCGCTAGAAGTCTTACATGTACAGTGGGGATACACAAGCTACGTGCCTCCGAGGGTTAGCGTGAGGACTGCAGGGGATCATGCAGATAATGGGCGTTGGGCCAGCTCATGGGAAGTACGTACGGCTTTAGGGACTGTCAAGAGTCCTGGGGATCTGTTAGGGACTTGTGGCCCTTCAGGTGCAGACTCACAGCCCCTAGAGGGCCCTCAGGACTTCCAAGGACTAGACCCCCAAGTTTGAGGATCTCAGAATTTGGGGGTCTCAGGGTAGAGCCAGAGACAGTGGAATTTCCAGACTCTGAGGAAACCCCAGATGCCACTTACCCTGAAACCCCATCACATCCGGACTCTGACCAGCTTCCCCTTTCTCCTCCCCCGCCCCCCCCGCCCCCCGTCCCCTCCTAGGCCTTCTTAGCAGCCTTCTACCTCCTGGCTCTCCATCTGCTTCTCTAGGAAGGAGGATGGATGAGGACCCATGGGACGACATCAGGCAACCTGACACCAGATACATCAGTGGGGTGGACCCCACAGGGCTATGGCTGTCCCAGCTGCCACTGGCCTCTCCCCACCTGCCCTTGGGGTAAGGGCTCCGCAGTCATTCTCATTCCCTCTGTCTTCCCCAGTCCCCAGGCCAGGTGACCACATTCTGCCTCAATTCCACTGCCGCCACCCTGGACCAGTCCTCCATCGCTATTCATCTGGATGACTCCAGCCGCCTCCTAACTGGTCTCCCTGATTCCTTCCTCTCTGGATTCCTCCAGTCCAGAATTATTTTATCAAGGCTGTCATTCTCCTGTTTAAATCTCATCAATGACTTCTTTATATCACTTGTCCAGCCACACTGGACACCCCCAGCTCTGCACAAAACATCCTTCCCACCTTTAAGCATGCCATTCCTTCTGCCCAGGATAGCCTCTCTCCCAGTCTCACTTATCCTCCAGATCTCCACCAACTGTCACATCCCGAAGAAGGCTCCCCTGACCACGTGTCCTTCCCCTCCCACAGCACCTGCTTGCACCACTGTCTACTCACCTATTCCTTGATCCCTGTTGAATGCCTGTCTTCCCCATCACACTATGGACTCACGGAGGGCAGGGGCTCTGTCATATTCATTCTCACATCCCCAGGGCCTAAAATGGGAGGGCTCAGGAGTTTATAGAATGTCTGCACTTTAGACTAGCTCGTGAAATGACTGCTTGATAAGTCCACAGAGTGCTGGGAGGAAAACGAATAGCAGAGCCAGCTGGGGGTTCCAGAATGGCTTCCCTAAGGAACTGACACTGGCACTGAGATGATAAGCAGTTACCCAGGCAAAGACATCCCAGTGGGAAATGTGCCCAGCACTGGGATTGGTATGTGCCATGGGCGAACGTGGTGCTAAAGACACTGCGCAGAGGGACATACTCACGTTTTGGGAAGACAACACTGGCTGCTCTATGGGAACAGACCACGGAAGAAATAGAGAGTAGCAGCGGGAGACAATTCAGCAGCTGCTGCAGCCTCCCAGGTGAGAGGCCATGGGGCCTTGGACCAGGTGCTAGCAGTGGAAACGGAGAGAAGCAATGAGATTTAGATAGTCCTGGAGAGGACAGGATTTCACAGCTGCTTGAATATGAAAAGAGAGAGAGAGAGGGAAGAGTCTAGAACCAAGCCCAGATTTCCAGTTTAGGCAACTGAGAAAATGGCCAAGCTGAGGAACATGGGAGGAAGGGCAGGCGTGGGGCATGCTTCCTGTGAGGTGGGACATCAGGGGGAGGGGTCCAGGAGATAGGCACGGGGCAGGGAAGAGAGGTCAGGGCTGAGATCCCAAGGTGAATCTCTGACACAGGTGGACACCAAAGGCATGGGAACCCATGAGATGCCCCTGGGACAGACTGTAGTGGGCCCAAGAACACCCAAGATTAGGCAGCAAGCAAAGGACGAGAAACTGGCCACGTGGCAGCAACCAGTAAGAGCCCAAGACAAGAGTTCACAGTGTCCAGAAAAACAAGGGCACAAGAGTATTTCAAATAGGAGGGAGTATTTGTGTCAGAGTCGGCCACTGCTAAGGGGTCAAGTCAGATAAAGCCTCATGAGCATCCCTTGGATTTAGCAACTAGGAGGTCAGTGGTGACCTTGACGAGCTGCTCCTGTGGAATGGTGGGGGAGGAAGCCAGATTGCAGGAATGGAGTGAGGGAGTGGAAACCGCGTGTGTACCCAACTCTTTCAAGACTGTTGGCTGTGGGCTCGCCTGGTGGTGTAGCAGTTAAGTTCGCACATTCCGCTTCGGCGGCCCAGGGTTCGCCAGTTCGGATCCCGGGTGTGGACATGGCACCGCTTGGCAAGCCATGCTGTGGTAGGCGTCCCACATATAAAGTAGAGAAAGATGGGCATGGATGTTAGCTCAGGGCCAGTCTTCCTCAGCAAAAGAGGAGGATTGGCAGCAGATGTTAGCTCAGGGCTAATCTTCCTCAAAAAAAAAAAAAATGTTGGCTGTGAAGGGGCACTGGAGAAGAAGGGGTTGAAGGAGGGCTTTCTTCTTTTTCAAAGATAGGAAAGACTGGAGCCTGTTTGTTTGCTGCTGGGAAGGAGCCATGAGGGAGGGAGAGGTTGGAGACAGGGAAAAGAGGAAGGGAAGAGAAGAGGGAGTTTCTCCAAGGAGCGAAAAGATGAGATTAAATCTCCAAATATGGCTGCACAACTGGGGGGCAAGTCAGGGCCTGTACTGGGCTCTGGGGGCTCAGAACAGCTGCCCACTCTCCCTAGCAGCCAATGTGAGTCACTCGGGGGCAAATAGCCTGAACTGGCAGTGTGGGAAAGAGAGCTGGGCCAGCATGTTCCCCAGGATCCCCAGGGGGTCAGGCAGCAAGGCCTAGCCTGGGCTCTGAGCCCTGAGCCCTGAACCCCATGCTCTGAGCAGAACAAGGGTACAAAGTGTGGTCTCACCTTTTGTGGGGGCTGGCAGGAGTACGAAGCCTGGGTTTTACTTTTGGCTTTTCTCTGCCCCTGTCTGAACCTCAGTTTCCTGTTCTGCAAAAAGAGTGGGTTAGACCAGATCAAGAGCTTTTAACATTTTTGCAGGGGAAGCGTGGGGGGGGGGGGGGGGCGCGGTGTCAGGGGTCCTTTCTCACTTCCCGCCAGAAATATATGTGTGTTTGGAACTTTGCAGACAGTTTAGGAGCTCATTCACGGCCTCTAGAAAAGAACTCCTGAACTGGAGTTGGCTGAAGAGCCTTCTACCTCTGGCATTTAAAGCGTGCTGGAGCGAGGGGAAAGGCTCTTATAGGGCCACGAGGGGCAGAGGTGGGGGGCTCCTAAGCCTGGGAGCAGCAAGGCCTTTCGAGGTGTGGGTTCTGCCTGAGCACAGCATCAGGGATCTGTGAGCATGATCTGGAGGACCCTGGGTGGGATGGGGAAGCGTTTATCCAAGGGGCCGCCGACTTTCCTGCCCTCAGCCCCCTCTTGCTCCCTCTGCCTATCTGTCCTGTTCCTGAGGGTCAAGTGTCTCAGAGGATCTTGGAGATCTGGTAACCGCCCCCTCGCACTGAAGCGGCTAAAGGCAGACCATGGACTAGACCCGCCGGAGGGGCTGGCACTGCCCCCACCCCCTCTGCCAGCCGACGCCTCTTGCTAAAAACAGCCGGGCCCGGGGCCTTTCAGGCCACCCCCTCCAGGCCCGGGCAGGTATTAGAGGCCGAAGCTGGGCCAGGCGAGCTGGACACCATGCTGTTCACAGAGACCGCCCACTTCGTGGTGAATTTCCTTCTGTCCAGGTGAGGCGGCCCGGGGAGGGCACCGGCGGCATAAAGGGCCCAGATCTGGCAGCTGGGGGGAGGAGGCGCTCAGGCCCTCAGGAAGGCCCCGATGGGGGCCTCCAATCCCCCTCCCTGACCCTCTAAATCGACCAGCAGTGACCCTGGCCCTCGCCCCGCCGCGTCTGATCTGAGGCGGCCCCCTCCCCGCCCGTCGCGCCTCCTGGGGTGACCGCTGCCCCGTCTCCCACGCAGGCAGCCCCGGGCCACGACCCCGCATCTCCTGGACCAGGTGTTGTGTTTCTGGGGCTGCCGAGGCCCGGTCCTGCCGGCGCCCGCCTCCCGCCGCAGCCTGGCCGACCACTGGCTGAGCCCGCAGCGCCGCGCCCGCCGGGCGCCGCCTGCTGCTGGCCGGCGCGCAACCTGCCGCCCCCACCGGGGGCCACCAGCCCGGCCAGCCGCTGCGGAGCGCGCCCGCGCCTCCCGTGAGCGCGCGGGACAGAGCGGGGCCCCTGGGGAGGGAGGGGCGGGGCCTATTACAGAGGGGCGGGGTCTGCGGGAAGAGGCGGATCCCCAGAGCCCAGGGCCGGTCAGGAGCTGGATAGGCTGGGCTTGGCGGTACCTGGGAGCGGGAGGAGGGAGCGGAATGGGGTGGGAAGGACGGGGCCTGAGGCGACGAAGCGCGGAGGAAGGGGCGGGGCTAGGCTGAGTGGGCGTAACCCGGAGGGAGCGGGAGCCTTGCCCCCACCCTGTCTGCCCAATTTCCCTCCCTCCAGGTGGAAGCACCAGTGGCAGAATATTAACTACCAACTCCTGGACAAGAGGAAGAGCCATCTGGTTCCCCTGCGCCCGTGAGAGCGGAGAGGGGCGGGGCCAGGAGAGGGCGCGACCCCCGGAGGGGCGGGTCCAGAGGCGGGGCCTAGCGGAGGTGTGGGGGAAGGGCGAGGCCTGAGCGCGACGTCTGTGGCGGCCTTGCCCGCTCCAGGGCGAGGAGGGCTTGAGCCGATGGGAGAGGCCCCGCGGGCAAGGCGTGGGTCTCTGCGGGGTTATTCGTCCCTGCCCTTCTCTGACCCCTGCAAGTATTTTTTAAACGGTTAACAAATTTGACTATATTAAAATTTCTGTTCATCAGAAATCACCTAAGAAAATAAAATAGAGCTCCAAACAGGGATCCTCAAACATAATGCCAGCTTTGTGCCCCCGTGCAGGGAGCGCAGGGACCAGGATAGGTCGTGCCTTCTGGCACCAACTGGGTCAGCCCCAGGGGAGAATGGGCCTGGTGACCAGGCTGAATGAACTCAGGGAAGGAAGGCTCAGGGTGGCTTGAAGGGCACTGTCTCCGCGACAGTCCTGAGCATGATCATCATGTGTGCGCTTCACGTTTTTGTGCATCTCTGAATGTCTGCATCCAACTCTTAGCATGGCTCTGTTTCACTGTGCATCCGTCTATCTCTGGTCTCTGTGTCTGTTTATTTATTCAACAAATATTCACGTAGGGCCCATTTCAGTGGTTTGTGCCAGGTTTATACTCTGAGTCGCTGGATTCACTTTGGTGAAACAAACAGTGGAAGTCCCTGCCCTCAGGAGCTTACATTCTGGTTGGGGAGGTAGATGATACAAGAGGTCAGGGGTTTGAAAAGAACAAAGTGGACCGTGTGCTACTTTACGTGGAGTGGGCAGGGCCTCTGTCTTGTTCACAGACCTGGAACAGCGGCTGACTCATAATTGGGGCTCAGTAAAAGTTGAGTGAATGCATGGGTTGGTCAGGAGGTCCTGTCTGAGCAGGTAACTCTCAATCAAGGCTTGCAGGATGAGGGACCAACCACTCCAGACCCTGGGAAGAGTGTTCTGGGTAGAGAGAACGGCATACATCTAGAGGGCGGCCTCTTGCCTCTGGCCGTCTGTCCTGGAGTATCCTGTTGCTGTGTCTCTGCTGTCTGTTGTCTCTGTGATCTTGGGAGCTGTGGGGCAGGTTTAAACAGGGCCTCCCCCCAGGGTCTCTGGAAGTGAGGTCACTGCTGAGCTGATTCACCACACTGGCCCACTCTGGCCTAACTGGGCTGGCCTGCCATTCCCCTGAAAGCTACCCCTCCCCCCAGCAGCCTCAGTCCCACGACCTCTGGCTCCTTCCCAAGGTAGCATCCTGCAGCCCGGAAGGAAGTCCTTCGTCCTGTCTAACCACAGTCCCTGCTGAGCCAACGCCAGGCCTTTCCTCTCATTCTGCCTTGTGGGCAGAGGGCAGGAGATGAGCTGGCCCTGCAGCAGCAACCTAGACAGAGATCCCAGTGAGGACCTGATGAAATGGGGGTGACAACCCTCTGGCAGCCCCAGGGAGGTGAACCTCTGAAGCACAGAGATAATCACTCCTCCTAGAGGCTTCTGCCACATCCGTTATCTCATTTAATCCTGTAATATCCCATCTTACAGAGAGAAAGTCAGGCAGGTCCAGGGAGGAAAATGTGGCAGAACTGGGACCAGAACCCAGGTCTCTTGATAAAAGAGAAATAATCACAACAACTAATATTTGTTGCACATTTACTCTCTGCCAGGTACTGAGCTAAAACTGCATACATTTTCTTTTTTAAGCCTCATCACAACCCTGTATGTTGGGTATCCTCATTCCTATCATCCTCAGATAAGGAGAGTGAGGCTCAGAGCCATTAAATGACTTGCCCAAGGACACCCAGCTTGTTGGTGGCAGAGCTGTGTGTGAGCCAGGCAGTCTGGCGTGCTCAGCTCCACACCCAGGGCCCCGGGGTTCCAGAGGAGTGTCATGGATGTCTGTTTTCCAGAATGTGAGGAAACAGGCTCCAGGTTCATCACATGGTGGTCCCAAGGCCGACTTGTGCAAGCCAGGATGACAGGAGGACGGCCTGGGAGCACTGCTCGATCCCATAGCCCTTCCCTGTGGCTGAAGATGATCCACCTTCGCCCTGTCTCCTGAGGTCTCCGTGTTTCTGCCCTTCACGGCCCAAATAAAGCAGCTTTTGCCTCTCTCTGGCCCTCTCCACTTTGCAGGGTGATGATCTCAGTTCCTTCCATTCGCATACACTGTTAGACTGAACCCAAAGGCTGGGAGGGCATCTGCTGCCACCCCTGACCCTTCCACTGCTCCCATCTCCCCCGTGAACCCCCCAGTGGGATAGCCTAGATGACCCAGACCTGGCTCCTGCCCTCTAGACTCTCGCTGTGCCATAGAAAGAGAAAGGCAGAGACATACACCAGCTCAGTAAAGTGCCACAGGAGAGTGATATTGTTTGGGGCACAGTGAGTCCTCTGGTGAGTGAGGAAAGCCTTCAGGAAGGGTCTTGAGCTGAATCTTGACAGGTGGGCAGGCACTGGGTAGGCATAAGTAGCGCTCCAGGCAGATTTGGCAGCACAGAGAAAGGTTTGGTCATTTGCAGGCTGAACTCCTCATCCCACTGAGGGAACCGTGAGACTGGCGGCCAAATGGGCTCTGCTTAAAATGAGGCTAGCTGGACTGGAGCTTCAAAGACGTTGAAGGCTAGAATAGGGGCTGGACATTCTCCGGGAGGAAGTAGGGAACCAAGGACAAGTTTTAAACAGGGGAGAGACATGGTCCCATCATGGCATCTCCAGGCCTAGAGAGTCTCAGAGTCCACTCGGGCGGGCAACAAGTGGTCTCCAGCCCTCAACTACACCCAAGGCCTGCGGCACCTGTCCCTGTGCTTCCCCTTACCCTCTCCCAGATCGTACTCAGGACTGAGGCCAGGAGTGGATCTTGCCCAAGCCTCCCAGCAGAGGGCAGAGGGTGCTGATGGCTAAAGGACGGAGTTTTGGCCTGCCATCCTGATTCATCCTCTCGATGGTCAACAGCAGTCCCCGTTCCTCACACAAAACGACCCACTTATGACCCACCCCCTGTCCTTTGTGGGGGTGTCAGTCACACAAACAGGAGCTACAGGGCAGCGCCCCTCACCCCCAGCTCCCGAAATCCAGCAGACTCCTGGCCCCCCCCTCCTCCGGCCCCCTCTCCCTCTCTGGACTTCATCTTCTCCTTCTCTGTCCTCTGACCTGGCCTAGTTCAAGCCACCATTGCTTTCACCGGGCCAGTCTGATCAATTCTTCCCTGGTTTTCTTGCTTCCAACTCTGTCCCCTCTAATCTGTGTCCACCTGGGCCTGTTTTTCTGTGTCTTGTAGGTCTCTGTAGGATGTATGTCTGGGTGATCTCCAAGGGCAGCTGGAGATCTGGAGAGATCTGGGCTGGAGATGGAGATTTCAGAGTTGTCAGCATACAGATTCTCTCATAGATAGACATAAAGAAAGAAAGAGGAGAGAGAGGAAGGGGAGAGATCTCTTTTTTCTCTTTCTCTCCAGCACAAATATCTCACCTGACCCATAGACATCCTGTGGTCCTAATGACATCATGTGATCCTGATGACATCCCAAAGTCACCTCATCCCAACTCATCCAAAACTGACCTCTCTGTTTCCACACGTCCCCTGCTGCTCTTCCTCTAGGCTTCCTGCGTACACTTTGGCACCTCCTTCCAGCCATTTGCCCAAGGCAGATCCTTGGGCACCATCCACAGTCCTTATTCCTCCCAACATCTGTAGTCTTTTCCTAAGTCCTGTCCGTTCTGCCTCCCGAACACCTCCCATACCTCTCTCCCTCTGTCTTCCTCCACCCTTCCACAGCATTTGACATGGTGGGTGACTCATTCCTTCTGGAAACCATTTCTTCCCTCTGGCTTGCAGACACCCCTGCACCTGGATCTCTTCCTTTCCCACCGGCCATCAGCTGAATCCCTGCTAGCTCCCCTTCCAGAGTCTAAATGTTGGGGAGCCCCCAGCACTATCTTCTTGAGATATTCCTTCTCTCTAGTGGATTGCACCCAGTCCTGTGGCTTCAAATTTGGGACACCCATCCACTGTCCTCTGAAGTCCAGGCTCCTAGATCCATTGATTGCCAGCCTGATGTCTCCAGGGGGACTCTTGTAGGCATTTCAAACCTAAACTCTAAGGCTACACTCGAGATCTCCAGCACTGAAAACAGACCCTAGCTCAAGAAATGTTGCTGTTGGCTGACTCTCCCCTCCATCCTTAGCTCTGGCCCCCAGCATCTCTTGCCTGCAACGCACCCATGTTTCCCTGATGCATAGCAGGAAGAAGGACAGTCCGGGCAGAGGGACTCCTGCATGAAGGCAGAAAGGAGAGCGAGGTTCTGGCTTGCCGGAAAGCCCAGAGTGTGCTATGGGGATTACAGAGTGAAGACCTTAAATAGGAGGTGCAGGCTTTGTCCTGAGGGCAGTAGGGAGCCACAGAAAGGTGTAAAGCCGAGGGGGGATGTTTCATTTTACATTTCTTTCACTCCTTCATTCATCCCTTCCCTCATTTACTCCATCAGTCAACAGATATTTACTGAGCACCCTCTATTGGAAAATAACCCTGAGACAGTGGAGAACAGCTGGAGGGGATGGACTGGTGACAGAGAGACAAGTGAGAAGGCTGATGAAATGGCACAGGCCCTGGCCCAGGTGAGAAGGGCAATGGTCTTGGAGGTGGAGATGAGGAGATGATGAGCTGAGGTGGGTGGCCTGAGTTGTGGGAACCCTAAGCCCAGAGGTATGGAGCGTGTGGTGAGGAGAGCCATCCTTTCCTCCTGGGGAATCTGGAAAGTCCTCAGGAGTGGTTTGATCTGGGTTTTAAAAGAAGACTAGAAATTCAGCAAGTAGAGAAGTGTAGAGAGGCATTCTAGGTGGAGGGAACAGCATGCTCAAAGGTCCTGAGGTAGAAGAAGCTCAGCACTGAGGAACTGAAAAGCCAGTAGAGTTGAAGTTCAGTGGGCTGAGGAGAAAGAGGAGAGAAATGAGGCTGGGAGCACCATCTCTCTGGAGTGCAGCCTGGAGCATTAGGGAGGGATCACCAGGATGTCTGGCCTCCCTGCGCAGATGGGAGAGGAGGAGAATGTGAGGAGAGGCTGGGAGGGGACAGGCAGATGAAGTTTGTGTTGGAGGGGGTTCCGCAGTATGTCTTTCTGGGAAAAGTCACTAAAAGAAGGTCCTAGTGGGACACTTATGGGGTGCAAGAGGATAGGGAGAGAATCCTCAGGTTTCTGGGGAGAGGCACATTCCTTCCATTTAAGGAACTGATTGAGCCAAATAAATTTCCCTCTCAGCAATTCAGCATCCTTGGAACAGCCCGGTCAGTCCCTCCACCACCTTCCCAGAAGCGAGTTGATGGAGGGGACACAAGGTTATCTCAGGGTGGTTCTCACTCCTACCTCCTCTCCCCAGGGCAGGAAGGGAAGAGAAAGGAAGGGAATGGTCACACTGCTGAGCCAAGTTTGTATCAGGCCATTGCCCAGCATTCGGCACCTAGGAACATTGTTGAATGCTTCCCATGTCCTCTGTGCCTAGGTTCTCAGTGTTAAGGGCTTTACTTGATGGTACTAGGTCATTTATCTCACAGTAACCCTAAGAAGTAGATACTATCATCATTCCTATTTTACTGATGAGGATACTGAGGCTCAGAGAGGGCCTAAAGCCACACAGCTAGGACGTGATGGAGCCAGCTCTTCAACACTACAAGTGCCTCAGCACGACAGTACCTCTCTGAACCCTTGCCACAACCTGAAGTGCCGCTCAGGGTCCTCGTTTTACAGAATGGCCATTATGAGGCTCAGCGAGGGGAAGGGATTTGTCCAAGGTCACGAAGCTGGAAGGCAGCCGTAGTTTGAGTCCAGATCATCTGAGGAAGAAGCGAATGGGAGAGGCGATGGGGCCAGGCCTGAGCAGCATGGAGAGGAAGGAGTGGGACTGGGCACTGGAGTAGGAGAGGCTTTCAGTTTCCCTTTTAAAGGGACTTCCCCTAAGTGGGGGATTTTGGTTGGAAAGTTGCAAGCAATCCATGTTCCATCGGTTTGGCCACCTCTTCCCCAAAGGCACCGAGGATCTGAAAAGAAACTGAAAGTTGGGAAGAGGGGAGGGTGGGGAAGGGAGAGGCTGAGGGCAGCCCGGAATAACTGGGTTGAATTTCTGGTGACCTCATCAAGCCTGGAGGAGACAGGCAAGGAGCTGGGATTACACACCTCTTTGCTGTTGGGGAAACTGAGCCAGAGAGACAGCTCTGTCAGGTAATGGCTGGGCCCTGTCCAGTTTATGCACCCACCCATACCACACACACACACATGCGCACACACATGCTTGTGCACTGTATATTCACACACACAGACAAGGGGAAGAGGGAAGGGAAGGGAGAAATAAAAGATCTAGGTGGCCTAAAATTCTGAAAGGGAACTTTCAAAATCCCTGTCCCTGTGATTTGGTGACCGGTTGGATGGCGGGTCCCAGTGAAGGCCTTCTGAGGTGCCCCAGTACCTGGTCCTGGGTTCAAGGCCCGTGATTGGCAAGGAGGTTGCAGACCTGGGTCCTGCTGACAACTGAGCCAGAAGCCAGCATGTCCAGGGTTCTGGGCAGTCAAGTCGCTGGGGTCCTGGCCCTGCCGCTGCCTTGCCTCTGCCTGATGATGTCCCTAACTACGCCTCCCAAACCCGAAGCATCAGAGCCCTTTGTGGACGCCTCCAACTGGACCTAGCACTGCGATGCTCCTCAGAGCTCCTGCAAACCACCTTCTGCCAGTTCTGACCTCCTCCTCTTCTGCTCACATAGACACTCCGCCTCACTGGGCGTCGGCCTCCTCCTCTCTAAATGGGAACAATGATGGTACACGCTCTACCGGGTCATGAGGTAATGTTGTATGGAAAGCAGTTGGCACTGGGCTTGGCATACAACAGGCACATAATCAATGCTAGCAGCTATGATTAGTATTACTGTTGGTCATTCCTGCCTTTTTAAAACTCTCCCAGTGGTCAAGGATCTCCATGATTCTGTGCTCTGGGATTTTTTACTCCCCCCTCTGCTGGCTCCCTCCCAGGCTCCTTCCTGGGGCCCTCTCCCACTGCCTGCTCCTCCAATGACACGGCTCCCGACTGCCCCAGTACTTCCTGGGTGACCTCATGCACTGCTTGGCTCCAGTTACTCTCTTATGAGCAGTCACCAGAGGCCCAGATTTCCTGGGGTTAGTTCTGACTTAAAAGCTTCAGTCTGTTTGCTCTGTAAGGTCACTAGCCAGACTGGGCCCTGGCTTTTGGCTCAGGAAACGTGATTGCATGTCTGTGCGCTGAAGCATATGGACTTCAGGCTGCCTCCTGGATGTCCTCCTGAATGTTCCCTGGGCACCTCAAACTCAACAAGGCTGGATTCATTAACTCTGTCCCGAGTTCTTTTTCCCTCTCATGCCCTATCTCAGTCAATGGATCCACTTTGTCAGCTGTCACCCAAAACAGAAATGTGGCGACAACATTATCACTGCCTTCTCCCCACCCCATCCCTGCACCCAGCCAGTCACTGAATCCTGGGGATCCTGCCTCCTAACTCTGGCTCCAGACTAGGCCTCTCCCTCTATCCCCACCCTCACAAACCACTTGCTGTTCCCACTTTGTCCCTCTCTCAGCTTCTCTTCCATCCCCTGGCCCACCACATGCCCCTCCTGCATGCAGCCCACAGGCCTCTCTTTGGGCCCTGGTCTGGCTCTTTCTTCTCTCCTTAAGGCACTGCTTGTCTCTTCCCCTGGATGGGAAACCCCTGAGGGCAGGGGCCATGGATGAGTCACAGCTGATGCTCTACCATGTGGGAGCTGAAGGAGGAACTCTCATCTTTGTGAGTGTGAATCATGGAGCCCAACTTCTTACTGTACAGAGGAGTAAACTGAGGCCCAAAAGGAGAGAGGACCGGCTTATGGTTGAAGAGCAGGAGGAGGTGGACCTGGGGTTGGAACTAAAGGCTCTGCGTTCAGCTCATGCTCCCCAGAAGGAGATGGAGACCCTGGGGCTGGGAACTGGCTCGAGACACCATTCCTGAGACCTCCGTTGGGACCTAGCCATTCTCTGCTGTCTCTTCCCATCTCCAGGCTTTTGTATATGCTGGTCCCTCCACTAGGAAGGCCCATCCTCCATCTCCGACTGCATATTGCCCATTCCCACTTCACTTGGCATCTAATCTGATCCCTACCACAGGGCTCCCCTTAGAGGCCTCAAAGTGTCCCCCACCTCCTTTATGGGGCAATGTTCTCTTCTGCCCTCCTCCCACCTTCAGCCTCACACGGTGTCTCTCCTGAGGCCCCAGGCTTCCTGCCCGGGAAATTCATTCCCTTCTGTCCAGGGGAGTTAGGAGCGTCTTGGGCCAGGGCCAGGGTCTGAGCCCGTACCGGAGAACTGGGACAGATGACCCACAGACAGGTGAGGGGGTGAACATGGGGTTTCTTCCCCCTGTCCATCCCAGAGTCACCCTGTCCTTCCCATTCCTCCTTTCCCTGCCATTCTGTCCCAGCAAAAGCTCACCTCTCCAAGGTTCTGACCACCACAGCCTCAGGGACCCACTGAGACACAGCCACATGGGGACACTCTTCCCTCCACGCACTCATAGATATTCTCTCACACAGCCACACACACTCATAGTTATACACCCAATCACATTCATAGTCACCAATACACAGGGACAGACGGGCACACACCCAGAAAGTCTCAGAGAGTCACCAAGAGTCATCAAGCCTCTCTCTCTCACCCTAAATACACACAGCCAAACAAAGATGCAGACGCACACAACCACAAATGTACACACCTGGTCACACACACACACCCACAGAGTCACAAAGTCTCTCAGATACAGAGCAATACACAGTCACACACAGAGAAAAACAGACACACACAGTTGCACATAGGCCCCTGGAGACGCAGAACAATGGGCGCATTGTCTGGGCTGGCAGCAGCTGGGGAGGAAGGAGCCGCAGTGTGGACGGAGGAGGCCACCGGGGGTTGCTGTACCCACCCCCTCTTCGGCCGCCCCGCAGCATCCTAAGCCTCTTCCCTCTTCCCGAAGGCGGATTCTGCAGGGACCTAGATTTGCTGAGGAATTGGGCTCCCAGGCGCCCCCTCCCCAGCCCCCTGTGATGTCTGGTGGGAGATGCAGGGGCTCCCCTGTGGATGAGGCTCCCTCTGGGGCTCTGGAGACTTAGAATCCTTTAGCCTTGATGCTCCTGCCTCCTCCTGGAACCATCCAGGCAATTTGCCTCTCATGCCCTCAGGGCAGCGCCTGGAAATCGGGAGCCCTGGGATCTGCTCTTAACCTCTAACCCCAACCCCTCCAGGACTTACACACCCTCCATCTGAGCCCTGCCAGCCGGTGCGGGCAGCGCCTGGCAGCATTGTGGATTCCCTATTGTGGCCAAGACAGAGATGCAGGTCACGACGTCCATCCCTTAGTGGTGGTGGGTGGAGAAGTCACTGTCCTGTGAGTGAGCTGCACTGCCCCAAACCAAGCTCTTTGCCTCCCACTCTGACCAGGCAGCCCCAAATCTCAAAGGAGCATTCTTCCGGGGGTTTCCGTACAGCCCCCAGCCTATTTTAGCAGGTCTCCTTGACTCTCTCACCCTCAGCCACTGGTATCTGCTACGTGCCCCTCAGCATGCCACTTTCTCTTTCTGAACTTCCGTGTCCCAGTCTATAAAATAGGGGAGGAGGGGTCTAATGGAGCTGAGAGCATTCTGTAGTCTCAGAGTCGGGGTGCGGATGGCGGATACAAGAGCAAGTGCTGAATGGAGAAGCCACCTCAGCCCTCCCCCGCCCCTCTGTGGTCAGATCCGTGAGGAGTTCCTGATTTCTCAGGCCCTGGAGTGTCTCCACACCTCAGAGCCTCAGGTCTCCCAGGAAGCCATATCCGTAGGAGGGAGGGAGGGAGGGAGGAAGGAGGGAGAGGGGTCATAGTGAGCTGTCCAGGACACTGCCTTGCTTTTGCAACACTGTGCTTCCTCCAGACCCCATCCTCTTCCTCCTGGGGGCTGAGGGCGGGCACATCCGGGGCCAGCTAGGACTCTGGGGTTCCCACTGGCCTGTCCAGGGCAAGAGAAGGGGAAGTGGCAGAGGACTAGAGCTGGGAGTCTTCAGCCACCCCAACCCTGCCGTGCCTCCAGGCTCCCTCACTTTCAGGTAGGGCAGGAGGCTGGGCTGGGCTGCCGTGTGGGCTGGCAAGGGGGTATCCCAGGTGTGGAGGGAGCCTTAGTGATGTCCCACTCTTCCTCTTCAGGAACTGGAATGTTTTAAGGTTTGTTGAGCCCCCTCCTGGGGTTCCTGTGCTTGCCTCTGGGGGGCCTTGATGTAGAGGGGCAGATTAGTCAGGCAGGTTATGTCAACGTCTCTCTGAGCCTCAAGTTCCTCAGCTTTCAAATGGGGATGAAGATGCTCTTCAAGGTCACAGGACCACCCCAGACTGGGTTTTGTAATGAGTTCATGCTGAGGGCAGGAAGGACCAAGGGCCAGCTTATCTTTGGGGGCTTGTTATGATGGGCCACCAAGGGACTGAGAGAAGGGAGTAGGGACAGGCCTCACTACTCTGACCAGAGTGACCCCGCGGCGGGTCAGACTCCCGAGGTTGACCAGGCCAGGTAGGCAGGGACGTGGGTGGGACCTCCGACTGGTCTCCGGGCCTTAGGGGGCGCAGATCCCAGTGCGGGGGCCCTGCGGCTTCTATGACCACATTCTCTAGAGCGCAACTCAGGACTAGCCGTCTGACGAGTCTGGGCATGTGGGCCCTTCGAAGAGTTCTAGGGGGAGACTGACAGGGGCCAGCCAGTGCAGGACCAAGGAGATGGGGGGCCCTCCAGGTGTTGGGCGTCCACCCTGAGAGGTGGGCCGTGAGAGGATGGGTTGATTGCTCTCTCTCCTGTCCTCTAGGAGCCCCACTCTGTCCAGCCGGCTGAAGGACCCGCCTCTCTCCTTCCCACACGGGACCCCACCTGCCCCCGCTAGTCGTGTGGATTGAGAGGACCAGACCGCCGGCGTCGCCCACTGCGCAAGTGGGGCTTGAGACCTGAGCCCGCCTCCGCCCCTCGATTGGGCGCTCATTTAAATGCCCGGCCCCGCCCCGGGCTCGGGGCGCATATATATAGGCAGCTCGGCGGGCGGCGGGCGGCATTCTGGCGCGGAGCTGAGCGGCGGCGGGTATAGCTTACGGGTCGGGCGCGGAGCGGGGGTGCAGCTCGGTTCCCCCCGATTCCCCTCCCCCTCCGGCGCGAGCCCCACCCCTCCGCTGGCCGGGCCGACCCGGCCGAACTACCCTGCGGCGCGAGCCCGGGGCGGCTCCGGGCGCCCCCCAGCAGACCCCTCCCATCATGGGCAGCCAGAGCTCCAAGGCTCCCCGGGGCGACGTGACCGCCGAGGAGGCAGCAGGCGCCTCCGCCGCTAAGGCCAACGGACAGGTGGGTGCGCTCAGCCCGGCCCGGCCCGGCCCCCTTCTCTCGCCCCTCGCCGCCTCGCGGGCCCTGGGCCGGGGCCGCGCGCTTTGTCCGGCCCGGGACACGCGGCGCCCCCTCCCCCGCCCGGTCCCTTTGTTCTCGGCGCCGCAGCCCCCGCGGGCGAAGCAAGGGGAGGGGCGGGGATGGGGCGCCGGCCGGGCCCCGCCGCCTTCTTTGTTCGCGGCCCCGGCCCCCGGCGCTGCCCCCCGGCCGCCCCGAGCGCCGCGCGGGGAACAAAGGCGCTGCGGGGCCGCGCAAGGGGGCGCCCAGGGGCCGCGGGGCGGGTACCCGGAGGGGAGGGCACTCCACCCGCAGACCCGACCTCGGGCCCACGGCCTTTTTTTAGGGGGGCGTCGAGATGTGGGGAGAGCCTGAGGTGGGTGGGGGACTGTTCACACAAAGCAGGAGGCTGGGACGACAGGCCGTCCAGGTGCGGGAGCAGCGCCCCGGGGCGGCTTCCCGCCCAATATGGGCTGGCACGGCTCGCCCGCCCGGGATCCGCGGCCGCGAGCGGTTCTGCGCGGAATAGAGAGCGCGCCCCGGGGGAGGGGGGTGGGGGGCCACGGGACCCCAGCGCCTCCTGCCGGCCGCGGCCTGCGAGGGGCAGGAGGGGGATGTTTGATGGGATCCCGGGTGTGGGGTGAGGCTACCGCCAGCCTCTGGGGTTGCAGTAGAACGAGCCGGGATCCCGTTGTCTGTAAGGGACGAGAGGGGGACTGGGGCAGGGTGTAGAGCCCCGGCCCTCATTGCTGTCTCCTCTGCCCTGCAGGAGAATGGCCACGTGAAAAGCAATGGAGATCTATCCCCCAAGGGTGAAGGGGAGTCGCCCCCCGTGAACGGAACAGAGGAAGCAGCTGGGGCCACAGGCGATGCCATCGAGCCAGCACCCCCTAGCCAGGGCGCTGAGGCCAAGGGGGAGGCCGCCCCCAAGGAGACCCCCAAGAAGAAGAAGAAATTCTCTTTCAAGAAGCCTTTCAAATTGAGTGGCCTGTCCTTCAAGAGAAATCGGAAGGAGGGTGGGGGTGACTCCTCTGCCTCCTCACCCACAGAGGAAGAGCAGGAGCAGGGGGAGATTGGTGCCTGCAGCGAGGAAGGCACTGCCCAGGAAGGGAAGGCTGTTACCACCCCCGAGATCCAAGAGCCCCAGGCCAAGGGGGCAGAGGCTAGTGCTGCCTCCAAGGGAGGAGACGCGGAAGAGGAGGCAGGGCCCCAGGCTGCAGAGCAGTCCACTCCCTCGGGGCCAGAGAGTGGCCCTACACCGGCCAGCGAGGAGAATGAGTAGCTGGGTGGGGGCAGGTGGGTGATCTCTAAGCTGCAAAAACTGTGCTGTCCTTGTGAGGTCACTGCCTGGACCTGGCACCCTGGCTGCCTTCCTGTGCCCAGAAAGGACGGGGCTGTTGCCCCCTCCCAGCCACGTTCCCTCTCCTCCTCTCCCTCCTGTGGATTCTCCCATCATCCCATCTGGTCTTCCTCTTAAGGCCAGTTGAAGATGGTCCCTTGCAGTTTCCCAAGTTAGGTTAGTGATGTGAAATGCTCCTGCCCCTGGCCCTACCTCCTTCCCTGTCCCCACCCCTGCAGAAGGCAATTGCTGGTTTTCTTCCCCAATTCTTTTCCAACTAGGTTTTGTTTACTCTACTCCCCAAATCCCTGAGCCAGATGTGGGGTGCCTACACTCCCAAACCCTGAGTGTCCGGCCTCCCCCTGTTGAGTTTTTAGTCTCTTGTGCTGTGCCTAGTGGCACCTGGGCTGGGGAGGACACTGCCCTGTCTAGGTTTTTATAAATGTCTTACTCAAGTTCAAACCTCCAGCTTGTGAATCAACTGTGTCTTTTTTGACTTGGCAAGCAAGTATTAGGCTTTGGGGTGGGGGGAGGTCTGTAATGTGAAACAACTTCTTGTTGTCTTTTTTTCCCCTCCCATTGTTGTAAATAACTTTTAATGGCCAAACCCCAGATTTGTACTTTTTTTTTTTTTTTCTAACTGCTATAAAACCATTCTCTTCCACCTGGTTTTACTGTAACATTTGGAAAAGGAATAAATGTCGTCCCTTTAGTGGTGCTTTTTAATGAGTGGTCTTCTGGGGGCAGGGTGAGAAGACTGGTTAACCTCAAACCTTGAGGGAGAGATTAAGAAGACAGGTAAATTGTGGGATTCTTCTGTTGAGGGGTTATCCAGATCCTCATGGACCCCAGAAGGGCAGGGGAGTGGAGTCAAAATCAACACAGGGATACTGCTAGGAGACACGCTCAGGAGGGTACGGAAATGTACCATTTTATTACAAAGATTCGCACAAAAATGAAAATAGCATCTCAAGAAGGAAACTACCAATCTCCACCTGCAGAATTGTAGGGGGACAGAGGGCAGGCAGTGTGAGTTTCTGGGCTCACTTGGGACCAGTGGGAAGGTATAAGAACAGAACCAATCTAAAAATGTCTGATGTTACCTTAAGGAGCCTGAAAAGAACAGAGGGTCCCTGAAGACCCAGCCGCCCCTTCTAGAATGCTCAATGAGGGCACCTTTCCAAAGCTACTAAGCAGGCACTTGGCATTTCAGGATTTTGTCTTATGGCTGCTTAAGAGTATCCCTTCCACCCAGACCTGACACCCTTTATGGTTCAAAATTAAAAACTGGGGAAGGATGGGTGGCAAGGCAGCTACTAGAAAAGCTCACCCAGCACGTGTGCCCTGGGCTCAGGGCCCTGGTTCCTGTTTAGTCCCTGGGGATATTTATATTTAATATATTTTTATATAAATACACAGTGAAATAGAAAATATAAAATCTGAGGGGTTGTGGGAGAAAAGGGGGGAACTTGGCAAGAAGCCAGAACTGGAGAGGTCTGCTCAGGCCAACTTGACCTCCTCCTTGACCCTGTGGAGAGAGCAAAGATTCACATGAGATAACCCACCCCAGAGGCCTTGACGCAAAAGTGTGGGTACAATGACTTCCACAGGACCCCGGCTGCCCAGGTGACTGCTGAGGGTTGGGGCTTCCTAGCTCTGCCTAGAACTGCAGAGACAGACACACTGGTCCCTGAAAGAGGCCTTTGTAAGCTGGACCAGCTGTCCCTGTGCCTTCCCTCTCGGCATGGTGGGACAAAGGGGCTGGTGCTCCAATGCCAGGGAGATGACAGCTCCTTCCTCACCCTTTGGCTTCTTGCTTCTCCTCCTTGGTTTTCTCCTCTTCTGTGACTTCTAGAACATAAGAGTGCAGGGATGGCCAAGGGCAGCCCCTCTGGAAAGACCTCCAGGATCTTCACTTACCCTGAAACCCCTTCCCCAACACTATAGCTCAATGGACATACGAAAGAGAAAAGTCCATCCCAGATCCTCCCAGTGAGCCCTGTTGAGAACAAACAAGTCGGACCGGTTTCCCAGCCTGCTAGAGCCTGAACCCGGTGGGCGGAGGCAGCCCCCTGGGAAACGGGTGAAGACTCGGAAAAGGGCTTGGGTGGTACGTGAGAGCCATGCTCCTGACCGCGGGGAGCCCAGGCATGTCCCTGGCTCTGAGGCTGGCAGGGCTCAATTAGCCAGTGGAGATGACGAATCGAGTTTCACTCTTTTGTGGGCCCTGCCACTTCTGTGAGGCACTGAAAGGCCTAAGGAGCTGAGGAAGCCCCAAAGGAGCTGGCAGGGCCTGCGTAAGCTCCCTCCTCCCATTGCCCTACATAAATTCATCCTCCTCCAGGGGCTGGGGCTCAAGACCCAACCCAAACCCACCTTTCTTTTCTTCTGGCTCTTTCTCTTTTTCATCCTCTGTTTTGACTCTCTTGGCTTTTTTGAAGTTGGAAGAATTCTTGCGACCGCCTTCTCCCTCCTCATCAGAGTCAGAGAACTCTTCCTCACAGGCAATTCGTTTGTCAGAGGAACAGACTGGGAGGCAATGGAAAATATGGGTGAGAGAGCAGATGACTCTTTATCTCGGGGTCTGTGCCCAGTGATTCCCTGCATGTCCTCCAAGAGACACCAAGGGAAGGGGACCAAGAAAAGGAACTCAGATTCCCTAAATTATTCCTTTAGGCATTGGAACCTGGGTTTCTTAACTAGTGGGTAGCTGCGGAAGAATATGGAACCAGGAATGATAGAGGGAAGTCAGAGCTGCCTACTCACTGGGAAGGTACAGGCCCCTGGGTCTGGGTCTTACTTGAGATGCGCTTGTCAGGGTCTTCTTCGTCCTCATCGCCACTCTCCTCTGGAATGGCATCCTCAGGAATCGCCTGCATTTGGACCCCAGGTGCATGGGGCAGCATTCTCAGGTTCTCAAACAGTCGCTGTCTATGGCCAATGGTAGAGAGGGTGGCTAGGCTCTGGTTAGGGACAAACCAGAGCCTGGGATGTTCAATCACAGGGTGTCTGGGGATATACTCACTTGATCTTCTCCAGGTACTCATTAGTGTTCTGGTTAGTCATATTGGAAGGACTGATGTGAAGTTTGAAATCTGGTCCAAAGTATTCAAAGTAGTCGTTGTATGGAAGCTCTAATTGGGGCAGGGGATAAGAGAGTTAAGAGACCTGGCCACCATGGGACTCTGAGAAAAGCACTGGTTAGGTTTATCTGGACCTGTTAGCCCAACTATTAAACAGAGAGGAATGCCTCTGAGATAGGGTGAGACTTGGGTGCCTATAGGATTTCAATCTTTTTAAAGGCATTTTCCAATTCCACACCAGTGGGGGGGGGGGTGGTGGGGTGTGTGTGTGTGTGTGTGTGTGTGTGTGTATTTTACTATGAGGAGAAGGCCCAGGCCCCGGTTTAGAAGAATTTAGGCAATGCTCATTGGGAGCACTCCCTCACTCACTTCCCTGGTTACCCTATAGAGTAAGAATTCCAAAGCTATAAATAACCACTGATAATTTTGTCCAGACCACAAGCAGGGAGAGACGAGAGAGGGACAAAAAGGACTCAGGAAAAATTGATGCTATGGTCTGACAATCACAGAGGATAGGCAAGAGAATCAATGACTAGTACCAGAAGAAGAGAGGTCAAGGCCAGTGGGAAAGGGCTGTTAACTTGAGGATCCATGACCTCCAGCTCCGCCCAGCCCACTCTCATCCCGGAGCTATTACCATTAGGGATCTCTGTGTCCAGGGCCACAGACGTTTCATATGTCCAGCACCGGGCAACATTACGAATGGTGTAGCCACCGCCTCCCAGCATCAGCATAGGCAGGTTGAAGCTCTTCACAAATTCCACACACTTGGCGTGCCCTTTGGTGGGAGGAGGGGTGCTGGGTTACAGGAGTGCCCAGCAGGACCCTGTCCCCGCACCGCTATGCTTCCTGGTCTCACCTTTGATGGTCAGATTGAAGCAACCTAACCGATCCCCGGACAGGGAGTCAGAGCCACACTGTAAGACGACTGCACTGGGCTGGAACATCTCCATTACCTTGGATATGACCTAAAAGGACACATCCTGGTCACTACCAGCCTCAAGTAAAGCTATGTGAGGTTTGGGGCTGAAAAGGGTGGTTGCAGCACTGTCTTCTGTTCCTTATCACCCACTCCCACCTTTCCCCTCTCCCTCATGTGGATAGTAGAGAAAAGGGAGCATCAGCCTGGGGTTCTCATTTCCCCACTTGGTTCAGTTTTCCAATTTGAAAGCATCTCCAAGAGGCTTCTAGCTCTGATAACACTGAACCTAGAACAGACAGCCTGTTGACTCCCTAAATCTTTCCCTCTTTCACTGCCCACGCTCCAGTGCCACTTCCTCTAGGAAGCCTTTCTGACCCTCAGTTGCATCTATTCTACCCATTTGGTCCTACAGACTTTGAGCTTTATACTGTGAGGAAGCACTTCACGCTTGTATATCGTGGGCTTCTCTGTTGCCCTTACTACAGGGACATAGTAGGCAGTTGGTGTTTGCTGAGTGACTACCTAACTTTATTAGATTAATACTCTAGTAATGGTTCCTCGTTGCTTACAGGCGAAGATTTAACCCCTCAGCATGGCATTCAAGGCTCCCTTTGAAATACTGACCTCAAGATACATTTTCTACCACAT
This sequence comes from Equus caballus, assembly GCF_041296265.1. Classification (NCBI taxonomy): domain Eukaryota; kingdom Metazoa; phylum Chordata; class Mammalia; order Perissodactyla; family Equidae; genus Equus; species Equus caballus. Next base: position 24,482,842 of record NC_091685.1, read on the forward strand.
CCTTCAACACTTCTCCCACACATCACACCGGCTTACATATAGCTACATATTGGCACCTCTGTGGTTCTGCTGGTGCTGTTCCCTCTGAATGCCCCTCCTCCCCTCCAGCCCCCACCTGCTTCTTCACATGGCTAACTCCTCATTTTTCAAGGTCCAGCTCAAATGTCACCACCTCTATGAACTCAGCTCTGACTACTCCCTCCCCAGCCCAGGCAGCAGTGCGTCTCTCGCTCCTCTGTTCCTCCCTCAAAAACAGTCCTGACCACACGCTGTTGGGTCTGTGCCTGCCTCCCACACCACAGACTGCGAGGTCTTCAAGGGCATAGACCATGTCCTAGATAGTCTTACACCCAATAGTGCCTGACCCCCAGAAGGCATCGATAAATATTAGGGTAAATTTTGTTCCCCTACCACACAGCATGCAATCCAGGGTTGAAACACTTCTCATTTCCCAAGCAGCCTCTCAGTGGGGAGGCAGCCCTGAGGTGTGCTGGCGGTGCTTTGCCACCCCTCCCTTAGACCAATCCCATTTGTAGCCCAGGTGGTGGATAAGCCACTTACCGGCTTGAAAATGGCCTCATAGGACTCGTCATCAATCCCATCTCGGAGCGGGTAGTTAACAGCATAATACTTGCCTTTGCCAGCCCCAATATCCTAATTAAGAGGGACATTAAAGTAACACTGAAAAATGAAGCTAGGAAGAAGTTCAAGGATGGGGGCTGGAAGGCTAAGGAAAGAGGCAGTGGTTCTGAGAGACAAGCTGGGCCCAGGAGGTGGGCCAGGCACAGAGCAGGGGTACCTTGGTTAGTACCATTCCCCTCACTGGTAAATCTAGCTCACATCTCTGAATACACCACTGAACCTGCACCCTGACTGAGAATCGTTTATGGAGCCAGAGATGGAATATTCTACCCCACAGCACAACACCTCCACCTTGGATTGGGTTGGAAAAAGCTGGCTGGTGGCAGGTCACAGAAATAACACCCATCCCGTGACAACCCTTTCCTCTCAAGAGAGCTTTACTGCTCACTCCTCTACCCAGCTCTCCTCTCTGGGGAGGTATGGACGAGAAGTAGAGAAGCAAGAAGAGTTCTTCAAAATGGTAAATGCTCAGTGATTCTAATGCTTGCCATAGTAAACAACTGAATTAGTCACTTTTTCACTCAAGGGCTACTGGCATGCCAAAGTGGCTGGTTTCACTGTATTCATGCTAATAGAAGCATGATAGAACAGTCTGATGAATTAGCTTCCAAGTATCCTTATCCTGAGGTCCACGGATGGGCTTCAGTAAGGGGAGGTGTCTATTGGTATTCGATATCAGATGCAAAATTCATGTACTTTCTGAGGAAAGAGTCAGTAGCTTTCAGTCAGATGGTCAAAGGGAAGGAGACCTAAAAATGTGAAGAGCCCTTCAGATGATCCGTAAGGGTCCCAATTCATAGCCCATGCGAGAAAACCTGGACATTTCTAGCCTAAAATTCAAGCCGTATGATAGGACATCTGAATAGTGCAACGCAGCTCAACTGTGGCCAGGAAAGAAGGGCAATGAGTCAGGAAACCCCTATCCCTCTCAACCCTTTATGTCCCATCATTCCCTTCCTCCAGAATAAGGGAGGGAAGGAGATCATGGCAGGTGCCCCAGGCTGGGGTACTGTGTTCTGAATGGCAGAAGAGGCAGGAGTGGTTTTTGGTGACATGAGATAGGAGAGTTAGAGCTGGCAGCTGAGGGTGAGCTGGTTGGCCCCTGAAGGGAGTTCTCACCCGTAGGTCCCCAGTTCCTGGGAAGTACTCTCCGTATTTATGAAAGGACACAGTCATGACCCGGTCTGTGGTATAGAAGGCCTCTTCCACGCCATCGCCGTGGTGAATATCAATGTCAATATACAGCACCCTCTGGTGATACCTAGGATCAGAAGGGGGTCAGGGGTCTGGGGGCTCCTTGGGAGTGGGACGCGCCAAGGGCGCCAGGTCCCAGCTTACCGGGCTGGCTGCCTCCCTCAGGTATCTCTAAGCACCAGAGACGTGGAAACTGGCTGAAGGAAGGTGGAAGAGCGGCAGGGTGTCTCCAGAGGCCTGACCAAGCCGACCAAGTCCGATCTTCCTACTCTACAGCCAGGGTCAACTCCAGCCACACAAGGACACTCTGGAGGCAGGTTCTGAGCAGCGCCTGCCCCTGATCTTGCCGTGGGCTCAGATCAAACCAAGACCCCGTCAGGGAGAAGATGGCCAGAGACACTCACCGAACATATCCTAGCCAACACACCGCTAGGAAAAGCAAACTAGGGAGGCAAGCCCGGGGGAGAGGGAAGTGGGAACCTGGCCTAAGGTGCTCTTCCAAAAGACAAGGCCAGGCAGGCATACTTTAGCAGTTCCAGGATGGCCAAGACGATATCATTGACGTAACAGAAGCCAGATGCCTCGGACTTCTTTGCATGGTGCAGGCCCCCAGCCCAATTCACAGCGATGTCCGTCTGCTGCTTATTAAGTTTCACAGCACTTGCTGGGCATGAGAAGAGAGAACACAAGCCTGTTACCAAGCCACTCTCCCCCTTCCCTCAGGAAGCCCAGGGAACCCAGTGAGAGGTCGGACCTGCCTATTCAACAGCTGTACAGTACAGTTCACAGGTCAGTCCTCTGCTTCCCACCCTAGCTCAACAGGGAATAAAGACAACACTGGCTACTCTAGAACAACTGCTTTCCAAACTGAGGTTGGTAACCCATTATTAGGCCTTAAAATTGGTTCAGTGGCTCATGATTAGTATATATATATATTTGAATGATATAGACTAGATAAAAATATCAGAGTAGCAGTAAAGATAGCTGCTCCTCTGTGAAAGGGGCTTCAGAGCTAGAGAGGGTGTGCCCATGTGCATGCGTAACCTGGACTGCAAGCGTAAATGTATTTCTTACTGTGATTCACAGTCAAAAATGTTGAAGATATCAAAGGTAGTAGGTGCTCAAAGTACAAACAGGTCCAAGAAGAAGTGAAGGAGGAATACAGGCTCATGTGTGTAAGTACATTTGTGGCAGTGTAATTTTAATAGCAATAAAAACATAAACAACCCAAATGATCCAACAAAAGGGGACTGATTATATCGACTGAAATTGGTCCATAACATGGAATAATCATGCAGCCACTAGAAATCATGCTATAAACTACTACAGAGAAATTTTTAAAGATTTACTAAGTAAAAAATGCAGGCACAAAACTATATATATAATGCGACACATTTCTGTAAAATACAGACATATGTTAGTTACATCCAGATATATATAAACAGAAAAAAGAATGGATGTGTAAACACCAAAATGGTAACAATGGTTATCTACGAAGAGTGTAATTGTGAGCAATATTTTTTGCTGTGCACTTCTTTGTTTTCTGAGATTATATTGGGAGGCATGAGGGAAGGGGGAGGACAGAAAACCATGATCATAGGAAAATAAATATTTGTTAAGAAAGGGTTTAGAGTAATCCTAGAGGTAATCAAAGTTACTAATGGAAGTGGGAGATATATGGGGAGTATTTCTGACCTCTAAAGATAATTACCATGCTCTTTTCTAAGACACAGATGATGATGTTTCCCATTTTTATAGCACTTTGCAGTTCACAAATTGTTTTTATGTTCAGCATCTCAACAATCCCATAAGGTCTGCAGGGAATTCCTGAATATAAGATCTCTTGGTAGCAGAGGACGGTCAAGGACACCTGTCAGTACCATGTCAGAGACTGAACCTGGGCTGGGACTGAACCAAGAGGACATTTTAAAGGCCTAAGGTAAAAAACCCACAGGACCATTTTACACGGTCACAGACCAGCCCTACTGGGACAGTGGCCTAAAAGGCAGACCTCACTAGTACAGCCCAGCACGGCCCTTGAGGAGGGATGTATATTTCTTACCCACAGAGCCACCAGTAGATAACTGACAGAACTCAAACAGGCCATCAAATACCGGACAGTCCTCACCAACGTTGACTTGAAAGACATAAATGAAAAGTTAGTTCCCACAATTTCCGTTAGTTTTTACTTACATATTTATAAGCTGATGGAAAAAAACAGAATTTGGATTCAGCAGGCTGAGGCTCTAGTCTAGGCTCTACTACTCACTGGCTGTGTGATTGGGTCAAGTCATTTAACTTCTGTAAGCTTTGGCTCATTATCTAACAAGCAATGATGATACCCACCTCAATTGTTGAGAAGACTTAAAGAAATTTTATATGGGGAAGCATTTAGCAAGTAAGTATTCCAAAAATGTTGGTTCATTCCTTGAGGGAGAAAAGCCGAGCCTCATATTCCAGCCTGGGTTTATTCCTAGGCCTCACTCCAGCTGACCAACAAGGAAGTGAAGAACAGAGACCTATGTAACTAACTGTCCTCCACTGAACACTTAGCAACATGCCGGACACTATGCTAAATGCTTTAAACACCTGACATGATTTGCCCTCACACAACCTTCTAAGGTAGGATTTGGTCCTATTTTATAAATAAGGAAACAGGCACAGAGAGGCGAGTAAATGCTGGTAAATAGCAGAGGCAATATTCAAGTATTGGTCTGTCTGTCCTAAAAGCCTATGAAGACATACTCTGGCCTTTTCCCCAGTAATTTCACATGCACGATCTCATCTGATCCTCAATACAACCCTATGAGCTAGACAAGACAGATATCAACACCACCGTGCAGAGGAACAAACAGGCACAGCGAAGTTAGGTGACTTGCCCAAGGTTATATAACCAGGCAGTGGCAGAACCAGAATCAGAGTCCAGGTGTCTTGATTCCCACAGTCCAGTGCTCTTTCTACTACACCCACAAGTGACAACTGGAATAAAGTTATTTCAGGCCTAAAGGCGTAAAAGTACAAACTAACACATAATGAGGAAACACATGCAAACAATAATGCAAATAAAATGAAAAAGACAGGAAAGGAAGCACACCTGAAGGTTGTAGAAGACTCACAGAGGTAGAGAGGAACCTTAAGGCTCCAAGTCTCCTCTCACAGAAAAGGAAACTGCTGAGACATCAATGATACACAGGAAGTTAGAGGCAGGGGTGGGGCCAGATCATTATTCTCTTGCCCCAGCCTTCCCAGTGCACCCACGGTTATCAACAGAGGTTCCCAAAGCAGAGCAAGGAGGAGGGTAGGAGAGCCAGCTTGGATTGTGGTAATCTCTTGAAACATAGCTGCAGCTCAAGGTTTGCAACAACCACAAGAGTTAGTACCTGTGGCATTGCCCTAAACTTAGAGGGTGCCCTGATCTGGTACCCTGCAAAGACAAGTGCTCCAAGGAAGCATGACCTGCATAAGGGAGTAAGCAGTGGGTGGCTCTCTCCCCCACTTACCGGGTAAACACTGGGAGGCTGTGTCAACAAGAACTTTGGTCCCTGGGGCCAGGCTATTTATCCACTGGCAACCAATTTCTCCCTCCGGCTGCATCCTCCTTCAGTGGGTTTGGCCTGCCTTGGTTTCCAAAGTTTTGCTTATACTCCTATTTGGGATGTGGAGCCTCCATGGGAGGAAATGAGTGTTTCAGATGCAAGAAAAAGATATTTTCCTTCAGGCCCCAAACCAACATATGGTTCAAATGACCAGCCTATTATTCCCAGCTCAACACGCTGTGTGATTAGAGATGGAAAGAGAGGAAAATGAGAGAGCAGACCCTCACCTGGGCTAATCTATGAGGCTCTAGAGAGGACTTTGCTATGAATTTTCCCTCTTCCTACTATAAATACTTTTCTCATTCTTAGGCTGGCTTTAGACTGAAGGGGAGCGATACTGGGTGAGAGATGGGGGAACAGAGGTAGGTAGAGAAGGCAGTAAAAAGCATACTGCAGAAAGAGATGTATGGGATTAAACATGGCCTTCAGGATAGTGCTTAGACCTTGCTGGTGGTGGCAATGGGGCAGCGGGGAGAAGGGTATGCAATCAAGGAGAGGCACCACGGGGGCTTCAATTGTATTGGTAATGTTTTCTTCCTTAGGCTGGTAGTGGGTATGTGGATGTTCATTATTTTGTTTTTTATACTTTTTTGTGTGTCTGAAATATTTTATATGCAACATATTTAAAAATACTCCAGAATCAAGAGACTAGAGTTCCATTCTCCATCCTACTATCCTACCACCTTGCTATGTGACCCTGGGAAAGTCATTTCACCTCCCCAGGTCTCAGTTTATACATCTACAAAATGGACACGAATGTATCCAAATTTTACCACAATCAATCCCTTTTATCATGTTTCCACCACAAGCCTTGCGTTCTGACAGACTATCTACCAAAAAAACTACATTTATTCATGTTTCCATTTAAATTAATTAAATATTAGGTCAGAACTTCTGATCAAGGTTCTCAAAGTTTCAAAGTGACCATAAAGTGTTTATTACATTCTAGCTGAGAGCAAGGAAACCTGACTTATTTGGTCTTTTATTACAGGTATAATTTCCTAGGTTAGGTGTTGGTAAATATTTAAAAAAGAGCTCAGCTCTTACACCCTGTTATTGTCTCTGTGGACCCCTTGGTTATGAAGCACTGCATTAAGTGACATCTCTCTATAACTCTATAATTCCAGTCAGTAAGGTGCCTTGAAGTCCTTAGAGAGCCTCATCCTTCCCACCCTCATCTTAAATGAGAGAAAATCCCAGACCTAATTTTTTTTACTTTTTTTTGTGTGTGTGAGGAAGATTGTCACCGAGCTAACATCTGTGCCAATCTTCCTCTATTTTATGTGGGATGCCACCACAGCATGGCTTGATGAGCTGTGCTAGGTCCGTGCCCAGGATCCAAACCTGCAAATCACAGGCCACCGAAGCGGAGCATACAAACTTAACCCCTACGCCATCAGGCTGGCCCCTAGACTTAATTTTTTAATGCATAACTTTAGAATACTAGTTTCAGGAAAATTGGAGCAAACTGGGAGCCAGAGCCAAACCTGTACATTCCAGAGGGCACAGTATTTTGTCTGCCTTGATAGAAATTGAAAATAACAAAAGTCATAAGTCATAATAGCAAAAGCTACCATTCATTGACGGTGCTTTGAATATGTCATCTCACTTCTTCCTGCCAAGCTCCACTAAGAAAGAGGTACTACTGTCTTCCTTTTAAAGAAGGGAAAACAAGGCTCAAAGAGGCTAGGAGACTTACCCAAGAACAAATAGCTAAGTGACAGAGCTAAGGGACTCAAACAAGACATCAAAGCTCATTTTCTTGCTTCAACACCAACCTGCTTTTATAATGAGAGCCCTCTCTGCTGAGAGGGGAGCCTGATCGCTGAGCTAAATAGGTTATGGAAACCCCCAAAGCCATCTAGAGCAAAGGAATGAATCTGTCGCACCTTGGAAGGAAATAAGACCCTGAGATTCACAGAGTGAATACGTCACTTAGTGGGGGCAGCAGATCCTGGAGTTGTGGGTAGCAAAGAAGCTTAATGTCTCAAAGAAGGTCTCTGTGGTTCTGTAATCATTACCACTGCACAATTATTTAACAAATAAATAACTTTCTGCCTTGGGAATCAGACTACCTTGTGACCAGTAGCAAGAGACAAGTGCCACAGATTTCCTGATATTTCAAAATAAACTGTCATAAGCTAATCAAAACTTATGAATACTATTACATTGTTTTATTGTACAAAATCTCAGGTACTAATTGATAATTTCTAAAATAACACAAGGGAGAAGTCAGGTGTGATAGTTTCTTCCCAAATTTGAACATATTTTCCCCGCATAGCTAAAATAATCCCCATAATTCCTAGAAACTGAGTGTAGCTTCTGAGATAGGACCTGTTCTGAGTTTCGAGTCCCAGGGGGCAGGGCCAGAATCATCTTAACTCAAAGATTACATCATCTAGTATCTGTCCTAAATGGCCATTAAATTCTCAAGTAATATTCATGATAAAGGAAAGGATATTGTGCAAAAATCAAATAAAATAATATCAAAACTTTCAATAAATAAATAAATAAATAAATAAAATAAATTAATATTCACAAAGTGAGAGCACTTACAGCTGTATGGGATGACATGCAGTCCATTTTACAAAAGAAAAATCTGAGAGGAAGTGATTTGCCCAGTTAGGAGTCAGAGCTGTGACCTGTATCTCCTGTCTCCCCCTCCCAGGTCAGGGCTTTTTCCATTACAACAATGACAGTGTTCTGTATAGTTACGAACCTCATTCATAGTGTTATGAACATAACTAGACAAAATTCAATCTCTATTCCCTATAATCAAGAAATAGGAAAACCAGACTTGAGAAAAAGGCAGCACTTTGGCACCCTTGGGAAGCAGGGCGAAGCAGGAGTCGGCCGAATGGGAGGTAGAGGGGAGGCAGAGTGGGCCTCTCCAAGTCAAAGGGAGATCCAACTGGGGGCTTGAGAGCAGGAAGGGAACAGAATGGACTTACATCTCTGCATCTGCTTGCTGTACTCAGACATGTTATCTGGGCGGATGGAACGCAAGAATTTAATGTAGTCATCACTGTGGTACTTGGTCATCTCCTCAGCATTGGCTTTGTGAGGGCGCTAGAGGGCAGAGGGGAGAAAGGGCATGTTATTCTTGACCGCTGCCAGTCGTCTCTCAGTCTGGCTCGAACACTTACATCTGCTCAGCACTGAGCCAGGTGCTGTAAAGGATACAAAGAAATTACTGATTAGAAATTTGAAATATAATTAAGCAAATAAGATTATCAAAGGAGATTCAGTATCAGAAGACCTAGATTGCAACTCAAGTTCTGTTGCTTAGGCATTTCATTTCTTGAGCCTCAATTTCCTCACTTACTAAAAAACAGGGAAAACAACATCTACCTCAGAGGGAAATTGTGAGAACTGGATAAGATTGCTAAATCTCTCTGTAAATTGTGAAGTGCTTTACAAATTGTTACTTCTTTGTGTGTATGTGTGAGGAAAATTGTCCCTGAGCTAACATCTGTGCCAATCTTCCTCTGTTTTATATGGCTTAATGAGTGGTGTGTAGGTCCACGCCTGGGATCCAAACCCATGAACCCCAGGCCACCACTTTGCTACCGGGCCAGCCCCAATTATTACTTCTTTTTAATTTTTTTTTTAAGATTTTATTTTTCCTTTTTCTCCCCAAAGCCCCCCAAGTACATAGTTGTACATTTTTAGTTGTGGGTCCTTCTAGCTGAGGCATGTGGGACACTGCCTCTGCGTGGCTTGATGAGTGGTGCCACGTCTGTGCCCAGGATCCGAACTGGTGAAACTCTGGGCCACTGAGGCAGAGCGCACAAACTTAACCACTTGACCACGGGGTTGGCCACTACTTCTTTTTAATATTAAATGTAACAATATATAATTACAGGCCAAATGGCTCCAAGACTTCAAGAAAAAGGGGTGACTAATAATTGAAATAGATGTGAAATCCTTTATAAATCATCATCACACCAACAATTCTGATCACATCCTCCCCGTTAAAACTTCCTTGAGGGGCCAGCCCCGTGGCCAAGTGGTTAAGTTCACACACTCTGCTTCGGCAGCTCGGGGTTTCACTGGTTTAGATCCTGGACACAGACGTGGCACCGCTCATTAGGCCATGCAGAGGTGGTGTCCCACATGTCACAACCAGAAGGACCCACAACTAAAATATACAACTATGTACTGGTGGGATTTGGGGAGAAAAAGCAGAAAAAAAATTTTAAAAAAAGATGGGCAACAGTTGTTAGCTCAGGTGCCAATCTTTAAAAAACAAAAAACAAAAATAACTTCCTTGACACGGTCATTTCCTGGTTATCCCAACATTCTGATTCACCCTTCTTTTTTTAAAAATTCTCTTCTCTTCCTCTCATTCCTTAAAAGTAAGTCTTCTTCAAAGATGACCCTCTTCTAATTACCAATACTTTTTTAGTTTATAAAGCATCTTCAATACACAGCTAACATTAATTGAGTCTTTACTCTGTGCCAGCCTCTGTTTCAGGCACTCATATGCCATCTCATATGATCTTACAACCACCTTTTACAGGTCATACTATCATTATCCTCACTTTGCAGTAAGGAAACTACAGCAGAGAGAGATTAAGTAATTTGCCCAAGGTTACACAGCTAGCAAGCTGGAATAGGAACCTAGAGGTCTGGCTCCAGGTTCTATTTGACCCTCATTTAATCCTCACTTAATATAATGAAGAAGGGGCCGGCCCAGTGGCGCAGTGGTTAAGTGCACACGTTCCACTTCGGTGGCCCAGGGTTCACCGGTTCGGATCCCAGATGCGGACATGGCACCACGTGGGAAGCCATGCTATGGTAGGCGTCCCACATATAAAGTAGAGAAAGATGGGCATGGATGTTAGCTCAGGGCCAGTCTTCCTCAGCAAAAAGAGGAGGATTGGCAGCAGATGTTAGCTCAGTGCTAATCTTCCTCAAAAAAAAAAAAAAAACAAACATATAATGAAGAATATAAGACTGAAAGATGGATACTGTTCTATAAAAAACACCCATAGTGAAAGAAGCAAGACTTGGCTTCAAATACTAAATTGTTTTTACCATATTAAGCCCTTTACCCTCTTGGCAATGTCATCAAAGCTGCACTTTGACTATCCCTTCTAGATAGATGACTACCGAAACTCTCACTCCATATCTTGATTTCTGTTGAGCTCTAGATTCGCAGTTCCAATAAGTTCCCAGCCAGCTCCACCAAGGAACCCTATAGGCACTTCAAATTCAACTGGGCCTAACAACTTTTTGTTGAGAGCCTAGAGGCATTCAAATTTAACTTAACTTCTAGTAACTACTCTTTTACAGTCATGCACCACATAAGGACATTTCAGACTAACCACATATAAGACGCTGGTCCCATAAGGTTAGTACCATGTAGCCCACATGTGTAGTAGGCTATACTATCTAGGTTTATGTAAGTACATTCTGTGATGTTCGCACAATGACAAAATCACTTAACGATACACTTCTCAGAACATATCCCTGTTATTAAGCGACACATGACTGCACAACTTTTGTTAATGATACCAACATCTACTTTGGTTAACAACCTAAGTGTCATCTTTAACTCCACCCTTTCTTGCCTTCCATTTCAACCCATTGCCAATCCTTTCCATTGTACCTCTATAATCTTGACTACATCCACCACATTACTTCTCCTGTGCTCCTCTGTCTCAGGTTCCCTATTCTTACCACTATTCACCCAGTTGCTCAAGACAGAAGCCAGACTATCACCCTTGATTCCTCTTTCCTCAACTACTACATTCAACTTCTCGTGAAACTACCACCAACATATCTGTTAAATCTGTCCACTTCATCCCCAGGCTACCACATTTTGGGCCTGGATTATAGCAACAATCTCCTAACTGGTATCCCAGCCTCAAGCTTAACAATTGTGAATTTATTCTCAATCCTACAGCCAGTGTAATCTGTTTAAAATTCAAACTGAATCATGTCACTCCCCTCTAAAAGCCCTTCAAAGGCCTCATTACTCACAAGATCAAGCTCAAACTCTTTAACCAGGCTTGGAAAACTAAAATAGTCTGGTTCCTGCTTACCTCTCTAGGATCCCTCTAAACACTTTATGCTCTGGCCTAGGGAACACCAAATTCAAAGCACTTTTAAGGGCCAGTTTAGCTAATGTGGTGCTTAAACAAATAAACAAAAAACTGGTGAGCAGAGTGTGAGCCTTTACACAGCTCTAGCTGATCACTGACATGAAGGAATTTGGGCCCAACTGCCAATCTTTTGGGTTAAATTTCATTTTTTCAAAGGTTAGCTACTAACCTAAGTTCTTTATTTTTTGAGGAAGATTAGCCCTGAGCTAACTGCTGCCAATCCTCCTCTTTTTGCTGAGGAAGACTGGCCCTGAGCTAACATCCGTGCCCATCTTCCCCTACTTTATATGTGGGACGCCTACCACAGCATGGCTTGCCAAGCGGTGCCAAGTACCCGGGATCCAAACCGGGAACCCCAGGCCACCACTGCGCCACCAGGCTGGCCCCTAACGTAAGTTCCTAAAAACACTTTGTGGGTTAAACAAAATGTCTGAAGGGCTGAATTTATCTCAGGCATTGATTGTACCAATCTGCCAAGCACAATTTTACTTGCAATTCTCCAAGGGAATTCTCTCTCATCTTTAGGACTTTGCAAATGCTATGGCCTAGAATACTATTCTCTTCCTCTATTCAACCTTTAGGTTGCAACTGAAAAGTTAATTTCCCCAGAAAGCTGTCCTGGACCCCCGGAGTCTCAGTTAAATAACTCTGAAGTGCTCCCCTGAGAAACCTATAGGGACTTCCCTTATCATCACATTCAAACTGCACAGAAATTACATTTGCTTGGTCTACTCTGGGAGGCAAGGAGCAGGTCTGTCTTTATTCTAAGCAACTAGCAGAGTGCAGGGCACATAGCAGGTGCTCGACAAATATCTGTTGCCATAATAAATTAACTCTTATTTGGATTCTTTTTGCCTTCCTAATTGGTCCCATTAATATCCAGTCTTTTCCTCTTCCAAACCATCTTCCATAATGGTGTCACAAAAATCTTAAAAACTCAATGCCCTGTTCGAAAACATTAAATGATTCCCTAGTTACAAAAGAAAAGATTCCAAACTCTGACATGGCAGAGTTTACAAGATTCCTTTTCCAATCTATTTCCCCCCTGCCCACTTTCATAAATATTATATTCCAGACAAACAACTCTTCCTCAACAAGACATACAGAGCTTCCTACCACAGTGTCTGTGATCATGCTCTTCCTACCTTCTGAAATTCATCCCTATCCCAAATCCCTGAAGGACAAAGCCCACCTCAAAAGCTGCCTCCTTCACAAAATAAGTGCAAATATCACTCTAAGGACCCATCTTCATCCCAGGCCAGTGCAAAGTTCCAAGAAATATGACCTCACAGTCAAAAATCCCAAAACACACAAGGAAACAAAGCACCAGGGGTGAGAGCCCATGGAAACAACAAATCAGATCTACATTTGGAAATATATTTAAATAAAAAAGAACTGCACTGCCTCTCTATACACCAGTAAACAATTAAAAATGAAATTTAAAAAAGATACAATTTGGGGCCGGCCCCGTGGCCAAGTGGTTAAGTTCGCGCACTCTGCTGCAGTGGCCCAGGGTTTCGCTAGTTCGGATCCTGGGCACAGACATGGCACCACTTGTCAGGCCACGGTGAGGTGGCGTCCCCCATGCCACAACTAGAAGGACCTGCAACTAAGATATACAACTATGTACCAGGGGGGATTTGGGGTGATAAAGCAGGGGAAAAAAAAAAAGATTGGCTACAGTTGTTAGCTCAGGCGCCAATCTTTAAAAAAAAAAAAAAGATACAATTTATGATAGCATTAAAAAATGAAGCACTTGGAAAAAAATCTAATAAAAGATGTACATGACCTTTATGGAGAAAATTACAAAACTTTATACTGACAGCCAAAATCTCAACTACCCATCAACAGTGGGGATAAATTGTGGTATATTCCTCAATGAAATACTGCACAGCAATTAATATGAACAAGCTACAGCTAGACACAAAAAATGTATATTGTATAATTCCATTTATTTCAAGTTTGGCAAAAGTAAACTATATTGTTTAGGATACATATTTAGGTAGTTAAATTATGATGAAGAGCAAGGAAGTACTTAACAGAAAAGTCAGGATTCTGGTTACCTCTGGGAAAACAGAAGCAGCTGTATCAGGAAGGGATATATGCCAGTTTCTGAGGGACTGGGAATGTTCCACTTCTTGAACTAGTTGGTGTTTACTTTCTGTCAATTTTTTAAACTGCGCTTTTGTTTCATGCACTTTTCTGTACATGTGTAACATTTCACAATACAGACTATAAAGGAAGCCTTTACAAAGACGTTTAAAAAGACTTAAATAAATGGAGATATACCATTTTCATGGATTCACAGGCTTAGTATTCTCAACATATCAACTCTTTTTTTCTTTTTTTTTCTGAGGAATATTTGCCCTGAGCTAACATCTGTGCCAATCTTCCTGTGTTTTGTATGTGGGTCACCACTTCAGCATGGCCACCAACAAGTGGTGCAGGTCTGGGTCGAGGAACCGAACCTGAGCCACTGAAGCAAAGTGCACTGAACCTAACCACTAGGTCACGGGGCCAGCCCTCAAGATAGCAATTCTAAGATGATGTATAAATTCGATGAAATTTCAACCAAAATCCCAGTAGATTTGTTGGTAGCACTTGATGAATTAATTCTAAAATTTATACAGAAGTACAAAAGGCAAATAGCAAGTCATTTTTTTAAAAAAACAACAATGTAGGAAGACATGCTACTAGATATCAAGACTTAATAAAAAGCTATTACAGGGGCTGGCCCGGTGGCACAGCAGTTAAGTTAGCATGTTCTGCTTCTCGGTGGCCCAGGGTTCGCCCGTTCGGATCCCGGGTGCGGATATGGCACTGCTTGGCAAAAGCAATGCTGTGGCACATGTCCCACATATAAAGTAGAGGAAGAGGGGCACGGATGTTAGCTGAGGGCCAGTCTTCCTCAGCAAAAAGAGGAGGATTGGCAGTAGTTAGCTCAGGGCTCATCTTCCTCAAAAAAAAAAAAAGCTATTATAATTAAGCGACTGTGGTACTGGCACATGGGTCAACAGACAGACCAAGTCAACAGAATACAGAGCCCAGAAACAGAGCCATACATAGTGCCTGGCACAAAGGAGGTGCTTAATAAGTATTTGTGAAATGAATGAAGAAATACAGACATTTCATATATAAAAGAGGTGGCACTTAGATCAGCAAGGAAACAACACACTTTTCAATAAATCAGCTGGGACAATACAGGGAAAAAATTTCAGTGGATTTTACTTCAAACCTTATTAAAAAAACATTTCTAGATATAGAAAATACCTATATGTGAAAGGCGAACCTATAAAGCTTTTAAAAGATTAGCACAGGAGAATACCTTAAGGGTTAGGAAGGATTTCTTAAGATACAAAAAGCAGAGGCTGGGGTCAGCCCTGTGGCCGAGTGGTTGGGTTCGTGTGCTCAGCTTTGGCAGCCAGGGGTTTCATCAGTTCGGATCCTGGGCACAGACATGGCACCGTTCATCAAGCCATGCTGGGGCGGCATCCTACATGCCACAACTAGAAGGACTCACAACTAAAAATACACAACTATGTACCAGGGGGCTTTGGAGAGAAAAAGGAAAAATAAAATCTTAAAGCAAAAAAAAAGCAGGGGCTGCCTCGTGGCTGGGTGGTTAGGTTGGCGCACTCATTCAGTGACCCAGGGTTTGGTGGTTCAGATTCTGCACATGGACCTAGCACCGCTCATCAGGCCACGCTGAGGTGGCATCCCACAGAGCACAACCAGAAGGACCTACAACTAGAATATACAACCACGTACTGCAGGGGCTGGCTTTGGGAAAAGAAAAAAAAAAGGAAGATTGGCAACAGATGTTAGCTCAGGGCCAATCTTTGAAAAAAAAAAAAGATACAAAGAACACTTATAAAGGAAACAATGCCTAAATATGACTCTATTAAAATTAAGAATTTCTGTTGATTACAAATACATTAGAGGGCTGGCCCAGTGGTGCAGCAGTTAAGTTTGTGCACTCCACTTCAGCGGCCCCCGGTTCACCGGTTGGATCCTGGGCGCAGACCTACGCACCGCTTATCAAGCCATGCTGTGGCGGGCATCGCACATATAAAATAGAGGAAGATGGGCATGGATGTTAGCTCAGGGCTAATCTTCCTCAAAAAAAACAAAAAAAAACAAAACAAAAAGAAAAACAAAACACATTAGAGTGAAAGGACAAAACCAGAATAGATGTTTATAGCGATATACTGACACTGGACTACATATATTAGAATATATAAAGAGCTACTATAAATTGGTAAGAAAAAAAAGCCAAACAACCCAAGAGGAAAATGGGTAAAAGAAATGAAAAGACGTTTCACAGTAGAGGACATACAAATGGCTAATAAACATATGAAGAGATGCTCAGTTTCATTGGTCATTAATGAAATGTAAATCAAGACCACAATTCCATACGTTTTACACTCTTATGATTGGCAAAATTTAAAGTCTAATTCCAAGTGTAGAAGAGGATGTGAACCAATGTATCTCTTATACGTTGCCAATGTGAGTATAAATTCATTTAACCACACTGAAAAGCAACTTGGCATTTAATATTTACACACCCTACAGTCCAGCAATTCCACTCCTACACAAAAAGCCCAAAGAAATTTTTGTGTATATGCACTAAGAGACATATACAAGAATATTCACAGTAGCACTGTTCCTAACATTAAAAAACTAGATACAAATTAAGATCATGAGAGAATGGATAAATTGCAGTATAATGACATGATAAAATACTATTCAGGGGCCGGCCTGGTGGCGCAGTAGTTAAGTGCGCACGTTCTACTTTGGTGGCCTGGGGTTTGCTGGTTCAAATCCTGGGTGCAGACATGGCACTGCTTGGCAAGCCATGCTGTGGCAGGCGCCCCACATATAAAATAGAGGAAGATGGGCATGGACGTTAGCTCAGGGCCAGTCTTCCTCAGCAAAAAGGGGAGAATCGGCAGATGTTAGCTAAGGGCTAGTCTTCCTCAAAAAAAAAAAAAAATACTATTCAGCAGAGAAAAATGAAAGAACCATAGCTATATGCAATAAAATGGATGGATTTTACTAATATAACATTGTGTGATAATAGCAAGTCCCAGAAGACTACACCCAGCATTATTTTTCTTAAAAAATCCAAAAACAAGTAAGTGAATACTATATATTGTTTAGGTACAAATACACACAATAAACATATTTTTTAAAAAGCAAGAGAATGATAAACATAAAATTTAGAAGAGTGTTTGGGTTATAGGAATATGGATGATCACAGCATTATTAAAATATTTAAGTAAATAAATGAATAGGGGCTGGCCCCGTGGCCGAGTGGTTAAGTTCGCGCGCTCCACTGCAGGCGGCCCAGTGTTTCGTTAGTTCGAATCCTGGGCGCAGACATGGCACTGCTCATCAAACTACGCTGAGGCAGCGTCCCACATGCCACAACTAGAAGGACCCACAACAAAGAATATACAACTATGTACCGGGGGGGCTTTGGGGAGAAAAAGAAAAAAATAAAATCTTTAAAAAAATTGAAAAATAAATAAATGAATAAACAAAGAATAAATTTTTAAAAAAGAAGGCCAAGCAAAGACCTTATTTTTTTTTTTTTTTTTTTAAAGATTTTATTTTTTTCCTTTTTCTCCCCAAAGCCCCCCTGGTACATAGTTGTGTATTCTTCGTTGTGGGTCCTTCTAGTTGTGGTATGTGGGACGCTGCCTCAGCGTGGCTTGATGAGCAGTGCCATGTCCACGCCCAGGATTCGAACCAACGAAACACTGGGCCGCCTGCTGCGGAGCACGAGACCTTAACCACTCAGCCACGGGGCCAGCCCCGAGACCTTATTTTTTTTATTATTATTATTTCTTCTTCTTCTTCTTCTTCTCCCCAAAGCCCCCCAGTACATAGTTGTATATTCTGGTTGTAGGTCCTTCTGGTTCTGCTATGTCGGACGCCACCTTGGCATGGTTTGATGAGCAGTGCTAGGTCTGCACCCAGGATCCAAAAGGGCGAAACCCTGGGCCGCCAAAGCAGAGCATGTGAACTTAACCACTTGGCCATGGGGCTGGTCCCTAAAGACCTTCTTTTCATGGTTATGAGCCAGTGATAATGACTAACCCAATTCTGTGTATCTGAGGTCCAATTAAAACAAAAACAAAAACCAGACAATCAAATAGGAAAATGGGCAAAACGCTTAAACAGGAACTTCAACAGGGAAAAGTGAATGGCCAATAAACATATAAAAAGATTCTCAACCTCACTAGTAACCAGGGAAATACAAATTAAAATAGTAAGATACCATTTCACGCCTACCTGAACTGGCAAAAAAAAATTAAATATGACAAAATGAAGTGTTGGCAAGGACTTAGAGCAACTACAATTCTTCTACATTGCTGACAAGTGGAAACCATTTCAGCACTGAGTGACTGTGCATGCATCCTGACCCAGCAATTCTACTGTTAGTATACTCCTACTGAAACTCTAGCATATGTGCACTAAGAAACACGTTCAAGAATGTTCACAGTAGCAGTGTTTGTAATAGCCCCAAACTAGAGACAAACAAAATGCCCACCAATAATCAAATAGACAAATTGTAGTATATTTCTTCAATGAAATACAGTGAAAATATATATAGCTACATGCATCAACATGTACGACTCTTGGGAACATGTTGAGCAAAAAAGGCAAGTCACATGATAAATACTGTATGGCTCCATTTATATAACATTAAAAAATGTAAAACTAAAATACATATTGTTTAAGAATACATACTGGTAAAATTATAACGAAATGCAAGGAAATAATAAACCCTAAATTCAAGGCATAGGTTAACTCTGGGGAAGGAGAAAGTTAGGATCAGGGAGGGGCATACACGGGCTTTTGGCAGTCATGGAAATGTCCCTTTTCTTAAGCTAGATGATATTAATTGTAATGTGATTCTTTATACCTTACATATATTTTATAAAAATTCTTTCCTATCTACTCAATATTTTATAAAAACAGTTTTTAAAAAAAGAACAAAAGAACAGAAGGCGATGAATAAGAAGCCTAGGAATATACAAAATTAGCATCCAAGGCAAGGAAGAGAGCAGGATTCTTGATTATGTAAATAGGAAGGTGCCTGGATGAAAAGTGACGATGTAGATTGTGAGAGACTAATTAGATGTGTGGAGACAGGATGGGGGAGAGAACAAAGAGGGAGAAATTCTGTGAAAAAGACCTCAGCATGTCTCCTTCAGGTATAGAGCCAGATGTAATACAGCAACTTCTATGAGAAGTCTAGGGAGCTTCTTTCAGCACTGACTCTCAAAAGTCATCAATTTCAGGACAGACACTAAGATGGCTATCTGTGCTTTGGGCAAGGAGTGCTAGATCACAGCCCAGAGAAAGGAGAGGATAGAAGGGATGAATGCAGAGAAACACTGTTGGGGGAATAGGAGCAAAGATTCACAGTCAATGGAGAGGTAGGGCCAGAGAAGGAAAAAGATCACATTAAAGAGTACAAGGTCTAGAGATTTCAGGAGATTACACTGGGGTTTTGCTTTAGAAGTTTACAAAAAGAATACACACATATGAAGTCATTTCCAACAAGGTGTTATTAATTTCCTATGACAGCCACTATTGGTAGCTTCCCAAAGAGCCATTCTCTCCCTTCTGTCTTGGCAATAGATCTCAATTTGGTTGGGTGTTAATATATCCAGCCCCAGGGATCAAATATGATTAGTCTAAGACAATTGTGGGTGAATGGTCTTGGGATGGCAAATGACCCAATGAGATTTAATGGGAAATCTCTTGGGAAGCTTCTGTGAAGGGTTTTCCCGTTTAATAAAAACAGATGGGGATAATGGAGAGTGATCCATTTTGCTCCTATTCCCTTCCTCTTCGGATTCTGTTGTATGAAGACATGATACTAGGAGCTGAGATAGTCATCATGTGACTTCAAGGCAAAAAACAAGGATGAAATCACATAAGCTAAGGATGGCTGAGCAGAAGGATAGAATAAGCCTGGGTCCCTGACGACATAGCCAAAAAAATCCTGAGACCATCTACCTCTAGACTTCTTGTTAGGATATTGTTCAAGAAGGAAAAAAAGACAGATAGACAGATAGAGACTATGGAATCAGAGAGATCTGAGGTGGAGTCTTAGCTCATCTGTTAATAGCTACGTGACTTTGGGCATGTTAATTATCCTCTCCGAGCTTGTTTTCTCATCTATAAGTTAGGGTTGTTATAAAGACTACATGAAGTAACAGGTAGCCCTGGCCTGGCACCTAGCAATCTTCAATAAATGTTAGTTTATTTTTCCTCTCACTTCAAGATAGAATCCATTTTTCAATATCTCAATATCTTTCATGGAAGTTAATATAGTCCCTGGGGTATTACAAGTAATCAACAAAAATCTGTTGAATGAAAAGAAAGAAGTAGGATTTGAGGTGACTCTTGAAGATGAGTAAGACATAACTGGGCAGAGTAAATAATCCTCCCAGTCAGGATGGGGTGAAAAGAGGCAGAATCTGATCTGGCCAACCTGGAGGTTGAGGCAGGGAGTGGCAGGAAAGGAGCCAAGTTGGGGCCAGATTAGCACAGCGTAGACGTGCAACTGGCAGCTCCGGAAGGTCTTGGTGCTTGCTACTCCACATTCACGCCTCCTCTTTCTCTAAATGCTAGGCTGCTCCCTAGAGTCCCGGGAAACCGCTGCTACCTTTTATTTTTCCTTCCAAGCTGCCCTTCACACATGAAAAAGATCTCTGGTCCCAAGGTCTGTCTGCTCCTCCATCTACCTTCCCTCCTGCTTCCCCAGCTGCCTCTGGTGGCTCTAGAGACATGACACGGCCATGTGGGACAGAAGACTCATCTCCTTCAATCTCCGGAATGTTCAGGAAGGATACCGTTGTTGCCAACGTTACTTAAGCTGTCGGCACCGACTTTAACAAGAGACTCTTATGCTCCAGCCCTAAGCCCCAGCCCCTCTTTATTTTCTCATTTGGACCTTTTCAGGAGCCTCCGTACCGGCTTCCCTGCTTCTAAAATGCACGCCGGTTCCTATCTCTTTCATTTAAAATCCTTCACTTGCTTTTTCACCATCTCCAGAAGAGGTTCGAACAGGGAACCTTTGGACCAAATTTGGTCCACAGATGTACTGACATGTTTTTGTTTGTATATGTTTAAAAAAAATTTAGACCAACACTTTAAACCTGGGATATTTTTAACAATAATCTGGATTTCTAGCTTCTCCTTAAAAACTGGAAGATGGGGCAAAACTTAGCTGGAGCTGAGTCAAGAGGTTAGGCAATCTATACTCTCTAGTAACTAGAGACTTGGTGTCCAGTTCAGCACAGTCCTGATCACTCTTTTTTTTAGGCATTGGACTCTTTGACCCTGGCCCATCAGAGTTGCCTTAGTACAATAGATCCAACCTTTGCTGACCTCTCCAGCTCTAGCTCCCCTCACTCACACTTGCGAACTTTACACTACAGCAATACCTGGACATTGAACTACTTATATTTTCCCCAAACACACCATATTGTCCATACCTCTCTGCCTTTTTGTGTATGTTCTCCCCTTGGCCTAGAATGCCAGTCCCCTCCTGAACGCCAGGCTAAATTCTATTTAATCTTTAAAACTCTGCTCAGATATCACTCTAGGAAACATTCCAAGGCTCCTCATTATCTCTCCATCTTATGTAGTTTTCAATTGTTGCACTTACACTTCGTAGTACATATTGTATTTATTTGTGTACATGTCAGCCTCCAGCACTAGAGTGAACTCCTTAAAAACAGAATCTCTATCATTTACACTGTCTGCCACATAACAGCCACTCAATACATGTTTGATGAATGAGTAGTTAAGAAAATGAGATAATGAATGACATATGGGAAACCAGAGCCAATGAGGTTAGGGAGGGGTGGAGGTCCCCGTGACTTACATAGATTTCCATTTTTCGGTAGAGACCATAGTTAAGTAGCAAATTGTGGGTCATACGGATTCGGTGAGGCTTCATTGGGTGGCCTTGTCCATAATAGTAATTTCCAACATCCCCTGAAGAAGAAAGAGTGACAGTTTCAGTGACACAGTTAGACACATACTCCCAGCAGAAGCAGAACCCAGGAATTTTACAACAAACGCCTTGGTAAAGTCTCTTTCTGGTTCATTCTAGTCTCTAAGATTCTCACCCACCTTGAGGAAGGGTAACTCCAAAAGAAAAAAAAAAAGCAGGAGACCCTGGGAAGGTCAACACTTAAGGATGTCAGTCTAGCCCAGTTTCTTCCCCTGGAATCCACAGGGACTAGATAGTATGAGAGGTTCACTCCAAAGCTATTGGGGAACAGTACCCAGTAAGGCTTCCTATATCTCCAAGGAAGTCACTCCCATAACAGAAAAATAACCATCACTCCTCAGAATTCTCATGTCACAGTTCACCTCTTGTACACTGTGACACTTTATGGCGTCAGAGTACATTCGCATTTATTTTTTTACTGGATCCTCACAATAACCCTGCAAAATAATTAGGACAGGGAGTATTATTCCCATTTTATAGATAAGAAAACTAAACTCATCATCTCTTGTTTCAGTTATACCAACTGCCTTCTAATTGGTCCCTCTTCCTTTAATTCAAACTATCTGTCACACTGTCACCAGCTATTTTCCTAATACACAGCTTTGATAACATCAGTCCCCTGCTCAAAAATCCTGAATGGCTCCCCATCCCCTACAAGATTAAGAATAAAGAACAACTCAGTAGCCTGGCACTCAAGAACTTTCTTAATCTTTCCAGCTTCATCTCCTGCTACCAACTACCACCACCCTCCCCTTAAAACACACTCTCTCTCTCTCTCTCTCTGTGCTCTAGACTGGCATAGGCACACTATGCCCCTTGGGCCAAATACAATTGGCTGCCTGTTTTTCATAAATAACATTTTACTGGAACACAGCCATGCCCATTAGTTTATATATTGTCTATGGCTGCTTTCACATTATAATGGCAGAGTGGAGTAGTTAAATAGTTGCCACACAGACCCACCCACATGGCACACAAAGCCTAAAATATTCCCTGTCTGGCCCTTAACAGAAAGTCTGCCAACATCTGCTCTGAACACACTAGATTATCATCAGCATCCTGAACATGGCATTCACCTTCTCACCAAAGTATCCTTTGATCAGACTACTCCCTTGACCTGGAAAGTCTCTTCTCTGGTGATCCTCATACTACAAAGCCCAGCTCAAGTTCTCAACATATTCCTGATCGGAATAAATGGTGTTTTCCTCTGCATGCAATTTGGACATAGAACTTAATTCATTTTGTTCTGTACCCAAATTATTTACTCATCTATATATCCACAAAAGCAGTGCTCCCTGAAGCCAAGGACCAATATGCCTTGTACATCACAGAGGCTCAATAAAGATTCAAGGAATTGAACTGAGACTCAGAGAAGTTAAACGCCTTCTCAAGATCACACAGCTAACAAGTGACCAGGGAGTCAAGTATTCTGACTCCAAACCAAGTATGCTAAAAGCTACATTGGGTTTCCCAGGAACCTACTTCAGTTGCACTTAATCTAAAGGGCTCTCTAAGTCTACTCGGTAGAAAGTTCCTGTAATAATATTCCAAAATTGAATGAACTGCACACTCAAAGATTTCTCCTTAGAATTCCATCAGGATGAAGCAGATCTTTCAGCACTAGTGAAAAAAGGTCCCAATCTCTTACGCATTGTGGTTTGGTGGCGCCAGAAATAGGCTTCATTCCAGGGAGCAATGCACTGTGGGGAATGCCACCAACAGCATCCAAGCCACACTCCAATTCTCTTTGTCATAGACATGGCCTGGGATAATGGGAAACTTCTAAACAGTTGGATGTTTAGGATCTCATCCTCTTCTCTCTCTCTTTTTAAACAGACTTTTTTTTTTTTTGCTGGGAAAGATTTACCCTAACCTAACATCTGTTGCCCATCTTCCTCTCTTTTTTTTTCCCCTCCCCAAAACCCCAGTACAAGGTCGTATATTCTAGTTCTAAGTCCTTCTAGTTCTTCTATGCGAGCTGCCGCCAGAGACGGCTCTTGACAGACAGAGTGGTTATCGTTTCACGCACGAGAACCGAATCTGGCCCACTGGAGTGGAGTGCGCCGATCTTTAACCACTAGGGCATCAGGGCTGGCCCTAAATAGACTTTATTTTTTTAAAGTTTTAGATTTAGAGAAAAACTGCAAAGATAGGACAGAGGGTTCTCAGATACCCCACCCCGAGTTTCCCCTATTATCAACATTTTACATTAGTAAAATAAGAAGTATCTGTTACAACTAATGAACCAATATTATCATTAACTAATAAAGTTATCATTAACTAAATGTTCATACTTTATTTAGATTTCCTTAGTTTTTACCTAATATCCTTTCATCCTCTATCTTAGTGAGGCCTCTGAGGGCAGGGACTATGCCCTCAGCCAGGGCCACAAGCCAGAGTACAGCATGTAGTAACATTCAATAGAGACCCTGTCCCATATAGACACAGACTTTCAAGATGCAGTCACAGGGAAGGCAGGCAGAAGAGTTTGTTGCCAGGATTCCTCAGACAAGGTAATCAGCCATGGGGATGGGCAGAATAGGTTCTCAAGGCATTGGCTGAGACATCCAGATTCAGACCCAACTGGAGGGCAGTTAGTAATCACATGGCCGTTACTACATTATATAATGGATTTCTGCATACCCACGTCTCTGGCGTGGGCCTTGATCCCTAGCAACTCCCTTGCCTTATCAAGCCTGGATTCAGCCAAGGCTTAGACTTGGGGAACCTTATCTAAAAGGCTAAGGGAGTACCTGAGGGCCCAGAGACACCATCCTTTTCTTAAAAGAGTTTTTAATCAGGTTGCTGAGAGACTTCAAAAAATCCTTCTTATTTAGATACTACTCTTAAACTTTTAAAGAGCACTCCCACTGTTCTCATAATTTTTCAGTTTTATAGGAGAGCGACCTGAGGCCTGGAGGGTAAGGTGACTTGCCCAATACTGCAAAGCTTCTGAGTGGCAGAGCCAAATCTGAGTCCCAAGTCAGTGACCTCACTCTGCAAAACTCAGAAGCAGTTCCTCAAAAAGTAAGAATTCTCCTTCTCTAAAGACTGGGGTCTTTCCACTTTTTCTCCTGTTAAACTTAGAGTGGTGGAGATCACAACTGCGCAAACTAGCATGGCTACAAAGTCATAGGCTCCAGCCGCAAACGAGCCCTCACCCTTGCCCAGCAATCCTTTCAAATTTATTTTCCTAGCTCCCTCTTTCACAGCAGCTATTTAACAGCTATCTCTCTTCAAGATTCCTCCTCTACCAACCACCCTCCCCACTCTCAGGAAAAGGACTATTCTCTCACCTCACCTTGAACACTCCCTCAACTTCCTCCCTATCTTCTCCCCCTCAAACTTATCTACATTGAACTTTTCTTGACACTTACCCTCCCAGTCATGAAGGAACTTCCTCTTGAAGGCTAGTGTCCCCACCTGTGCTCTAGTTTCCATCTCACCTGGTCTCCTCAGGAATCTCCATAATCACTAGCTCCTCTCTCCTCTATCTTCAACCTCTCCCTCTCTCTGGCTATTTCCACAAGAATTTGAATAGGATCAGCTCTCAGCCATTGCATCTCCTCTTGATCAACAACGCTCTCTCTCTGCCCTGGGGAAGCTTCCTCTCAAAAGGGTCCATCCGGATGTCTCTTCACCCATCCATTCGTTCTTCAATCTACTGCAATCCAGCTTCAGTTCCAGACGCCACACAGGAAACAGTTCTTGCCAACATTTGGCCACTCCCTCCCTCTTTTGGCTACTGTAACCCAACACTTTCGGATTCACTTACATCTCTGGCCATTCCCTCTGTATCTTTGTTCATTTAATCAACAAGTATTCATTGAGAGCCTAGTATGAGCTAGGCACTGTTTTGAGGGCTGAGCACAGAGAGGTAGAGAAGATGTGGCCCCTTTCCCTAAGGAGTTTACTGTCTGTAAGAAGTATGAAGAACGAAACAGGCAATTTCAACACACAGCAACAAGCGCTATGACCGGGGAGTAGAGCACGAAGGGCACTACACTTCTGCTCAGTCCACTTCCTTAGGATTCCACCCTGGATCCCATTGTTTCACTCTACACAACTTCTTGGGTGATCACATCCTCTTCTATAACTAAAATTACCATCTACCAAAAATTTCCATCTTCTCATCTCTATCTTCTAAACTGCAGACCTGAATGGCCAACTGCCTCCTGAGCACCTCTCCTTGGCTATCCCCCAGACATCTCAACCAATATTTCTTTTAAAAAAAGAAAAATGTTGTCAACAGACATGGTCTTCAAACATTCAGTATCAAACTGCCCCAACCAGAAACTTGGGATTCTTGCCTTCTTCCTTACTTCTACATTCAGGAGTTTAATTTCATTTGTATCCTAAGGTCTAAATCTGATGATGTCACCAACCTGCATGTAACTTCCATGATTCACAAACACCCTCAGAATAAAGTCCAACTTCCTCTGGATGGGACGCCCAGCCCTTCAGGGTCTGGTCCATTTGCTTCTCCAGCCTCATCACTCCCGGCCTTCTACACTCTGCCCTCCCACCTAGGCCTCCGCCATTCTGCACGCGTAACTGCTGTCTTTCCAAGGTGCTGTCCTCTCTCTTACCCCTAAACCTGCTGTGACCGTCGACTGCCCTGTGCCAGGTTAATAACTCCGTTCTCAGGTCCTAACTGAGTTGGCCCTTCCTTCCCTGACTCCTCGGGCTGGGCTGAGCGCCTCCTCCGGCCGCCCTCTGTCCCACCACCACACTGGAGGCCTTCGCGGTCAGTCTGTCTTCCTGTCCAGACCCAGACGAAGGGGGAAGCGACCTGAGCATCCCCAGCGCCCCAGCCCACCTAGTGCAGGGCAGGCTGCTCCACAGGTTTTTGTTAGATGAAAAAGTCTGTTCGAACAGGTCGCATCCTTCTCCCTCCAACCCCAGGGGCCCCATTTCCCAGCAGCAACTGCAGGCCCCGGGAGAGCGGGGAGAGCGGGGGAGGGGAGGCTGGCGAGCACGAGCTGGGGACTCCTGCAGGAGCCCACCGACACCCACGAGGACGGACAGGCACAGCCAAGGGCCTTTGTCTTCTCGGCAGGAAACACGGACCCGGGCAACCTCCTCCATCAAACCCTGCCTCCCCTCCAGGAGTCCCACGCGAAGTCTCCACGACAAGCTTCTTCAGGGTTCCCCCCACCAAGATGAGCTCCGGCTTGCCCAGACGACGCCCCCTCTGCCTCAGCCTCCTCCCTCAGCCCCGACCTCCTTCCTCTGAGCCTCCTCCCTCAGCCTCGACCTCCTTCCTCTGAGCCTCCTCCCTCAGCCTCGACCTCCTTCCTCTCAGTCTCCTCCCTCAGCCCCGACCTCCTTCCTCTCAGCCTCCTCGCCCAGCCTCCATCTCCTTTCCTCTCAGCCTCCTCTCTCAACCCCGACCTCCTTCCTCTGAGCCTCCTCCAGCAGCCTCGACCTCCTTTCTCCTCAGCCTCCTCTCTCGTCCTCCCCTCAACGCCCCCGCCTCGCCCAGCCTCCCCCCTCCGACCGCCTCAGCCTCCCTCTCCCGGATCCGGCAGGGCCAGGCCCCGCCCCCGCCGCGAGGCCGGGGCTCACCGTCGTAGTAGTAACAGACTTTCCTCCTGGTGCCCTGAGTCTGCGCCATCTTGCTCGCCTCCCGTCCCTCCCGTCGGTCGGTCCGTCCGTCCTCCCGCCGGCGGCTCCGCAGCGTCCAACCGGGGGGGGGGGGGGGGGGGGGCGGGCCTCCCGCGCGCTCCGCCCGCCCTCCCGGGCTCACCTATAGCCGCGCAGCCCGGGCACCGCTCCAGCCAATCAGCTAGCGCAGGGACGGCCCGGAACTCGGCAGGGGGCAAGGGCAGCCCAGAGAGGCCGCCGAGGGCCCCCTGGGCCTGTACCAAGGTCGGCGACAAGGGGGTGGGGGAGCTGCCCTGGGACCGTACCATTAGTCCCGGGGGAGGAAAGCGGGTCTGTAAAGTTCGCGGTCCCGTGTCGGGGTTGGAGATCAGAGGACAATTTTGTAATTTTCCAGGGAATCAACTGAGGCCTGCGGGGGAAAAGTGACTTGCACAAGGTCACTCACCTCGCGAAAGGGCTGAACCTGGATTAGAACTTGAGTTTGGAGGAGGGAGAAATAAACTGACAAAGGAAAGAAAACTGCTGGAGGTCAAGTACTGTGCAGTAGTTTTCCTGACGTTATTTCGGTTATCTCAATTAGGGCTCGCAAGAGCTTTGGAGGAGGGCTTTTTATCACCATTTTACAGAGAAGGATATTGAAGTTCAGACCTTTGTGACTTGCTCAGAGTCACACTGTTAGTTATTAAATTCAGTTTTCAATTGTACAGATTTTTTGAATGCCTACTGTGCACCAGAAGCTGTAACAAAATGGCGGAACCCCACCTTTCTTCCTCCCAAGCCTAGCTCCCTGATACTGTCACCCAGAAGGAGTGCCTTTAAAAAGGAGGAAACTGTCGTCTCTCTGATACTGGAGCAGGGTTTCTCGACCCTGAAGCTATTGACATGTGGGGCTGGATAATTCTTTGTTGTAGAGGGCTATCCTGTGCTGTGTAGGAAGCTTAGCAGCATCCTTGACCTCTACTCAGATGCCAGCTGCTCCCTCCCCTCCCCCAGTTGTGACAACCAAAATTGCCTCCAGACATTGCAAAAATGTCTCCAGAGCAAGGAGGGAGGCATTGGAGGGAGCGTAGAATTGCCCCCCCACTCTCCCCTGGAGAACTATTGCGCTGATCAATCAGTCATCAACTTGTCATTATTGAAAGCTGCAAGACTGGAAAGCACCATGATGGGCTATGAAAATAACAACTACAACAACGGTAGTGTTTAGCGAGTGCTTACTATGTGCCAAATAAGTTACCCGGGGTCCTATAGTCAATAAGATACATTTTTATTCCTCTTTAGTTTAAAGAGTGCTTGGGCACTTGTGTTCCTCACTTGGGAACTGCATTTGGGCCATTAATGATAAAGGTAACAGAAGATCTAAGACTGGTTAGTTCTATTATAGAAACGGCAAAGGGCTGGGGAACAAACCCTATTCTCAGTTCTGTGTTGCTGCTTCCTAGCTAGGAGGCTTTCTGGGCCTCCTTTTCCCTCTTTGTAAAATGGAGAGGATAAGAATACAAAGTTCACCGGCTCTATGGCTACAGTGTCCATATGAGGAGGAGGGTGGGGATCAGATGAAGTCATGGGTGTGGCAGCATTTTGTAAAATGCAGAACAGGAATCACAAACTCATGCCTGCGGAGGTCAGGCAGGTAATGTAATTGAGCGAATTCAGATTATATTTATATTATTTACATTAGTTTGAGTCAGGTGCTTTGCATATTTTAAAAATTGGATTCTTTTTCACTTTCATAAAGAAAAATGCATTTCCCCCATCTTTCTTCAAGCACACTGCCATCTTCAGGTATCTTTAATTTTCTCACTTTTTAATGGAAATGTGGATGCAAAAAAACCCATTTCATTTTCATCTTTATTATAAGAAAAACAGCACAAGCATAATGATAAATAGCCACTAACAGTCTCATTGGGAGCAATAGGGAGTGGAGGGGACTTTGGCAAAGGGAGAGCTCATGCCCCATCTGAAGGGGGTGGCCACTACTCAGCTCCATGAGGACAGGTAAGACTGACGGAGCCACATCTTCCTGTTTTTTCAAGAGAAGGCAGAAATTTGAAGTTTTATGCAAAATCTCCCTAGTTTTACAAATTGACTGCTAACTCAGTCTATTTTCAAGACAGCAGTAAGAGCCATCCTTTTAAAATATAAGTCAAGGGGCCAACCCTGTGGCCTGGTGGTTAAGTTCAGTGTGCTTCGCTTTGGTGGCCCAGGTTTGGGTCTCAGGCACAGACCTATACCACTCGTCGGCAGCCATGCTGTGGCAGCAACCCAGATACAAGATAGAGGAAGATTGGCAACAGATGTTAGCTCAGGGCAAATCTTCCTCAGCAAAAAATAAAATAAAATGTAAGTCAGTTTATGTCATGGCTCTGCATAAACTCCTACAAACGCTCCTCAAAATGACTCCTTCAAAGGCTCTGAGGCCCCAGGCCCCATAGGATCTCTCCCCCTCCCTCAGGCTGCCATTACCTCTCTGAGGTTGCCAGGCAAGCTTCTGCCTCAGGATGTTCCCTCTGCCTGACTGTCTCCCCCTTACCACATGCTCACTCCCTCACCTTCTTCAAATCTTTGCTCAGAAGTCACCTTCTCAATGAGGCCTTCCCAGACCACTCTCTTTAAAATTGCAAACCTCCCCCAAACATGACCGTCCTAATTCTCCTTACCCTGTTCTGTTCTGTTTTCCCCTTTGCACTCATCACCTATAGCGTACCATATCCTTTACTTCTCTGTGATGTTTATAGTCTGTCTTCCCTTACTAGAATGTAAACCCCACAAGGGCAGGGATTTTGCTTGTTATATCTACTATACATCCTAGGAGCCCAGAACCATGCCTGGCACACAGTAGATGCTCAATAAATATTTGTTAAGTAAATGAATTAATTCAATGTTTAAAAACATCTTGAGGGGCCGGCCTGATGGCGTAGTGGTTAAGTTTGGTGCTCTCCACTTTGGTGGCCAGGGTTCACAGGTTTGGATCCTGGGTGTGGACCTATACCACTCGTCAGTGGCCATGCTGTGGCTGCGACCCACATACAAAATAGAGGAAAGATTGGCACAGATCTTAGCTCAGCAACAATCTTCCTCAAGCAAAAAGAGGAAGACTGGCAACAGAGGTTAGCTCAGGGCCAGTCTTCCTCACCAAAAAAAAATCTTGAAAGTGAATCAAAACATATCTGAGGCCAAATATAGCCCTTGAATTGGTAGCTGTAAAAAATGCTAGTGCCCTTACATAATGGGGGGGGGGGGGGAGGGTCCTGAGACATGCCCACTCCCTAGGAGGTTCTGGGTAGGAGTTGCCCTTAATTCTTCAGGGTCAGGGTTTGAAGGGGTTCAGAGCCCATACAACAAAGTGTAGGGACCTCCTCTTGGCCCCCAACACCAGCAGGGTGGAAAAAGTTCAGACATCCTTCATTCCATCTTTCACCTCAATTCAGGGTGACTCAGTTTGCATCTTCTAAACCCCCAACCCCCCCTCCCCAGGAAGAGGAGATAGAAGTGGAGCAGAGATGTACAATCTTTGTCAACAAACAAACATTTATTGAGCTCCTGATGTGTGCCAGGCACCAAGGAGGAGCACACAGAGGTATTAGATAAGGTCCCGGCCCTCAAGGAGCTTCCTGATGACCAGGGGAAAGGAAAGGGGGGTGAGCAGAAGCTGGTGTCAATCACAGGCCTCTCTCCTCTCTCTGGTGGTCTCCGGAAGTGGGAGGGCCCAGAAAGGGACAAGTGTCCAAGACATATATGCACAGGCCACACATGTACAAGACACATGTGCAGAGCCCACACAACTAAAGAACCCGTGTCTAAGACACGAGAAGTGTGTCGTGCATGGGCGGGATTCACATGGTGCAGAGTCCATATGTTCATAGGCCACATGGGTATGACACAACTGTATCTCCCAGAGCCAGGTTGGCTAGATAGGGGGAGGGCTCCAGGCCCCAGCCAGCCAGGCCTCTCAGGGCTGGGGCTGGTACTGGCCCTCTGTGGCCGTGAAGAAGTCCTCCAGCACACTGCGCAGGTAGTCAAAGGTGGGCCGGTCCTCTGGGCGTTCCTTCCAGCACAGCATCATGAGTTGGTACAGCTCCTCTGGACAGTTGTCAGGTCGCACCATGCGGTAACCTCGCTCCAGGTTCTGAATCACCTCAGGATTGGTCATCCCTAGAGGTTAACGGGAGAAATGACATCAAGCCTCCAGGCTTTGGAAGCCCACAGACAGGGGAGACGTTCAGAATATTTAATTGGTGTGAGCACCAATCCAAAAGGATCTTGGTCTTCGTCAAAGGTAAGACCATACCAGCAGTCCCTGCTAAATGTCAGCAGTACCACTTGGAGTGTCTGCTATGGCTTAAACACTCAACAACACACATATTTGGCCCGGAGAGCTTGGGTGAGCCACCTTACCTCTTTGAGCCTCGGTTTCCTCATCTGGAAAATGGAATCAATGGTAGCTTCTACCTTACGTAAAGTTGTTATGAGGATTGAATGAGATAGTGCATATAAAACATCGAGTATAGTGCCTGGAGAAGAGATGCTGCACAAAGAGTATCTGTGATTATTATTATTTGGTGGGGAAGGATGGGGTGGTCAGGGCCCAGGACAGGATGGGAGCTCATAGCCAGGACAGTGGTAAGGCTTCTCCAGCTATGGGAAGAGGAACAGGAGATGCTGCATCAGGAAGCCAGATGGACCCTGGGCCCAAGAAAAGCAGACACAACATGGGGCAAAGAAGGTTTACCATCCCCCTCCATGACCCAGAGGAAATAATCCTTGGGCCAGTTACTTCCCTTTTTGCCAGCCCCCATGAGAGGCTCCTAGAATGTGGACCCCAAGAGGAGCTTCTCTGGAGAACTGCATGGTCACGGCAGAAACATAGCTTCCTGTTTCTAAATTACCCATGAGGCCTCTGGTTTCTCCTTTGGTCGCCTGAGAGGAGACTGTGACAGGCAGTCCTCAAAGACTAAACCCTAATAGAATCCTAACAAAATGGAAGTCCACAAAGCTTGGGACTGGACCCTGGTCAATGGAGACCCCACATCCCCAGGCCTCACCCCTGGGAGGTTTCTATCTACAGGCCCCTCATATTTCAAAATCGGGACACTGGAGGACACAGGCTGGGGAACTAAACACATGTGGCTAGAGTCAAGGCTGCAAACCCATAGGCTACACCCAGCCTAAATATAACCCACAGACCTGCTCTGGTTTGGCCCCTATAGTATTTTTAAATAATTTGAATTAATCACCAATATTTAAAAATAGGCAAATTTTCCTAAAACTCCAAGCTTCGCCTTCTCTTGAAAAAAACAAAAATTCTGCTTTTTGAGTCCCCATGTCTTAATAGCAACCATCTGCTGGAGCAGATACAAGTTCACCCAGGTTCCCATTACTCCCCATTGTCTCCTGACCCTGAAGCCATGTGTCAGTTGCCACTTATCATCATGCTTTCACTGCCTTTTTTCTTCCAAAAGAGAAGTTTTCTAAGGGAGCAGTGAGGGCGCTTGGCAGGATGACCAGAGTGTGGTTCTAGTCCCAGCACTGCCCCTGGATTTTGCGAGGGGGGATGTCCAGGGCAGAGAAGTCCTTCAGACTCCAGCCTGATTCTAAGGTACCTTTACCTTCCTAGGAGCAAAGTTCTGTGCACAGTGCTCTGGGGATGAGGAAAGCTTCTGCAAATCCAGCCACTGTGCTCCATGCCCTCCCTACCCTGGCTTTGTGTTCCATTTCCTTTTCCCAGAGTTTCCTAGCAAGTTCCTTTCAAAAAATTCCATGCCTGCCTTGGCTGTATTCAGGGATAAAGAACTTTGTCCAGGAGATGGAAGGAGGGGTAGGAGACAGGGGCATTAGTCGTTTACATGTCTCTCTCACTCTTTAGATGGAAAGCTTCAGAGGGAAAGGAAGTCAGTGTTTAGTGAGCACCTACAATGAGTCAAGCTCTTTCGCAAATAGTCTCATTTTTTATATTATAAAACTGAGGCTCAGAGAGGTGAAGTCACCTGCCCAAAGTCACCTCCCCAAAGTGATGATTAATAAAAAACCTGACACCCTTGAGTGCTTAGTAAAGGCCAGATGCCATTCTAACCTCACATTTTACACATAGGAAAAGAAGGAATGATCTGATCAAAACCAAAGAGAATGAGTGGCAGATCTGGTAATAAAAGGCATGCCTCTTGCCTCCTAGGCCAGATCTTCTTCTATCCAACACTAGGCTGCCTGTGTTAGAACTGAAGAAAAGAGCTGGGATTATTGAAGGGAGAGAGATCCAGAGACAGAAATGGAAGCCAGCCCTGGGAGATATGGAACCTGAGTGGGGATTCTGGAGTCCCACGCCCACAAGAATGGAGGAGAAGCAGCTAGAAAGTTTCAGATTCTGAGCCTGGGAAGAAGTGAGTGGAAAGAAATGAATTTGCTGCCCTTCCCCATGAGCCTTTCAGTTCCAGCCCTTGGTCCTGACCTGGGTAAGGGATGCGGCCATGGGTGACAATCTCCGTCAGCAGGATCCCAAAAGACCACACATCCGACTTGATGGTGAATGTCCCATAGTTAATGGCTTCTGGTGCTGTCCACTTAATGGGAAACTTGGCCCCTGGAGGGAGGCAGGGTGAGGTCACCTGGGTCTGCTTGGCCCGACCCTGCAGGGTCCAGACTTCCCTTATATCCCACACCTACCCTCCCTGGCTGTGTACTCGTTGTCCTCAATGAGGCGTGCTAGGCCAAAGTCTGCGATCTTGCAGCTCAGGGTGTCAGACACCAGGATGTTGGCAGCCCTCAGGTCACGGTGGATATAATTCCGCTCTTCAATGAATGCCATACCCTCTGCAATCTGCAGGCCAGGTATAGGTCAGCAGTCCTAGGCCAGACATCCTTACCCCACTGGCCTGTGCCCATGCCCAGCCCCTCCCCAGTCTCCTTACTTGGGCTGCCATGTCCAGGAGTTTGTTGATGGTCAGCTTGATGCCTGTGGAGGTCTTGAGAAAATCCACCAGGCTCCCTGTGGGCAGAAGCAATAGTTACTGACCCAAGTTGCCCCAGAGGGAAGCTCCCAGACTTTTCTCCCCTAACTAGAGGTCTAGAAGCAGTGTCTGACATGTGGAAAGGAAGAGTAAGAGGTGAAAATGGAGGAATGTGTGTTCAGAGTGAAGATGCCCAGGATATGTGAAGGTGTTTTTGCAGGGAGTAGAATGGGGCATGCTTGGAGGCGTCTGTAAGCTTCTTGTCACCAATGGGTTGAGCTAAAGCTCCTCAGCCAGGCATCAAAAATCTTGCATGGTCCACATTTGTTCTTTCTTCTCTTCTGCCCACTCTTGCCTCTTGTCCTCCACCCTCCCTAGACAATTTTGAGATTTTTCACACAGATCGCTGGACTTTCACCCCAAAGTCTTCTTGTCCCATCTCTGCCTCCTAAAAACTCTACTTTTCCTTCATGGCTCAGTGAGACTATCCCTCCAGGAAGCTTCTCTAGAGCCTACCAGCATAATAAATTGTATCATCATCTACATTCCCTATGGTATGCTGGAACTTTCCTATGGTACGGACTCTGGTTTTCCTAGTGAGCATAACTATAATGAGGTCTCCCCGAGCACACGAACCTTGTTTTGTCCATCCATGTTCCCAGTGCCCAGCACAAAATAAGCAGCAATAAACGTGTGCTGAATGTATTTAATGGAGTATGGAAAGAGATGTCTGAGGGCCTGAGGGACCACCTCTCTGGCAACAGAGAGTGACTAGGGGACAACCAGGGATGAGAGTTGCTAGAATGGAGCTTGTGACCACTGGCACTTCCCAAGAGATTAAAACCCTGTGAGAAGATGACGGCAACCTGAGCATCCCCATATGAGTGCTGAATTTGTTACCAAAGATAAAGGCCTCACCCAGAGGCAGCAAATATGTGAACATCTGCCATTCCTCCACCACGTCCGTGGCAGATGTTGATAATCAATCCCAGCGCTCACTTCCAATGAGCCTCAGAATCCTCAACACAGAACTCCAAGCAACTACCAGTTGAAGTTGGCCCACATGATAAAACCTATTTGCCACTTCCAGAATCCATTCGCCAATTAACAGCTTTTTTCGCTTCCTGAAAGGAGGACAGATCTTATATTCCCAAAGAATCAGAGCCAGATATCAGCAGCAAACGGTGCCCACCGTTCTCCATGTATTCCGTGATGATGTAGATGGGCTCCTGGGTGACCACCGCGTAGAGCCGGACCAGCCGCTGGTGTTGCAGCTGCTTCATGAGGTTGGCCTCTGCCAGGAAGGCATCGGGGGACATGCTGCCCTGCTTCAGGCTCTTCACTGCCACCTTCGTGTGCCCGTTGTAGTATCCTGGGGCAGGAAGGGGTTGGGGGAGCCACTCAGAACTCATGCACCCAGAGCCAGGCAGCTGCCCTAGGACAGGGCACTGTTGCGAGGTTCTCACGACCTTAGCAGATGCCTCCCCCCACCTCCTACCCCCCCACCCCCGGCAGTCTTGGAAGGCCTCACTCACCCATCCACACCTCCCCGAACTGGCCAGCCCCCAGCCGCTCCACCAACTTCAGCGTCTCCCTGGGAACCTCCCACTCGTCCTCCCACCATGGCTTCTGGGGCTTCTGGGTCTGGCAGGGGCGGCTCAACCGCGTGCACAGCCCATCCGAAGCATCTGGAGGACAAGGGAGAGGGGTAGGGCTGTCAATATGGCGATACTCGGATGCTCCTACCCAGTCCCCACCTCGCCGACTCCCGATCTAGGGGAAATGGACTGGGCAGGGGAGGTGTTGGGCTGTCACCGGACACCTGGGGCTATAGGGTACCACACTTCACGCAGTGCGGGGAATGAAGGAGCATACTGAGAGAGGGGTGGGTGGTACCCCTGAGAGGGACTTGGAGGAGACAGGCTGATAGGGCACGGGTGAAGCAGCCTCAGGCGCACGTCCCAGGGGCTCCTGCCATGCTCACTGGTGTAATGGCGGACCAGCTCATGCAGGCCGGGAAAGGTGATGCGGGGGGAGATGTAGAAGCCACCCTTGTCCAGGTTACGGATCTTGTAATGTTTCACCACCTCTCCCTGGTTCTGGTCGAAGTCCCGGACGGACAGTGAAAACGATCCTGAGTGAAGGAATGAGTGAACGAACGCAAAAGAGGGGGAGGGGAGGCCTCCCGGCCACCGCGCCCCTCGCGTTGGGCTCCCCCGGCCCGCACCTCTGGGCTGCGGCACCCGCCCACCGCCCGCCGGTCCGCGCAGCCCCTCACCCGCGGTACTCTCGCTCTCCCGGATCAGGAAGGAGCCGTGCGTGTTCCCGGGCGCCAGGAGCTGCCGTTCCGCGTCCTTGCGGCTCAGGTTCTTGAAGAACCAGCTGCGCAAGGCAGAAGCGAAGGCCGTCATCTCTTGGTCCCCTCTTTCTCCATCACCCTCAAGCATTCACCACCACCCCTAGCACCGCCTGGGTGCTCTGCTCCGGAGTCCCTAGATCTGCTCCCATCCATCCCCACGACGAGTCCCCACTCACGGTTCGGGCTCCAGGCTGTTCGCTTTGGCCACGAAGTTGAAGGGGATGAAACCTTCCTGGCCCGTGGTCAGGGACTGTGCCTTCCACCACTCGCCGCTCCTGTGCGACAGCGGCAGTCAGCGTGGTCTGCCCAGCCTTGGACTCAGCTGGAAACCCTCCTTCAGTGCTCCTAGTTACGCCGTGCCACCCCACCCTCCAGCTCAGCCCTGGAGCCTTCCATTTTGTCTCAAGGGCGCCCACTGCAAGCCAGTCAGGGGCCGCAGGAGAGCTGGGATACCCAGGAGCCCAGCGCCCTCACGTACTCCCCCAGGGCAAGGATGGGTGGGGTGGAGGGGCCACTCACTGCTCCAGGATACGGAGCTGTTCGCCCTTCTCGAAGCCCAGGTCTCCATCGTGGGAGGGCTCGTATCTGTGCAGGGCGATAACCAGGTTGTCTGTGAAGACAGGGGAAGTCAGGGAGAAACACCTGGAGTCGGCTGGGAGCATCATGTTCAGAAGTTACAGGGCAGCAGACAAGACTGGGGGCAAGAGGCAGGACAGGGCGGAGGGGTAGAGATGGGGAGGAGAGGATCACCGAAAGCCAAGGATCCGCAGGCCTTATTTTGTGGGCCCTGCTCGTTGAGGTTACCTTGCAGAGGGGAGGCTGGGGGGTTGGAGCCCTCATAGGTTACCAGTGGATCCCGCACCTCAGAGCCATTCCGCATAGGCAGCTGTGGGTTAGGAGAAGAGAGTGGGGTCAGAGAACAGCAGATTGGTCAGACCCTGGCTCCCCTCCCCATGGCCCTGCTCTCCTTCACTTCTCCATCCTGGCTAAGTCTTTTCCCTGAATTCACCAACTACTTGCTGTGTGACCTTAGGAGAGTCCCTTCCCGTCTCAGAGCCTCTTTTCCTTTCTGTATTCCAGGAATGAGGGCCACTCCGTTATTTCAAGGACCTGTAGTGGTGCTCCATTTATTCCTTCTGGGTTGTGCCCTCCACCCGACTCCCTCACCAAGCCCCTTGTCTTGCCTCTTACCGTGGCCTTGCCATCCAGTGGGACTATGGGGTAATGGCAGTTCTCACATACATCGATGTTTTCCATCCAGTCATCTTCGGGGTTTGAGCTGCAGCTACAGCCCATGGTCCCTGGGGAAATGGAGAGGCGGCTGAAGGGGTCCCCCCGGGATCTACTCCCCCAACATCAGACATGCTAGGGCCTAGCCCTGGGAATTTCCAGAAGTATCTGAGATTGTCAGCCCCCCACCCCCCATTCACCAGCCACAGAAAAGCTGAAATGGGGTCCTAACTCCTGACTGGTGCTCCCTCTGAGCCCCCAGGCCACAAAAGTCACACCAGGCCCTGGCTGAGCCCTAGGCTCCGCCCTCCCACCTGGGGTGGGCAAACCGCCACAAGCACCTTTGTTAGTCTAGTTGCCCACTTCCTGCCTCTCCCCTCTCCCTCTCTCTCTGCCCATCCCCCATGTTGGGGGACTACCTATGAGAGATCACACAAATTTCCCCAAGCCCTGGGGGAGACCTAAGTTTTGATCCTCCCCTACCAGAGAGATGCACCCCACCTCCTAATTAGAATTCCCCTCTTCCTTGTTCAGCCAAGGAAGCTGAATAAGAAACTCCTGCTCCCAAACATCAGCCATCAGGCCTCTGTACCCCCCACCTCACACCCCCCACCCGCAGGCCCTTACACAAAGTTTCCTTTGGAAGGTTCTTTCTGCTTCTCCCCAGCAGAAAACCCTTAAGCGGCCCTATTGGTCATACTTTTTTTATTTGTTTGCTCACTTTAGCAGTGGAAACTTCTTGTCAGATGAAATCAAGCAGAACCCCGTAGATAAAGCAGGTAAAAGTGGAGCTGTTATGCCTAAAGCAGAGTCGGGGCCTCGAGCCCCTAGGAGTCCCTGAGGCACCTCCTGCCCCAGGTTGCTCCTCAGAACTGCTTGGAAAGCACAGGTCCTCAGATAAAACTTAACTTACCATTCAAGGTCCTTTACTATCAAGATTAAATCTACCTCCTCAACTATTCTGCTACACACACAAGCACCCCCACCTACACACTCACACAGCCTTCGTTCTGAGCCACCCTTGCCTTCCCCAAACACCGCACACTATTTTCTTACTCCGTGCCTTTGCACATGTTGTTCTCTTGCCTTGGAGTGCTCTCTTTTGTCCACCTCTGGAACTCCAACTCAGCCTTCAAGGCTCAGCTCAAATATCACCTACTCCGTGAAGCCTTCCCATTGCTCTTTGCTCCTCCAACATTCTACTCAGACCACAACCATCAACTTAGGCCCTGAGCACCATGATTAGACTGATTTATATGTCAGTCCCACTGCTTCTCCCGCCCTCTCCATGAGATGAGGGATTCAGCAAGAACAGAAACTATTTTCAGCTTTACGTGCCTGAATGCCCCGGCACCCAGAACTAGTTGTCGCTAATGAGTGTTTACTGGCGTGTGGAGGGTTAAGGCACAGATTCTTCCATCAGCAAAGTCTTAGAAACCACCAAGTCTAACCTCTGGTTTTAGACGAGCAAACCAAACCGAGGCCCAGCGAGGCCTGCTGAAACTCTCACAGTCTCTATGGGCAGAGCAAAGCTAGAGCTGCTAGTCCATGGTGGGACCAAGCGGAAGTGGGGAGCAGTGGAGGTTTTTTGGTTAGCAAGACTTAAGGGTATATGTCACTTGTACCTCAGCTTAAAAAAAAAAGACTCAAGGACAGTCCCCAGAGTCAGAGAGACCTAAGTTCAAATCTTGGTTTTGACAATTATTGTATGACTTTGCTGAAATTATTCTTCCTAAGCCTCACTTTTCCTTTTCTTTCAAATGGGAATCATCATCCCTTCCCCATAAGCTTACATAAACATTAGCTTAGTTTAGAGCTTAGAAAGACTTCCACCAGTGTCCATTCTGCACGACCAATCGCTGCTCTAGAGGGTGGGAGAGTGAAACTGATAAGTAATTCTCTTTGCCTTAGTCGCCTGTTTCTTTTTTTTTTTTCTTCAAAGATTGGCACCTCAGCTAACATCTGTTGCCAATCTTTTCTTTTTCTTTTTCTTCTTCTCCCCAAAATTCCCCAGTACATAGTTGTAGATTCTAGTTGTAGGTCCTTCTGGTTGTGCTATATGGGACACCGCCTCAGCATGGCCTGACAAGCGGTGCCATGTCTGCACCCAGGATCCAAACTGGTGAAACCCTTGGCCGCCGAAGTAGAGCACATGAACTTAACCACTCGGCCATGGGGGCGGCCCCTAGGCTCATGTTCCTTAAACTTAGATGCTCATAAACTCTCATGGGTACCAGAAGTCAGAGGTGTACATCTTCCCAGAGCATGAGTGTTACATGACCTTATTCATACAAACAAACAAAGATCTATTATGGAGGAAAATGTAAAAGGTACATGGAATTTTAAGCCAAATCAAGAGACTTTCCAGGAAAAGGGCACAGATTCACTCTTCTCCCTACCTTTTTTTTTTTTTTAAAGATTTTATTTTTCCTTTTTCTCCCAAAGCCCCCTGGTACATAGTTGTGTATTTCTAGTTGTGGGTCCTAGTTGTGGCATGTGGGATGCCACCTCAGCATGGCCTGATGAGCAGTGCCATGTCCATGCCCAGGATTCGAACTGGCGAAACCCTGGGCTGCTGAAGCAGAGTGCACGAACTTAACCACTCAGCCATGGGGCCGGCCCCTCCCTACCTTTTTTTTTTCCTGAGGAAGATTAGCCCTGAGCTAACATCTGCTGCCAATCCTCTTCCTTTTGCTGAGGAAGATTGGCCCTGAGCTAACATCCATGCCCGCTTTCCTCTACTTTATATGTAGGACACCTGCCACAACATGGCTTGATAAATGCTGCATAGGTCCATGGGATCTGAACCGGGGAACCCCAGGCAAGCAAACTTAACTGTTGTGCCACTGGGCCGGGCCCTCTTCTCTCTACTGTTAGGAGTCCTGGAGGGTGGGCAGGAGACATTTGAGAAATCCTGATTGGCCAGAGTCCACCCATCTGTGGTGGCAAATGGCTTTTTGACAGCTAATTTTATTATGGCTTGGACCTGATTAGCAGCAAAAGCCTCCAGGAAAGGACTGATAATAACCTGGAACGAGCTTAAGATGAGCTGGGCTATCTAGAAAGGTCATGAGCATCCTGTTGTTTGTGATAATCAAACAGGCCTTCAAAAACCACAAGTTGGTTATATTGTAGAAAGAACGCCAACATCAGATGGAGAGTGGACTTAGATCAGTAAGGTCAGTTCCAGGCTTGATATTCTTGGAGGCTTCAGAGAAGGGTAAGAGAAAGACAAGAAAAGTTTG
The DNA here is from genome assembly GCF_041296265.1 of Equus caballus. NCBI lineage: Eukaryota > Metazoa > Chordata > Mammalia > Perissodactyla > Equidae > Equus > Equus caballus. The sequence goes on from NC_091685.1 coordinate 24,523,811, forward strand.
GGCTTGAGAAAGGGGGATGAACGGGTTTGCAGCAGTGAGGCACTGAGGAGAAGCCAATAGAAAGGGCAGAAGGAATCTAGGCTGGAGATCACAGGGCTGGAAGCTGGTACCTGGTCCAGGCTGCTGTGGGGAGGGAAAAGGAGCCACAAGGCCTTGGGCTAGCGTCCAGGAGAGTATAGGCAGGACCTATATCCTAAAGTGAATCTGGGCCTACCAGAGAGGGCCTGAGGTCCCTAAAGACTGGGGCCAGGAGTGAGAAAAAGTCAAGCTATGTTAATTAAGCCAAAAGGAACTCTGGAACTCTGCTGGGTATCTGACCCCTCGTGTTTTTTCTATGGCTTGTTTTGTTCTCCTGGACTCCTCTGGCTGCAGGTAGCAGAGCCTGTTCTCTACAAAAGTGGACACTTTGGAGTGTAGGGCCTGGCAGCAATCACAGGACCCTGGGAGCCAGCAATGCCCGAGATTACTTTGGTGAGTGGCTCCCAGCCACTGGGAGCTATACGCTCCTAGGAGGCCCCAGGATAATGTTGGAGGCCTGCAGCTTATTTCAGTATTTCAGAAATCTGCAGGGAAATTGTACTATGATTTGTTTCTTAGTCTGACAAATTGTATTATTGTTTCTTTTTTTTTTAAAGATTTTATATTTCCTTTTTCTCCCCAAAGCCCCCTGGTACATAGTTGTGTATTTTCAGTTGTGGGTCCTTCTAGTTGTGGCATGTGGGACGCCACCTCAGCATGGCGTGATGAGCAGTGCCATGTCCGCTCCCAGGATTTGAACCAGTGAAACCCTGGGCCACCGAAGTAGAGCACGCGAACTTAACCACTGGGCCACAGGGCTGGCCCCTGTATTATTGTTTCTTCAGTGCATACTTAGTTAAGTCTTTGGTTAAAATTTGAACTTGAAAACAAGAAAATTAGTACCTAAACGAGGTAGTTTAGTAGGAAAAACTTTAAAATCATGAAATCCATGAGGGCATGGGGGGGAGTACAACAGGGAAGGGTGAAGGAGTCCTTGGTAGGGAAGGGTTTAGAAGCGCTAATGTAATTTACCAGCCTTGTTTTAAAAATGAAGGGGCCGGCCCAGTGGTGTAGTGGTTGGGTTCTCATGCTCCGCTTTGGGGGTTCTCAGGTTCAGATCCCGGGCGTGGACCTATATACCACTCATCAAGCCATGCTGTGGTAGGGTCCCACCTACAAAGTACAGGAAGATTGGCACAGATTTTAGCTCAGGGACAATCTTCCTCAAGCAAAAAGAGGAAGATTGGTTGGGCCAGCCCAGTGGCACAGCGGTTAAGTGCGCACGTTCCGCTTCTCGGCGGCCCCGTGTTTGCCGATTCAGATCCCGGGTGTGGACATGGCACCGCTTGGCACACCATGCTGTGGTAGGTGTCCCACAAATAAAGTAGAGGAAGATGGGCACGGATTTTAGCTCAGGGCCAGACTTCCTCAGCAAAAAGAGGAGGACTGGCAGTAGTTAGCTCAGGGCTAGTCTTCCTCAAAAAAAAAAAAAAAAAAGAGGAAGATTGGCAAGAGATGTTAGCTCAGGGCCAATCTTCCTCACCAACAAAAATAAAAATAAAAATGAAGAAGCTGGAGGATCAGAGAGGTTAAGTGATTTTCCCAATAGCAACATGAAGGCTCTTGGCAGAGGTAAAGCTCAGATCAGGCCCCTACCTTTTTTTTTTTTGAGGAAGATTAGCCCTGAGCTAACAACCGTGCCCTTCTTCTTCTACTTTATATGTGGGACGCCTACCACAGCATGGCTTGCCAGGCGGTGACATGTCTGCTCCGGGGATCCAAACTGGCGAACCCTGGGCTGCAGAAGTGGAATATGTGCACTTAACTACTTAACTGCTGAGCCACCGGGCCGGCCCCAGGCCCCTACCTTTTTTATTAAGGTCCTCTCTTCTCCTCTTCACAACGTGGGAAGTCTAAAGGGAGGTGGAAGATCCTGAGAGGTCATGGAGAAAACAGGGCAGGAAGGGAGGTCTGGCAGGGTGGGGTCCACTCTCCATCCAAAATTTGATCATTGCGCTGTTAACAAAGGCCTTTCTCTCCAAGGCAATTCTCCCTCCACCTAGAATGCCTGTTTCTAAGGGTACATTTACCTGACTGGTGAATGCAAGTCCGTGCATATGGAGGCATATGATTCAGTGAGCATTGTGCTGATGTATGCATACCCGTGGGTGTTTATGAGTCCATGCGTGCAGATGGATGTATAATAGAATGGGGGCATGTATAGTTAGTGCCTGGCCCTATGTGATTGTGAGGTCATACATGCCTGTATCTATTTATACAAAATGTGGGTCCCATCCTTCTGGTCTTAGTTTGACAGGTTGCTGGATAGCCAAAATGATCTAATCAGGTTAATAAACGAGGTCAGTAAAAAGAAAATCAAAATTAAAGCTTAATATAAATTTCTCATTGTCTGAAAGAAAGAAGAAGAAGAAGAAACAGATCCAGAGAATCCCCAGGGCTCTCAAAACCAGCAACGAGGGCAGATTCTGGGATGAATGAAACAGGACATTCTCTTCTCCCAACTCAGGAATTCAGAGTCAATAGCAGGAATTTTGTAGATTCTAGACCTCCTTTGACCAGGGTCTATAATGTTCTCGGTCAAACTCAAAGCTGCCCATGATCCACAGAGCACTTTGTGCCAATTATAAAGGATCACTTCTCGCTGGGGTTTCAAACTTGGGGAGTGGAATGAGGGCTGGATTTCAGTCCCCACCCCTTCCCTTCCCTCAGCACAGTGCCCAAAACACACAGTGGCCCTGCTCGCACAGTATACAATTGATCAAAAATCCCAGGGGCTGTCCCCATAGCCGAGTGGTTAAGTTCGTGTGCTCTGCTTCGGCAGCCCGGGGTTTTGGCGGTTCAAGTCCTGGGCTCCAACATGGCACCGCTCATTGGGCCATGCTGGGGTGGCGTCCCACATGCCACAACTAGAAGGACCCACAACTGAAAATACACAACTATGTACCAGGGGGCTTTGGGGAGAAAAAGGAAAAATAAAATCTTTAAAAAAAAAATCCAGGCCAGGGGCCGGCCCAGTGGCACAGCTGTTACGTTCACACGTTCCACTTCCTGGCGGCCCGGGTTTCACCGGTTTGGATCCCGGGTGTGGACATGGCACCGCTTGGCAAGCCATGCTGTGGTAGGCGTCCCACGTGTAAAGTAGAGGAAGATGGGCACGGATGTTAGCTCAGGGCCAGTCTTCCTCAGCAAAAAGAGGAGGATTGGCAGCAGTTAGCTCAGAACTAATCTTCCTCAAAAATCAATCAATCAATCAATCAATAACTAAATCCCAGGCTGCGTGAAGTTCCTGGACTAGATTTTCTAAACCCAGGGCTGTTTAGCAATCACATCGCCATGAATTTTGATTCTTGCCAACTTCACTTTTATCACCTCTACAGATACGATCTCGCCTGGCTAGGGCTAGAATGTGTTTTGTCTCCTTAAAAAAAAAGAAAAGAAAAGAAAAGAAAAAGGAAACACTTTTCCTCCTCTTAACGGTAAATCTATTCATTTATTGAACATTCTGTCCAAAACGTGTGCCGGCTTCTTGCCTGGGTTTCTCAGGCTGCCGTCCTACAGCAAGAGCAGGCAGGCTGTTCCATGGCAGGTCATTGTATTCTGGGCCACCTTGTGGCAAAATCTGTCAGGAATAATTTAAAACATTTTCTTGGCCTTTTTCTTTGGCTAAGATTTGGTTATTGGCAAAGTAGCCTAAGTTCAATGGAGAGCTGTAGCCACGGATGGCCGCACAGAACCCTCATCATGGCGCTCAAGAACTTGAGGTGGCAGGCACGGTAAATAACTTCTAGTGGGTAAAACAGGGATGTGTCCTGACTCCCCTCCTTTCTCATGTGTTCCTTTTTGATGCAATACCATTTTTGAATGAACTCTGTGAGTGAGTTCACAGAGGTTACAAAAACAGAGAACAAAAAGATAAACCTTCTCTTACATGCAAACGAGATGGATTTATTCTCACAAAGTGGGAGTGGCCTGAACATGGCACTGATTCTGCTAGATAATTATCGCCAGACATGAGGGCTATAGAGCAATTATTCTAAAGCTGGTATTTTGGGGAGTGGCCCTCCAACTAGTGACGTGTATATATCTAGTAATCCCTTTTAATGGGTCCCCTCCCTCACGTACCTCCGTGTGCACTTTGTGCCATGGGGATTTCAACCGGACGGAGCCTTACTCACAGCTTGGCACCTGTGCTGCTTTATTAAAGTCTCTGGGAGTCTGCAGGTCGTGGAGGCTCAGATTACTGTGTCTGTGTCATAGTGACCCAAGTTCAATCCCACGGCCTCCCGGTCACTCAATGGGCCTTTGGGCAGGTTACTAAACCTCTCTGAAACCTCCCTCAGTTCCCTCGTCTTCAAAATGGCAATAAAAATAGGACCTGGGCTGCCCAGTGGCACAGCGGTTAAGTTCACACATTCTGCTTCTGCAGTCCAGGGTTCGCCAGTTGGGATCCTGGGTGTGGACATGGCACCGATTGGCAAGCCATGCTGTGGCAGGCGTCCCACATATAAAGTAGAGGAAGATGGGCATGGATGTGAGCTCAGGGCCAGTCTTCCTCAGCAAAAAAAAAAGAAGAAGAAGAAGAAGAAGAAATGGACTGGCAGCAGATGTTAGCTCAGGACTAATCTTCCTCAAAAATTAATTAATTAATTAATTAATTAATTAAAAAAATAGGACCTGCATCCAGGGCTGCTGTAAGCATTATATGTAATATATAGATGATCCCATATAACAAAGTGCTTAAAAAGGTGCTTGGTACTTAGTTAAAGGCTAAATAAATGAGAGTAATAGTCATTTGAGGCTAGCATGGGCATTTCATTACACCAGCCTTAAACATTTTCTAGACTAAAATGATCAATCATTTTCATTTTCCTTCATGATTTTTGGCATTTCCGCTGTCCACTTTTTTTTTTAAACACCCACATTTCCACCTACCTAGAAACTGTTACACTTTGGTATCTGTCCTTCCACATGTTTTTTGTTTTTGTTTTTGTTTTTGTTTTTAAAGATTTTATTTTTTCCTTTTTCTCCCCAAAACCCCTCCAGTACATAGTTGTATATTCTTCGTTGTGGGTCCTTCTAGTTGTGGCATGTCGGACGCTGCCTCAGCATGGCTTGATGAGCAGTGCCGTGTCTGCGCCCAGGATTCTAACCGGTGAAACCCCGGGCCGCTGAAGCAGAGCGTACAAACGTAACTGCTCCGCCACGAGTCGGCCCCTGTCCACTTTTTTTTTTTTTTTTGAGGAAGATTAGCCCTGAGCTAACTACTGCTAATCCTCCTCTTTTTTACTGAGGAAGGCTGGCCCTGAGCGAAAATCTGTGCCCATCTTCCTCTACTTTCTATGTGGGACGCCTACCACAGCATGGCGTGCCAAGCGGTGCCAGGTCCACACCTGGGATCGGAACCGGCGAACCCCGGGCCACCAAGAAGTGGAACGTGCGAGCTTAACCTCTGTGCCACCAGGCCGGCCCCCACTTTTTTTTTAAAGTAACTTTTTATTGTGAGTCTGAACGAACCACCCTCTGCTTTTCTCATTGAAAAAAACTTTTTTTTTTTTTTTTTGTGAGGAAGACTGGCCCCGAACTAACATCTGTTGCCAATCTTCCTCTTTTTGCTTGAGGATGCCACCAGCATGGCTTAATGAGTGGTGCTAGGTCTGCACCTGGGATCCAAACCTGCAAACCCCAGGCCGCCAAAGCAGAAGGTGCGAACTTAACTACTATGCCACTGGGCTTGCCCCAGAGCACCTTTTTACCTTTAATATATTTACCTAAAATGGAAATTTCACTACCATAAATGGAAAACTAGTATCACCAGTCATAAATAGAAGTCAGTGTACGTTAGAATAAACATAATATAAAGCATAAATTCACATTTGTACAAGTTCATTCATGGGGCCAGCCCGGTGGCGCAGAGCTTAAGTTCCAACGTTCTGCCTCTTGGCGGCCCGGGGTTCGCCGGCCCGGATCCCGGGTGTGGACATGGCACTGCTTGGCAAGCCATGCTGTGGTAGGCATCCCACAAATAAAGTGGAGGAAGATGGGCACGGATGTTAGCTCAGGGCCAGCCTTCCTCAGCAAAAAGAGGAGGATTGGCAGCAGATATTAGCTCAGTGCTAATCTTCCTCAAAAAAAAAAAAAAAAAAAAAGGTCCATTCATTACCCCCTAAAATCACTCACCCTCATCAATGGTACACAGGCCATATTTTGGGAAATGCTGCACTTCGGGACAGAACTTGGAGCTTAGGCCTCTGTCGGTACGTTAGAGGAGGCACAATTTTCTTAATTGCCCAGCCTATCGACAAAAACTTAATGGGTACCTCTTAGGTGCCAGGCTCTGATGGAGTTCTGGGGACACAGAGGTGAGCAGTCAGAGAGGTTCCCCATCCTCTTGGCCCTGCCCTCTGTGACAGAGGTGGGCACCCCTCTGGCGGGTCACTCCATTTTCACAGGAGGCCATCAGGCCTGTCTTCAGCTCACTGATCGGTAATGTCTGTGACTCCCAACAACACTGAGGACACAAAACAGCAATACTTGCCGAGAAGGTGCATCTCAAAATCACCGCTATCACCCATCTACCAAGTGAACGACAATTAGCCAAAACAGTTAAAAAGATGAGGTAGATCTCCATGCATTGACATGGAAAGATGTCCCAGATATAACACGGCCAGCAAGTTACAGAACAGAATGTAGAGAATAAGCCTATTTGTATTTAAATATGTATATATAAGGGGTTCTTTTAAGCCAGGCTCTGTGCTAAGCCTTTATTTGCATGATTTCATGTCATTCTCTAATAATCCTATGAAGTAAGTGCTATTATTATCCCCATTTTACAGATGCAAAAACTGAGGCCCAAAAGGGGTAAAGTGATTTGTCTGAGGCCTCATAACAAACAAATAAGTGGTAGAGTGGCAAGCCGAACCTTGGTCTACCTGCCTTCAGAGACTAGGCTATTACTTGCAATGCCTTTCCACAGCCATACATGCAACAATCTAGAAGGATGCACACCAAATTGTTCACAGTGAGCGTATCCCAGAAGTGAGATTGGAGGGAGCTGTATTTCTTTATAAACCTCTGTACTGTCTGAATTTTTTAAAACAGCCATGTGCTAATATCGTAATTGAAAAACAAAAAACAACAAAACCACCACCAACGCAAAAACTCTGCCAATAGATGGGATCATTTGAGGAGGCTCAGCCGTGCAGCTCAGCCTTCCTCTCCTCTCCTTGTCTCAAGAGGTGAAGGCATATAGAACAGAGGATACAGGAAAAACGGCTCTGCGACCAAGGAAGTTGGTGAAACACTGGGTCAGACAAAATCCATCAGGCTCCTTCTCAGGGGGGCCCTTTCAGGGCTATGACAAGCTAACAGTGATTGTGAAGTGAATACGGGACACTTTGTAGCTGAGGCCATGTCTATCTCACTCCAGAACCCTGTTCTTTCCAGGTGCCTTGTGGACTTCCAACTAGTGTTCTTTAGAACAAGCATTGGAAATGCAGCTCCAGATACTTTAAAACCACCACCGAAGTTGGTTGTTAGAGGCCACATGCCTGGATGGTGTCTTGGTCCCACCCACCCTCATCCTACCCACACACCCAGCTCTCCTCAGCCTCGCTTTCACCAAATTGAACTTCAAAGCCGTCAGCTTGTGGGTGTGTGTATGGATTTGTAGGATCCAGTGTGTGCAGTATGTGTTGTTCCTGCCTCTGCCTCTGAGCCTACACGCACATGTTCATTTTCCATTGATGGTGTGAATGGTGTTTGGGCCAGGGAGGATGTGTGTGTGTGTGTGTGTGTGTGTGTGAAGCTGTGTGTGGGACCCTCCTCTAAGGCAGACACAGCCTAGAATTCTCACACCCACTATACACAGGAAACAAGCTCGCTTGCAAAGCCACACTACAAGTGTGAGGGAATGGGTGGTTCACTGTCCTGCCAAGGTGTTGAGTGGGAGTAATTCTGGGTGTGGACAGCCGTCCCTTTGGTGCATTGTTTGCAGGAGAAGGGAGAGCCTAACCTCTGTTAACTCCTACTATGTATCAGGTACTACCCAGGGCACATCACAGTCATTATTTCGTCTTTGATTCCCCACGAGCTCTCTGTAAGAGAGGGACTTATTCTTGCCTCTTTACAGATAAGTAAACTGGAGTTCGGAGAGGTGAAGCCACTCATTCAAGGAAATGGCAGAACCAGAATTGTGGCTGGGTCTGCCTGACTCTGAAATGCATGTTCTTGGCACTACACCATACTCATTGGCCCTCTGGCATTTGGTCTTGCTCAGAGGTGTCTGCCCTCGTGGTACCCAAGGGACAGAACCCAGGGGCAGTGACCTTAGCTTCATGTCCTGGGTGCTCTCCAAAATGAGCCTTTGTCCTTCTCAAAACTGCCTTGACTCTTCCAGGAAGCCTTCCAGATCGCCTGAGGGAAGCTTTCTCTAGTCCTCTGAGCCCTCAGCTGGTTCTCTTGCCCCACCACTCGGCCCTTCTTCCTTGGAGAAAAACCTCCATCCCTGTGCCCTGAGGGTGAGGGACCCTGTCTGAGTCATCTGTCAGCACAGGCTGGGTGGGGGAGACTGTCCCTGAGCATCCAGGGTGTGCATGAGGCCCCCTGAAGGGCAGGGAGAGCCAGCATGTTTTCCCAGCTCCCACAAAAGCCTGCAGGCCTTGGAGCTGGGGACAGGAGAAAGGCTGGGACATGCTGATTGGGTGGAAATTGTGTGTCAAGAAAAACTCCAAAGGCAGAGGATGAGACAGAGGAAACCTGCAAATTCTCACTCAGGTAGGGACTCCCCCTGTAAACTGAAGGCTCAGAGTTAGAAAATAAGGAGTGGGCAGGTAGCTTGACTATGCCTTCCTGGGTCTCCACCTTCCCAGAATTTGAAGTATGAATCAGCAGGACCAATTGGCCCCACACATGCCGAGGCAGTGTGCGTGGAGCTGAAGTGGGAGGGAGCAAGGGGAGAGGGGAGGACATCCTGCCACACTTGGCAGGGGCGGGAATGGCAACTTTCCAGATGGAAGTTCAGAAGTCCCTTGCCCAGGGCCAACTGCACCTCTGTCCGGGATAAAAATAGCCCTTCCTCTCCCCTTCTCCCATCACTCTCTCTCCCCCCAGCTTCCCAGCATCCGGTCAGATACTTCCGCCCAGGAGGCTCCATCCCAGATGATAAATATACCCTCACATATCCATCTGCTTCCAACAGGGGACTCCTCCCTCTCTCAAGCAGTGCTGGTCATTGAGGCTAAATCACTTCTCACGTGTCGATCTGGATGCTCTGGGTGACCTCTCTCTCTCTCAGGAGGTTCTTGTCACTGGGGTCTGCCCCAGCAACCAGAGGGATTCTTGGCTCCCCTGACTCAAGCCTGTCTTTCACCCTGCTCCATGGGTGGTCACGGCCTGGCACCATTCTGCCACTGCCTTGCTGAGGGACTGTGGGAAGGGAGTGCCTTGCCCTCTCTGGGCCTCAGGAGGCTCATCCATTGTGGGATGAAGGACTGGACTTGGGGATTTCTGAAGGCCTTATGAATTCCTGACAGTCTATGTGCCACATCTTCAAGAAAAATGCTCCCAGTGAGGTAGAGACTGATGGCAGGCAGTGTGGCAGAGGCAAGGGCCAACAACTATGAAGGAAAGAGGTGATCCAGCTGTCTGCATGCCTCCCCTGGACATCCAGCAAGGTTTTTCTGTCTCTCAGCCTGCAGGGCTGCTGCACACCCAAGGAGCCTGCCCCAGTGCCCAGAGGCAGCCCTCTGCTATCAGGCCCTCACCACAGCCCCTTGACCCCTATTCCCAGTACTCCTTACCTGCCCAGCCCGGGAGCCCTCTGGCCCCATTCACATGGTCCTCCTGGCCTTGCCTGGCTGCCCAGACACAGTTTCAGCTCCCCTCGCCGTCGTAGCCACCGCCTGTCTCCCCGCGCCTACGTCCCACCCTGACTTCCTGCCTCCTCCTGAGGGCTCCTCAGCCAACCGGGCCCCAGCAGCCCAACCACAAGCCTCCAGCACCCTGAGCTTCCTGCCACCATAGCCCCCCGCTCCTCAGCTCCTGGCAATCCCCTACATCCCCAGCCCAGGCCCTACTCACCCTGAGGGTGGCACTCGGAGGAAAAGAGAGGACATCTGATGGAACCTCCCTCCTGCTCCCCAGGGTGCACCTTGGCAAGAGATTCAAGGGCAGCCTTGAAACCCCACTGAGCAAGGGGCAGGCAGACATGCTCAGCTTTCAGTGAAAGGCAAGGAGCAGCGCCGTCACAGTCTGAGAGCTGAGTGACCTTTTCATTACAGTCTGAGGGCAAAGGTAACATCACTTCAGAGTCAGAGGAGAGGACACTATGCCCGTTACGTAGTTGGAGAGTAGAACACCCACGTTACAGTCAGATGTCAGGCTAACACAGCCGCTACAGTCGGCAGCAGGACAACAGCCATGTCATCTCAGGGCATGGGACACAGCTTTTTTATTATAGCCAGAGGGTGGGCTAACACTCCTCTCACAGACAGAATGCTGGACAACAGGCTGTTTAAGGAATCAGGCAGGACAACCCCATGTCTTTAAGAGGGCAGAGTAACAGCCTCTGTTGTGAGCCGAGGGCACGACAACACCCATTTAGTATGGTTGGAGAGTAGGGCAACACTTCTAACTCAGGTAGAGGCAAGGCCCCAGCCCCTGTTGGAGGTATAGGGCCTAACACCATCTCCTGCAACAGGTAGAAGACAGAACAGACACTCCTGCCCAGGCACCCAGGGGCAGACAGCTGATTGGAAGGACTTTCCGTTATAGGCAGGAGGCAGGAAACTTGTCACAAGCAGCTAGCCGGCTAAGGCTAAGAATCTCCCTCTCCCCTGGGGCCAAGCCGAGGGTGCACCCATCATAGGCTGAGGGCCAGGTCGCCAGTGTTGTGAGGAACTCCAGGTGGCCTCTGTCAGGCCCAAGAGCTGGGCCTTGACCTCACCCAGAGGCAAGTATAAATGCGTCACCACCCCTGAGCCTACAAGAGCGAGCTTGTTGGGGGAGGGGAGCCCACAGAGCATTGTTGGGGTTTGTGAGGTGGAAGCGATGTTGTGTGCACCTCAGCTGCGAAGGGAAGGGGGAGACAGGAAATGGGTGGGGGGAAGAGGAAGCTTGAGTTGGAAAGTCAGACAAAGAGGGTAACACAGAAACAAAGGCTGAGAGATGCAAAATAAAAAAAGCCTACAGAGTGACACAGAGCCGGGTCCGGGCTGCAGGCCCTAGCTCCCCTTGCTGTGACCCTGAGCGCTTCAGAGTCCATCTCTGGACCTCAGCGTGATAATAATAGTACCACTGGTGACAGAAACGATAAGCAATAAATAGTTCCCATTTACTGAGTGCTTATGGTACATTATCTCACTTAAGACGCACCCAACTTCTTGTGGAGTGAGAATTAGCATTTCCATTTTAGAGGTAAAGAAACAGAGTCAGGGGGCTGGCCCCGTGGTGGCGTAGTGGTTAAGTTCTCACACTCTGCTTCAGCGCCCTGGGGTTCGCAGGTCTGGATCCTAGGCACAGACCTAGCACCATTCCTTAAGCCATGCTGTGGAGGGGTCCCACATAAAGTAGAAGAAGATTGGCACAAATGTTAGCTCAGCAACAATCTTCCTCAAGGAAAAAGAGGAGGATTGGCAACAGATGTTAGCTCAGGGACAATCTTCCTCACAAAAAAGAAAGAAAGAAACAGATTCAGAGGTTAAGGGACCTCTTCAAGGTCTGATAGAAATAAATGGTGGAGTTGGCTTTGAACCCACTCAGCTGCCCATCTACCTAAGTCACCTTCCATGAGAGTGATTTAGGATTTTAAGTTCTTCCCTAGTTCTGATCTTGATAAAAATAGAGAGAAAGAGGCTGGCCCCGTGGTGCAGTGGTTAAGTTCCCGTGCTCCGCTTTGGCCGCCCAGCAGTCACAGGTTGGGACCCTGGGGGAGGACCTGCACGCTGGTCAAGCCACACTGTGGCGGCATCGCACAGAAAATAGAGGAAGATTGGCACAGAGGTTAGCTCAGTGACAATCCTCCTCAAGCAAAGAGAGGAAGATTGGCACCAGATGGTAGCTCAGGGCCAATCTTCCTGACAAAAAAAAGAGAGAGAGAGAGAAAGAGCTGGAGCTGTGGAGGAGATGGGAATCCATCAGTCCATCTCCACTCCCACCCCGGGCTTTCTCTCCTGCAGTGGATCCCTGGTCCCAGCAACAGACGACATACAGCGACCTTGGCCCTGAATAAATGAGGGCAGAGACCTTGATGGGAAGCAGAAAGGGCGTTTATTGAGGAGCGTGGGCTCTATGAGCAACTCCCCTTCCTCCCACACACCCCCAGCTGGGCCAGCAGTGGGGACAGGATGCTAGCACTTTGTGCTCCCAGAGAGCTGAGTGCCGCCCCATCCCCCACCCCCGCCAGGTGCTGGCGCCTCTGGGGCACCCCTCCTTTCTCCCTTCCCCAAGTCGGGTAGGGAAGGGGTAGCGGGCCCCAGGAGGCATGCAGGTGCCCCTCAGCAGAGGGTGAAGCGCCGCGCGCTGATGTTCATGCGCGTGAGGCCCAGATGCCGCAGCGGCGGGGCCAGGGCCAGGCCAGCCCCCGGCTCCAGCTCCAGCTCCAGCTCCGCCTCGTCCAGCAGCTCCTGGTGCAGGTGACAGGCTTGGTCCACCTTCAGTCGATGCAGCTGGGCCCGCAGTCGCAGCAGCTGCCCCGCCAGCTGCCGGTCCTGAGCCTGCATCTCCCGCTGCGGCCGAGAGGGGGCGTGAGCCGGCTGGATCGGCCCTCAGCGGCTAAGCGCCATTCTTCCCTTCCTGGCAACACCCTGGGTCTTTGCGCTGGCTGAGTCCTCCCCACCCCCTCTCATCTCAGCTTGCTCCCTCCCTATCTCTCAGATCTTGCTCCTCTGCACTGGTGGTTCTAAAACCGGGCTAAGGAGCCATTATTAAGCAAATACAGGTGCCTGGGGCCCCATCCCAGATCAACCAAGCAGAATCCCCCATTTGGAGCCTCCACATGTTTATGTTTGCACATGTTGGGTTAAGAGCCACTTATTCAACACTCGCCTCAGATTCTGCCTACAGCGTGGTTAATGCCTCCTTTTTCACTTCGTTGTACTTTTGAGGTATAGCAATTCCCAAAGTAGGGGAGGCCATGCCCTCTCCACCTATAACTGGTGGCCCCCAAGAGCAGGGCTCTGTCCCCTGAGCCACAGGAGCACAAGGTCAGTAGGTTGGATGGAATCCTTCTTCAGCATGGCTCCCTGAATAAAACACTGGACAAGTCTATCCCTGGCTCCTCAGCCCCAAGACAGAGCCTGAGGTGTGGGCAGTTGCTGGAGGTGGGGTCCATTCTCATCCCCTCCCCACACCCGTGGTCTTGGGTCCTAAGGAAGACTGGCCCCAAGGCCCTTTGTAAGGCTGCTTACCCCACCAGACTCACCAGCTCCCGTCGGAGCCACTCAAGGGCAGAATCCATTGAGTCAAAGCCGCAGATTGCCCCAGGTCCCCCGGGCTCAGGTCTGGCTTGGGCCCTGCGCCAGGCCTGGCTCTGGACCCGGGCTGTCCACTCCAGGTATGAGGGCCGCCGTGTCTGCAGCTGCAGCTTGGCTGTCAGAGCCTTCACAGAGTCCAGGCTCTCTTCTTCCTCATCCTCCTCATCTTCTTCACCCACTGCCTGGAATTTCAGTGGCCCCAGGGACATGGTGAATTCTGGGGTGAGTGACAGGGCAAGGCTACAGCTCTGGGATTAGGGAAAGGCTGGCAATATTGCCCAGGGAGAGGTGGCAGAAGCGGAGGTTGAAAGAAATGTGCCAAGGAGTGTATGATGGTGAATGTTCAAGGTGGGTCCCGGAGGCTGAGTGTGTCAGGGTGGGTGAATAGATGAGTGTGGGAGGCTGAGTGTGCAAGGGCTGGGATTTTCCTGAACTGCTAACCCGGGAGCCACGTGATGCCCATCCGGGTGGGAGCAGGAGGAGCCCTGGTCCTCTGGCCCCTGGGATGAATTTCATTGTCTTTGCCCAGAAGGAGACACCCAGTTCCCAGAAAGGAAGTTGCTCCAGGATAAGGAAAGCATCATTCACACCAGAGTCTTGGCCTTCTTCCCAAGACCCAAGTTAAGAGAGCGAAGAGGGGATAGGAGGCTGACTAGCTGCCCCGTGTCCTCACTCATGATACCTGCCCTTCAGCAAAGGAATAGTGTCCAGACCCTGGCCTGGGAGTCAGGAGACCTGGGTTCTGGTGCTGGCTCTGTGGGGCCTTGGACAAGTCACTGCCTCTCCGTTGGGAGCTAAATTCTCAGGAACTTTAGGTTCCTTTGGAAATCCCTTGAGGACTGCGAGTGGGGTAAGGACAGAGCTGTGGATGGGCTCCTGGACCTCCTTTTCCCCGCCCCTCCCAGGGCTCCAACCAGAGCAGTTCCCTTTTTAAAGTTTTGTATTGAAATATAACACACACATAGAAAAATCCACATATCATAAATACACAGCTTGATGAATTCTCCCAAACAGAACACACTTATGTAACCAAGCAACAGAGAACTACCAGCATCTAGGAAGCTTGCTTTGTGCTCCTGGCCTGGCACTACTCTCCTAAGGGTAATACTATCCTAATTTCTGACAGCACAGATGAGTTGTGCCTTTTTGTATACTTTCCAGTGGTTCTCAAACTTTAGCATGCATTGGAATCACCTGGAAAGCTTGTTAAAACAGATTGCTGGGCCCCACTCCTGGAGTTTCTGATTCAGTATTTGTGGGGTAAGACCCGATAATTTTCATTTCTAGTGAATTCCCATCCCAGCTGATGCTGCTGGTCTGGAATTTTACAATTGGTACCCTTTTATGTCTGGTTCCTTTCATAGAGCAGTTCCAATTTTATGTTTATATTATGAGAGTCCACCTATGATTTCATTTTTTTATTCGAAAGGGTTTTTTTTTAGGAAGATTAGCTCTGAGCTAATATCTGCCAATCCTCCTCTTTTTGCTGAGGAAGCCTGGCCCTGGGCTAATATCCATGCCCATCTTCCTCTACTTTATATGTGGGATGCCTGCCACAGCATGGCGTGCCAAGAGGTGCACCCGGGATCCGAACCGACGATCCCCCGCCCCCAGGGCCGCTGAAGCTGAACGTGTGCACTTAACCGCTGAGCCACTGGGCTGCCCCCAAAGAAGGGTTTTGCATACACAGGCATGCTCACGTGCGAGCGCGCGCGCACACACACACACACACACACAAGCCTGGAACCTAGTGGACAAGAAGGCCCGAGGAAGGCAGGAGTTTGTCTTAGTCTTCTCAGTAATCAGGACTTAGGGAAGTGTAGGCACCAATGTTTAAGAAGTGAAGGAATAATTGGATGGATGGAAGAGTCCTCTAGTAAATCTGTTTAAACTCCTGTAATTGGCCAGCTTGAGTGTGTCTCTTGCCAGACTGAAAACCCTATGAGCAGAACTTTCCTCAGTCATCCTTGGGTTCCAATACCAAATATAGGGCCCAGCTCAGTGTATGGGCAATCCATATTTGGTCAAAGGATGGAGTGAGAGGAGATGGGGCTCCCTAGGGCAGGACTAAGCCAGAAATGGCCCCCATAGAGGGCGCCCTCAGGCAGGGACTTCCAGCTGTGGTGGAGGAGGGGCACCAGCTACACAGCTGCTTGCATTTAAGGTGGACCAAGGGATTTTCCCCAGGCAGCCTCAAACATAGGGGAGGAAGTACAGCTCCCAGTTTCACACCCACGCTTTCCACCAGGGTACAGGAGAAGAGATGATGTTTTTCTTTCTTTTTTCAGTCAGCGGGAATGCCAGCAACCCAGAGTTTAAAAAAAAGAAAAATAGTGAGTGCCTCCTGCGACTCAGGCACGAGGTAAAGGGCTTTAAGTAAGATTATTCTCCCCATTTCACAGATGACGAAATTGAGGTTTCCTAACAGGTTCTGGCTTGGGTTCTCGCTACCTGGTGTTGGCAATAGAAGGGGGAAATTCCTGTGAAACTGTGCGATCTCTTCCACCAAAGGGCCTCCTTAACAGCTGTCCTGCCGGCGTCGCCAGCTGCCCAGCCAGTTCCTGTCCCTTTCGGAGCCCGCGCTCGCCCCGCCTGAAGCTCCTGGAGTCTGCCCTTCTCCTGGGCCCCAGGCCCACCGCAGGCGGAATGGAGTTCTCAGAGCTGATCCGTACTGGCCGGGCCCAAGCTGAGCTCCTGCGGGGCCCTGGGGCGCCCCCGCTGCGCGGCACGCTGTGCGTCACCGGCCACCACCTGCTGCTGTCGCCAGGGCCCCAGGCGACTTCAGACTTGTGGCTGCTGCTGTTGCGTAGTGTCGACTCCATCGAGAAGCGGTGAGACGTGGCGGGGGCGTCCCCGCAGTTGCGGAGCGCGTGGCTCTGTCCGGAGAGGGGGAAGGGCAAGCACAGTTGGAGCTGGTACCCCCCTGCATAACGTTCAATCCTAAGAAACTCGTTTCTCCTCCCCTGGTGTATGTGCCTGGGGGACACTAAGCTTAAACCCGTCCGTCCCTAGGGTCGCGGGTGACTCCGGCACCATCACGCTGCGCTGTAAAGACCTGCGAGTGCTCCAGCTGGACATTGAGGGCGTGGAAGCGACGCTGGACATTGCCCGCTCCATCGAGGTGTGCCAGGGGTGCACCTCTTAAGTGACCCTTAAGCTACCGTTATCCCGTAACGAGGGGAGTAAACAGGGGCTATTGCACAAGGGGACTCAGCATCCAGTTATCCCAGGGCACAGCTAATGTCAAGGGGATGCAGGGTGGTCTGGAGTACGTGGAAAGGCGGGAGCTGCAGAGAGACTAGAAGGGCGCGGGTGAGATGATTCCGATCTTTTTCATATGCCCTGACTTCCTTCCCCAGGCGCTGTCCTCCCTGGAATCGGTCATCACCTCCTTTCCATTCTTCTACCGTCCCAAGGGCTTGAGATTGGGCGACGCCTGGCACTTCCACCCGCCCGAACACTACTACAAGCGAGTAGCTCGCGAGGTGGGCGCGGTCGTGGGGGCCAGGGGATGCTAGAAGGGCCGGGCCTGGAGGGGGCGCGGGGACGGGGCACTCACTGGGTGTCCTAGACCTAGCCTTCGCCCCTCCCTGCGCTGCAGACCAACGCGTGGCGGCTGAGTGAGGTGAACGAGGACTTCAGCGTGTGCCCCAGTTACCCCCGCGCCGTGATCGTGCCTCGCGCGGTGGATGACGATGCCCTAGCGCGCAGCGCCCGCTTCCGCCAGGGAGGCCGCTTCCCTGTGCTCAGCTACCACCACGCTCCCAGCGGAACCGTGAGCCCCGCCCTCCCGACTCCGCTGCTCCGACCCACTGCCTCTCTCCTTGGCCCTCTTCTGCACTGGCCGGCCCAACTCGCGGCTCTGCTGCTGCCCGAGCTCGGGCCCCATCCTGGCCGGGCCTCATCCTGCGTCCAATCGGCCTGGCTCCCTCCGCTCAATCCAGCCTTCACAGTCTCTGACCCCGCCCCTCTCCTTGGTTTGGGAGTCTTGCCTTTCTCTGGCTCCGCCCCCGGCGGATCTGGGCCGCTGGAAGCCTAGTCCCTTCTTTGTCAACCCAGGACAGGCCCACGGTCTCCTCATCCGGTCCCTCCCCTCTCCGGCCACCACCCACACAGACCTGGGTCCTACGCCTTGCTGGTCCCGCCCATAAGGCTCCTGCGCTCCAGCCCGCCCCTGCCAGCTCAGACCCGCTCCAGTGTGTGGACCTGGCCTAGGGGCTCCCAGAGCGAAGTTCCTGAACCAGGGCTGGGTGGGTACGGCTTTCGAGCTGAGTCCCTGTCCGCAGGTGCTGCTACGTTCCAGCCAGCCCCTGACCGGGCCCCAGAAGCGGCGCTGCGCTGAGGACGAGGAGCTGCTGCGAGCTGTGCTGGCGGGGGCTCGCCCTGGGGCCCGGGGCTTCATTGTGGACACGCGTTCGGCCCAGGCCGCCAAGCAGGCCCGCATGACTGGCGGCGGCACCGAGGCCAAGGCCGCTTACCCTGGCTGGAAACGGCTGCACCGGCCCATGGAAAGGTAAGGAGCCTTCCCATCCTCTCCCAGGTTCTCTCCTGCAGGACTCTTCACGGATGTGGGGGGTGCGGGGTGGGAGGTGGGGTGGGGGACATGTCTTCCAGGAACCTTGAGGACTGTTAGGCCTTTCTTGGTAGCCATCCCACCAGGTGGGCACCCCACTTGCACACCCCCGCTGACAGGACTCTACTTGCTAGGCACCCCAACTCTGCCTGGAAAGAAAAAGCAGCTCTTTACATTAAACTGAAAATATCTTCCTGGAACAACCTCACCACACACACACACAAGCTCCTCCCCATTAGTCTCCTGTACCTGCACAGTTGTATCTGTTCCCTCTGTCTCCATGTGATGGTAGTACCAAAAGGAGGTTCTGAGGGAATTTTTGTGCTTTGAGGAAAGTGGACTGCTCCCCTATCCAGACTACAAAACTCTATTCATTTCTTCCACCGACACTGACTGAGCACAGGCGCTGAGATGGTGGCCTGAACAGACACGGCTGAGATCAGCAGTAAGCAGGCAGTTAGAATTCAGTGTGCGAAGTAGCCTCACACAGGAGGTGCCCCTCTCTTAGGATAAGTGATCCAGAGAAAGTTTCCCTGAGAACAGGATGCTTCAGCTGAGACCCGAAAGAGAAGGAGGAGTTAGCCAGAGGGCTGGAGAAGGACATTCCAGGTGGTGGGAACTGCAGGTCTGTAGGAGCAGGGAGCCTGGTCATTTGTCCTGTTTGGGGAACAGCAAGTACTTCATTACAGTGGGAGTGTAGAGAGTGGGGTGGAGGTGGAGATGGGGCTAAAGGGGTGACAGGGGCCAGAGCGAAAGTCTTGAATGCCGTGATTATGAGCTTAGACTTTATCCTACAGGCCGTGGGAAGCCACTGAAGGCTTTTAAACAGGGCTGGAAAAGTCTCCATTAGATTCTCTGGCTGGAGGTCACTAGTGATCTTGAGCAGAGCACTTCCTGGGAAGTAGGAGCAGATACCAGAATCCCAGGAGTGTTTCTCTTGTCAGACTGGGGCTTCCCAGGGAGTACCTCGACAGAGTGGGGGACTTCAAGGGTACTGTGACACTTCCATCAACTTGGGTTTTCTCCGCGCATTCTGTTTCCCCAGAGGGCTATGTGACCCTTCCCCAGATGATGCTCTTCCCCTCCAACAGACTAGGTCTTCCCAAAGGGTCTTGGGTGTCTTCCATCAGATAGGGGAATCCTCAAGAATACTGAATCACTTCCATCAGATTAGGTGGGCTCCCCAAAGGGTCCTGTGTCCCCCTCACCAGATAGGTTCCTCTGAGGGTTCTGTGTCTCCCTCACTGCTCTGGAGCACTTGTCCCCAGGCTGTGCTCACCTAAGCTTGGGCTGGGGGAGGGATGACCAGACTCCCATTTGTGCAGGGGGCGGCCCCTCCAAGAGAGCTTTGTGCGCCTGGTGGAGGCCTGTGGGGACCTGGAGCAGAGCATGGACCGCTGGCTTAGTCGACTAGAGGGCTGCCGCTGGCTGGCACATGTGAAGGAGGCTCTGAGCACCGCCTGTCTGGCAGCACAGGGCATGGAGAGGTAAGGTCCCCCCACCCCCACCCTAAGACAGAGAACAAGACGGGATGGGCAGGACTCTCAACCCCTGGGCACAAAACCATGTCTCAGTAAGCAAATACAGCCTAGAACTGGGCCCATTCTATTCCTGGCCCGGCCACCCCAGGCAGGGAAGGTGTGACTGCTGTTGATAAGCCCTGGGTCCACAGGGAAGGGGCCTGCATCCTGGTGCATGGGGCTGAAGGCACAGACAGCACCCTGCTCGTGACTTCACTGGCCCAACTCATCCTGGACCCCTTGAGTCGGACCATGACTGGATTCCAGGAACTGGTGGAGCGGGAGTGGATCCAGGTAACTGGCCACCTAGCCCCAGCCTTACCCCTCCATCCAGAAACCCCGCTTCCTTGTGCCCATCACTCTGCCCCCTCCCCAGGCCGGCCACCCCTTCCAGCTGCGCTGTGCCCACTCGGCCTTCTCCCACGCCCGCCCCAAGCACGAGGCACCCACCTTTCTCCTCTTCCTGGACTGCGTGTGGCAGTTGGGTCGCCAGTTCCCGCTGTCGCTGGAGTTTGGGGAGGGGCTGCTGTTGGCGCTGTTTGAACACGCCTATGCCTCCCCTTTTGGCACCTTCCTCTGCAACAGCGAAAAGGAGAGGTGAGCTAAGGGGGTATCAAGGTGGGTCAGGGGGCAGGCACAGGACAGGTTGGATACCTGCTGCATCAGCCCCTTCCTCCCTTAGAAGGCATCTTCCTCTTCCAAACGGGCTTGTCTTTTAGGAAAACTCTGCCTCCTCTCCTGCCCTACCTTCAAATCTCACACTTCCCCCTAACTTCTACAAACCCAGAGATGGATGGGTCCAAGGCCAGTCCTTCAAACCTACCCACTCTGTCCAGAGCCAAGAGCAAGTGCACCCCTAGCTTACAAACAAAGACTGAGGGAAAAGTTGTTGCAAAAATACATCATTTCTGGGGCTCTCTACCACCTTGCAGGGTTGATTCTAGCGAAGCGACCTTTAGAATAGAGGTTGAAAGCTGAGTCAAATTGTTTGGGCTCAAATTCTGGCTCTGTGACTCACCTGCTGGGTGATCAGAAGCAAACCTGAGGGGCCGGCCCTGTGGCTCAGTGGTTAAGTTCGAGTGCTCCACTTAGGGTGGCCCAGGGTTTTGCCGGTTTGGATCCTGGGTGCGGACATGGCGCCGCTCATCAGGCCATGCTGAGGCGGTGTCCCACATGCCACGACTAGAAGGACCCACAACTAAGATATATAACTATGTATTGAGGGTATTTGGGGAGAAAAAGCAGAAAAAAAAAAGATTGGCAACAGTTGTTAGCTCAGGTGCCAATCTTTAAAAAAAAAAAAAAAGAAGCAAACCTGAGTCTGTTTCCTCATCAGTAGCCAGGAGAGGATCATAACAGCCACTGGCACATAGTGGGCCACAAGTGGGAGTTATTTTTATTATTTGGTTGGCTTGTTGCATATGCTCCCAGTAAGCCCCCATAAGCCATCTTTCATCAGAGTAAGATGTGGTCGGGAGGGTTCACTCCTCTCCAAAAAGGTGAAGATCGTGGTTAGCTATCTTTTGTTGCTTAGCACCCCGCCCCCCACCCCGTTGTTTTCACTAACTCCACTAATGGATCATCCAGGTTAGAAACTGTTATCTTTATATACCTCCCTATCCCCATCCTTCATATTTAGCCTTTCTCCTAAGAATTTCTTACTTAGTCCTCACCTGTCAAAGCCCCTAATCCAAACTCTTTCCTTTCCGAGAGGACAATTGGATGATCACTGCTCTGTCTCCACTTTCATTAGCTTTTTAAAAACTCATCAGTTCACACCTATCATATTCACAGTGGGCCCTTTCCCACTTTCTTGCTTTTGCTCGTGCAGTTCCCCCTCCTGTGTTTCCATGTTTTTGCACATCTGGTGAACTTCTGCTGCTAGACCCAGCTCAAATGACACATTCTGAATTAGCCTTCCCTCACACTTTCAGGCAAAGCTAAGCAGAACTCCTTCAGAACTCAGATTTTGTCTTGTTCCTGGATTATTCTAGTGCCCAGTACAGGATCTGACTGGCAGTAACGTTTGCAGGAAAAAGGAGACGTTACCACTGCCCCGGGGTGGCTGTCACCCTACTAACCAGCCCTCTCACCCTGGCCCCCCGTCCCCCAATCCCAGAAAGCATAGCTGAGTCTGGAAACTCACTCCCTCCAGATGCCTGTGTGAAGTGAGGACTCGAACACACTCCTTGTGGTCTGGGCTCAACCAGCCAAAAGAGCAACGGAAACTCCGGAACCCGCTCTACGTCCTCAATCCCTTGGCCATCTGGCCCTCTGTGGAGCCCCAGAGTCTGCGACTGTGGCAAGGTGACCCCCCTACTCGTCCTTCTCCCCTGGGGAGTTATCGCCTCTGCTCAGCTTCCTTACCTGTCCTCCTCCTCCTCAGGCCTGTTTCTGCGCTGGACCCGCCCACCTGAGCCTTCAGAGGCAGCGTGGGAGAAGGTGTGGCAAATAGTGACAGATAAGGAGAAGACAGAAGGCTCTCAGCCAACAGTGTCAGCCTCTGAGCCCCAGCCCTGAGCGCTGGCTCCTTGGATAGTGGCTGAGACGTTCCTGAGACCTCTCCAAGCCCCTCAGCACCTCTGGACCTTGGATGAGGGTGCCTGCAACCCAGCCTAGCCCATAATACTGAAGTTCCAGGTGGGAAGTATTCAAAGTGAAGGGAGAAGGTCCAAATAATAAAGGCATCCATGATTGGCATCAGCTCGCTGGGGTGTCACTGAGAAGGGAAAATGATGAAACAGACCCCATAAAACATCTGACCAGTAACAATTTATTCCCAAACTGATTTACTTCTCATAGTCCAAAACCTTCCGGGAGCCCGGGCCCAGATGGAGATCCAGCTTCTTAAGCCTCAAACTCAAATTCAAAGTACTGTGGGTCGAAGTAGTGGATGCGGACATAACCATCTTCTCCGCCACTGCTGTAGCTGGAAAGAGAGAGCCAGGGACCAGTCAGACACCTGCTCTGGGGGAGGCAGGCCTGTGGGGCAGGGCATGGGAGAGGGGCGGAGACTGGACCTGGGCCGAGCCTAGCTCCCTTCCCTGGGGCCCTACCTCTTGCCATCAGGATGGAAGGCAACACTGTTTATAGGCCCGAAGTGGCCCTTGACTCTTCCAAACTCTTCTTCAAAGGCCAAGTGGAAGAACCTGGAGGAGAGAGAGTGGTGAGAAGGGACAGTTAATTCACTCCCCATGTCCTTCCAAAACACTCCTCCTACCACTTCCCAAATGCAAACTGTAAAGTGGGGAAACTGGGGTAGGGAGAAATGAAGGTGAACAAAATAAGATGAAGTTAGGGGAAGATTGGACCCAAATGTCTGCTTGACCTCCTTACTAGCTAACACCTCCTTACTATGTGCTGGACAGTGCTCTAAGAGCTTGACGAAAATGAACTCATTTATTTAATCTGTACAATCCTATGAGGTAAGTATATTTTTACTGTCCCCATCACACGGTCAAGGATGACTGGGCACAGAGAAATACAGTGATGTGTCTAGGGCCTCAGAGTGAGCCTGAGGGTTCATGCTCTTAACTGCCATATTGCACCCTTGTCACAGGAGGGCCACAAAGCTGGCTGCCAATGAAATAAGAGAAGTCTCCTCAGTTATGTGGTTTGTGTCCTTTATGAAGACACCCCATGAGGTCTGGGTTTAAGAGAGCTCCCTCTTCCTTTACCTGGCCTCAAACTTGCCAATCCTGGTGGAGGTTGTGGTTACATCCATGGCTTCCTGGCCACCACCCAGCACCACCTGAAGGGAAGAAGAAACTCTAGACAGGCCCAAAGGACACAGAAGTCCATTTTCTGTTTTTCCCCCCAACCCCATAAGCTTTTAAAATCTCCCATCCCAGACTGGGAGGCTACTGAGGGCAGGGGACAGATACTTCAGCTACCTCTTGCCCTGTCCCTTGGGACTTCCCAATCATCCAGCCTTGTCACTGTTCTGGGAATCTCCTCTCTGCCCGACACCATTCCCATCCCCGAGTTTGTATGTTAATTGCTAGACAAACATCTCGATCCTGAAAGCATTCGGAGGCTTCAGCAGGAAGCCCAGGTGGGCTTCCCTTACATGGTCATAGTTGGGAGAGAGGGCAGCTGAGTTGACAGGACGTTCTGTCCGGAAGGTCTTCTGGTGTTCAAGGGTTGTAGAGTCAAAGAGCTGGAGAGAGAAGGCAGGGGAAAAAGCTGTAAAAGGAGCCTTGGTGGGGGAAGTCAAGGAAGATGAGAGCCATGCGGGGGGTGGGAGCAGCTCCGCCAGAACCCTTGTTTGGGCTCACCTTGGCTGTGTTGTCCTTGGAGGCAGTGACAAACATGGTCATGTCCCTGGATAACTGGATGTCATTGATCTGCCGGGAGTGCTCCTTAACGTTCACCAATACCTCTCCAGACTGGGGACGGAACAAGAGGGAGGCTCTGACCAGCCCGAACCCCATGAGCCTCATTGCTTAGCCAGGCTTCTCTCCTGCTTCTTGTCCCAGCACGGGGAGGGGAGGTCTGGGTTGGGACCGCGCAAGCCCAAGCATCCCCTGAATCAACATCTTCTCCCTCTCCCAAACCCAAGCCTACATCCTAACCTGGCCCATGCGTACAAGTTTCATAAACACTGCTAGTCCACCTAGGAAAACACATGTTTATCATGATAAATCTATTCACCTACTAATTCGTCATCATATTATAAGGGGTTAGCAGTTTCCATTTATTCCTTCTTTCAATGAATATTTATTGAATGGCTACTATTTGCCAAGCACTCAAACAACTTACTTCATTTAACCCTCACAACAATCCCATGTAGTGGGTATTTGAATGGAAATTTTAACAGGAAAAAACTAAGGTTCAGAGAGGTGGGGTGACTTCTGGGGACCACACGACTAGTAGGAGGCCGAGTGCCCGAGCCCGTCCCCCTTCCCTCCCAGGGTCTTGGTCACAGTCCACGAGGACGGCTGCGTGTCTGTCTTTTCTCAGGTCTCCTCAAAGGGCCATTTCGTCTCCTGATTTCCCTTCCCACTAAACAACCTGCTAGACTGTGCAGCACAGAGAGCAGAGTTTTAGAGTCTGCCCTTAAAAGTACTTCTCTGTGCTTCAGTTTATCTAGAAAACAAGATTACTAACAGCCCACGGCCCAGGCTCACGCTAAGGGTACTGAGACGGTGTCTTATTTGACTTTGTTGTGACAGCCATCTGGCCTATGCTCTGTAAACAGTTGTTAGACGACTAAAAGGCCTTGAGCGCTGTGCCTCACATATAGTCGACCCTCAGAAAACTTTCATTTCCTTTCCTTAATTGTTTTTACCTATTCTGAGAGAAGGACGTATTTTTGTCTCCTCCATCAATGTGGACACATGGTAGGGATGTATCTGGCTTCTACATTTTGGGAAACAAGTACCAGCTTTGCAGTCAGGCCTGCCTGGGAGGCACAGATCAGCTCCATTATTTGCTGGCATCAAGCATTATTTATACCTTTGACCGTGGTTCCTGTTCCCTTCCTGTAGGTAGGCATGGTGACTAGTGAACCACGGTCAGTGCTTGCTGTGTGACTGGCTAACCTTTATGGTGTTCCATTCCAGCTTTCCCTAGAAACCCAGGCACCCAGCTCAGAAATCTGAGACAGCCTGGACTTGACCCCTTCCTTACCCCTCCATCTCATCAGTCACCCCTAGATATCTCTCGACTCTGTGAGGTACTCCACCATCCCCATGGCTACTTGCCTAGTTCAGGTCCATTTTCTAAATTATAGCTTGCAAAAGCTTTCTCAAGAGAAAATCTGATCATCAATAAACATTTAAAGATTCTCTACTGTCTAAAGGAAAATCACAACTCCTTACCTCCTGACACTCAAAAAAATCTAGTCCCTGTCCACCTTCCCCAACACTGCATTCCAATACTAGACTCTTTCCTGAAGAATCCATATACTCTTAACTGAGTGCCTTTGCATGTGCTGCTCCTTTTGCCTGTGAAATGTCTTTCTCTTCCTGCTTGAAGCTCCATTTACTCTTCACGGCCTACTGTACATGCCAGCTCCTCTGTGACAAAGGGCACTTTCTGCACCTGGTTGAGACCTCTACGGTGGTCTCAATCTGACTCATGTGCTAGCCATTCGTGAGTCTGTCTCCCCCGGGGCAGAGCCCACATCTGATTCACTACTTTGTCGTCAGAGCCCAGCACAGTGCCAGGTACTCAGTGGGGGCAGGAAAATGCTTAATTGTGATCATTATTAACATATCCTGAGTACTCTGTGACAAGTTTTTCAAATACCTGATGTCATTAGATCCTTGAAACATTTTATAGAAAACGGGCTCAGGGAAGTTATGTAACTTGCCCAAGATTACACAGCTAGGAAGTGGTGAAATCTGTATTTGAATCCAGCCCTTGCTCTTAACCACTGTGCCATCCTGCTTCTCGAAGGGAATCATTCTGGTGGGCTCAGGCCCCACCAAGCCCCTTACCTTGGCACTATACTGGTTGAGCTCTCCGCCCTCGTGGCCCGCGATGATACACTCCCCTAGGGGTCCCCAAACAGCACTGGTGATCTTGGAGTCGTTGCAGGGGATCTTCATGTAGGGCTCGTTGTTGTCTGTGTGGGGCAGCAGCTGTCAGGCCCTGGGCTCCGGAGTGGTACCCTTCAATTCAACCCCAGCCCTGGCCTCAGCCCTCACCGATCTGGCTCGGATCCCGCAGGTCAAAGAAGCTCACAAAGCACTGGTAGCCCATCTGCTTGTCCGTGGAGAACATGATGATGTTGCCCCCAAAGTCAAAACCACAGGTCCGGACAGCTGAATTGGTCTTGAGCAGGGCCAGCTGCTTCCCTGGGGGCAGGTAGAGTCTGGGCTACTGCCTGCCCATTGCCATCACAGGGAGGACACTACCCCTGCCTATTGTCACATCTCACTGTTTCTCAGGCTCTAGTGACTCCAACCCACCACCTCCTCTTCCTCACTGCTAGGCTTTGGCTCGAGTCTCCCAGGCCCTCCTCAGACCTCCTGCTCATGCGGCACTGCTCACAGTGGGCTGCAATATATCTGTTTCCCCCTCAGAATACGCTCCCCCACAGCAAAGGTCTGCTCTAATTTCCCTGTGTCCCCAGTGCCCAGCATAGACCTGGCATGGAATTGGGTGCTCAGTAAATATTTACTAAACAGAGCAGCTTGATAGGCTCCCCCGTCTTTAGTCTCAGTTCTTTCAATGCTCCCCACTGCTACCTGAGCTTGCTAAAACTAAACACAGACCACCACTCTTCCCTGCTCAGGGATCTCCACACCATGCCAACTCCTACAGAACAAAGCCAAGCTCCTGAGTTTGGCACTCAAGGCCTGTTCTGGCCCTAGCCTGCCTCGTCTTCTCCACTGACGAGCTATTTCATCCCTCAAGAAGCAGGAACTCCTGCCAGATCAGATGACCTGGACATGACACTTGCCATGCTTTCATTCCTGTATGTGCCAAAGTGATGACCTCTTTCTCATCCTTTAATCCCCAGCTCATATGACATTTACCTTGGGAAACCTTTCCGGGCTGCTTCCATCCCCTGCCAGGCAGTCAGTTACTTGTCTCTGGCCTTCCACTGTGCTCTATGCTTCCTCTCCCATGGCTCATATCTCACTTGTAGTGCCTCTTTTCTCAACTGTCTTCCTTATTTTCTCATCTGTCTCTTGTTCCCTAGCTAGGAACCATCTCTGACCTTATCTCTATTTCCCCAGAACCTGTTCACTTAGCACACTCTAAGTCCTCACTGTGTGCTGAAAAAGTGACTAACCCAGGCTTACCTGTTTCACAGTCCCAGAGACGACAGCTGTTGTCAGCCGAGCCAGTGAGGACATGCTTGGTGTCCCCTGAAGACGGTGTTAAGAAACATGACTAAGTTCTCCTGAAGCCTTATCCACCTGTCAGGCCAACTGAATAACTGCTCTGCTCAGCCCCAAAGAGCTTTTCTTCCTCTCTCTTATGTCAGAGGCTTCTAACCTCCTCATCCAGAACTGGAACTTGTCCTGAATGTTCCCCCAACCACTGAACAAAGGGAGTAGGAGGTTTCATTCTCTAGACCCACAATAGCACCCCAAACTCCCAACCTCCAATTCAGCAGCCTTTCCATTGCTGGCAGACCCTGGGAGCATAGACTCAGAGCAAACACAAGGATACAGTCAGCGTCCACACACCACACAGCTCCAGTATGGCCCATGTAGGTGCCCAGCCTCTCACCATTCACGGAGTACCATACGTTGACAATCTGGAGGAGTCAATGACAATGTGACAGGATGGGACACATCCCAGGCAGAGCAAGGGCCTCCTATTTCGCCCCAGGAACCCTCAGCAGCCTCTAGCTAGGCCAGATTCTGCTCTTTCCTGCTCATCTCTTGGGAAACAGCAGGTTGCTGGTAAAAAGACCAACTCCTGGATTCTTCTCCTTCCTGCAGGTAAGCAGCAGGGGAGTCAGGAGGCTTGCAAAAATGTCTCCATCTGCCACTGTCCCAGCCCTCTCCCAGACTCTTAAACCCTCGGAAGAATAAAAGGTCAAGTTGAGTGCCAGTCCAGAAAAACAGTAGTCTTGGTGTCCTGTCCAAGTGGGAGCAGGTGGTTGTAGGGAAGCCTGGATTCCAGTCCTTGCTCTGCCACTGTCTCACTGTATCATCTGAAATACAGTGCTTTCCCCCTCTGAACTTCAGTCTTCCCCTTTTACAGTCTTCTGCAAAATGGCCGTGACAATAATGCCACTTTCAAAGGGTAGCTGTGAGGCTCCAATAAAAGGATTAAGGAATTTGAAATATAAGTGACTAACATTAATTAGGCACTCATATGCACCAGGTACTGTGCTAAGCTCCTTACTCGAATGATCTCATTTAATCCTAAAGACAATCCCATGAGGGAGGTACTATCAGTACCCATATTTTACAAAAAGGGAAAGTTTAAGTTTAGAAAAGTTAAAGGACACGCTCAAAGTTGCATTGCTAGTGGATGCAGGGGTCAGGATTCAAATCAGGTATTTGGCCCCAGAGTGCCCACTTTTACCATTAGAGTTAACGTCATCCATATGAAGGTGCCTCAAAAGGCAGTACTGTGAGAGGCTGTTTACACTCAGTGAATGGCAGGATGGGGCCCAGAGGGACTGGCTGAAATGAGACCAAGGACACCTTTCTTAAGTCCTCTGTGTCCCTTGCCACCCAAGGATCAGCTTCCCCCTTCTAGAGGTGGTTTGTTCCCCTCTCCTGGTAGAATACTTTTGTTCTTCCCAGGAATGGTCTCCTCCTGGTTCCCTGAACGAGCTGACCTAGTCCCCGTCCTCATTCCACAATGGTCTCAGTTTTCTTCTCCTCGGCTACTCCCTTCTTCTATCAACAACTGAGTTCTTTCTCACCTTTCCTGGTAGAATGCTCTGGCCCACCTACCCCCAGCATGGTCACTTCTCAGAATGGGGCGCTCTTTGGTTCCCCTCTCGCGGCAAAACTGGCTTGTCCACCCATCGCCCTGCCAGGATGAACTCGCCCCCTCCCGGGGCCCTCCGCGTGATCCCGCCAGCCCGCCCTCCGGCCGACGCTCACAGGGTCCTTGGCCACCGTGAAGAGGAGGTCTCCCTCGCGGTTGTACTTAATCTGCGTAATGGACCGCTCATGGCCCTGCAGCAAGATCGGCTTCTGTGGGGACAGGAGGGGAGAGTCAGCGCCCAAAGTCGGCCCCTGCCCAGACCCGGACCCCTAGGGCAACACCCCCAAGTCAGTGGAACTTACCATCCCAGCGGTGACGCGAGGAGAGCGGCAACGTGAGTAGAACCGGAAGAAGCTTTGGGGCGGCTTCCGGATTCTGGGTCTCCGCCCCTTCGTTCCCGGAAGTGGAAGGGAGAGGCGTTGCCATGGCGGCGTCTCTCGGTGGGTAAGACGCCCCGCCCCTCCGTGGCTTCCCGCCCCTCTGTGGCCTTCCCGAGCCCCTCCTGGAGTTCGTTTCCGGCTCCACTTCCACCCCCACCTATCCCCGGCCCTTGCTACAGCCCCTAACCCCGGGCTTCTGGATTCATCTCCCTGGCCCTCCGGGGTCTGTCCTACCCGCCAGTCGCACCCGGGGAGTCAGAGAGCGAAGGAGGGAGGCGGGGGCAGCTAGCTGGGGATGGGAGGCCGGGAGAGGGCCAGCCGGGATGGGCGGCCGGATGAGGGCTGGGCCCGGCGGGTGGCCATTTGGGGGTGGAGAGGGGTCACTCGCATCTCCATCCAGGGCAGGTGCTGGCCTTGGTGCTGGTGGCCGCTCTGTGGGGTGGCACCCAGCCGCTGCTGAAGCGGGCCTCCTCCGGCCTGCAGCAGGTCCACGAGCGGACCTGGGCCCGGCAGTTGCTGCAGGAGATGAAGACCCTCTTCTTGAATACTGAGGTGCGTCTGTGAAAGGCCCTTCTCTCGAGGGAGCCGCTAAGAATTGGGTCACTTGAGTCAAACAAGTCTGGGTCAGAATCTGCACCCCACCATTTACTCGCTAGAAGCTCATGGACAAGTCAGTTTCATCATCTGTAAAATGATAACCATTTTATAGGGCAGTTGTGAGGGCTAAGTGAAGTGAGTTACAGGGCCTAGTACATAATTAGTTCTCAATCTATGGCTGCTATTATTAATACTTTATTATTGTCATCCCCCCAATAGACCTTTCCAGAAGGAGGGTGTGGGGCTCAAATTGGCCCTGGGGAGGGAGGTTAAGGGAGGATATGGAGAACTCCCTCTGATCCCAGTGCTGCCAGTCTGTGCTAGTGGGAAAGACAAGACACAGACACAACCACCTCTCAGGGCTAAGGGCTATGGAGAGGTGCAGATAGTTCAGAGGAGGGAGGCTGGAGCTAGGGGACTTGGGAAAAGCTTCTTGGAGGGAGTGACAGTTGGCACTCAGGGACTTGCAGGATGGGCGGTATGGGAACTAGGAGGGCTGAGGGAGAGGGCGTTCAGGACAAAGGCATGGAGTTCAGTCAGTAACTTTCCCTCTGCCCTGGGAGGGTCCTTTTCAGAAGGCTTAGCGCTCCCTGGGCCCTTGTAGCTACCCCGCCCTCCAAGGAAAGGCATATCTAGAAGCTCAGACAGTGCTGCTCAGTCAAGCAATCACACTGACTGCAGATTTCGTCTGTTTCCAGTACCTGATGCCCTTTTTCCTCAACCAGTGTGGTTCCCTTCTCTACTACCTCACCTTGGCCTCAACAGGTGGGTCTCTGGCTTAGAACTGCTATGCTTGGTGGTGGAGGCCACCTGGAAGAGTCACTTTGGGGAGGGAGCCTGAAACACCTCATTCCCAGGAGTGAGGGCGAGCCCACTGTCCCTGGTTCGCTCTGTGCCCTCTTCTCTGAGCAGTAGGGGCACAGTGGGCTGGCTATGAGTACGCTGTCAGGCACGAGGGTTGGTTTGAAGCCTGACAGTCGTGGGCAGCAGCAGCAGCAGAAGGAAGGTTCACCTTGCTGTGTCGAGGGCTGGCTTTGACGCTTTTGCTTCCACTGCGTGGTACCTGCTTGACCTTGAGCATGTCCCTTATTTGAACCTTATTTGGTTTTATACAATTGGCCTCCCAGCATTGAGAGGATTAAATTCAGTGTATGAGAAGCATCTAGCAGAGTAGCTGGTGCACACTATAGGAGCCCAATAAATATAAATTTCCTTTCCCCCATTGTTTGTTGACTGCCCTCTACTACATCAGATACTGTACTAGTTTTACACGTTGTATTGAATTCTCAACATGACCCTGTGAAGCAGACATGATTATCTCCATGTAGGAGATGAACTTACAAAACTATGGGCAGTTTATTTCGTCTCTAAGTCCCACAGCATGTCAGTGCAGAAGGGTTTGAACTCATCTTACTTAAAGATTATGCTCTTGAACTTTGCTGTGAGAAGTCCCCCTGTGGTGGCTTCACCGCCCCTGGAGTCTCATCCACACCCCCCGGGGACTTGAAGAGAGTTTGGGCTCCAAATAGCTCTGGGGAGCCCCTCAGAGGCCATGGAAGGGCAAGGGGCTAGGCCAGCCTCCAGACCTACCACCTCAGCTTCAACTAGAGTCACTCCACTTTCATCTCTTTTATATTTTGGGCTTCTCGTGAGACTTCATTTAAAAGAAAGTTTGAAAGCCTTGGGCTCTCCCTGCTGCCCGAGAATGCTGAACCCTCTGGCCAGCTGACTGCAGTTAGCCATTTACCAAGTTTTGAGCCAGTGGCAATTTTAGGATCCTGTTATCTCATCACCTACTTTGCCTCTGTCTTTTACCATCCACCCATTCTAATAATCAGAACAGTGGTCACTATTTATTAAGCATCTACTTTAGCCAGAGACTAATACATGCATTATCGTTTTTCATCTCGCAACAACCCTGTTGGAAGGAGATGCTGTTATCTTGCTCTGGCTGTTTTACCTTTGGGGAGCAGGCTCGGAGTGTTTGAATGACCTAGCCGAGACTATATAGGGAAACCCAGCTCTGCGTCTCCAAGGCTCTTGCTCTTCCATTGCCCCATGCTGCTTCCCTCCCCCATCTGCTGTTGTAAACCAGTGGTTAGCAGCCACAGCATTCAACAGAAAGTGCGCAAGCTTAACAAAGCAGCTCTGAGTAGGTAGGAGTTGTGTCAGCTTCTTGGATGGGTAATGCCAGCCATGGGGGAGCCTCGCAGGGGAGGAGGAGCAAGACAGTTCTGTGAGGCAGGTGAGGCCTCGGAGTGCTGGGAAAAAATGTGTTGAGGAGCGAACAGGAGCATCCTGGTGTGCCTGGCAGTTAGGAGTCTTGTAAACAAGTAACTCAGCTCCTGATGTATCCATTAGTTTTTTTGTTTTTGTTTTTTCGGTATGTGTATGATAAGAACACTTAACATGAGATCTACCTTCTTAAATTTTAAGTGTACAAAAATTAAATGTAATACATTTTAAGTTCACAGAGTTCTTAGCTCTATTAGTCTTTTTCAAGTCTGCTTATTGCGAGTTAATCACTCCTAGGCTCTGGTGACCTCTACATAAGGCCCGGCCCTGTGGGGCCTGTCCTGCACAGGTACCCAGCCGCCTACTTCTGACATTTTTTTCTTGTCTTTTCACTCCGTAAGGCCCAAGCCTGAGCTGAAACAGAAACAAAATGCACTTCCCCTGCTCCTTTTTTTTTTTTTTTTGGAGGAAGATCAGCCCTGAGCTAACTACTGCCAATCCTCCTCTTTTTGCTGAGGAGGACTGGCCCTTAGCTAACATCCGTGCCCATCTTCCTCTACTTTATATGTGGGATGCCTACCACAGCATGGCTTGCCAAGCAGTGCCATGTCCACACCTGGGATCTGAACCAGCGAACCCTGGGCTGCCGAAGTAGAACATTTGCACTTAACCACTGCGCCACCAGGCCGGCCCCCCACCTGCTCTTTTGGTTTGTCCATATCCATTTAGTTCAGTAAGGGCACAGCCTTGGGAGTCAGGCAGGCCTTGGTTTAAATCTTCAATTTGCCTTAATTTATGTGACTTCTTTGAGCCTTTGTTTTCTTTATCTATGCAAAATGATGCTAGTGCTCTTCTTGCAGTGTTGTTATGAAGATTAAATGAGATATGTACACAAAGCACCCAGCACATAAAATGAGCTTAATAAACAGGAGCTGTGCGTGGTATTACTGCAGTCATCCTGCTGCATCCTTTGGGCTTTGGGTGCCTGCCTGTCTGGATGTCCTTGAGATCTCAGGAACTCTCTTTTTTTTTTTTTGAGGAAGATTAGCCCTGAGCTAACATCCGTGCCCATCTCCCTCTACTTTATATGTGGGACGCCTGCCACAGCATGGCATGCCAAGCGGTGCCATGTCTGCAGCTGGGATCCGAACTGGCGAACCCCGGGCCGCTGAAGCAGAATGTGTGAACTTAATTACTGCACCACTGGCCGGCCCCAACAGGAGCTCTCTTTGAGTGCAAAGACCTCATCCTTACAGAAAACCAGGGTGGTTCCAGCCTTTGTAGTTCAGGTCTTCATGCTGTACTTCTGAGGGAGCATGGAATTTGGAGTCAGGAGACCTGGTTTGAAAGCTGAGCTTTGCTGTCACCTCTTCTGGGAAATGGAGTCCTGAGATATTTTTTTAAAGGTTGCCTTGGGGCCGGCCTGGTGGCATAGTGGTTAAGTTCATGTACTCTACTTCGGTGGCCCAGGGTTTGTGGGGGTTCAGATCCCAGGTGTGGAACTACACATCACTCATCAAGCCATGCTGTGGCAGCATCCCACATACAAAATAGAGGAAGACTGGCACAGACGTTAGCTCAGTGACAATCTTCCTCAAGCAAAAAGACGAAGAGTAGCAACAGATGTTAGCTCAGGGCCAATTTTCCTCACCAAAAAAAATCAATAAAATAAATAAAAGGCTGCCTTGATAATGAAATGAAAGTGTTTTGTGCTTAGAAAGGCATTTTTGCATCTCAGAGATTCTTTTCACTCTGATCACTCAGATCTGACCCTAGCTGTGCCCATCAGTAACTCTCTGGCCATCGTCTTCACACTGATTGTTGGCAAGGTCCTTGGAGAAGATATTGGTGGTAAACGTAAGTCAGGCCACTGCAAGTGCGGAAAGCAGCTACTTGGGCCTTGCCACCCCTCCTTTAGTCCTTTCCCAAAGCCATCTCCCAAGGGCGGGGGAGGAGAGGACCTTCCCCCATCCTGCCCCTTTCCTCTGCAGCTCTCCTGCTTCCTTGGGGCCATCAGAGTTCCCTTCCCTGGGGCCGTCTGGGGACAGACCCAATCCGAGCCCTTCCCTCAGCCCTGCACCAGCTCCTCCTGACACGGCTGGGCTCAGAGCCCCTCATTTCTGCCCATCCTCCCAGGAGCATTCGCAGGCATTGTGCTCACCGTGGCAGGAATCACACTCTGCATCACAAGCTCGGTGAGCAAGACCCAGAGGCACCCATCTACCCTTTGAGTGGGCCGATACCGCCCTCCAGCTCTGCTGTCTCCAGGAAGCCCCTGGGCCATGAGGTGCAGGCAGTGAGCAGATGGACCTAGCACTTCCCCCTGAGCCTCAGCTTCCTCGTCTCTTACGGGAATAACAGCTACCTCGTGGATCACAATAAGAGAACAAGAGTGAGAGGATTTTGGAACTTTCAAGTGCTGTTCAATGTCTAGGATTTAGCACAAGAGACTTCACACTTACCCTCAGCAACCTTTCTGCCTCAGCAGCTCTCTTCCTGCTGTCATGTCAGGCCACTAAGGCCCTAGCCCAGCCACTGTTACTATGGCCTGATCTGGACTATCACAGCAGCAGGGTTGATGGACTGCAGAATCCCTGCTGGGTGAAGAGGGCCAGCTTCATTCTTTGAGCCAGAAATGCAAACAGGAGGCCTCCAGGGCTCAGAGAGCATGCTGGCTGAAGGGAGAACTGCGGGGAAGAAGGCGCACTAGAATGGCAGATGTAAGGGAGAGAGCCGGCTGTCAGCCTTGCCCGTCCCACCCGTGCGGTGGGTGGAAAGCCTCAACTGCCCGCCCCTCTCACACTCCTCTGAGTCCCAACACTGCCTAACTCCAGCATGTGGCGCGATGACTAGCTAATAGTAGCCTGTAATAAATCTGTGGTAAACAGACAGAGGTTACTAAGTATTCTTTTATTGTCACAGACCCACTCCCAAGTTTGTGGTCTCTCCCTGTTGTTCAGTTGGTTACTCCTTTCTCTGGCCAGAGAACCCCATAAGGAAATGGCCTTGGTGGCTAGGGCTGCTCTGCTCAGAAGAAAGGAAGACTAGGCTGTGGATTTAGGAGCAGAAGAGTGGGAGGGGCTGAGGGGACTGCACTGTACCCTGTGAGCCCAGGGGAGGTGCTGGTTCCTGGAGAACAGGCTGCTGGAGGCTGAGGATAAAAGGTGGCTGCAGAGTGGTGTCCCTAGTTCCTGGCTGAGCTGCTGGCTCTCAAGATGGCGGAGCAGGGGCTGAGGCTGAGATAGCTGCCCCAGCCCCAGGCAGGTTTTCCAGGGACAGGTCCTCTTCCACTATCTGTGCTGCCCTCTGGAGGAGGCGAAGGCCGTACAGAATGGAGCCATTAGCATCCCATGGCCAGCCTCCAGCCTCAGCAGCAGTTTTCCACCCCCAGGGAAGGAAGAGACTTGAGAAATTAGAGTCTGCCCTCTCATTTAACAAGGTAGGAAGTTGGGTTCTGAGATGTCAGGAGCTGGGCAGCTGAGACGGGCTCCGATCTGCTCATAGTCACAAGGAGGAGGAACTGCTCCTGGGACCCAGGGCCACCAGTTTCCAGCTCAGAACTCTTCCTGTCCCAACACACTGCTTCCAGCCCCAGCCCACCTGATCCAAGGGTTCCTCTGTCCAGGTGTCTTCATCATCTGCTACTTCCTGGGCCCCTGCCGTCTCCTTCCTTGGGTGGGAAGCCCTGTACACTCCCTTGACTCCTGATGAGGGGGGCAACATCGGCTGATGCCCTGGCTGAGGAGCCCTCAGCATTCTTTCCTCTGACCTTCTTACCAGTCCCCTCCCCTGCCCTGCCCTTGCTCCGCATTCCCCTTACCTCGGAGGAGGGCAGGGTAGTTCAGAGGCAGGCCTTTGGCCCCATCCCATCCCTTCCAGATCCCACCCCTGAAGTTTTGTTGCTTTGAGTTGCCATGTGCTTCTTTCCAAAAGCCAAGTCCTTGTGAGGAGCAAGGGGCTGGGTATACACATGAAGGAGTAGGAGACGGTTGTGCTGAGGTCAGGCCAGCTCTGTACTGGGGCATTCTGTCCCCAGGGACCTCCCCCAAACAGCAGGGACCATTCTGTGTGCCTGTCAGAGGGTGGCTGAGAAGGACCTGAGTCCCAGGGTCTCCTCACCTGATGGAAATGAGAGAGTGGCGAGTATACTGCTTGGCTGAATGGCCTGCTGGGGTCTGGCATGGAAAGCAGATGGCTCAATTTGGCTTGGTTCCTTTGGAGAGGGCTGGGTTGCCTGTGCCCTGTGACCATGGGCCTGTAGAGAGGACACCGGGCTTGGGCCATGAGTGCTGACGGTTCTTTTTTATTTTTTATTTTTTTTGAGGAAGATTAGCCCTGAGCTAACTGCTACCAATCCTCCTCTTTTTGCTGAGGAAGACTGACCCTGAGCTAACATCCGTGCCCATCTTCCTCTGCTTTATATGTGGGACACCTACCACAGCATGGCTTGCCATGTGGTGCCATGTCGGCACTCGGGATCCAAACCAGCGAACCCCAGGCCGCCAAAGCAGAAGGTGAAAACTTAACTGCTGCACCACCAGGCCGGCCCCGAGTACTGGCTGTTCTTACCTTCTCTCCTCCAGTAGTCCAGGCTTGAACCGCCCCTGGTGCCTGTGGGAGCTTGGTAGAGAAGATGCCATCCATCTTCATAGCCTGCATCCTCCCTCCCTGCTCCCTTGTCCCATCAGGCTGCCTTATCCAGGGACAAGCAGCTGGTGCCTGGCACTCAGGATGCCCACTGAAACCAGGCCGTGTCCCCCAAACCCCCACCTGATGCTCACTGGCTCATCTCTTGGGAGGGCTCAGGCCTGTGATAAAATGGGGTACTGATAAGCTCCGCTGGACTCCGCTATGCCAAATATGCCAGTTCTCTCTCCCAGCATCCAACCTGCCAAGAAGGCATTAGGTCCACCAACTCAGAGTCCTGAAGATCTTCCTAGAGCCTGGATGAGCTGGCTTTCAAACGAGGCTCTGTTCTGGCCCCTGCCACTCAATAACTGTGTCACCCTGAACAAATTACTTCACTCCTTTGTACTTCATCTCTCCTCTAGAAAACAGGAATAATAATCTCTGTTTCATAAGAGTATTGAGAGGATGCAGTGAGGTAAGGTCAGAGCCTGAGCCGGAGGAGGAGTCAGCCCGTCATTCCCCTTCCTTCCCACCGCCCACGGCCCCCTGCATCACCTACCTGCTGCTTGTGGGCCCTAGACTTCGGGTCTGGGGGATGCCTGCAACGAAAAAAGAAAGGCTTGTAGTGGGCAGAGAAGGACATGGAGTCTGGGTGGCTTCCTCTGCTCTAACCCACTACCCCTCCACCTCACACATACATACCAGCAGCCCCTGGGCAGTGAGGGGCTGGGCACCAGCAGCTCCAGATAGGGGAGGGCCTTGAACTCATCCTCTCCGACAGCCACATAGTAATGGCCACTCACCAGAGCCTCCCCCGCTGACAGTGGGAGCCCCTCCAGGGTGTAAAGTCTGGGAGAGAGAGGTGAGCAGATAAGGGCCGGTGGACAAGATTGCCTCTTCATATTCGGCAGACTGTGAGGGGGTGGGTACCGCTCTTCCAAGGTACCCTGTGGCCGCTGACCCTCTGGGCACTAGACGAGTCACCTAGGCTCTGGGGGCTGGGCTGGCGGGGTCTCTCCCTGTGGCATAGAAGAAAGTCTCATTCGGAGAAACTTGCTTTCCTTTTGCCTTTTCATCCTCTGGGAGAGCTGAGACCAGGAGGAGGCTCCCTTTGGGGACTTGTGGGCCTCCCCAGTCCCCATACTCACCTGCACACAGCACCGCTCTGCAACTTGACCTTCTCGGCCAGGAGCTTCAACACCGTTTCCCAGTCCTTGCTGGCAGCCCGGGACAGCTTCAGGCTAAATGGGGGACTTAACAGGTCCCCATTCCTGAACACACTGGGACAAAGAACAGCCTGGTAAGGAGATAGGTCCCCAGGACTCCCTACGTGTGAGAGGAAGAAGGGTGGCACAGGGCCAGAAGATGGTCCAAGAACCAGTGCGTTGGTCCATTTTTACCCATCAAGCATGTTGGACTTTTTATATTCCCACCAGTGACCAGAGGCTCCTGGAACCAACCCACCCATGTTTTCTGGGTCTCACTGAAACGAAAATCTATCCCCTTCTCCCTGATCCCCACACTCACTGGATACAGCAGGGAGAACCTGCAGGTAGCCGGCGTCCAAGGGCCCCATCACAGGAGTGATGAGTCACGGGAGGACCCTGAAACCCAAGTCAGGGCCCCAAATCAGGAGAGAGTTGAGGCCTTTGGTTAAGGGTGGGTTAGCCCAAGGTAGGTGGGGTGAGGCAGAGGAACCAGACTGGGGCAGGAGAGGGGGCAAGAGGGATGAGACTGGTCATACCTTTCACCGAAGGGTGCTTCTCCCTCCTGTAAGTGACATTCTAACCACCCCCTGCCCCCATGTGTGTTTTACAGCTTCCTCTTTCCTTTGGGGACCAAAGCCTGGAGATAAAGCAAAAGGCTGGAAAAGGAGCAAGGGATAGTGTCTTGAAATCCTGCAACCCAGGAAGGATAGCAGCTGGCTCTAGGATGGGTGTGAATGCCCCCATAGAACTGGCAGACCATGCTGTTCCCAGGGCCCCTGACTTCCCAGATCAAATTGGGGGCAATCCCAGGACGGGTGGGAAGACAGGGCTGGGGGCTGGCCTCCCCCAGGCCCCAGGACTCACTGGTAGTCTGCTGCTCTTCCCACCTGGATCCTTCCCTCCAGGGGGTAAATAGCTGAAAGGACAGATAGGTCATAAGTCATCTTGGGGAACCTGGGGCCTCAACAGCCCGGTAGCTGCCAGAGTGTGGGGCAGCAGCCCAGCTCACCAAGTATCCCTTCCCATTGCAATAGTCTCAGTCATCTCAGTCCAGAACCAGATGCTGGCACTTGAACCTACCTTAGGGCACTGGGTCAGGCTGAACATCCAGACTGTAGTCTCAGATACAAACCATAAGATTAAAGGTCGAGACACTAGTTCATTAAGCATCCTGCTGTATCCCAGGAATTTTCTCATTCATGAGGTAGGTGGTTTTATCTAATTTTGTGTGAGACTGAAAGTTAAGTGATTCACTTAAAGTAACACAGAGAAGTGGCAGAGCCCAGATTCTAAGTCTATCTCGCTCCCAACCCCTTGCACCTTGTTACGGTAAGCAACCTCAGCTGAGAGCAGAGTAGGACCTGGAGGCCAGATCTGAGCTGGAAGCTCAGGTACTCAAATTCTTCTTCTACCATCTCGGAAGGCACAGCCCCACCCTGAAAAGGGGATGACCCAGCCTAACGGAGAGCATGGGACGCCTAAACACAGCAGGGAGGAAGTGATGGGGGGAAGTAGTATATGGTGGCGGTGGTAGGGGATCCAATCAAGAAGAGCCTTTGGAAAAAGGGTCAAATCTGCCTCCTTCCCACAGCCTGGTCCTGGCTATGATGGACATCAACACCAGCATCAGACTTCAATAGTGGCTCTATCTTTGTTACTTGGGTACTGTTACATGGTTACTTAATGTCTTGATTTTCCCTTCTAAAGAATGAGGGTGAAACCACCCCTTCCATACGGTTGCTGTATCCCATGAGGTAATGTATAAAGTGCTCATATGAACAGAGTAAGTTTAAACATGTGCCATTGCTATTGCTCTCCCCTCCCTCCCTCAGTTGTGACCAGCCCCAGCCCACTCACTGGAGCTTGCGGAATCGTTCGAAGCCAGCAGCCACATACTGCCCTCCGTTCTGCAGGTCTGCCAGGTCGGTGACGGGGTGGCCATGACAGGGTGTATAGAGGGCACGCACAGCCAGTGGGGCCTGCACAACTGATGTCACCTCACAGAGGAAGGCATCCAGGGTGGGGAAGCGGCGTTGGGTCACCACCAGCCGGCGGCCTGGGGAGAAAGAGTCCCCATTCCGGTACACTACTACTCTCTTGGCCGCTGAACTCCCACTCGCCATACTATGTCCTCAGCTAGAGACGCAGAGCTGTTGCCAGGCAACTAAGGCAGGGCTGGGAGCAGTGCCAGTCAGAGGTGGAGTCCTGCTCTCTCACCCAGGAAGGCAGGGAGAGCCTCTGGCAGGAGCATCTGTCTGTCTCAGGGTCTCATCCAATCTGCTCCTGGTGGGGCCTCACAAGAGCACGGC
This sequence comes from Equus caballus, assembly GCF_041296265.1. Classification (NCBI taxonomy): domain Eukaryota; kingdom Metazoa; phylum Chordata; class Mammalia; order Perissodactyla; family Equidae; genus Equus; species Equus caballus. Next base: position 24,564,181 of record NC_091685.1, read on the forward strand.
GGTTGTGATCACTATATATGAAGGAAGACCCTGGGGCTCAGGGAGGGGGAGTGACAGAGATCACACCGAAACACGGATGTTCCAGTGCTGGTGGAGGGAGGGATTCTCAGAGCCTCCCTGTCACTCTGCAGTCCAAGGGCTGAGCTCAAAGGAGGACCAACTTTGGGGGTGATCCCCAAGGATGGCTAGTATACTCCTGGGCCGTGGCTCCCAGCCAGCTCTGGGGAAAATGCCCAGGCCAATAGGAGGCGAACATGAAGGCCCAGAGTCTGTCCTGACCAGAGGCAGAGGATGAAAGCAACCAGGCTCCGAATCCAAGAAAAACCTTTATTCTCCATCAGGCCCCCCACTTTACTTACCCCAGGTAACTCCCTGTCCCCAAATTTGGATTGATCCACAGGCAGAGGATGAAAGAGCGTCCTTCTCCCTCTGCTGCCTATACTGGTGCCAGCTCTTTGCTCCAGCTTGTCTTGGCCTCATTAGCTACCAGTGGCCAGGGACAGGGACAGGAGCTAGAGCTGGTACCAGGGAGCTACGATGAGGTCCTGTGTCCCTCATCACCCTTTCATAGCATCCCCCTTTGGAACCTGGTCCACCCCTGGCTCCCCAGGGTCTAGCCTGCTGGTCCTGTTTTCCACGGTCTGCCCCTCCAGTGGTCCTCTCCTGTTTGGTCTGACCCTGTGGAATACAGTTTCTCAGGTGGCTTTGGTCTCCATGGCACAGTCCTCTGGTTTTTCCATTCTTCATGGCTAGGCTCATTGGAGGTTCTATCTCTGCAGCTTTTGTCACTGGGTGTCTGGCTCTTGGGTGGTTTAGTCCTCCAGAGATCCAGGCCACCATGCTCTGGCCCTGTCAAGGCCCTATCCCAGATGACATGGTCCTCTGAGAGATCCAACTTTTGTGGCCTAGCTCTTTGGTAATCGAGCTCTTTGTGGTCTGGCCTTCTGGGAGACTTGTCCTCAATGCTTGGGTCCTCATGGAGTGTGGGTGGCTGTATCTTGGTCTTTCCAGAGCAGTGGCCCCTAGGTTTGAGGCCTTTGGGGGTCTGGTCCTCCAGGAGTTTCGTCAGCTGCACGCAGGCCCCTCCAAAGGTGTGTTTCCCACATTCTGGCTCTTTGCCGAGCCTGTTGTCTCTGGCCTGGTTATCTGATGGTGTGGGCAGCTGTGGTCCAGCCTTCCCGTAGCATGGGTCCCTGTACTTGGCCCCAGTAGTGGTTTTGTCTGTAGCAGCCAGTCTTTCTGGGGATTTGTGGGGTTGTGATCTGACCTTCCTCCAGGAGTCATCCACATGGTCTGGCTCTCCGGCGGCCCTGTCTCTGTAGGAGTGGTCTTCCAGTGGTGGGCTTGGTTGTGACCTGTGGTCTGGGCACATGCTGGCATCGTCTCTGGTCTGGCCTGCCTCTGGGGATCTCAGTGTTTGTTTGAGAATTAGGTACTGGTGGGGAAGAGAACAGACACTGTACCAGGCAGGCCTGCTCGGGCATGGCAGGAAGCCTGTCCCTAACCCCCACCCTTGGCCCTAAAAGTGCATAAAATGTTCCAAGTTAGTGCCTACCTCCTTACGGCTGTTGATTGCCTGTTGCAGCCACAGCAGTTCCATGGCCAAGTGGCTGCGGTGGTACTGGAGCTCCTGGAGCTCAGTCTGGCTATGGGGCAGTCCTGGACCTGCAGCTTCTGTGAAGGAGGGAGGAAAGGGCACTGGCCTGGCATTAGACCCTGGCACCCTGCCCCTGCCCACCCATGTGTTGCCCCCAACCAGGCAGAAGGAAGAAGGAAAGGCATGCAGCTTATCTAGCACAAGCCTTTCACTTTTTAGATGGGAAAGCTGAGGTCCAGAGAGAGTCAGGGGCTTCCCTGACCTACGCAGAGAGATACCTGGGTTCTCCATCCTTGACATATCTCTGGTCTCCTTTTGGCTGGGTTTCCTGCTCTGCTCATCCTGGAGCCAGGAGCTGTCATCTCTGCAGGGAAGACTTCCTGAGTTTGCCGGGCTCTCTTCTGACTTCTTCAGCATCATCCCCTCCCAGATGGCCTCTCTCTCTGGCTCTTTACGTGGGGAGCAACTCCACTGTTCCGGCTCTGGATTTGGTACCCTCTTTCCAGCTTTCCAGATCCGATGGGATTTTGCTTTCTGAGAAATCAGTCAGAGAGGTATGAGAGCCCCAGGGCTAAACCCTCCAAGTGACTGGACGCCCTGATTTAGCAGACAAATTGGTGATTAAGGATTGGGGTGTGAGGAGGTGAGTCTGCTGCTGCTTCCATTGAGCAAAGCTTGTCAGAATCCCCTGCCCAGGTCCCTCCCTCTCCTCCATTCTCCCCCTGGTGTGTGTATTACCTCTGGGAGAAATCGGGGCCTGGGAATCCAGCCCTCAGTCCACTGAAGCGTGCCCAGATCACCCTCGATCTCTCGTACAATAGCCTCATACTCAGCTCGCAAACTCTGGAACTGGCGTCGGACCAAGAAGCCCCGGACGCAGGCCTGTTGTGGAGAACGAGCGGAAAGCAAACCCTTCTCACTGCAAAAGCGGGGGCATCTTAGGGGATTCTCATGAAGAGGTCACCCCGGTGATTGCAAGAGGGGACCTGGCCCCAGGGAAAGGATAGGTGACGCTGTGCGTTGGGACTCCGGGGGTTCAAGGGAGCATGCTGGACGGCATCCCCCTCTTCGCTATAAGGCCCTTCCGGTCCTTCCCTGATCCCGCAGGAGCGCGTGGGGGGCGCGTGGGGAAGTCCGTGGGCCCTGGTATTCTTCAGGGCGGTGGGAGTGGGTAGGTATCTCCACAGACGGGCACGCGATTAAACGTGACAGCCTTATCTCGCTCAGAGGTCCCAGTCCCAGATCCCACGGCGGGGATCCCTGCGCACCCCGGCCCGGCTCGCACCTGCATCACCGACACTTTCCGAACCAACCGCTCCCGCTCCATCCGGGCGCCAACTGCCCGGCGCCTGCGCAGTGCGTCACTAGTGGGTACCGCCCTGGCCAGCGCAGGCCGCGCCCCCGTCCCCGGGGCAACCTTCCTCTCTGACCCCGGCGGGACGCGGCCTGGGGCCCGCCGCCGCCGACTACGCTCGCCGAGCACCCGCGTGGGGCCCTCGCCGGCCGGGCGCGCTCCCCGGATCCGGGTGTGCGGCGCGCGCGTCTCCGCGGAGGCCGGGGCTCGGCGCCCCTGCTGGGGAGAGAAGCGACGAGGGCAAGGAAGACATGGGGCCGCTTGCTTGCTTGCTGTTTAATTCCATCCAGTGCCCCCCTCCCCATAGCACCTGGGGGGCCGCGGGATAACCAGTCGAGTCTGCAAAAAGTCACAGTTTGAAGGGAATGAAAGGGGGCAATCTGGGCCTGGGTCCGACATCTACGCAGCTGACTGCTCCTCAGGCTCGGCGTTCTCGGCCAGGTGCAACTTCTGTCTGCGCCAGTCAAGGATTGTCGTGCCACTGCCCCCATGTTTCCAGCCCTGTCTTCCCGTCCTGCACAGGCTGTTTCCCCAACTGCACAAAGCGGCGGGGTGAGGGTCTCTGGGGCAGTCCGTGCTCTGAGGTTGCAGTCCTCGCCTGCCCGTCTTGCTAGGCGGCTTACCCCTCTCTTTTGATCTAGATCATGCAGGTGCGTGCACCCGCCCTATTTCTGACTAGGACTAGCTCGGGAGGTAGTGTAAATCAGTAAAAGTAATTCAATGCTGAAAGAGTAGGAAGACAGCCGACAAGCTTTGCCATGGATTGGTGTTAGCTAAAGTACTTGCAAATACTTTGATAAGTAGGTGAAACATATTCCCTGCAACCACCTTTCTCCTAATATTGGGAAATTCTTTCTGCACTCCTCTACCTGGGCGGGGGCAGTTTGTGGCTAATTGTGACACAGTAGGACTGGAAGGGTTGGGGATGTTGGTTATAAGTGAATACTCCTGAAGGGTGGTGGGGAGGAGGAAACTGTTTTCATCTCTGGGAGCTGTGCACACACATACACACTGTCAGGTCTCCTGAAAAGGATACATGGAATTACTAAGATCTTCCAGCTGTCAACAGAGAGAGAAAGGGAGGGTTCTGTCATGAGGGGCACCAGGCCATACCCTAGATGCTCTGGTGGCCATCTTCAGGGTTGGGGGGGCTGTTGAGTGGCCCAGAGCTCTTGGTTCCATGCACCTCAGCTTTTCACCCAGGGCCAGGAATGACCTTAGAAGCATGTCCCCCCCCAACCCCCGAGGGTCCCCAGGAACCCAAGCATCCAGCCCTGACCCACATTGCTAAGCAGCTGGTCCAGGTTGCGGTCAGCCATCGTCTTCTTCTGCTCCTCAGGCAGCCCCTCAGTGACCCCATCCTCTTCCTCCTCCTCCTCCTCCTCCTCCCCACACACGTCCAGGCTGAAGTGCAGCCGGGCCAGCTTCTCCTGCATCTCCCGCACGTGCTCCAACTGCTCGAAGGAGCATTCCTTCCCTGGACAGCACATGTCTGAGCCCTGCGGGCGAGCTTGGGACCCTGGCCCCAGCCACACCCCAGAGACCAGGCCCTCCAGCCCCCTACCACACACCCCCCCTAAGCCTAGCCCCCAGGACTCACCGAAGGCCTGCAGCCGGCCTGAGTGGAAATCATTGAGCAGGTTCAGCAGTCCCCCCTCCATCTCATAGACATCGGTCACCTCGGTCAGGAAGGAGTGCTGCAGGGGGGTGCCTGCAGAGCCGCCCCCACCTCCAGCCAGCACTGGGCGGCATTTCTCCTTGCCTACCCTGGGTGGGGTGGGCATGGCCATGGTCACAGGTTGGGGCAGCCAGTTGCCCCCAGGTCTTTTGTGCCATCTGTTTATGCACTAATTCATCTTCCTATCCACTCACCAACATAAACGGATGTTTGTTTTTCTGGCCCTACCTTGGGGCCAGGATTTTTACCAAGATTGGTAAAGGAAAGGAAGTAGGTGAAAATAAAATGTCGAAAGAAGTCTTTTTCTGCCAATGACACTCACAGCCAGAGCCATGCCTGGAAGGGGACTCCTGGGTTCCTGTCTGAGCCCCTCATTCTTTCTGTGACCCTGGGTGAATCATTTGTCCTCCCTGGTCCTCAGTGAATTTGGGGACAGTTACTCCCTTATTGCCACAAGAGCCATCTTACCCCTCTCCAAAATATCTTTCTGCCCCTTTTCTATTTAAAAATGGTTTTGAATTTTCCATTTCCCTCGGCAACACTGAATGCCCTTCCCACCTGGCCCCCTTGCCTCTCCAGTTGCATTTCCTATTCCTGCCCCAGCCCTGAGCTTCAGCTACACCCTGCTGTGGCTGACCCACACATGCCTCTCAGGCAGGCGTGTGCAAAGCCACAGGGAAACACAGTAATCAGAGAAAGAGCACGTATTTAGTGGGAACCACACGAACGCATTATAGGGTAGGATGCAAATTCGCAATCATTAAAATAATTAAGCAGAGAGTTCAGATTGTATGCCTGAGTATCCCCTCACCCCTTCCTGCCCCATGACACTCCAGGGCCACCAAATCACTGGTGGTTCTCAGAATCTTCCAGGCAGTATTTTTCTTCCATATTTATGCCAGGCAGGCCCCTCAGCTCAGAACATTCTTCTCTCCAGGGTGCCAACAGCCTTCTCTGACTCACTCCCTGGCAGCGTTGCTCTCTCCCTGCTCTGAGGTTCATCATCACACAGTGTGATCCCAGCGACCCACCTGACCTTTCCCCCACACTTGAGGGTAGGGAAGGATGGGATCTGAGGGTCTCTGAATTCTCAGGGGCCAGCTGGGGCAGTCCCAGGGAAGGCATCAGTTATTGCTAGGTAACTCAAGGCTAAAAGCCCCCTTTGCCTTCCTCCCCACAGGGCTCAGCCCAGAGTTGGGGTCCCTTCCTCCTTGCCCTGCTTTCCTTCTGTACCCACCTCTTGAACTTGGCCCGCTGCTTTGGGGATGGCAGATGAGGGAGTCCCAGGGCCAGGGAGCCACTGTGGCTGGTGGGCACAGGGACCCTGCGTAGTGTGCCTGGGGCCTGGGCTGGCTGGGTCAGGCAGGGCTTGGGACTCCTTTTCTTCTTCTTGTCCTCCATTGGGTGCTGGCTGAACCTCAGGCCCTGGGAGGGAGGCGACCCTATTGAGATAGTGAGGGGCCAAGTCATCCCTTCACCCAGCACCCCCTGAGATCTGCGAAAGAAGGGCCCTGGCACCTCCCAGCTGTCCCCTCACAACCGTCAGGGCCTCTGTCCCCTCATCTGTACACTATGGGCAGGGCCAGATGCCAGCGCCTACTACTGGGGTCAGGGAGCTTCCACAGCCCACCGTACATCCCCTCCCGCCTTCTGGCCTTGGCCTGAAAACCCAGGCCCTGCCTGGAAAGGGCTGGACCAGACACTTTTCCTGCTGCTGCTGGGGTTTCCTGTCCCTGTGGCTGAGGGGGCGGAGCTGGCAGAGGAAATGCAGGGGGAGACAGGGTGGATGTGGGCTGGCAGGAGCCCAGCTAAGGATTAGGGGTGTCTTAACTAGGTCCCGTTCTATTTATCAACTACCCAGGCAGATGCTGACAAACTCTGTCAGCATGGGAGGTGACCAAGGTGTGAGTGGGGAGTCTGGGAAGACGCCAGTGTCAAGCAGTAATCACCAGAGGATGGGTAACAGCAGCAGAGGCCGTGACAGGCAGCGGGGCGGGGCTCAGTGTGGGTTGTCCCCACTCAGACACTGGCATCCCTCCTCTTCCACCCCACCCCCAATGCAAACACCAGGCGACTCCCAGAAGTTCCCTGGGACATGCTTCTAGCCCCATCACCCTCCCCAGTCAGAAAGTCCCTGCCTGGCTTCGGCTCAGCCAGGGTGGAGTGGGTGGTCGGGCGGCTGGCTGCCTTGGCCTCCAACAATGGCTGCGCCTGTGGCTGGCACTGCTCAGCCTCCCATCCAGCCCCGCCCCCTAAGCCTCAGGTCTGCTGAGGTCCTCCCTGATGGAGGTCTGGGGGCCCTTTACAGGGGTTTTCCCCAAGCTGCTCACTCCAGGCTGCTGCCCCCAAGCCTGACTCTGCCCTTTGGGATGGTGGTGGCACTGGGGGCACAAGCATTTAAACTGGCACATGGCTGGCTGGCACCGAGGGGGTGTGGTGCATCTGCCTCGCCCTGCAGCGGCTTGGCCCAATTAGGGACTTGACAGAAGAATTGGAGCAGGAGCTCCTGCTCCCCAGGACTGCCTGGGACGACCGGGATCTATTTCCCATGCTCAAGCTCCAAAGCTGTGTGCCCGATGGATGGCTCAGCTCTGGAGCAGGATCCGAAATGGAGCATTGAACCCATGTCGTCCTGCCCCCACCCCCATCCCCAAAGAGGGCAACTGACCTGGAGGTTTGGGGTCTGGAGAGATGCTTCTGTGAGGGTTCCCTCCGCCCTCAGCACTCTCCTAGGGAACAGAACGGATGGAGGCTGAGCTGGCAGGAGGCAATTTGCATTTAAAGAGAAAGTGACCTTCTTTAGCGCTTGGGATGGAGTAAGACGGGAGGAGCATCCCTACGTTAATTAAGCTGTTCCTCTCACTGACTTTACCTCCCCACCTGAACTAAGGTGACCACCTTGGTTGCGTGATGGGCAATCTAAAAAACCCTTTTGCTTTCCTATCCATCCATTTTGCTTCTCCCACGTTCAAGAGAAGCTACAGTCCCTTACAAAATGGTGGTGGCTTTGTCAGAGTGGGGGTAGTGGGAGGGGAAAGGAGAGAGAGAGAAAGGGAATCTGAATATATATAAGCATATAAGAAGTACAAGCAGCAGCAACAGGAAGAAACTGTAAGAGAAGACAACCACCTATTGAGTCCAGCTCCTCTATTCAGCACTTTACGTACATTTAATCCTCATGACAACTCTGAGGAAGATACTGTCATCGTCCCGTTTTACTGAAAGTCAACAACAGGCTTTTGAGGGCAATACCACTCCCCCTGCAACACCCAGACACTCCACACTGGTAAGCGGTGAAGGCCTGTTCTGCACTGAAGAAATGACAGGACCAAGCCTGCCCTTTGTCCACCCCCAGGCCTAGGAGACACGTGTGAGGAGCATTAGGTCAGGAGGAAGCCGGGGCACGCTTGACTCCAGCCTCCAGGAGGGAAACCTGAGCACCTGACGGAGGCTGATCCAGGGCTGCTGGTGCTGCCCGGGAGGCCAGATCAATGGAGCAGCTATTTAAAGACCTGGCAGAGGCTCCCGCTCAGGTCCCCAGAGACGCATCTGATGCAAATGGAGACAGGCTTATCCTTGGCCAGGCTGCTTTGCAGCCTCAAATAACGGCCCTGGGGACTGTGCAGAGCCACCTCACCCACCTTCTGCTCCCACTGGGCAGGAGCATCTTCCCTGGGCCTGGGCCTCTGGCTGAGTTAGGGAGGGACAGGCACTGTCTTTGTGGGCACCCGCACAGGGCTTTTTCCCAGGTGTTTCCAACACGCAGACTGCTCCAGAAGAGGAGACGTTAATTCAGGACTTTTTCAATAACCAGGGGTCAAGGGAGGGGTCTGCACAGGCAGGACAACTGGGAATTCCCTGTCTTCCCCTACCAGAGCTGCTAGAGAGTGGCACCAGGGCTCCTCTAGGAAGGTGGCAGCGGTCCAGGTGCACATTTAGGGTGGTTATTATCAGAGCTGCTTTGCTTGGGAGCTCCAAGAGTTGGGCAGCCTCCTCTGACTCCATCCAAAGGATCTTTGACTGGAACCATTGTGGCCAGCACAGAAAAATACCCATTAGGACCCTGACTAGAAGGGGCAGAGGCTCGGCGGGAACTGGCACAGCCAGTGTGGACACATCTGGAGGTCTGGAGGGAAGGGCACTTTAGTTGTTTCTACTATTTGTTGGGCATTCACATAACATCCTTTGTGCCAGACCAACCCAGGCCCTAGAGAGAACACGGTGCTAGGTGAGGCCACCAGTAGGGTGTCTCCCATAGAGCAGCCTCAACTTTTGCACCTAGGCTTGGGGTGGGTAAGCAGGAGAGTGTAAGAAACCAGCCCATTCTTAAAAACTGCATGCAGAATGTGGTCTTGTCAAGGAGTGCACCCAGGAGTGTTCTCCTGGGTGGGCTGGTGCCAAAGGATGCTGCTCATGGCAACCAGCCCGATAGCAGTGATGAGGGTCCACTCATCTTTTTTTCTTTTTCAAAGATTGGCACCTAAGCTAACAATTGTTGCTAACTTTTTTTTCTTCTCTCCAAAGCCCCCCAGTACATAGTTATATATTCTAGTTGTGAGTGCCTCTGGCTGTGCTATGTGAGACGCTGCCTCAGCATGGCCTGACGAGCATTGCCATGTCCACACCCAGGATCCGAACCAGTGAAACCCTCGAACTTAACCACTCGGCCACGGGGCTGGCCCCAGGGTCCACTTATCTTTTTTTTTTTTTTAAAGATTGTATTTTTTTCCTTTTTCTCCCCAAAGCCCCCCGGTCCATAGTTGTATATTCTTCGTTGTGGGTCCTTCTAGTTGTGGCATGTGGGATGCTGCCTCAGTGTGGTTTGATGAGCAGTGCCATGTCCGCGCCCAGGATTCGAGCCAACGAAACACTGGGCCACCTGCGGTGGAGTGTGCGAACTTAACCACTCGGCCACGGGGCTGGCCCCAGGGTCCACTTATCTTAACCTGGGTCTCAGTTGGCCTATGCCTGGCTCTCTGCTCTCCTTGCCTTTTGCCTTCTTCGTGGACCGTAGCAATTTCCTATTTAAACACCTTCAGTGGTGCCCCCTCTTCCCTGATCTTGCCCAAATTCCTGAACCTGGCACACAGGCTCTTGGTGATTGGGGCCCAGCTTCACTGCCTCCCACCACCCTCCTGTGCACCTGCATTGCCAGGTGAACCACTTTGTTACTAAATGAAGTTGTTAAACTTCTGCCTGCCCTTTGGGTCATAAGGCCCTTCCAGATGTCCACCCCTATCCTCTTGAAGGGGACAGGGCCTCCTCTATGCTCCCACAGCACTGGCGACCTTTATCTAAAAACACCTTTCTCCCTCTCTAGCCCGTGAGCCCTCAGGAGCAGGGGCAACTTTTGTTGAGAGAAATCATCTCTGATGCTCCTACGTATATGAGCATCATGACAACTTTGCCAAGGGGCCCACTCAGGAGGCTGAAGTGACTCTGCTAACGTCCTGAGCCTGTGGGACTGCTGTAAACCAGGAGGGCACTCTGCAAGATGCAGGATACCAGTGCACCACGGCCACAGAGCTTTGCAGCATATCCGGCCAAACCAGTGACGCCAGAAGCACCAGATGACCACGAAGGTCAGGAGAGAAACAAGTAAGGCAATAGACTCTTTAATGTGGTTTAAAATACATCAGAATCAAGTCCCTGGCTGTTGTGATTACCAAAAGGAGACAAAAAAGCTGTCAGCACAGCTTCAAACAGATCTGGGTGACCAGGTGGGGCCATCAGGGAAGCAGTTACAGGAAAAGAAGGCAGCACCCCTCCCCCAGGCAGGTGCCTGGCTGTCCCTGGGGTGACCACCTGTGTTCTGTGCAAGGTGAGACGGCTGGAGCAGCACTTGGAGGATCAGCTCAGCAGGCCATGGCCCTCCCCCCTAGACACCAGGGCGGCTCCACTGGCCTCTTGGTCAGCTCTCAGCAGAGCCACCAAGATGTCAGTGGAGGAGGGTAAATAACCATCTTTGCAGACAAAACATTCTCTTAGAAAAAGTGCCTGAGCTCAGCCCATGGTCCAAAAACCTCATGGAAAACAAACCAAAACAGAAAGTGCTGCTGACACCTCTCAGAATCTGGTGTACACAAGGCTCTGAGCTGGACAAGGTCCTGAACACAGATTACTGTCAGCAGAGCCAAGGGCTCTGGGCTGTGAGCCTCACCTGTTGTGGTCCGCTGGAGGAAAGCTAGCAATCTAAGAAACCAACACAGCTCTTGGTCCTAAAACTGAGGTCATGTGCATGGGACCCACCCCAGTAAGGAAGGCACTGGCCTTCATTCAGACAGGCCGCCTCCTCTGCACCTGGCCCAGGCTCCTGGCTGGTGTGGGCAGCACCCAGGTACCTGGGCTGACTTTGGAAAGCAGAACAAGCAGACCAGCTGTAGTGACTGGTAAGATTTGGTCAATGGAGAGGAAGAGGAAGAATAGGATCCCCATCTACAGCCCAGCCCGGATGCCTAGAGATGGCTGGAGCCTAGGGCCAGTATTTCTGACCTGGGAAGCCCAGCTGGGGCCACCTTGCTCAGTGTAGCAACACAGTAGCTAGACTCGGCCTCAGAGGGCTGCTGGGCTGTGCAGCTGTGACTTCACCACCACACTGGGCTCCAGTAGCTCCCCACCCCCACTCCATGGGCTTTAAGAGGTAGCTGAAGCGAGGCAGGCAACTGGGGCCACTGCAGGCCTTCCCACTCTCTTTAAAGGGGGCAGACAGAAGCTTCTGCCTCTTCCCTGTGTTTCCATAGCCCAGCAAACCCCGTTTAGGGTTGGCAGCTCTTCTGTACCTCAGCTGGGCACCGGGGCTGGGGGAGGGAGAAGGCCTTGCTGGAGCCTGAAGAGGCACGGTCAGGGCCTATTCCAGACACAGGCATTTCAGGAGGGAAGACAAGACCTTAGGAAACACTTCTCCACGGGAGAGCAGTATCTCAGCCAGGGATGGCAAACGGGCCTCAACACTTCCACCAGCTGCTGGGGGCATCTTGAGAAACAAGGACATACCAGGATTAGCAGGAAACGCTCTGAAGCAGGTTAGTGCACTACGGTGAGGGCAGAGAGCTGACGGTGTGCCATTTGCCATCTGTGGTCTAAGTCATAACATGATTCAGGAGTACTTAACACTCTTCATGAACCTATTTACCTGAGGGACTAGGTTACGGGCTGAAAGAGCAGGCCAGTTGTGGAAGATGAAAGGACTGTAGGAGAATGAACCAACTTCAAGGAAATACAGCAAGAAGCAAAAACTCAACCATCATCATCTTGGGCTGTGGCCCCCTCAGTGGCAATGAAGCTGAGGCCCGGCTGCAGATGGGGCACAGTACCCCAAGCTCAACAGAGCCCTACTTCCTGACCCAAGACTCAAAAGTTGCTCTCTAAGAAGACTAGCTAATCCCCTGGCAAGTTTGCAACTAGAACTTCCCGAGTAGAGAGTAGCACGTATAAGGGGAGGGCAGAGGTGGGGTGGGAGTAGGTTGTTGGCGAAGAGACACAAATATCTGCAGCCACCTTGTGGATTTCTGGGGCTCAGTCAATTGTTGAATCTCATTCTTATCCCTTAGCTGTCAGGGGAGAGGTGGGGGCTCCCACACAGGAAGAAGGGGGATGTCACGGAGGACATACCGCGGTTCCGGGTCAACGGATCCAGGCAAATCTCAAGCATTGCACATTGGGGGTGGGAAGGGTGGGGGCCGGAAGCAGAAACAGACTCATAACGCCAAGGGGGCAGTTGGGTGTGGGGCCCAGGAACTGCCACATGGAGACAGTGGTGAGGGGAATCAGCGGTGGCCTCCCAGGGTTGGAATCCATAGGCAAGCTTGTGGCAAAGCCATCAGAAGCCTGTTCCTTTCTCTTACTACAAACAATCTGATTTTATCAAACAGGAAACCTCAGCACCAACATGGCAAAGGTGCCAGGTGGGGTAGTGGGGCAGAGGAAACAGGCACCACTGCTACAGCACCCCAATCCTTCCTCAGAAGACCCTCAACACAAACACTGTCATGTGCAAAAAAAAACAACCTTCAGAAAGAATCCTTTGGGTGATCTCTTGTCAATCATTTGTGCAGGCTAGAGAGGCACCTGTGAATGATAAGGCTACTGAGAAGCGTCACTGGCCTGGTCCTGGCATCACCAGAGGGCAGGGGAAGCGGTGCCCGAGGGGCTCCCTACCAGCACACCATCCCACATGGAAACATTCTCCATGGCCCTTGTCCTAGGCAGGACAGCAGCTCAACCACCAGCTCCGAGCGCCCCGCTGATGCTTCACCTGGGGACCCCTTCGCCAGGCCGAAAGCAGCAAAGGAGCTTCCAGGGGAGCGAGGAGAGACAGCGCTGCCCCAGTCCCCCAAACAAGAGAAACACAGTTGAGGCCTGGGGGTGTCACTTGTCATGAGTCCTGAAAGGCAGGGCGGGAGGGGTCTGAGCCTCAAATCAGGCAGGGAAATGCTCAAGTCACTTGTCCTGCCAGCTCACTGCGACAGCAGCTACAGATGACAGCTCCTCTTTAAAACTCTTCAGCTCACAGAAGAGCCACAGACTTCATCCATACACACCTCCACCTCCAGTGCAAGCCCATTTTACACTCAGAGATATAAATGTATGAGCCTTTGCACATATGCCATATGTATGTAAAACTGACCCACAAAATCCAAAACTGCGAAGTGTCAGATGCCAGCCAGGTCAGAGCACCTGGGCCTAAGCACTGGACTGCTTGGCGGTGGGAGGCTTGCATGGGTCAGGCCTGGCTGGGCTGCTTGCTCCCTTCCCAGCATGCCCCCAGCGCCAGGCTCCCTAGGCAGTGGCAGAGGTGGGCTCCTGGGGCCCTGTGTGGCCTGATACTTCTGTGCTCGGTGCTCCAGGGCAGCAAGGAGCTTCTGTGGCCCTTGGGGAGCTGGGTGCTTGGGCCCCAGGCCCCTCGCCACGCTGCTCCTTGGAGGCAGTGGCAGCCTCTGGCCTTCGCTCAGGGTCGCCATCAGTGAGGGGGCCTGGGCCACCAGCACTCAGGTCCTGTACCCTCTTGTTCAGGTCATTGCGCTCTGTCTGCAGCGCCCGGCACAGCTTCTCCAGCCGCTGGATTTTCACCTGCAGGCCCTCCAGCTCTTTGTCCCGGAGTGTTTTCTAGAGAAAGAAATGGGACCTTCAGTGCCATGCTGTCAAGCCCCCAGCCAACAAGGCCAACTGGTAGAAAAGATTCACACTGGAACAATACTGGGAGCAGACTAGAGTCAAAGGCTGGCCCCTTTCTAGTAAACAGCCCAGTTTACACCAAGACCTGGCTGTTACTCGGGGGCAGTGTGGTGCAGAGAAGGAGCACGGCTTGGATAAAACGTATTCCTCCACGTATCTACCAGATGACCTTGGAGACGTACTTGGCTTTTAAGCCTACCTCATCTGTTATACTGGACTACTATCAACCTCACAGATCTCAAAAGGAGGTTCAATGAATTGGTTTATCTAAAACATTCAGCAGGGTCTGGCATGCAGCTGCTCCAGCAGACTGACTTTTTTCTCCTATATCTCAGGCCATGAAGTTACATTATCGGGGCTGCTCTGCATACAAACTACGTGTATTACTGGCAGCCCTTGGTTCTCCTGCTCCTTTATGCCTTTCTTTCATTTCCTCTCCTTGCTTCCACTGCAGACCTATCACTGGGCTCCCCACCTCCCGTGGGGAGACAGCTGGCAGTGCCTTTGGACTCAGACAGACGTGCACGTGAATGCCAGCTCCCCTTCATGCTCGCCGCATCACTTACTGGGAGAACATCTAGGAAAGGGCTCAATACTCATACCCGCACCCCTCCCCCGATCCTGGCCGCAGACCACACTCAGCCCACCTCCTCAGCCATCTCAAGCAGGGCCTTGTTGCTGCTCTCCCACCGGGACCGGTACATGGTGGTTTCTTTTTCCAGCTTCTTGATCTTCTTAGTCATCTGGGTTATGCGACAGACAGAATGAAGTGGTCAGGGGGCCAGGCTCTCTGTGCATCTGTGTCTCCAAGGTGGGGAAAGGTCCCAAGGGAGCAAGGTATTACAGGGCACAGTCAGGGCCTTCTGTACGACCTCAGGACGTCTCAAGTTAAATGCTCACCCCCAATAACAGGAAATGACAAGACTGCCCCTTCTCTAGGACAAGTGTGAGGGTGTACAATCCACTGACAGTTCCTTGAGAAGGGGGAAGGCTGTGATCCCTCCTACAGCCCCACCCTTGGTACCAACCAAAGTGTTACTGTAAATGGCTCCCCAGGAGGCACCCCAGGGATGGGGGCTTCCTGAATGCAGGCCCAGTGTCGAAGTCTGAATGAAGCAGCTTGTGCCCCAGCAGCCTCACCCAGCCTGGATCAGTTACCTTTTCCATCTCCTGCTTGAATGTAGTGAACACCTCACTGCTTTTGGAAAGAGTGTTCTGGAACTCCTCAAACTTCTCTGTGTAGAGGGCAAGCTGAGGAAGAAAGAAGAGAACAGATAAGACTGGGTTTCTCTGGAGGGCACTTCTGGTCAACACACTCAGACACAGCTTTGACTCAAAAATTCTATTGAGATACCATTTAAAAAGAAAAAACGAAACAAAAACTACGTATTGGAAGGATATAACCCAAAATGTTAAGCATGGAGAGTAGCATTTGGGATGACTTATATTTTGCCTTTATGTTTGTTTTCAAACTTTTCTTCCAGAATTAAGTATAATTTATGTAGCTAACGACAACTGTTCTGTCCCCACCTCCTCAAAAGCAGCCCAACACTTCCGTCTAGGAATGAAGTCCTTCGAGCTCACCTAGCCACCTGGTCACCACCACACAGGTGCTGGGAGGGTCCACAGAGAACAAAGGCTCAGCAAAGTCACACAGCAGTCAAGGTGGTCCTAGAATGAGGGTGCCATTTCCTCCCCCCAGGATGGGGCCCAGAGAGGGGACCTTGGAGGCACAGGGTCAGGATACACGTCTCACCTGCTGTTTCAGGTGGGTCTCCTGCTGCTTCATCAGCTCGCACATCCTCTGGGACTCCACTGCCTCTTTGAGGAGCTATTTCCAAGACAGGACGCCAAACCCCGTCAGAAGCCCCTAGGGGCTGTGTGGCTTTTTTTTTGCACCAGAACTCACTGAGGCTTCCTGCTCTCACACTGCTGTCTGAGGAAGCACTGTCCTGGTCGGGCCAGGCAGCAACTTCTCCCAGGCAAACTTGGCTATGAGCTGAGCCAGAACCCCACCTACCTCCTCCCAGACCCTCTACCCCCGGGGCTTGAGCCTCACAAAATCCTTCTCCCGCTGGTGCCTCTCCTCTGCCTCTTTCAGCATCTCCTGGGCCTGCTGGAGCTTGGCATCCACCAGCTGCTGCTGCAGGTCCTTGTGTTTGAAGACTTTGTCGATATGCTGCGGGAAAGCACAGTGGGAGGGGGCTGCCTGTCAGGAGCTTCCTTTCTCAGGGAGGCCCAGTGGCTGCAGGGATGTCCTGTCTGCAGAGATCAGGCCTCCTGCCCAGCCTCCCATCTGAATTTGACAGGCGGGACTCCCACGTGAACCCTAAGTCCCTGGAAGGTCTATTTCCTGACCTCAGCTTGTTCCTCTCCCACTGAGTCAGTCTGGGGTGAGCACAGGGGTTTATGGATAAAATGAGCTCCCAGGAAGCCAAGTAACAAATACATTCAAACCTCCAGCCCCAAGAGAACACTCCACTGGGTTGACAACCCTCACTTCTGTAGCCCCCAACTCCCCTGTAAAAGGGAAGAAAGGGCAAAAATGACACGTCTACCAAGACGACAGCTTTGCTCGGTCGGCAGAGAGCTGCCCTAAGGCGAGGATGGGACGTGTGCATCCGGAGGAAAGGCTGTCCTAAGTGCTGGAGGAGGCCACGGCCAGGACCGCCAGGGTGAGAGCAGGGATGGAGAGGGCGATGCACTCAAGCGCTGCTTCCACGGGAACATCAACTGAAACAAGGAACGCGGCAGCTTTACGTGTTTTTTGGATATGGAAGGGAAG
Organism: Equus caballus; assembly: GCF_041296265.1. Lineage (NCBI taxonomy): Eukaryota > Metazoa > Chordata > Mammalia > Perissodactyla > Equidae > Equus > Equus caballus. Next base: position 24,580,769 of record NC_091685.1, read on the forward strand.
GTGGCTTGGGGACGGGTCCAGTGTGGGACATGATGAATTTTAGTCGCCTGAGATCTACGCTGCAGAGGCTCAGACGGGGCGGGACGGGAGTGCCTGAATCTAATTGGGGATGGGCGTCAGTGAGGAGCAGCAGGGCCTGGTGGACCCGCCCTCCCACCCCTAAAGGTCTTATCTGAGGGGGAAAGAGGGGGCAGCAAGAGGGCCCGCAGCACCCTGAAGTAGGTGCCGCGCTCTGCGGTGGCTCAGGAAGCTTGCATGTCTTGCAGTGCTGAGGGACAAGAACCAAACCAACTCCTCCAACCAAAGGAATCACATGCAGCCTTGTTCCCAGAAGATGAAATACAGGAAAAGGGGAGAGTCGGGGAGGCCCCTCTAGGCCATGCACACACATGATCGCCACAATGGACTGTGAGCCCAAAAGAACAGGGTCTCGCCCATCCCACCCACCACCACAAACCCAGGGGCTAGGAAGGGGCCTGGTCCAGCCCTGTCAGGTAGATGCCAGTCTACCTTTTCACGAGGAAAGAGGTCCAGAACAGACAAGTGACTGGCGCGGGGGGACCAAAAGACAGGGATTCAAGTGCTGGGTAGCAGCCAACACGAGCTAAGGCAGTGACATCCTGCCCTTTCAGGTGGCATGGGCAGCAGAGAAGCAAGGAATCAGAGGACACAGATCCTGGAGTCCAGCTCCTCCCCTGAGATGCCAAATCCTCAAAAACTGAAAACTCAAATTGTCATAAGCTGGAGACAAACCTGACGGGTACCACTATAAGGCTATTTATAATCCAGGTGAGCATTCACAAGTTTAACTGCATAAATACTGACGTGTCTGATTTGGAAGTGCTGCCATAGGGCCCTGCTGGGGCTTGCAATACACAGTATGTATACCTATCTCCATTCTCAAACTTGGATAGTTCTAAAGATATCTGGCCCTACCATCTGGGACAGGGCGCTGTGGACCTGTGGTTGTACAGCCATAGGCAAGTGTCTTTTCACCTCAGTGCCTCGTCTATATGAGGATGCATGACATTACTCCCCTCCTAAGGAAGGAGGAAGAATGGGAGAATGGGACGAAGCCTGAAAAGTGTTGTCCCGGCATCGAGCACACACCCAGAGCCCCGCAATTCCCTGGCTGGGACGGCTGTCGATGATACCCTACCTCCTCTCGCAGCTCATACTGCTCAATCAGCTTCTTGAGCCTCTCAGCCAGCTCCATGTTCTCCTGGCGCAGCTTGGAATTACGCTCATTGTGCTGTTCCATCTGCAGCTGAATGTCATTCAGCGTCACCTGGAAGTGCGAGGTCACCTCCTTGCGTTTCTCCTCCTCCTCGCGGGCCCGCTGCACGCCTTCTTCCTGGGCAGAGAAGTCGGCCCCAGCTCCATCATCCACTGCTCCCCGGCCAGCCTCACCAGGCTCCCCCAGCTAGTCCAGGCATGGTCTCTATCAACAGCCTTCCCTGCTCTCAACGGAGGAGCAGCCAGGCTCCACGATCCTGTGCATGGGGGCTCCTAATGGCCTCCTTGGTATCTCAGATGGCACCCAGTAAGAGGTTCTCTCTCTAGAAAAATGCGGGCCTGCGTGGAAGTGCCATTGTAAAGCAACCTGGATCTCCTGAAGCCTTTTCTTCCAGATTTCAGATTAAGGAGTCTTGTTTTAATGTGCTTTCATCCCTGTGCTCTGCACCCTGCTCCCCAACCAAGCAGTTAAAATTCACTGATGCCCAGGGATGGCAAGGATGCACAGAAGCAGGCACTCAGCCACTGCTGATGGGAGGCCATGTAGCATCTCATTTTGCAATCTGGCAAAATCTATTAAATTTTAAAATCTGCTTACTTTTTGATTCATTCATTTCACTTCTGAGATTTATCCTGTGGATAAATTCTATATAATTAGCCAGGGATATATATAAAAAGAATTTTCACTGTAGCACTATATATGTAAAAGTGAAAAACTGGAAACAACCCAAAAATACCTTAACTAGGGCACTGACAAAATACAGCATATCCATATAACGATGCTGTTACAAAGAATGAGCTAGCCCTATAAACTGACAGGGAGGGAGAAGGCATCGTGTAAAGTGAGAAAATGGGATGGGATATGAAACAAGACATGTATAATAATTTCATTTAAAAAGCTGTAGGTAAGATTTTATAAGCAGACAGGAAAGTTAGAAGGCTGTGCATAAATTACGTGAGTGAGGTTACTCCTTGTGGGTGTGCCGGGCACTGGGGTGAGGAGGGTGGGCACTAGCCCCTCTGCTTTGTCAGACCTTGTCACCTTTGAATCCCTTACATCTAACTGCATTAAATTTCTGATGTTTTAAGAGACAAACTAAAAATAAGCAATACCATATATTCACTGATCTAAACTTTGTAAGAAACATACAAAGGGTACGCGTACAAAAACCATCTGGAGGTCACGGCAGTGGCCGGGCTCTGAGCAGTCCGACCCCACCCTCAGAGAAGCAGAAGGCGGGGAAAGGACCCCGACTGACCGCTCTGGGAGGAGAGCTGCTTGTCAGCGCTGGGCCCTGGCTCCCCGAGGACTCCGCTGAGCTGAGCACTCCTGACGCCCTGCCTCTTGGGTTCTCTCCGCACCTGAGTCTTCACCTCACCTAATGTAAGCAGCTCACGCCAACCGGCTGCCAGCAGCTCTGAGGTAGGGCGTTAACGGGGAAACCCGTTTCTATGCTGAAAGCCTGTGCTACATTTTAGGGGAGAGCCCAGCGAAGGTAAGCGGCAGTCAAAGGGAACCAGCCATCCCTCCCAGGGGCCCGGCCGGCCTACCTTGAGAGCGCGGTTGTGGCGCTGCAGCTCGCGGCACAGGCTCTCCAGCTTGCTGCGGGCCAGGACGGCCTTGCTGTGCTCACCGCGCAGGTGGTCCTTCTCCTGGACCAGCTGGCTCTGCTTCTTCTGCAGGAGCTTCACCTGCTTCTGCGAGTTCCGGTGCTCCTCCAGCTGCGGATGGCGAGGGCGGGTAAGCACCCCGAGGGGCTCTCCCCATGGGGATCTAGGGTCTCCTCAGCTGATCTGACCCGGCCCTCTGTCCCGACTCAAGCCCTAACAGCAGAGGCCAGACAGTGCAGGGGTGCTGCACACACTCCATCCTACTCCTCACAACAACCCCATCTCCTCTCAAGGGCCTCATCTCAAGGCTATTGAAAGGGCCACTCACACAGGACAAGCAGAGGTGCACAGCCAGCACACCCCAGTTTCTCTCCCAGCTCTGCGGACTCTCACACCATTACATTCCCCCAGCTCTCGGGACACGCACCCTCAGATGAGACCACCTGCAACCCCTCCTTGTACTCATCAACAGACCCCGTCACTCCCTCCCACTGCTCCAAGACTTGAGCACTGGCTCACCATTTTGCTCTTTAACATGACTCCTATTATCATCTGGGCATTTTTATCACCAACAGACACTCTTCTGACTCCCTGGCTTCACAGTCCTTAACCTCCTCAGACCCTGTCCTCTCCTCCCATGAGACTATACAACGCTGCACATTAGAATACGAGACAATTATGTAATGAAAAATTGTCTAGCGGCCAATTTAAAAAAGTAAAAAGAAATAGATGAAATTAGCTTTCATAGTATATTTAGGGCTAATCTTCTACAAAAACAAACGAACAAAAAAGTTTATTTAATCCAATACCCAAATATTATAAACTTTTTTTTTTTGAGGGAGATTAGCCCTGAGCTAATATCTGCTACCAATCCTCCTCTTTTTGCTAAGGAAGACTGGCCCTGAGCTCACATCTGTGTCCCCCTTCCTCTATTTTATATGTGAGACGTCTGCCTCAGCATGGCTTGGTAAGCGGTGCATAGGTCCGCGCCTAGGATCCGAACTGGTGCACCCTGGGCTGCTCAAGTGGAGCGTGTGAACTTAACTGCTACACCACTGGGCGGATCCCCCAAATATAATTTCAACTGGAGTCAATATAAAAAGTTGAGATATTTTACATTGTTCCTTTTTCCCTTAGGTCTTTGAAATCCGATGTGTATCTTACACGTAGGGCACATCCAAATTCAGACTAGACACATTTCAATTGACTAGTGGCTACTGTCCTGGACAGTGCAGGCCTAGACTTCGTCATGACCTGGAACTGCACTGACCTCCTTTGTCTCATCCCAAGCCAGGACCACCGCCACCTACCATTCTGGTTCAGTGCCTCCAACAGATTTGTCTGAGTCTCTTACTCTACGGGAAGTCCAGTCCAGTGACCCAACCATCCTTTCACTTTCTTCCAACCCTCCTGTGAATAATCACTTAGCTTCTTACCTGGCTTAGATTTCTTACACCCTCAACTCTCTTGCCCCCTTTTCTCAGCAAAATCCCAACCCTGGGCATCAACCTCCTGCTCACTCTGCACTGGCACTGAAGCCGCCCCGCTTGAAGAATCTCACTTTAAATTCATGACCCCCCCCTTTCAGGAAGACCCTGGTCTGCCTACTGCTCCTCCTACATTTCTCATGTTATTCATGCTCCTCTTCTAGACAGCTCTTCCATCCTCCTTTTCAGATCTCCTCCGCCCCAGCTAAAACTATCATTCCCACTTCCCTGAGAACACAGAAGCAGCCAGAGGCGCAGGGGCACAAGCTCCAGACCCGCCAGTCCCCTGCACCTGTCGTCTCCTCCAGCCACGAGGACCCCTCTCTTTGTGCCCTGGACCTCACCTCCTCTCATTTCCTCTCCAACATCACTCCACTCTAGCAACTCACTTCCTCCTCTGGCATCACCAATCTTTCCCCAGCTGGATCATTCTGAAAGGGAGGAATCCTTTTCATATCCTTTCCTTAATTTAATCATTATAATAACCCCCATTAGGCAGGTATGATTTCCCCCATTTTACAGATGAGAAAAGTTTCTTACAGGAGAACTCCAGCTAATAAGTGTGGATGGAATGAAAGAATTTAAAAATAAGTCCTTAGGCAATGATCTTCAGTGGATGAACCTGTTAGTTCACATTCTGATGGGGAATTTGACAAGGGAGAGCCCTGGATGGCCCACTGGGACCCACTGAACAATCTTCCATCACTAAGAGTAGGCCACGCACAAGCTGTTTCTCCTGAGATGCCACAGGAAGTTCCGAGCACCACCTATGAAAAATTCCTGTCCAAGAAGTGGACCCTGAATTGGCTCAAACTCCTAGAGCTAAGTGCTACTTCACTGACAGGAACTAAGATGATAAGGGAGCAACTGAAATGCCACCACAAAGCTAGAAAGTGGGGCACCTACAGGACAACTGATCAGTAAGTCAATGTCAAAGGAAAGAGAGGGGCCGTGAGAGGAAGACCGTTTTGAAGTAAAAGGAAAAAACAGGCCTAACTACGCAATGTAATAAAAGGACCTCATTTGGACTCTGATTTGACCAAACTGAAATTTTTAAACAACTGGGGAAATTTGACTGCGGACTGGGTATTACAGAACACCAAGTGGTTAGCGTTAATTTTGTTAAGTGGCATGACGGCACTGTGCATTTTCATATTTTGGGAAGACGCATACTGAAGCGCACAGGGGTGAGGTGACATGCTACCCGGGACTTGGGCCAGGAGCTAGGGCTCTCCCACTGGAACGTGAAGTTTCCCCTCTTACTTTACCTCTCACCTCAAGAGGCTGGCTGGGACGTGACTCCCCCCCTTAACAGAAGGAGAAAAGGCTGAGAGAGCGGCTGAAAAGCAATGAAGCCAGCCACCTGCCCCTGCACCCGCAACCCCACACCAGGTGGCCTGCTGACTTTCCGAGGCAGGGACGGGGCGAGGAGAAGGGGGAGCACTGACCAGTTCAGCATACTTCTTGCACAGAGCTGCCAGCTTCTCCTCCGGGGTGCTCAGCGTGTTCAGTGTCTGCATCAGCAGCGTGATCTCCTTCCCTGCAAAGCACCAGGAGCAAAGGCGTGGACCTCCTTCTCGGGGGTCCTCCAGGCCTGGGCCCACACTCCTCCCCCCGAGGCAGCCCTCCCTTATCACACTTTCTATTTCTGCTTGTTGAACTGGCTGTCTTCCCTGCTAGACTGTGTGCTCCATGAGGGCTGGGACCAACTCATTTCTGCCTGTCACTGTAGCCCCAGCACTGCCCCTAGTGCCCACCACAGAGGACAGGCTCAGCAAACGCTTCTGAAATGAACGACTGAATCTCTGTGGGATCTCCTTGGTGAGCACCAGGGCTGGGAGGAAAAAAAAGTGCCTGCTCTACCAACAGGTGAAAGGAAGGTGTCCACCAATGAATGCACTGCTACTGTTTCCGTACAAAGAAGGCCCTTCTGAAAGAGGAAGGATGCAAAGAGGAATAGGTCTCCTTAAGAACTACTAAACTCCTGTCAACGCACCTAGCCAAAGAGCGAGCTTTCAAATGAATATACCTTCCAATATTTGATCCAAAGGTCAAAAAACAACAACAAAAACTACCCGCTTTAAACCCGAATGGAAGTAGGAGGTGGAGGAGTAGGGACTAAGACACGGGTATAACACCACCTAACTGATTCTTTCACACACATTCGCCCCCAGCCCCACTCCCGCCCCCGCCCAAGTGACCTTCCCCCACTGCCTGTGCCCGCGTCCCATTTTCCTGCTGTCACCCGGAAAGCTGCCGAACACAGCACAACACCAGGCTCCTGAAGTGTCAACCCTGGGAGACTCCGAGATCAGTGTGCAGACTGGAAATTGCTGGCACACAAGCCAAATCCAACCCACAGAGTGATTTTGTTTGATTCCCAGCATATTAGTTGCCAACTGTTAAAAATCTAGAGATTTCACGTAACTCTAGATTTCTGTCTTTTCTTTAAAAAACAGGGCTGGCTACACTTCGCCTGTGGTTTTACATGCTATCAACTTGCTGGGACTAGGTGGCAGCCAATCCTTTAGATGAAGCAGGTACTCTTTTGGTGGTCACGGGGCACCCCCGCTAACTTGGCTTCTTTGAGTTTCCAACCCTGGTCTAGTCTGGTTCTTACTGTAGGGAAATGAACACTAAGGACCAGAGAGGAGAAAGGTCTTGCCCAAGGTCACAGAGCAGGTTAAAAACGGTGCTGGCTGGTACAGGAGCCCCTCAGGTCTCCTGCTCTCCATTTCCTCCAAGAGCGCAGCTTGGATTTCGGTTTCCACTCGCTCCCAAGGCCAGAAGCCCTTGTGCAGTGAACAACCTGCGCACTTCTATGCAATGGTCCCAAAACCCTGGCTTTGATTAAACTAGTGTGACACGCTGCCCTGAGAAGCAGGGTTTCCTCTGAATCCTGGCAGAACAGGCTAGCCCAAGGAATGTCAGGTCCAAACTCCTCCCCATCACCAGCCTCACAAGTAGCTGCCCTCTGCTCACCCAGACCCTTGGCTTTCTTCTTCTCCTGTGGCCTTCGGTGATCTCGGTCTCCAACCTCGTCACTTGCCCGGATCTCGTCTGTGCCTGGCTCCCCCTTGGAGGTCTCCTTCTCACCATTGACTACTGGGGTCTCCGGCTCAGGCTCTCCATTCCTCGAAGCATAGGTACGGGACTTGTCTGCATCTTCAGGTTCAGCAGGCTCACCTTGTGCCCCGTCCTCACCTGGGCCCCCCTGACTGTTGTCCACACAGTATGTACTCAGGATGTCTTCCAACTGGCGGCTCAGCTCCTCAGAGACATCACGGAGGGCCCCAGACTGAGCAGTTTTGGCTTGTGCTCCTACAGTAGGAGAGGAGGAGCAGCAGAGTGAGAAATAGGATGGTTATACCAACGGTTGGGCTTTTTCAGGTCCAAACTTACTAGTTTGGGTTAGATATCACCTAACCGCTTTAAGCCTCAGTTTATTTACTTATAAAATGATATAATTATTTCTCACTGCTGCACAACCGTGTTTGCTTTTGGTATAAAAGAAACTGAGTAAGTAAAGCATCCGACATAGGCAAGGCATGTAGGAGCTCAACGTCTAGCCCGTCCCCTTCTCCTCCCTGCAAAGTCACTTCTTGCTATTAAAAACGTTCCAGAAATGCCTCACACATGAAGAGCAGTTACCCACTGGTGCGTGAGGTGTTTCTAACCCGGATTTGCTGCCTGAGCGTCTCATTTGACTGCTACCTGATTTAATCCTGTCGGAGCGTTCTCTCAAGAGAGTTCTGTTCCTCTGCTCAGGGTGGGGGGGCTCTAGCAACTCCCCAGGAAAGGGCGGGGATCGCACAGACTCGGCACTGTCCTCCTCCCATTCTGTATTTCCTCCTTCCTGGGTAAACAGTGGCCTTGGCCTCTAACTCCAGAAGCTAGGCTAGGGCATCACAAACTCCTCCCCCGGCCCGCTGGAAAAGCAGAGCTGGCACACACCCTCAGTCTTCCCCGGAGCCTGCCTTGTGGAACCTTCAGCTTCTGTCGCAGGAGCCGCCTGGCTGGGCCTCCCCTGGGCTCCCTCCGGTCCTGCTTCCGGTTGCCCTGGGTTGCTTTTTGGGTTGGAAGCGTTGCCAGATTGCTTGGCAGCCCCATTCTTTTTGTCTTGGTTCTTCATTGCGGTTTGCAATGCTAGGTTAGGTAGCAGATCCTAGAGAAACAAGCACACTTGCTCTTTTCCAGACTAAGAAATTCTTCGCAGCCTGGATCAGAAATCTCAACACTGGACGCACAAAGCTTCTTAAAACAAACTGGCCGGCCTTCCCCGGAGGGAGCCAACGGTTCCCCCTGTCTCTGGCCGGTCATGGGAACCTGGTGCGCCCAAGCAGATTTTCGGGGCGCTGCTCCGGGAACGGGGAAGGAGAGGCCTCCTTTATCCTGAAACCGCTTCCCGGCACAACACGGCCCCCCACGCAGGCCGAGCGCGGGATAGGCTCAGGGCGGGAGACTGACGTGGCGGGCCGCTCGATTCCGGGTGCCTCCCCGCCCCCCAGGGCCCACGTGGGCCCCCCCGCGCGCGTGCGCGCGCAGCCCCCCACGCCCCGCGCACCCCCCCCCCAGCCGCGCGCCTAGCGCGCATGCGCAGAGGCCTCAGCCCTGCCCCCCGACCCGAGCCCTCGCGCAGAATCGGCATGATTCCCCGCACTGGCCGAAAGCGTTCAGGCCCACAGACCGTCTGATCATGTCGTCCCTCTAGCCGCCGTGGAACGCACCTCACCGCCGACGGCCCGACGGCTTCGCCCGCTCTGGCCTCGCAACGGAAACCTCGGGTAACCGCTGCCGGGCAGAGCCGCCTGCTCCCGCCGCAGCCAATCAATAACCGGCGCTCTCGCGAGGCTTGCTGGGAAAGATGAAACGAAGGCGGCCTCTGAGGCGGGTAAGTTGGGGAGGTGGGGGGAGGGAAAGGACTACAAGTCCCTCCATGCACCGGGGCTGACCCCAACTCCCAAGATGCAATAGGAAAGGCTTTAGTCTAGGAGCTGGATAGTCATGAGGTCTGGAAGGAGCCAGTCATTCCGTACGAATGCACGTCAACCTCGTTTTTATCACGCAGAAGCTATAATTCAGCTCGCAAAGCCTTGCGCCTGGCTGTTCTTTCCTACACGCCTCCACCCCTCCCTCCCTTCTGTGAACATCTGTGACTATCTAGGAGCTCTGAGGAGGAGGGATAGAATACTGGGCTGGGAAGCAGGGGACCTGTGTTCCAGTCCTAACTTCATCACTGATTTGCTGTGTGACCAGTAATTTTTTTCTATCCCAGGGCCTCAATTTCCGTATTCAAATAGAAGCTTTTAATAACAATAGCAGTTCTTTGAGCGCTTACAGTGTGCTTTCCTGGTATCTGCTAGCTTAATCCTCATAACTGTTTAAGTGCTATTTGTTATTCCCGTTTTACACTTGAGGACGGTAAGGCAAAGGTTAGATAGCTTGTCCAAGGTCGCATCGCTATCGAGTGTTTAGAGCAGAGATTCAAAACTAGGAAGTCTGGCACCAGCACCCATCTCTAACTACTAGACTACCCTGCCTCTTACCCAGAAGAAATCACCACCATGGCGTGCTCTCCCTGAGGATGAGTCAAGGTAACTTGTAAAAGTAGGTTATATGTTTTCCCCGTCCCATTACCAGCTCGAGTCCCTCTTTCGAAGGGGTAAGGGGACCTTGCAAGGGGAAGTTTGGCCTCGGCAGATTCCTGAGCCTTTTCTCTGACTGGCCCACTCTCTACAAAGTCTCAGTTGCACTGGGACTAAAGGGGAAAAAAGCCCAACTTCTCTGCAGAAGTGGTATCACAGTTCTTTACCCAGTTACCTATAGGTAATGGAATAAAAACCGACGACTCGTGCACTTAGAATTTAATGCCTACTTGGTTTGGCTTCTGTTTCCAGCCAATCCTGCCTATCCCCTCTGCCTTTTTTGCTCCACTTATACTTCTGTTTCCAGGATTTCCTAGGTTTTTGCAGGTGCTATTCCACCTTCCAAAGTAGCCTTCTGGCAAAAACAAAATCTTTTGAGGCCCAGCTCAAACCCTTGCCAGTGATCTGGATAGAGTTCTTACTACAGCATTAGTAAGGAGGTGTTGAAATGACCTGCTTTACAAATCAATGACATGGCAAGAACTATTGGCTAAATTCTCTAGTCCTAAAGCCCAGCATCATCCTGGAGGCAGAGAAAGTTTTAAATTGTTGTGCCAATTGGGCTTTTAGGGCTGTTAACGTGTTAAGTATTTTCCCCAGTTAGAGACTTCAGGGCAGTTGTCTCCCCCTTAGGCAGCAGGAGTTTGCGTTTCCCAGGAAACACTGAGAGGCAATGCGGTATAACAGTATAATGGTGGCACTCAAGCTCTGAAGTTTGGAATCCAGGGCTCACAAAACCAAGGCCCTGCTTACTTCCAGAAAAGCCTATTGGAAATCTCTTGAAAAGGTAACATATAAATCAAACCTTGATGGATTTTCATAGGAAGAGTGTGTTCTGGGCAGAGATGAAGAACATAAGCAGCAAGAACAAGGTATGCATGGGGTGAGGGGTGGTGTATCAGGATCAACAGTGGCCTGCAAGGCCAGCTGGGTAATGAGTAGAGCAGGCAGACAAGGAATAAGGAAATCTGATGGAAAGAATAGCAACAATGTGAGCATCTGCCTGTCAGTCAAGGAGACCATTGAGAATGGCGGTGATTGTGGTAAAAGGGAGCTCTTGCAGATTGCTTTCAAGCAGAAACTCAGGCCCAACAGTGCCAGATATTTTTCAAGATAGATACATCTTTATTTTTTTAAATGTTGGCAACAAATTAAACCTTAAACACACTCTATCAGCCAACCAAAACCCTCCTTTTGGGTTGAACCAACTTTTTGGCTGCTTGTCTGTAACCTATGCTTTAGGAATTGAAACTGAAGTGGGTAGTTGGTGAACTGTATGCCCTCAATGGGCTCAAAGGGTGGTGGAATGGTGCTGATGAAATGTCAAAATCCTTCAGGGAAATCTTAGAAAATGCAAACTAAACTATATTGACAAAACGCAGATCAGTGGTTGCTGGGGGTTGGGCAGGAAGGAGGGATTCCAAAGGGGCATGAGGAAACTTCTGGAGGTGATGGATATGTTTACTGTCTTGATTGTAGTGATTAAACTTATCAAATTGTACATTTTAAATATGTGTCATTTACTGTATGTCAATTATATTTCAATAAAGCAGATTAAAAAACCATTCTTTATAGCAGGAGCAGGCTGTTGCAATTTTTTTTTTGAGGAAGATTAGCTCTGAGCTAACTACTGCCAATCCTTTTTTTTTTTTTTTAAAGATTTTATTTTTTAGCTTTTTCTCCCCAAAGCCCCCCCCGGTACATAGTTGTATATTCTTCGTTGTGGGTCCTTCTAGTTGTGGCATGTGGGACGCTGCCTCAGCGTGGTTCAATGAGCAGTGCCATGTCTGCGCCCAAGATTCGAACTGACGAAACACTGGGCCGCCTGCAGCGGAGTGCGCGAACTTAACCACTCGGCCACGGGGCCAGCCCCCCAATCCTCTTCTTTTTGCTGAGGAAGACTGGCCCTGAGCTAACATCCATGCCCATCTTCCTCTACTTTATACGTGGGATGCCTACCACAGCATGGCTGTTTGCCAAGCAGTGCCATGTCTGCACCCAGGATCCGAACCAGCGAACCACAGGCCATCGAGAAGCAGAATGTGCAAACTTAACCACTGCACCACCAGGCCAGCCCAAGCTGTTGCAATTCTTAATTCCACTGTTGGGCCACAAGTTTAAACACCCTCTCCTCATTCACTTCCACAAAATCTAGGCTCATTCTGAAAGAAGACGATTTAGAACTTTGCAACAGGTTTTTATTTTCGCTTTATATCTATTACAGTGTTTGAAACCTAAAGAAATACATTTTCTCTTCAAATTTGGATGTGTATATAAATATCATTTGTCTGGACTCAGCACACTCAATGCCATGGTTTCTTGGCCTATGTCTGCTCTGAAATCATCAAGCTTTGTCTGTCTACCCAGGGGCCCTGAGAACATAGAAAATAGCCAGTTTACAGTTCTTGGAAAACTAAAAGCAAATGAATTTAGAAAGAAAAATCAGTGAGGAAAAGGGTTCGATTCACCTTCCTTAGGTTTCTAGCTGGGAACCCAAGCTGTTTCTGAGGGACATCCGGTTTGTCTTAGGTGGCTGGGACCTCATACACCCCCTTCACTTCTTTAGTGGTTCAATCAAAGGCAGTTCCCACAAAAGCTGGCTGAAAGAGCCAATACCTAACCCCAGGACCTGAGGGTTCTTGTAGAGGTGGACTCTTAAGGCTAACCTCTGAGTCAGAGGTTCCCAGCCCGTCTCAAGGTCTAAGCTTTGACTTCCTTCACTGCTCCCAGGGCATGGCAGAATTTTCTCTCCCCAAACCCAGGGGCTGAAAATCTGACCTACGCAGGGGAGCAGGGCTAGGGGTTAGCAGAGGGGTTCAGGTATGTGCTAATGCAGACATCAGCAGTCAGGCTGGCCCAGAAGTAGCAAGGGAAGCCCAAACCCACTGATGACCTTTATAACACACCACACAAACCTTTCTGCCAGGGTGTTCTGGGCCCAAAATTTAATGCTGCCTCTTCTCTCATACCCAGTTTTGGTTCTGCACATAGCCCAGGCCTGATGCAAAATGCCCTCGCAGAGGAAAAATAACAGCTTTAGTTCACAGACTTGCTTGGTATTGACCTCAAATTCTTCATGTGCCATGGTCTTAGTCTGGGGGTGGGGCTAGGGGATAGACAATGGGATGACTGAGTCATTTATGAAGGCCTTGGTCAAAGAGCAGCTGGTGCCTACCACATGGATCCCCGCAGGGCCCAATTCTCAGTTTGCTGGCTTAACAAAAGAATCCAAAAGTTAAGAGAAAAAATACTGGACTTGGTCTAGAATGTGCAATCCTAAAACGGCTGTGGAAGAAACCTACTATGGGCAATTTCTCACTCTCACACTCACTTCTAGGATAGTCCTACCTGGAAGATGTTGCTACTGGTTATGAGCATTTCCTACGCTTCAGTGCACTGAGCCTTGCACCCTTGCCCAGCGTCCCAGAGAGGCAGACAGTCATATACATTCCTGAGGCCCCCAGCCAGCCTGTTTTCCCTCTGGGTCCCTGTGGTGTCTGCAGGGACTTGAACAATCTGACTGCCTTCAACTGAGAATCCAGAATCTTAGCCCACAAGATGAATCTACTGAGGAATAACCAAAATGACGGATACCAAGCTGAGTGAGCCTTGGGGAGAAGAGCTGTGGCCTGAACAATGAGCAGAGGCCCTTAAAGAGGGGCACGGGGGATGAGGATGGGACTATTACTAGGCACTCATTTCCTTCCCTTGTAGTTTGCTAGAAATGGGTAACTCTACAATGCAGGAAGAAGGCAGGGAGACATGAGAAAATGGAAATCCAGTTCATTCTGCTAGATGGTTGTCATTGTAAACTGGTTTGGCTTGAAGGAAACAGAAAGTCAGCGCCTGAGAGCCTTCTCTGCTCCTCCTTCACTAAGTACAGAAGCAGCTATAATCCATGCAGTTTAGCTCCACAAAACAGGGCTCCTGGAGAGAGGCTTCCACTGTAAAGAGAGGAGGAGTAGATCTAAGAAAAGCTGAGGTCATCAACACCTGCTTCTTAAAAGGGTCATTGGTACTCATTACCCCAAGTGACCAGGCTGGCCAGATGAGGGTAGAACCCTATGGTTCTACCAGAAGGTTGCAGCCAACACCAAGAGTAGGCAGTCACTGGGGACAGCTCAGAATTGAAAGCAGACTTCTAAGACCAGAGACACTGTTAGTATTAGAGAAGATGATCTTGGGGTGGGATGCCCAGGGCGGCTGGCAATAGATAGCTGGCACTGTTCAAAACATTTTTTCAATACTCTAGTTAAGAAAAAGGCTCCTTGTTCCCTTAATCCACACCTAGATGTACGTCCACCCCCACCAGAGATCTTAAAGATTCCAAAAACATGTCTTATCAGGCTATTCCCTACAGCAGGCTGGGGGAGCCCTTCCATTCCTGCAATGTCCCATCAGAAATCTACCAGAAAGCCTTTGACCTGACCTAGGCCAGGGTATGGAGTCCAGATGAGAGCTGCCCACAAAGAGTGGCTGTCAAGCCTGGGCTAAAGAAATAGTATTTGCTTTCCAAGATGGCCAAAAGAGAGAACAAGACACAAAAGATGATGTTACTGCCTCTGTGGGTTGGAAGAACTTTGCCTATTGACTAAAAAGGGGTTAAAGGAAGATAATGGGAAAACATGGTCTAAGGAAGACACCAACAAAGGAAAGCTCCTAGAGGCCACTTAATCTGATGAGAAATCTGTCAGGTTGTGCCCTGGGAGAAACTTCCGCCTTTGAAGTCCTTGGAGAAAACTGGCTTTAAACAGCAGCCAGATGATCAGAAGCATCTTCCATCTGGTACAGGACCCAGATCTGAAGTGAAAGTAGATTTTGGAGGAATAGTTGGGAAAAGCGGCATGTGTATGTCTCACAATAAGAATTTGGCCCCAATGTCAGGGACTCAACTATTCTTTGAGATGTACAAAGTAGATCCTACTAAAGTGCTCTGCCCTTTGGACAAGGGCAAGGGAGGGGGAGTAGCTTTTCTCTGAACTGTAGGAGAACGTTTTTATAATGAAGTCAGCAGACCAAGTGAAAAAGGTCCTGCCCCCTGCCTCCCTGGGAGATTGGGGGTTGGTAGTTACTAGCCCCATGCTGAAGAGCAGCCCGTAACTCACTAAGGTGGCACAGCACTGCTGTGACTTTTTAGTGATAACCACTTGCCCCAAACAACCTTTCTCAGAAAATGGCTCTGGAGTTGGATCTCAACACTAGAGAGGGCAAATTGAAGACCAATGGGCAACAATGAGCACCTGAACTTTAATCTGTAAGCAGAGGGGCATGGGTTTCACCTCAGCCAGAGGGGATGTGTAGGAATAGGAGCAGGAATGGCATTGTTTCTGGGGAAGGGAAGATACAGCCTGGAGCAAGGCACCTCTGACTGAGCAGTGGGGAAGCAGGGGCAGAGCGGACTGTGCCTTCAGCTCCACAGCTGGTCTAGACTTAGCCAACTGCTTCCTCCACCCTATCCCCAACAACTGGACTTTACTATCATATGTAACCCACTGAGGCAGAGGCAAGCCGCTGAGGCACTGTACTAGCTTTATTCAAAGAGAAAAGAAAAGGCATTAGGGTTATAACTGTCACAAGGAAGGGCAAAACCCCACCCAGGTACAAGGACAGCAAACAGGGAAGATACCAATAACTCTCACAAAAGTCCTGAGGCTGCCAGGTTTCTGTGATAATAGGAGAGGCAGCCGTAAGTGATACAGTATGTGGACAAGGACCTTCGAGACTGAATCTGAGAAGGCAGACTGCTTTTTGGGTTTCCTGATATATGCAAGATGCTCAGCAGTAAGGACTGGAGTGGTAGACTTCACCAAGCCCTGGGGCCATCCTTGCTTCCTCCAGGTACTGGGACAATCAGACCAGGCTGACTTGCTATATAAAGGTTCCAGAGCTAAGGGTTGGTCCCAGGTGGTGGCCCAGAACCCAAGCAGAGAGGAAAAGGTCCAAGCTCAGGCTTCCTGAGCGAGGGAGCTTCCACATCTCTTTTTGGTCTTCCTCACAGTATCCTACTTACAGAAATTACAGACAGTTCTTCCTCTTGAGACCAATTAAGATTGACCTACCTAATATATAGAATATAAAAAAATACAGAACTTTTTGACATTCTCTCCTTTGGAAGTAAAATATACATGATCCAACTGTGGAAGAGGAAGAAGAAGAAATGCCAAAGGCAGGGATCCCTGGCTATCCCAATACATGACACTCTCACTCCAACCTCCTCTGCAACTTATGGGTCACCAGAGCAAGGACTTTCTCCTCAGGAGAAAGGAAGGACCACAGCCCCCTGTCTCATGCTTAGGAGAAAATACAGCTACCTCAGAGGTTCATTCAACTCCGAGGGGAAATTTCAAGTAAACAAATGAAGTTGGGTCGCACCATTGGAAGGTGGGTAGGAAACATGGGATCAGTAGCGACACATGGGAAGCCCCATCTGAAGGCCTGTGCTCCTCCCCTCCACTCCCACTGGTGTACCTGCCCCAGGAGAGTAAGGGGGATCTCCCAAACTAAAGAGGTCTGGGCAAGGGGTTAGAGGGAGGAAGGGGGTCTTTGTCTCATGGTGACCTCCCCCTCAGCCTCTAGTCCCAGACAATGCTGGCAGCTGGGATTCCTAAAACCAGGAACTCGTGGCTCTTGGAAAGAGCAATCTTAATACAAGAAAAATGTGCAAAAGAAAAAAAAATTAAATAACTCAATCCAAGCATACAAGATTAATATTCTGTCAGAGCAAGAACACTTTGTTTTGGATATCTCCCCTCCCCTCCCACCCCCCTACCTCTGGAATATTCCCATCTGCTCAAGTACCCAAGATAAAGAGTTACACAGATCAGGGCAGAGGACTGGGAAGGATGAAGGAAGATAAAAGGGAAGGAAGTCACCACTAAAGAAAAAAATAAAAAATAAAAAAAGGTGCAAAATTGATTACCTCAGTCCTCCTTTGTCTACCCCTGGGCTCCTGGGTTAAAGACATATGTGCAGCCAAAATATAGCATAAGGAAGAAAAACCCAACACGTCCCCTTCTTGTCACAAAACCCAAATATGAGCCTCAGATGGTTTTGTCTGTCCAGAGGGTGCTCCCTCCAGGGAAGGGGGCAGAGCAGGTCAAGAGCACAGTTTCCAGGGCAGCAGAGGTGTGTGGTGGCTGATGGTGGGGGGCTGGTTTCCCGCCCACCAGAGGGCTGCTTTTGCGCTGGTCGGTGGTGCGTCCCATTCCCTCCCCTCCCCGGAGGCCGACATTATAGCTGGAAGCCCTCCATGGGGGCCTCGGGCTGCTGGAAGACGAACTGCTGTTGCGTCGCATCCACTTGGGGGGCCAGGCTGCCATCGTCGTCCTCTACACCAAAGTAGTGCTCAATGAGGTCGAAGGCCTTCTGGTAGATCTCCTGGTTCTCATGGCTCTGGAGAAACTCAATTTTATCCAAGCCTGTGGTGGCAAGGAAGGAAGGAGGAGAAGAGTAAACTTTGAGTGCTTTTCTATGAGTCCATGAAATAATCTATTTTTCTTTCCCTGAGGTATGTTAGTATTTATAAACATAAGTAATATGATCAGATCTCTTTTTGACGTGGGAGAGGAGAGCCAAGATCTCTCCCCGAAACTATATAACCCCCAAGGAAAAACGACCAAAATGTGATTTATAAATCAGAGGTTCTAGTCTCTATTCTGCTTTTTTTAAGATTTTTTTAAATTTTTTTCCTTTTTCTCCCCAAAGCCCCCCAGTACATAGTTGTATATTCTTCGTTGTGGGTCCTTCTAGTTGTGGCATGTGGGACGCTGCCTCAGCGTGGTTTGATGAGCAGTGCCATGTCCGCGCCCAGGATTCGAACCAACGAAACACTGGGCCGCCTGCAGCGGAGCACGCGAACTTAACCGCTCGGCCACGGGGCCAGCCCCATCTATTCTGCTTTTAACTACGTGTGTGACATGGGCAAATCATTAGTCTCTTTGAATCTCTGAGAGACAGTGAATCCAGCACTCTTACTGGAATTTGCTAGAAACTCAGATGAAAACATGCCTTCCAGTGCCTGATTCTATCATCAACGCTGGAGCTTTATCTTTTGCACCTGTGCCATACCTACTTATTGGGCAGAGCCTATGAGAAAGAGAACTGATCTACTGCTCCTCAGAGGGAGTACCAACTGGTGGGATAAAACACTGCATTCAATCATGACCCCAAAAACACACACCCTCACCATGCATACTGCTTTGGAGGCCTGCAGTCCCCAGGTCCTGACCTGGAACTGCTCTACTTAAGGCAAAGGGGAGGGTGGAGAGAGGGCACATACCATAGGCTTCCTCGATGAGGCCACAGTAGGGATTGACCCCTGAGCCACTGCGCTTGCCTTCTTGCTCTCCAAGTCGAAGGATGTTCTCCAGTCCATTGAGGGCCACTTGCACAATCTTTGAATCCATCACAGTCAGCAAGTCACACAGGGGTTTGATGCAGCCCAGTGAGACCAGGTACCTGGAGGCCGGAGACCAGGCACGCCGTAAATTAACGCAGGGCTGGGGACGTGCTGGGTAGGTGCTGTGGGGCCTGTGGGCCTCCCTCATCCGCGTCAGCACTCTCAGCAATGCACTCTTACTGAGCCTTCATAACCACCCATCCTTTACCTCCCCAGCCTCCCAATGCCGTTGGTCTACTTCATTTCCATGTGGGAGGCTGCCACAGATTCCTCCTCCTAGTCTCCAATGTTTCCTTGCTGCAAAATTATCACCCTGAACACATCATTTCTCTGCTGAAAATTTTTCAGTCCAAGCTCTACAGGCATGCCAATAAAGACCTTCTACAATCTGGCTCTTACTCTCCTTTTCTAGCTTCGCCTCCCATCACTCCCTTCCAAGGACACTACATTCCAGTCAAACATGTAAAGGTCTCCAGGTTTCTAATTCTTGTACCTTTACCTATGCGTCTTCCTGTCCAAAAGGCCTTTTATAACCCCGTATTTTTCCTTCAAAGCTTAAATCAATAGCTATCCCTTTTCTCCTAAGGCTTTCTGTATACTGAATATATTCCCCTCCTAGGCTACAAGCTGAAGGCAAGCCACTTGTCTAGTTCCCACCACTTCTACTCATATTGAGAATGGAAACTAAAATCAAAGAGCGCGCGCGCGCGCGCACACACACACACACACACACACACACACACACAAAATACCTATTTGCTTATCCCAAGTATCACCCTCAAAAATGATTTTCCAAAGAAGCTGCTTTGAATGAGCCATAGCATGGTCCTCCTTCATTTGTAGGGATAATTGAGAATTACACAGATTTAAATTCTCGAGAGGGGAGGAAGAGGTAGAAGAGAGATGGATGTCTGTGTCATAGGTTTCTATTCTTAAGGAGAGAAAAGAGGTACCTGGTCTATAGGAACCTAATCCAGACTCCAGTGCCACTCTAGCAGCTTACCAGTTAAACTCTACTGCAGCTGGATGGGGAAAGGCCTATCCCAGAAAAAGCAGTTTAGAGGTCACATGTAAACCATGAGCCAAGAGGGAGAGGGCATATATATCACTCAAGACAATGGGAAAGGAATGTGATACCTGATCTGCTCAGGGGTTCCTCCTGATGTGGCATTGGTGATGGCCCAGGCTGCCTCTTTCCTTGTACGGAACTCTGCTTTCTGAAGGATTTCGATCAACACAGGGAAAATATTTGCATCTATGACAGCCTTAGAGAGGATTTGGTGGGGGAGATGGGGAGAGAAAAAAGTCACTTCAAGAAGAGAAAGCAAATCCAGCCCAAAAATCAGCTAAGATTTAGACATCTTCCCCTTCCTGAGAGTCCTCTCTTGTTCTTCCCATGTAGATGAAAGGCTACAGAGGAACCTGGCTTGCACTACACAGAATCTGTGACCAACACACACACTGACCTCTATTTCTAAAGGGAAACAAATTCCTTCTTCTAGAAGCGAATATCCCACAACCTCACATGTTCCCATGTCTTCCCATCTGCCATCCCCTGGGCCCCTGCTCCCTGACTTCTCTCCTGCTTGTTCTACCTGTATTTGAGCCCTGTTGCCAGCAGTAATATTTGAAATGGTCCAGCAAGCTTCCTTCCGGATTGACTCCTTGGAGCTGCTCAGCAAGTGGAGGAGGCAAGGAAGGGCTGAACAGTTAAGAATGACCTAGAACACCAAAAGCATAGGCAACAAAAGAAAAATTAGGTAAATCGGACTTAATCAAAATTAACAACTTTGGTGCATCAAAAGATACTATCATAGAGAGAACAGGCAAAGCACAAAATGGGAGAAAATATATGCAAATCATGTATCTGGTAAGGATTAATATCCAGAATGTATAAAAAACTCTTACAACTAAACGACAGAAAACTGAACACCTCAATTAAAAAAAAATGGGCAAAGGGCTTAATAGACATTTCTCCAAAGATAGACAGATGGCCAGAAAACATGTGAAAAGATGCCACACATCACTAAAAATTAGGGAAATGCAAATCAAAACTGCAATGAGATACCACTTCACACTTATTAGGCTGGCTATTATCAAAAAACCCCCAGAAAACAGAAGTGTTGGTAGGGATGTGGAGAAACTGGAACCTGGTACATTGCTGTTGGGAATGTAAAATAGTGCAGCTGCTGTGCAAAACAGTATGGTGGTTCCTCAAAATCTTAACCATAAAATTACCACATGATCCAGTAATTCCACTTCTGGCTATGTACCCAAAGAACTGAAAACAGGGACTCAAGATACTCGTACGTTAATGTTCAGTGCAGGGTTATTCACAGTAGCCAAAGGTGAAAACCACCCATGCGTCTATCCACAGATGAATGTATATACAAAATATGGTATATGCATACAATGGACTATTATTCAGCCATAAAAAAGGAATAAAGGTCCGACACATGCTACAATATGAATAATCCCGAAGATATTATGCTAAGTAAAATAAGCTGACACAAAAGAACAAATATATATGGTTCCACTTCTATGAGGTACCTAGTGTGGTCAAACTCATAAAAGACAAAAAAGTGGTATGGTGGTTACCAGGGGCTGAAGGCAGAGGGAAGTGGGGAGTTATTTAATGGGTACAAAACAGTTTGAGATGACCAAAGAGTTGTCGAGATAGATGGTGGTGATGGCTGAATACAAATATGAATGTACTTAATGCCACTGAACTACACACTTAAAAATGGTTAAAACAGTACATTTTATGTTATGAATATTTGCACATGTATGCAGACACAAAGAATCACCTAGAAAATTAGAGTGTGGGTTTGAGTGAGATTACTCACTTGTAAGAAATCTGTCAAGAATGCCACATAATTATGCCAACTACTCAAGATCCAAATAATACCCAGATCTCTAGCCTTTGAACAGAGGAACCCTGTTTACTGTGCCCCCACTGGAGGTGTTATTAACATGAGATTAACATTAGATAGTGTCAACCAAGTTGCCTATGATCATATAAAAAGTGGCTGAGTTGGAATTTTTCACTCAAGTCCATGCTTTCTCTCTCAGACCACACTGCCTCCCATCAGGACCAAAGTCCTTGGCAAGGAAGGGTTTTGTCCATAGACAGCTCTCTTCCTTACCTGGGTCTGGATATCATCCCCAGTGACGATGTTACCCACAGCTCTCAGGGCAGGAGAAGCCACTTTGTAATCGTTGTGCCTACAGAGAAGAGAGCTCTGATCAATAGAGGGCCAGCACACGGTATTCAGCCCTGCTGACCACCAAGGCTAGCAACACTCTCATGGCTCCAGACCTCTGGATTGGGCAGCAGATTGCTGACTGCAATTCTTTAGTCTAAGCTCAGAGAAGCATAGGGAATCTGTTCCCTTTCTAACTGAGACCACTCACATTAGAAGTTCTACCAATCTCCGGCAGACTCCAGAGTCTATGACCGCCTGGATTTTCTCGTTGGGGCCATCAGACAGATAAGAAAGGGCCCAGCAGGCATCTGCCAGCAAGTCTGAGTCACTGCTGAAGAGGAGGCGAGACAGCACAGGCAAACAAGGGGAGACCTGTTGGAAGCAGAGTGAGAGGGACTCATGGTGGGGCACGGCCACATCAGCTTTACAACTAACCCTAACATTGCTCTCCCCTCCTTTACAAGTAATTCTAAGCCCTGGAGATCTCTACATTAAACCATCAGGACTACTTTTCACTTTACCATTCAGGCACATGAGATCACCTACTTCACTGACAATCACCTCTTTCAGTTTGCCATGGATTGAGATTCTAAGTGGTTCCCCAAAGATTTGAAAACTCCCATATCAAAATTTCTCCATATTAAGAAACCTGCTATCACTCAGGAACTAGTAAGAAGTTCTCTCACCTTTGCAAACTCTGGGGGTGGGTTCTTCCCTCGGCAGAGGTTTGACAGGGCCCAGACTGCATTCCGTGTCATTGTCAGTCGTGTGGACTTGGTAAGGAGTCTAAAGGAAACAACATAGCCAGAACCTGAGCAATGATGCCCTTGGCATAGGGCTGTTGCAGACGAACCCCAGGAGAAAATCCAATCAGACCTATAAGACCCCAGCAGCCTCACTGTTTCTTCCTATTTATAGATCTAAGTTAACTGAGCCTGTTTGGGCCAAGAGGACAACCTACAACTTCACAGAGAATTAGGATCTGCTGTGGCTAGTTAAAACCATAGCTAATAAGGACACAGGACTGGATCTTGAGTAAGCCTGGAAAGCTTTTAAGAGAGGACAAACTGTGGCCCTAAGTTCTAAATAAGGAGTGTTGTTACTGTTCTCCTTAGAAATAAAAGCTGAAGGTCTAGCGTGAGGGCTTTAGCCATGCAGTATGGAATGATTTTCTGTGAAGGGCTCAAGAAAAAGTTATAATGATGACCTATGAAACTGTGGTCTCGGAAGAAGAGCTCCCCCCTCCTCCCCCTCTGTTTTGGTTTAGATGTAGCTTTACTTTAAGGGTATGGGAGGGTGGGATGGGAGAAGGATCCAGATAATCACTCATGGGGTCTTTGACCTATAGTTTACAAAAGAGCTCTCCAATGTAACTATGCATAAATCCATAGCAAATAATGCATTCTGTAGAGAAGGCTGGATTTTACAGATGGGCTAGTCCTGCCTCTCTCCTCTGGCTCAACAATGAGGCAGGTATGACCAACATGAGATTCTACAGTGCCAAGTGAGGAAGCACAAGATCATCTTTGGCACAATCTTCTTAGTCTCAAAAAATACCTATCTTTTACTTTGACAATCAGAATGCACTTTGAGCATTTTTGTAGTTACTTATCATCTTAAGTTAAGCTGCCCCCAGTAGACCTGCCACGTGGCTGCCCTATAGATGCCCCAGGTGGAGAGATGATCATAATTACTTACGTTAACAAAGGATTAAGGATGGAACAGTTCAAGACGTAATCTCGGCAAACGGAGCTATCTCCAGCTATGTTTCCCAGTGCCCAGACTGCCTGAAAAGGGGATGATGGAACTGTCACTCACAGAGCCTAGTGGCTTTTGCAAGTACTTTATATTCACAACTACAGAGTGAATACCCACCACTAACCAGGACGAAAACCACATCAAAACCTGAGACACACCAAGCAAGCTCAGGTACCCACCCTGTTGACATGCTTATTGAGCACTTGCTCTGTGAGGACCTTTCCTCTGAGAGTTCCTGATTCAGTGGGGAAGACAGGCTGACAACTGTATTACAGCCAGAGAAGCAAACCAAGACCTCCCTATCCCCACCCTCCAGAAAAGGAGGAAGTGATTGGAAAGTTGCATTTTTATAGCCTCACTGCACTGACCTTATAGGTTGTAACGGAGGAAAAAAATTCCAGTACCGCTCTCCACTCCTGTCCAACCAGCAAAAATTCAGTGGAAAAAAAATAGAAGTTGTGTCTTTATCTCTATGATCTGTAGGTACTGAGAAATGGGCACTGTGGTGTCTTTTTTCCAATATCACCTTTGATGCCAAATGTGTGGAGTTTTTTCCACACCAGCAACCGATTCTCTGCCACCAACTATGTGTCCAACAATTCAATTCTGACACTAACTCCTGGAGTTAGTGCAGACGCCAAAGGTTAACAGCTCAGCCTCACAAGGCTGCCCCTGCTTTAGAGACTAGTTGCAATTCCCAGGTACCACCTGTACTTTTGACCGACTGTCTATAAATTCTTAAGTTCCCACAATCCTCTCCTCAGGTTCAGTAATTCACTAGAATGATTCATGGAACCCAGGAAAACACTTTACATATGTTTCCCAGTTTATTACAATGGATGCAACTCAGGAAGAGCTAAGTAGAAGAGTGTACACAGGGCAAGGTATGGGGTGAGGAGTAGAAGTGGCACAGAGCTTCCATGCCCTCTCCAGGCACACCACCTTCCCAGCACATCGATGTGTTCACCAACCTGGAAGCTCTCTGAATCTCACTGTTCAAGAGTTTTTATAACCCAATCTCCAGCCCTCTTAACCTCCCTGGGAAGGCTGGGGTGGAGGGGTGAGGAAGGGTTGGGAGGTTGGGGCTGCAAGTTCCCACCCTCTAATCCTGTGTTTGGTCTTTCTGATGACCAGCCACCCCCCACCCCCATCCTAAGGCTATGTAGGGGACCCATCCTGAGTCATCACATTAGTATAGACTCAGGTGTGCTCCAAAGGGGCTCATTATATAAATAACAAAATACATTCCTATCACTCAGAAAATTCCCAGGTTTTTAGGAGCTCTTTGCCAGGAACTGGGAAAAAAGACCAAATGTATTTTTTACTATACCATAGGTACCATCAAGAATTAAGCCATGGGGCCGGCCCCATGGCCGAGTGGTTAAGTTGGTGTGTTCTGCTTCAGCAGCCCAGGGTTTCACCGGTTCAGATCTGGGGCGCGGACATGGACCACTCATCAAGCCATGCTGAGGTGGTGTCCCACATGCCACAACTAGAAGGACCCACAACTAAAAACATACGCAACTATGTACTGGGGGGCTTTGGAGAGAAAAACGAAAAATAAAATCTTTAAAAAAAAGAATTAAGTCAAATTTGAGCATTACCTGTTCCTGTACATCCTCAAAGTCTGAGTTAAGCAGCTCTATAAAAATGGGGACGGCCCCTGCTTCAATGACAATTTTGGTCTGCTGAGAAGTTCCAGAGGCAATGTTCGTTAGAGCCCAGGCAGCTTCAAACTGAAAGCGAGATTAAGCCATGATCAGGAGGTCATTCCACACAGAGCAACCATGTCTATCAGCTGGCATGGTAGTAAGCAAGAGGTAGCAAGAGGAGTAAGCCCCTTGCTCCTGACTAAAAAAACCTAAAACACGTGCCTTTTCCTCTCCCCCTTTAAAAGGGAGAAGACGTATGGGCAGTGATGTACTGCAACAGAAAGATGGAATCGGGCTTCAGTGGTCCCAGGTGTAGTTTTGCACCACCAAAGCACCCATGAGTCCTTTAGCAAGTCACTTTTTAATTTCCTGAGCCTCATTTTCTTCATTTCTGAAGCTAGATATAGGGTGAGATGAGTCTCTCAAAGTCCCTTTCAGCTGAGTTTGTAGTAAATTCCAATGGATTGACTCATCATCCATTTCTGAGAAGAGCGACCCAGACAGGATAAATGATTTGCCTCAGGTCACACAGGTAATTAGACGTGGAATTGAACCTCTGATTTATAACTGAATGATCAGTTGTCATATTCTGTTATCTTTCCTTTGAGATTGTTTTGGGAAGAGATTTTGGCTCTCTTATTTGAGGCCAAGACCTCTGAGGCAACTGATAGCTTCTCTTAAATGTTTCCTTATATTACTTGTCCATTTCCTGAGAGACGTGTCTGTAGAAACATCTTACTGCAATTTCTTGGAAGAAGGGCTTTCATCTGGTACCCCTCCATCCCTGGCCTCACCTGTAATGTACAATTGTCATTCCTCTTCAGGAACTCCACAAACCGATCCACCACTCCTGGAGTGTTGATAACTTCATCTATTGGAGGACTAGGCTCTGGAGGAGGGAGAAAGGAAGGAGAGGGGAAGTCAGGAAAGGCTTTGGCTGATGCATTCACTGGGGTCAGCCCACCATCCTTCCTAGAAACTCCTGACTATCCTTACAAACATTCCCAAACTCCCTTTTGGTGAGGTGGTTTTAACAATAGCTGGCCATCTTTGACCTGTATAATACAGTTCGGATGCTAAAGAGTAAAGCCAATCCTAATTTAAGTATGCTCACCTTTGGCTTACTGAACCTAAGCAAGTGAAGTAACCTTACTTACCTAAGCAAGTAAGAAAGGGAGAGAAGAAAGCCCAAGGGATGAGCAACCCTAGTCTAAACATTTCCCTTCTAAGACTAGCACTCTTTTCTTGGGAGGACTGCTTAATATACTGAGGCAAGAGAATTTTCCCTATCATACATCAAACTTTTATTGAGCATGAACTATGTGCCAGATATAGTTCTAGGTACTGAGGATACAGCAGTGAACAAAACCAAAAGTTTCTGTCCTCACGGAGTTTATATCCTACTGTGGAGAGACATTCTATTGTGTTAGAAGGTACTAAGTGTAGTGGGGAAAAAAGGACTAGGTAGAGCAGGGCAAGATTAAACCATTGAGGGTGGCGTGCAGCCTGCAGTTTTAGATAGGGTAGGGTAGGCTTCACTGAGAAGGCAGGATCTGATCATAGACGTGAGAGAGTTGTTACACAGATACCTGGCAAGTAGAGGATACCAGGCAGAGCGAATCGCCATGTAAAGGTAAGAGTGTACCTGGCTTGTCAAAGGAACACCAAAGCCAGTAGGGCTAGAGCAGAATGAGTGAAGGGAAGAAGCTGATGCGGTCAGTGAGAAGAAACAAGAGTCTACATCACATAAGGCCCCTCTCTAGGGAGAACCAGGTTTTGTACCTTTGGAGAGCAGTTTCCGAAATTTCTGTGTGGTTGCTAACTGCAGGTCAGAATCATCAGAAAAGAGCATCTCCACCATCTCTCTTGTGATCACACTCTCCTAGAACATAAAACAAGTTCAAGACTGTGCAAACCCAAACTAGAGCCAAATATGAGCACATAATCCTGCTTGGCATCCTATTTTCTAAAGACTTGAGGGCAAGAGGATAGCATAACAGCAGGCTCAGAAGGTGTTTGTTTAATCCATGGCTGCTTCAAATTGGGACATTTGAAAGTAATTCCTAACCCCTGAGGCAACTAACCGATGGCTTTCCTTAAATCCTTCCTCAAGTGTCTCCATCAGAGATGAATCCTTACTGACTCCTTAGGCTGACCAGCTACAAGGGCCCATGGAAGAGAGAGCTTAGTACGGTTGTTGGCAAAGCTACTAGATGACGTGAACTGCCCAGTTTCTGTTCTGTAGAAGCAGGTATTTCCCACGCCCACCTAAAGTGCATGTAAGGGCCTTACCCCAGTGGTAGAGCTCACATAGGAGTCCATGAGGAGACTATCGAACATGGCGGCTTCTTCATTAATCAGCTCCACATTTCTCCGTTTAAAAAGCTGAAAGTAAAGTAAAGAGAAGAGATGGTAGCAAGACTACTCACTGAAGCAAAGAATGACCCAATGTTAAATTATGGAGTAACTGTCAAGGAAATGCTAGTGTAGTTGAGAAAATGCCAAGCTTAATAAGCTGACATGCAAAGATATTCAAAGGCTTTATATGTTATATCTAATTGTTTGCATTTTTTAAGAGAACACTTTTTTTTTGAGGAAGATTAGCCCTGAGCTAACTGCTGCCAATCTTCCTCTTTTTGCTGAGGAAGACTGGCCCTGAACTCACATCTGTGCCCATCTTCTTCTACTTTATATGTGGGACGCCTACCACAGCATGGCTTGCCAAGCAATGCCATGTCCACACCCGGGATCCGAACCAGCGAACCCCGGGCCGCCAAAGTGGAACATGTGCACTTAGCCGCTGAGCCACCAGGCTGGCCCCAAGAGAATACTTTTATAAGCAAAAATATCTTTAAAGACTTCTTTGCCCTTTGTATAAAAGGTGATGGGTATAAAAGGCTTTGAAGGAAAGAATAACGGTAAAGCAAGAGGGGGTGGACAAAAGCAGGTTAGGTGATTGCATCTAGACCTGGGCAGCGCACTAATTTGGTGGTGGTGTGTGGTGGAGTGTAGAGGATAATAAGGGAGGCATTAAAATAGTCTCACCCCAGGGAGATTTACAAAGAATGGACTCAAGAAACAGAAGTAAGCAGTCCAGAATGGCTGATGAACTTCTTAAAGGGCCAGGCTTAGGGCTGGGGCTTGAAGGCCAGGTCTAACACTGACTATAGGGTGAAGAAGAGAGAAGGCAACAAGGGGTAGAACTAGAATGTTCTATTGAAGACATAAATGATGTCTTAAGTTGTTCTAAATTATGGAAAAGGGATAAGGGATTGATTCTCTCTTTCTCAAAGCTTCCAATATTTCTTTACAATGAAGGAGACTGGATGAGTGCCCCACAGAGCTAAGCTACTTGCCTCCTAAGAGGAAAGTGAGAGTGCAAGGTGGAGGCTAACCACGGCAGTTGGAGGCTTCCGCATCCAACCGTATGTCTGAGAATATTCCAGTTAACTCACTTGTTGCTCCCGCTTCTGCTTCCGGAGCTGAATGCCCTCTTCCTCTCTTCTTCGCCTCATCTCCTCAGGGTTTAGGGCATTGTTCTTATAACTCTTCATTCGATAATTATCTTTCCCTGGGCTCGCCATGGTCTCTAGAAGAAGGGAAGATACAAACACATTGGCAAAGGCTCTTAAGAAGGCAGCTTTTGGGCTTCTGTCCCTCCCCACCCTCCCCTACTTAGGGGGACCACAGCCTTGTCAAGGAGGCCTAATAACCTCAATAACTGCATCTGACATCTCTAGTACCACCCCACACCAACAAACACAGTCTCCTTTAATTATAATAAGCTTATTAAATAAATGCTATTATAGCAAGTGATATAGGCATAGTAGTTAAAAGTGTAGGCCCTGGAGCCAGACTGCATGTGTTCAAATTCTGGCTCTTCTACTTGTGAGCTGTGCACCCTTCAACAAGTTGCTTTAACCTCTATGCCTCAGGATCTCATCTTTAAAACAGAGACATAATAGTTCCTACTTCATAGAGTTGTTAGAAGGATTAAATAGGTTAATACATGTGAAGAACTAATTAGAAGAATGCTAGGCATGTGGTAAATGCTCACAAGCTATGATCACCTCCAAAACGAGAGAAAACAGTTACATGATTTTCCCAATAAACTCAAATATATTTAACCTAGCCAGGTAAAATACATTATAGTATATCCAATTCAGTGGAATACCATGTAGATAAATATATATGGGGTTTTTTTTTTTGCTGAGGAAGATTTGCCCTGAACTAACATCTGTGCCAATCTTCCTCTATTTTGTACGTGAATCGCCACCATAGCATGGCCACTGACAAGTGGTGTGGTTCTGTGCCCAGGAAGTAAACCGGGTTGCTGAAGTAGAGTGTGCTGAACTTAACCACTAGGCCATGGGCCAGCCCCCATGTATCTTTTTAAATGACCCATATGACCACCATCTACTTTTTAAATTAAAAAAATTTTAAATCTATTCTGTAATATTTGATACATAGAAAAAGATGAAACATAATGTTAAGTTACCAAGGAAAACAATACAATGAGCATCTGTAAACCCTCCACCAAATCTAAGAACTAGAATATTATCAATGTGCTTGAATCTAGTTGTGGGCTCTTCCCCTATCCCAGGCTCCCCAATCCCCACTCTAACTCCAGCCAAAAGAAAACTGCTATCCTGAACTGTCATTATTTTTGCTTTGTTTTTATTAGTCCCATATATGTATATCCCTAAATATTGTATCATATTGTGTTTAGTTTTCTGAGCATTGTCCCCCTCTCCATTCGGTTTCTAAGATTCACCCATGTTTTTGCATGGAGCTGTATTTCATTCACTTTTCCTATGTTCTATTGTTTCACTGTATAAATACATCATAATTTATCCATTTTTCTGTTGATCTCCCCCATCCCTAGCCAGTTCTTTTCTATTAGAAACCTATTGGAATGTTATTGAGAAGTGGTGGATAAAAGTTTTCTGAAATTCTAATTTTCGCTTGAAAGTGAAAATTTTATCACTGACAACAAATACTGACTCACTTCCCACATTTTGAGAAAACGGCGGCCCAATACTTAAGTCTGAAGAAGCAGTTTGTCTGTAAGTCATTCTTTCAAGTAAAAACAGTGGCAATTTAAAAAGTGTCTAGTTTAGCTTAAGCCCTCAGGTGATTTTCCTCCATACACTTTTTCAAAGTTTGGATTTGTACAATTTCATCAAGGACATTCTTAAGTGAAACTAGCAATTTTTTTTCCTAAGAGTGAGTGAGTGGTGGTGAAGAATACATGACTACTAGTATTGTTTCATGCCACTGTCTTGATTTGTGCGAAGGCACCAAAAGCTTTATCCACCATTGGTTTTGTTTTTTGTTTTTTGTTTTTTTGCTGAGGAAGATTCACCCTGAGCTAACCTCTGTTGCCAATCTTCCTCTTTTTGCTTGAGGAAGATTCGCCCTGAGCTGACATCTGTGCCAATCTTCCTCTACTTTGTATGTGGGTCGCCACCACAGCATGGCTGCTGACAAGTGGTATAGGTCTGCACCTAGGAACCATATCCAAGCTGCTAAATCAGAACACACCAAACTTAACCACTAGGCCACGGGACCAGCCCCTATCCACCACTGCTTTTGCAACATCAGTGCAAATGTCAACATAGTGAAAATGGCAAATAATATCTTAAAAATTTTTTTCCAGCTTCATTGAGATATAATTGACATGGGGCTGGCCTGATGGCGCAGCGGTTAAGTTCACACCTTCCGCTTTGGTGGCCTGGGGTTTGTCAGTTCGGATCCCAGATGTGGACATGGCACTGCTTGGCAAGTCATGCTGTGGCAGGCATCCCACATATAAAGTAGAGGAAGATGGGCACAGATGTTAGCTCAGGGCCAGTCTTCCTCAGCAAAAAGAGGAGGATTGGCAGCAGATGTTAGCTCAGGCCTAATCTTCCTCAAAAAAGAAAAAAATCCTGTTGGGATTTTAATTGGAATTGAAATATTAAAACAATATTGAATTATTAAAGTTATCCAATACTGAATTGCCATATAAATGAAATAGTCATGTGTCTCTCATTTTTTTTGTTTTCTTTAATGCTTTCCAATAAAGATTTAGCATTTTCTCCATAAAGATCTTCTACAACTCTTAGATTTATTCCAGGTACTTTTCTGGGGAGCTGGCGTGGGGGGAGTGTGGGAGGTTACTCTTATATCCAGACCAGACACCTTGATAAATTCTTATTGATTCCAAAAACCTGATTTTCTTTGTAGACAAATTACATCATCTGCAAATAACAGGTTTTTTTCTTTCTTATTCTCATACTTAAAAAAGAAATCTTTACTGAGTACTAGGAAGTAAAGATTTACTTACTTTTATCTTTTGCACTGGCTAGGATTTCTAGTACAATGCTAAAAATAAGTAGTGATAGGGAGTATCCTCGCTATATTCCTAATTTTAAGGAAAGTTTCTAACTTATCATTAAGATAAGTTTGCTCTAAGTTTTTGGCATACATCTTTGATCAAGTTAAAAAAGACTCCTCTATTCCTAGTTTTATATGAGTTTGTAAACATGCATAACTGTAGAACACTACCCGATCCTTTTTCTGCATCTACTGAGATGTTATATGGTTTTTCTCCTTAAAATGCATAATGAATGAATTCGAGCTACAGATTTTCTAATAGAATGTCAGCCATAAATTCCTGGGATAAGCCCAACTTGGTCATAATGAATTATCTTTTTTTATACACTGCTGGGTATGTTTTAATATTACTCAGAATTTTTATATCCTTGTTTATAAGTGATATAGGAAAAGTAAAGGACCTTCTCATATCATCCTTCTTTGGAGTTGTTATCAGAAGAATGTTCCTTCTCTTCATGTTTTCCAGAAGTACATATAAAAGTAAAATAACTTATTTATTGAAAATTTGGTAGAGCTCATCTATAAAATCATTTAGGCTTGGCATTTTCTTTGTGGGAATATTCTTTACTGCTGATTCAATATATTTATAAGGTTCAACATATTTATATGGTTATAAGGCTTGTCAGACATCCTATTTGAGTCAGTTTTAGTAAGTTATGTTATTCTAGGAATTTGTCTTTTCAAAAGTGTTAACATAAAATTGTTCATGATCTCTCTCTTTTTTTTTTTGGCTGAGGAAGACTGGCCCTGAGCTAACATCCATGCCCATCTTCCTCTATTTTACATGTGGGATGCCTGCCACAGCATGGCTTGCCAAGCAGTGCATAGGGCTGCACCCAGGATCCAAACTGGTGAACCCTGGGCCACCCAAGCAGAATGTGTGAACTTAACTGCTATGCCACTGGGCCAGCCCCAATGATCTCTTTTTAATCTCTTTAGTTATCCGTAGATATGTGTTTTTCATTCCTAATGTTATTTGTGTCCTCTTTTGTTCTTGAGAAATCTCACCAGAGACTTGACTATTTTTAGTATTTTGAAAGACCCAAGTTTTGCCTTTGTTAATCCTTTCTATTGTATGATTTCTCTCTCCTTTCTAACCTGGGTACCAAAGTCATTAATGTTCAGACTTTGTATTTTTATATTATCTTCCTAAGGCTTATAAATTTCCTCCAAATTAATATTTTCATTGTAATTCAGTTCTGAATATCTAATTTCCATCAGTTTTATTTGAATAATGAGGTTTTTAAAAAAAATTAGTAATGTTTGGTGACTTTCTGGTTATTTATTTCTAACATAATTACACTGTAGTCAGAGTCTTGAGGATTCTTTAAATTTACCAAGATTTGCTTTTTTTGCTTAATATATATTCAATTTATATAAGTGTCTCATGTGTGCTTGAAAGAATCTATATTCTTTAATTATCATGCATGGCATTCACACACCATACGTCCATAAAATCAAGTTGTTCATCATGGTGTTCAACTCTTCTATTGCTTTACTAATTTTTTTTCTGGACTTATCAATACTGAATGTATCCATTCCACCCTGTAATTTTATTTTGCTTTATATATTTTAAGACTATTCTGTTAGGGGTATACAGATTTAGAATAGTTGTATCTTCCCAGTGTATTTAAGAGTTTTTATTATAAACAGCCTAGTTATTCCTTAACAATGCCTTTTGTCTTATTTTGTTAGACATTAATATAGCTATCACTTTCACTTCCAGCCATGGTGGAATAACAGTGATTGGATTTACCCTCCTGTTGTAAACTGTTTCAGATATTGGACAACAGGCAGTGAAAAAGTGACTCTCAAGAGAAGGAAATAAATGAAGTGAGACTGACTTATCTCCTTGGCTTTCTGCCTGGAGGCACCTTCTAGACCACTGAGCAGGGAGAGAGTTACCCAACAGCACAGCAATCTCACTAGTTGAGGAAAGAGACTGCAGAGTTCAAGGAGACTGAGACAGCTGGAAATTGTGAGGCAGAGTTCCAGAGAAGAGTGAGATATACAGGAAAAAACCTCAGGAAATCTGCTTGGGGTTCCCTTCCCTTAAGTCTTGCCTGAAGACTATGGATACACACATATAGGGTAAAGTTTCAGAAGTTAGGCAAAGAGCAACTGGGAAGCTATCAGCTCAACAGTTCCCAGAGCTCACACAGGGCCGAAAGGCATTTGATGAACCAGAATGAAGATTCCTCACGGATCACTCAGGGCATTCAGTGAAGACTCTACAGGGCCATGCCTTAAGGTAGGAGGATTAAACTACCCCTAGAAAAGACTACTAACAAAGCTTTAAAAACAAGACAAACTGGTCAACTGAGCAGCATGTAACACTGCCTATAAAGCTCTACATCCTTTAAAAAAACACAACAAAAAATACATCAAAAATCCAATGAAAAATTAGTAGATATGCCAAGAAGCATGAAAATGTGACCCACAGTCAGGAGAAAAATCAGTCAATATAGACAGACGTAAAAATGATGCTTCAGTGGCCTGTGGGATGATATCAAATGGTCTAGTATAGCTATAGCTGGATTCACAGGAGAAACAAAGGAAGGAGGGAACGCAGAAAAAAATTTATGAAGAAACAAAGACTGGAAATTATCCAAATTTGATCCTATAAACCCAAGAAACCATGACAAACTTAAGTGTGATTAAAACAAAGAAAGTCACACTAAGGTACATCACAGTCAAATTCTCAAAAACCAGTGATAGAGAAAAATCTTAAAAGCTAGAAAGACTCATTACATACAAAAGACCAAAGATAAGAATGACCTGACTTCTTGCCAGAAACTATACAAGTCAAAAGATAATAACATCTTTAATAAACTGAAAGAAAAAAACCTGTCCAACTAGAATTCTATACCCAGTGAAAATACTTTCAAAAATGAAAGTGAAATAGACTTTTTTCAGACAAACAAAAGTTGAGACACTTTGTCTCTAGCAGACCTCCACTAAAGAAATCCTAAAGTTCTTCAAATAGAAGGAAAATGATACCAGATGGTAACTCAGATCTTCCCAAAAGGAAGCACACTAGAAATGGTAAACATGTAGGTACACATAAAATAACTTTTTCTCATTTAAAAAGATTCTTTATAGCTAGTAAATCAATGGAGATAAAATGGATTATAGAAAATAATCCAAAAGAAAACAGTTAAAGAAGAAAAAAGAACAAAGAACACAACAAATAGAAAACACACTGATTTCCAGTTACAACATTATAATGTTCAAATGTCCAGTTTTCAATTAAAAGAAAAAAACCCACTAAGCATACAAAGAAACAGGGAAGTGCGG
Source organism: Equus caballus (assembly GCF_041296265.1). Taxonomy (NCBI): domain Eukaryota; kingdom Metazoa; phylum Chordata; class Mammalia; order Perissodactyla; family Equidae; genus Equus; species Equus caballus. Next base: position 24,615,437 of record NC_091685.1, read on the forward strand.
CTCATTCAGAGGAACAAAATAAACTGACACAAACTGTCTCTGAGGAAGCCCAGAGACTGGACATACTAGACAAAGACTTTCAAACAACTGTCTACAATCCACTCAAAGAACAAAGGAAAAACATGGGCAAACAACTAAAGGAAATCAGGAATATAACGTATGAAAAAATGAGAATATCAACAAATACAAAAGGAACCAAACAGAAGTTCTGGAGTTGAAAAGTACAATAACTGAAATGAAAAATTCACTAGAGAGGTTCAGCAGCAGATCTGAGCAGGCAACAGACAGAAGCAGCAAACTTGATAGGAAAATTGAAATTATGCAGTCGGAGAAGCAGAAAGGAAAAAAGAATGAAGAAAAGTGAACAGAGCCTAGAGATCCATGAAACTCCAACAAGTAAATCAATACATGCATTATGGGAGTCAAAGAGACAGAAGAGAAAGAGGCAAAAGAAATTCTGAAGAAATAATGGCAGAAAACTTTCCAAATTTAATGTAAGACATAAATCTACACATAAAGATGCTCAGCAAATCCCAAGGAGGGTAACTCAGACCCATGTAGACACAATCAAACTGCTAAGAGCCAAAGGCAAAAAGAGAATCTTGAAAACAGCAAGAGAGAAGTGACTCATCACATACAAGCCAATTTCTTATCAGAAACCATGAAGGCCAGAAGGTATTGGGAAAAAACTGCCAAAGAATTTTATATTTGACAGAACTTCCCTTCAAACACGGGGAGAAATTAAGACATTCCCAGATAAACAAAAGCTGAGGAAGTTTGTTACCACGATACCTGCTCTACAAGAAATGCTAAAGGGAGTCCTTCAAGCTGAAAATGAAGGGAAATGAAAGGATGCTACACAGAAGCCAGTAAAGGTAACTACACGGGGAAATATAAAAGCAAGCATTATTGTATTTTTGGTTTGTAATTCTACTTATTTCCTACATGATTTAAAAAACAAATGTATAAAAAAATTATAAATCTATGTTATTGGGCGTACAATGTATAAAAATGTAGTTTGTGATAGCAACAACATAAAAGGGGGACTAAAGCTGTGGGATCAGAGTTTTCGTATGCTACTGAGGTTAAGTTAGTATCAACTCAAACTAGATGGTTAAAAACTAAGGATGCTAAATGTTATCCCCATGGGAACCACAATATATAAAATACACAAAAAAACCCATACGTACACAAAATAAAAGTTAAAAATATACACAAACAAAAATGAGAAGAGAATCAAAAAAATTCTCTACAAAAAAAAATCAACTAAACACAAAAGGCAGTAAAGGAAGGAGAGACAGAAAAGGCATAAGATGTATAGAAAACAAAGAGCAAAATGGGAGAAGTTCTTCCTCGTCAGTAATTACATTATATGTAAATGGATTAAACTCTCCAGTCAAAAGGTAGAGATTGCCATAATGGATTAAACAAAAACATGACCCAACCACAGTCATGCACTTCCACATAAAGACGTTTCGGTCAATGATGGACTGTATATACACATGACAGCGGTCCCACAAGATTAGTACTGTACAGCCTAGGTGTGTACCATCTAGGTTTATGTAAATAATACAGGGGAGGAAGAAATTTTCCTTGACCTTGCTAGGTTCTTCTGGCTGGCCTAAGAATTAAATCGACATGAGACAAATTAACAGGAGAAAAACAAACAAAAGTTTAATAACATGGGAGAAACCCAGGGAGACTAAGTCACCAAAATGGCTGACGCTCTCACCTTAAATACCATCCTCAGCTAAAAACAAAAGAAGATGTTAGGGTGGGGAGAGTCAGGGACTTCAAAGGGAAAGAATGCAATTCACAGGTAGGTAAAAATGAGCAAATGTTCAGAAAATAAATGGCCACACGGAAACAGAAGAACACAGAAGGGAGCCCAACAAACAGGCTTTTCTAGGTTCCTCTCTGTCTACCACCAGGTTCATGTTATGCTAAGGTGATAGCTCTCTTCCTGAGACAGGTTTTTAACCTGAATTCTTTTAGACAGTTAAGGGGAAGGTAACAAGGAAAACTTTATGAGTATTTTCGTTCTTAAAAATAATCAGCCTAGGGCCGGCCCAGTGGCCAAGTGGTTAAGTTCACATGCTCTGCTTTGGTGGCCCAGGGTTTCGCCAGTTCGAATCCTGGGCACGGACATGGCACTGCTCAACAAGCCAGGCTGAGGCGGCATCCCACATGCCACAACTAGAAGCACACACAACTAAAAATACACAACTACGTATCGAGGAGCTTTGGGAGGAAAAAAAATAAAAAAATAAATCAGCCTAAAATAATCCTTATGTTAAAAGACACATTTTGGGGTGGCAAATTTTGTTCTCCTTCAGTACACTCTATGATGCTTGCACAACGACGAAATCGCCTAATGATGCATTTCTTAGAACATTTTCCTGATGTTGAGCCATGCATGACTGTATATGCTGTCTGTAAAGACTTACTGTATATCCAAAGACAAAAACAGGTTAAAAGTAAATGAATGGAAACAGATTTCATGCAAATGGTAACCAAAAGAGAGCTGAGATGGCTATATTAATACCAGACAAAAAACTTTAAGTCAAAAACTGTTTCAAGAGATAATGGAGGACATTATATAATGATGAAAGGGTCAATTCATCCAGAAGATATATAAACAATTATAAAGCATATATACACCAAAATGGAGCCCCCACATATACAAAGCAAACACTGACAGAAGTGAATGGGAAAACAGTTCCACAATGGTATTTGAAGACTTCAACACATCACTTTCAATAATGAATAGAACACCTACACAGAAGATTAATAAGGAAATAGAGGACTTCAACAACATTATAAATCAGCTAGACCTAAAAGACATATAGAACACTACACCCAACAACAGCAAAATACACCTTCTCAGGTGTACATGGAGCATCCTCCAGGAAAGACTATGTTAAACCACAAAAAGAGTCTCAATAAATTCTAAAAGACTGAAATCAGACAGTGTATCTTCCTTGACCACATGGAATGATTCTAGAAACAAATAACAGAAAGAAAAGTGGAAAATGCACAAATACGTGGAAACTAACAACAGACTCTAAATGAGAAAGTTGGAGGATTCACACTTCCTGATTTCGTAACTTACTACAAAGTATTAAAAAAGTGTGGTACTGGCATAAGGATAAACCTAGGTCAATGACATAGAATCCAGAGTCCAGAAATAAACTCACACATCTCTGGCCAGCCAACTGACTTCTGACAGGGGTGTCAAGTCCATTCGAAGGGTAAGAATAGTCTCTTCAACAAGTGGCGCTGGGGTAATGAGATTTCCAGATCTAAAAGAATGAAGCTGGACCCCTAGCTTATACCATATACGAAAATTAACTGAAAATGAATCAACAATGTAAATACACAAGCTAAGACCATAAAAAAAGAGAGATGAAAAAATAAAATAAAAAAGAACAAAATATAGATGTAAATTTTTATTATCTTGAATTTGGCAATGGATTTTTAGCTACGACATCAAAAGTAGAAGCAACAAAAGACATTAACAAGAAAGTGAAAAGATAAAGAATGGGAGAAATTATTTCCAAATCATACCTCTGATAAGGGTTTCAGATCCAGAATACATAAAAGAATTTCTACAACTCAACAACAAAAAGACAAATAACTCAACTTAAAAACGGGCAAAGGATTTGAATAGACATTTCTCCAAAGACACACAAATGGCCAATATGGACATGAAAAGATGCTCAACATAACTAGTCTTAAGGGAAAACCAAATCAAAACCACAATGAAATACCACTTCATCAAGATACCTACTACAATGATATAATAAAAACAAAATAGTAAGTGTTGGCAAGGATGTGGAGAAATTAGAACCTGGTGCATTGCTGGAGGGAATGTAAAATGAAATGGCTCAGCCTCAGTGGAAAACAGTATGGCAGCTCCTCAAAAAATTAAACATAGAATTACTATATGACCTAGCAATTCTACTCTTTGGTATGTATCAAAAAGAACTGAAAACAGGGACTCGATCAGATACTATACGCCATGGTTCAATGCAGTATTATTCACAATAGCCAAAAGGTGAAAACAACTGAGTTCAACAATAGATGAACTGACAAACAAAATGTGGCATATACATACAATGTATATGTTTGTGGGTGTATTCAGCCATAAAAATGAAATGAAGGTCTGACACATGCTACAACCTGGATGAACCCTGAAGACAGTATGCTCGGTGAAACAAGCCAGACACAAAAGGACAAATATTTTATGATTCCACTTATATGAGGTACCTAGAATAGTCAAACTCAGAGACAGAAAGTAGATTAGAGGTTATCAGACGCTAAGAGGAGGGGGAAATGGGGAATTATTGCTTAACGGGGACAGAGTTTCTGTTTGGGGTGATGAAAACTTTGGAAATGGAGAGTCATGATGGTTACACAACACTGTAGATGTAATTAATGCCACTTGTCTACTTAAAAATGGTTAGAATGGTGAATTTTGTTATATTTCACCACACACACACACAATTTTTTTATTGCAGCTTTTCTCCTCCAATTAAATTTGACATAAAATCCCTGTTCTAACTATGTTTTCTTAGATTCTGTATTTCTGTACTTCTCTATTTGCATTAATTCATCACAGGGCCAATTATATTAACTATATTTTCTTATTTTCAGTGTTCTTGATGTTCTGGCAAGTGGAGGCCTTGCAGACCCAAGGAGAGACTGCCCCTCACATGGCTAGCTAACTCCTAGATAACAACTTGCCTAAGAGCATGCCTTTGATATGGAAACTAATGAATCCAGAGCTCTATATCCTCTATCTTGCCTGTACACCCCAGGGGGCACTATTCCTCTGGTTTAATCATCCCACGGCCAGGTAGTGGTCAACTAGAGACTACTCCTATAGCCCAAAGCCCTCAGGAATTATTCCAACTAGCCAATTCTAAACTGTTTGCCCCGCCTTCACGTTCCGAAATCTCAATAAAGACTCGGAGCTAAACCTTTTGCCCCTTCTGCCTCCTGACTGCCCTGGTGTTTTCCTCTATGACTGTGTGGCACACAGTGACCCCCACTCTGAGACCTGTGAGTATAATAAACTTCTTCCTTCCAAGCCTTGTTCTTGTTTCCTCTTGTGGCCACAGGGACTTCATCATACCTTACTTGATGTTTACATTTTTAAAACAATTTCAGTATTTAAAAAAATTGATAAATGTAAAACTGATTGTGTTTAAGTACGAGTAGAGTAAGCCATATCAACTTGGTTCTCCCTTTATAGGCATTTCCCATCCTCTAAATTTCTAATCTCAAAGTTACTAAAAATACTACAAAAGGGATGAAAAATAAGTTTTATAGGCACAGGGAAAGGGACAACTAACTCTAATATTGCCCTTTTTCTGGCATGGTTGGGGTGATTGTGATGAGAGCTTAAAAATAAATCTCCCAAAGATAAGATCTGGTTCTTCAAACAGGAAATCACCTGGGGGATGGATATGGAACAACAAATTATATAAATGTGAGGGCGAAAAAGCAGTCTATTAAGAGAATCTGAGTGAAAGACAAATGAAAATGGAAGTTGAGGAGACAGCTGAATTCTGGAGCTAGGATACTGAAGAAATGAAACTAGAGAAGGTGCCTCTAGTCAATCTGGAAAGTAGCTTGGTGAACCAATAGCAGCAGCAGGGTCTTAGAATGTATAACTCTCCACTTGGTAAAGCCCAAGTAGATTTATTGTTAGAAAAAAAAAAAAAGTTCTAGGGGATTGCAGTGGCCTCCCTTTGGGGTCCCTGATTATCCTTGTGCCTGAAAATTAACAGGCACAAGACAGATTCCTAAAGGCAGCACTGTGGGCTGCTGTCCCCCATTACCTGACATATGGTTTTTCATGCGTGAGCTAAGGCTCTCCCGGAGGGCTGTCCCCTCCTTCAAGCAGAGCTGACAGTGAAGCTGGAAGTAGAACCAGGCTGTGCTTCTTTAGTCACCATGGTGACAAGAAACTATCACAAATATTTGCTTATGACGTCACTGGAGAAGCAAGGCAGGAGAGGTTGGATTAGAAGGAGGAACATCTGTAGAAGCACATCTGGAATCAGCAACCAAAGGAATGCTGGACTCTTATTCAGGGACAAGGAGGCAAAGGGGCTTTTTTCATCATGCACTTCCGTTTACTTGCTGGGCTGGATCAAGAAATCCATGATACAAATATATCTTTTCTAGCACCTGACTGTCTTATACAGCCTTTGGGTTTTCTTAGTCAAGGAACTCTCAAAGTGAAAAGGTCCCTGAAGTTTTACCTCCCATTTCTAGGAAAGAAATGTCTAACATTGCCATGCATTTTTTAAGCCTTTAGAACCAAGAGACTAGCAATAATAACACAAAATAGATATGGACCCTGTTTCGGCCTGAGTTGTGCCCACCTCCAAATTCGTATGTTGAAGTCCTAACCCCCAGCACCTCAAGATGTGATTGTATCTGGGTCTTCAAAGAGGTGATTAAAGTTAAATGAGGATCCTGGGGTAAGGCGCTAATCCAATATGACCAGCGTCCTTATAAGAGAAGATTAAGATAACAGATGGACAAAGAGGGAGAACACCATGTGGAACCATGAAGACAGTCATCTGTAATCTAAGGAGAGAGGTCTCAGAAGCCAACCCTGCCAACACCTTGATCTTGGACTTCTAGCCTCCAGAACTGTGAGAAAATAAATTTCTGTTATTTACGCCACCCAGCCTGTGGTACTTTGTTAAGGCAGCCCTAGCAAACTAATACAGGCCCTAATTGATAGATGAAGAACCTCTCAGGTCACACACTTAGTGAGCAGCAAGATTACTGCACTACTCCATTTAATCACTGGTATGTTTAAAATTCTGAGATTCATAAAATTTTTAAATTATGCACATTTTCTCAGAAAAAGGCATACTACCTATAGCCAGCTGTCCTGTGCGTGGCATGGGAACAATGATACTACACCTTCAAGTTCACATCCTGGACAGGCGCTGGCTCTAGGACTTTCCAAATCAGTCTTATATTCGTGGTCTGTACTTGAAAAAAGTTACTAAGCAAAAGAACTCGAAAGACCTATATTTAGGAGATAAGGGAACTAGCCTTATTTTCTAAGTAATAACATCATCTTCAAAGGAGATGGGTCCTGGAACACAATGAAGCAGTCAGTCTTTTCAAATTATTTCCCTTGTCCTGGTGCTAAACGGAGGGGGCACTCCTCTTGGCAGAGAAGGCTTTCTAATGAAATGTTATTGTAGCAGCCCAGGCACAGAGAAGGAGCTAAGGCTTTAAATCAGGCAGACTGACTGTTGAGCATATGCTACAGTTAGGAAGCTTTACAACTTATCATGATGCATTAAAGGTTACTTAATGGCACTGGAAAGAGAGATAAAAGAGATAAACTGTTATCTCCCAATTTAAGGCCTCTTCCTTCACAAATGTAAGAAATCTGATTCCTCCTAGGCTGAAATGGCTTTTTTCAGCTGGCCTGACTTTTCACTAGGAAGGCTCTAGCAAATATGCATCAACATAAGATTCCAGGTTTAAAACACTATAGCCGCTTGCCAGTCAATTACAAAGAAAGGAGTAAGAGTGTACTGGGATATAGAGCCCCATAGCCTTAGCAAGCCAATAAGGTTTGATAATGTGCCAAGCTCTTTGTAAATATAATCTCTAATCTTCACAACAATCCTGAGAATCTATTTTACAAATGAGAAAAATGAGACTCAGGGGTTAAGTGACAAGGCAGGAAGCTAAGTCAGTCCTCATCTGTTTGGTCCCAAACTCCAGGTTCTTTTCATTTCCTGAAAAGGGAAGCTATTGGTAACAGCAAATTCATCAGAATTCTGGGGTGGGGACTGACTGTTCCGTCACCGATAAAGAAACAAATCTGCTCATATCACAGAATTTCAGTTAACCACAAACTCAAATGCCTTAAAAGGTAAAGAGGTTAATGATTTTCAGTGGGACAGTTATAACAGTACAGCAGTGATTGCATCATACTCAATTTTTACAACACCGTGCCAGCCAAACAAAATTTGACAAGGGCTAGGGTGAAATCAGCTGTTTTAAGCCCTTATTTTGAGGACAATAATTAAATAAACCCCAGCATCATGCTTCTGTTTTAAAAAAATGTTTTCATACACAGGATCTAATCAACTCCTATAACAATCAATGAGCAAGATTAGTCAATTAGTAGCATATCCACTTACCATCTAAGGAACCAGGTTCAGAAGCGCTGTAACTTGCACAAGATCATCCAGCTATTAAATTGTGAAGCTGGGGGGCCGGCCTGGTGGCCGAGTGGTTAAGTTCACGCTCTCTGCTTTGGTGGCCCAGGGGTTCGCCGGTTCGAATCCTGGGCACGGACATGGCATTGCTCATCAGGCCATGCTGAGGCAGCATCCCACATGCCACAACTAGAAGGACCCACAACTATGTACCAGGGGGCTTTGGGAGAAAAATAAAATCTTGAAAAAAAAAAAAAGTTGTGAAGCTGGGACTGGAATCTAGACTCTCTCATTCCATAGGCCTCCTCTTTTCATCCAACCTCTGAGAACGACTTCTTTCCATTCTCCCAACACATATCTAATTCTATTCAATTTGGCTCCTACCTTTAGACTAGGTTCTGTCTATCTTGATCTATTTACTCACAGTCATTTTAACTTGAGAATTACTGGCAAGCAATTCTCTAATTAGTGCACATGAACAGGAAGCAACTGAAAACTGTTACTAAAGATGTTTAAGAGTTCCTGTCTTCACCCACCATATCTGATTCTTAGGAATTCATCTTCACAGTATAGGTTTTTCTTTTGCAATGAGTTCTCTCCCTAGACCACAAATCTAACCAACCACAAAACTGAAGTACATCTGACCCTGACTGAACACCTATACTACCAGAATTAAATAAATCAAAATTCCTCCAAAGCAGATAAAGCCAGCCATGATGCTGAGATTGGAAGAGTGGGAAGATAACACACAATATACACGCGACAGATACAGAGACTAACAGTTGCAAACATTTTCAAAGATGCTCTTCTAAAACTTACCTGTCCCAGTGTCTTAGCAAAGATGCCATAAGAAAACAACACAGACTGGCTTAAATTTTGCCTATCTTCTTGCTGGTCTACTTAGTAGATAAATTACCATGAATGCATACAAAGCTGATGGCAAAATTTTGGTACTGTTGATTTATAACTTTGCTAGTTAAAATCAGCACCATATTGGGGCCAGCCCGGTGGCGCAGGTGGTTAAGTTCAAACGTTCCGATTCAGCGGCTGGGGGTTCGCCAGTTCCGATCCTGGGTGCAGACACGGCGCCACTTGGCACACCATGCTGTGGTAGGCGTCCCACATAGAAAGTAGAGGAAGATGGGCACGGATGTTAGTTCAGGGCCAGTCTTCCTCAGCAAAAAAGAGGAGGATTGGCAGCAGTTAGCTCAGGGCTAATCTTCCAAAAAAAAAAAAAATCAGCACCATAGGAATAGTTCCAGGAATCTCACCACCTGCAATTCTTCATAACAAGAATCAGCCAGACACTTGTGAGTACACCTTTTCATTCACCATCCTCCTCAAGCTACTTACTGCTCCATTTCTCTTTTCTCATGAATAGCTGTATGATTCATTTTTTTATTTTTTCTCCCAAAGCCCCCCAGTACATAGTTGTATATTCTTTGTTGTGGGTCCTTCTAGTTGTGGCATGTGGGACGCTGCCTCAGCATGGTTTGATGAACAGTGCCATGTCCGTGCCCAGGACTCGAACCAACGAAACACTGGGCCACCTGCAGTGGAGCGCGTGAACTTAACCACTCAGCCACGGGGCCAGCCCCTGATTTTTTTTTTTTTGAGGAAGATTAGCTCTGAGCTAACATCTGCTACCAATCCTCTCTTTTTTTTTTTTTCTGAGGAAGACTGGCCCTTAGCTAACATCTGTGTCCATCTTCCTTTGTTTTATGTAGGACACCTGCCACAGCATGGCTTGACAAGCAGTGTGTAGGTCTGCACCCAGGACTGGAACCAGTGAACCCCGGGCCACCGAGCAGAACATGTGAACTTAACCACTATGCCACTGGGTTGGCCTCCAGCCGTATGATTTTTTCTGCCACCTTTTTATCATGAATTATTTAAACACTGAAAGTTTGAAATAGGACAATAAACATCTATAAATTCTCTAAGATTCAACAATTTTTAACAATGCCATATTTGTTTTACTCTACCAGGTGTATATAGGATATTTATATATACTATTTAAACTGAACATTTGAAAGTTGCAAATGTCATGACCTGGCACTTTACCCTAATTACTTAAGCATGTGACTCGTAATAAGGAGCTTCTTACATAACCACAATACCATTTCAAACCTAAGAAAAGTAACAAAATACCTATTATCTAGTCCATACTCGACTTTCCTTACTGATCTCAAAGTAGTTTTTATAGTTGTTTCCCCCACCCAAACCAGAATCCAGTCAAGGTTCATTCATTGCATTTAGTCTTTTAACATTTTATTACAGAAAATTTCAAATATATACAAAAGTAGACAGAATAGTAAATAAAATGAATCTCAATGCAATCATCCTCCAGAATCAATAATCAACTATCACTCATTCATCTATGCTTCCATCTACTCCCAGACCCTGTATTATTTGAACAAATTCCTGACCCATCATTTCATCCACATATATTTCAATTTGTAACTCCAAATAATAAAAACGTTTTTTAAAATTACAATATCACTATTCCAACATTTGGTCACTTTTAATCTACAAAGTCCCTGTCCTCCTCTCCTCCAACTCCCATTTACTCGTGATACTGACTTTCTGAAGAGACTAGGTCAGTTGTCTTAATGAATGCCCCCACGTTCTGGTTTTGTGTCCGTAACTTATACCCCTATCCTCTGTTTCTTGTGAAACTGATGTTAGGTCTAGAGGCTAGAATAGATTCAGGTTCACAATATTTTTGGGGCAAGAATACATATAGGTGATGCTATGTGCTTCCTACTGTGTCACATCAGGAGGCATTTAATGGCAGGTTGCCCAAATGATACTAAACTTGGTAAGATGGCAACCAGAGCTCTCTTCCTGAACGTCATCTACATACTCTGTCTCCACTCACTTAAATTTTATTGTAACATGTTTCTTGAATATTACATATTTTATGTGTAAGATACAAAGCATAATGAAATGACCAACTTTTAAAAAAACAGGCATCACCAATATTGTTGAAACTGTGTGGTCTGTTCACTCTTCTAACTCTTCAAATCTGACTTCTAATCTACTCCAATGAAACTGTTTTTATCAAGGTCACCAACAACCTCCATACTGCCCTATCTAAAGGACAGAAATTTCTGTCCTCTTAACCCCTCAAAAGCTGTCTAATGCCTTCTCTTGGAAACACCCAGTTTTCTTGGCACCACTCCCAGCCTCCTCCAGTCTTCTCAGTCTCTCCTGACGGCTCCTCCTCCCTACAGCTACATACCAGTTTCTATCTTCACATTCTCTCTCTAGGTGATTTCATGGTAACTCCCAAATTTATGTCCCCTGTCCAGCCCTTTCCCTTGAGCTCCAGACTCATATGCTCAACTACCTATCAAAATCTTCACTTTAATATCCAAAACTAACTCCACTCCACCCCTGCAAGAGTCATAGTATTGACAAGTTTCTCTATCCAAAACCTAGGTAAAAGCCATCCCCGATTCCTTCCCTTCTCTCACCTCTTTCACCTAACCTATTGCTACGTCGTGTCCCGGTTTTATCTCCAAAACACATCTTGAATGTATTTACATCTCTCTCAATTCCTGACCCCCCACCCCATCCAAATCACTATCAACTCTTGCCTGGCTACTAAAACAATCTACGTCTCCCTTCAATCCATCACCACACAATAAAACCAGGGCACATCACTGCTCCTATGGAGAATAAAATCCCCTTCACAATTCAAGGCCCTGCCTGTATCTTCATCTCATTTCATTCAACACTTTACCTTCATTCATCATATGCTCCTGTCACAATGGCCCTCTCAGTATTTGCAACCCATCAAGCTGTTTCCGGCTGCAGTCTTCATACTTCCTGTTTTCTTTCTGCCCACAATGCTCTTCCCTAGCTCTGAGAATTGCTAGGTCCTTCCGTCATTACCCTAACCCAAAGTAAACGACTCTATTTTTGTCAGAACACCTGTTTTATTTCCTTCATTACAGTATTCACAATCTGTGTGTGTTCTCCTCCACAGGATGTGTAAATTCTACAAAGGCAGAGACCTTTGTTGTATCCCCAGCATCTATAATATCATAGGTACACAAATATTTGTTCAATGAACCACTGTTCAAATATTTATTCAATACTTATTGAACACCTACACTGTCCCAGACACAAGACAGAGCTATAACAGTTGCTTAATAAATGTTTGCCAGTAGGTGAAGCAGTCTACAGCAAAGAAACCTTCCTTGTGACTGGAATGGAGCAGAACTTACAAAGGCAGATTTCAGATGGGTTTCTTACTAGAAATTCAGAAAGCACAGGTTTTTTCCAGAATAGATATGCAACTGAATAAAAACGCTCTGCCGTAAGACGCCTCAGAAAAAGACATCTTAGACTGCTAAATCCAGCGACCTGGTCAGTAATCATTCTATTTGACTTTCTAATTTCTCACTGATGATCAATTTCGCTTTCCTGAAACTCTCTAACCATGATTCTGATAGCACCACCCTCTCCAGTTCTTCTCTTACCTTTCCAACCACATCTTCTCAGGTTTCATACTGTGTTCCTTTTCCAGTGTCAGTGACTCAAAATTCTACCTTTAGTCTCAGGAGCAGCCCCCTCTAAGTGATTTCCCTTAGCTTCAACCTCCACTTTTACACCAAGTACCAAATCCCTGTTGTCACAACCTCCTGCCTGAAAGTGTATTTCCAAATGCCTACTGGCTATCTCCACCTCACTTTCTTTCTCCTTAAACTAGTTTATTCTCCTATCTTCCTAGTTCAGAGTTAAATGCCATTACTATTCACCCGGTCTTAAAAGTCAGCCACGGAGGCCGGTCCAGTGACATAATGGTTAAGGTCACGTGGTCCACTTTGGTGGCCTGGGGTTCACTGGTTCAGATCCTGGGCATAGACCTACACACAGCTCATCAAGCCACACTGTGGTGGTGTCCCACATACCAAATAGAGGAAGATTGGCACAGATGTTAGCTCAGGGCCAATCTTCCTCACCAAAAAAAAGAAAGCAAGAAAAAAAGGTCAGCCACAAACTTTCTCCTCCCCAAAGGCAGGAGGTTGGCAAACTGATTTTTACCTGTGCCAAAGATTCTCTCCTTAACCAAACTCTATCCAGGCTCCTCTGAGCCCTTTCTCAACTAGGCCTCAACCTTGGTCTATAAAGATTTGAACAAAACACTGACATAGTTTCTAAGAGCTCAAGGTCATATCGTTACGATGACCCTAGTCCCCCTTAAAGTGCCTGCCTGAGAAAATCTCAAGACTACCAAAAGCATTTACTGTTTGTTACAGCTAACAAATAGGGTCTCTGTCTCCAAATTGGTTCCGACTGACAACCTCCAAAGACACTGTTTTAGTTCACAACTCATCACCTCTCATTTCTAGACCATTAAACCCTTAAGAGCAAGAATCTTGAGTCTACAGCACAAAGTACACACATGCTCTCAAATGTTCTGACATTTTTATTTATTTTTTTTGAGGAAGATTAGCCCTGAGCTAACTGCTGCTAATCCTCCTCTTTTTGCTGAGGAAGACTGGCCCTGAGCTAACATCCGTGCCCATCTTCCTCTACTTTATATATGGGTTGCCTACCACAGCATGGCTTGCCCAAAAGTGCCATGTCCGCACTCGGGATCCGAACCAGCAAACCCCGGGCCGCCGAAGCAGAACATGCGCGCTTAACCGTTGCGCCCCTGGGCTGGCCCCTGTTCCGACATTTTAAACTTCAGTTTTCCAAAGGATCTGAAGTGGTTTACAATAAATTCAACAAAATAAAAATACAAAAACAAAAATCGGTAATAGGAATATACAAATTTGTATAGAAAATGGGCAAAGGTGAACACAGACAAGCAGGACCTAAAGAATCATTTAATTATTAAAATGGAGTTGCATTTTGATATGTCAGCTTACCTGGCAGCCGAAATAAAGCAATATGAGCGAGCACTTACATAATTCTCATTATCCATGATGGCGTTCTTTGAAGCACAAAAGTTTTAAATTTTCACTAAGTCCAATTTATCTGTTTTTGGGGGGTTGCTTATGCTTTCAGTGTCATAGCTAAGAAACTGGTGACTTAATCCAAGGTCATGAAGATTTACTCCTATGTCTTCTTAAAAGAGTTTCATAGTTTTAGCTCTTTACATTGAAGTCTTTGATCCACTGAGTTAATTTTCGTATATGGTGTAAGGCAGGGGTCCACCTTCATTCTTTTGCATATGCACACCTATTCTTTTTAGGCATTATACATAGCAAGTAGCACATCAGGATCATCAAAATAAACCAGTGAGCCACACGAGTTCTTTCTTAATGAATTTATCTTTAATTGGCATGCCTTCAAAGTTAATGATTTTTATGATTAAACCAAAAAACTATTCCATATACAAGAACTTCCTTTTCTGTGTCAAGTTACTTATTTCCATGTCCTGCTGGGAAACCTCTGTCAGGTACTAAGGCAGGCAAGGATTAGGATGCTCCTGCCAAGAAAATCAAACATCTGTGACCTCACTGCTAGATGTGACACAGTCTTCTCAAGTTCCGTCCAGAATGCTTTCCAAAGTCTCTGACCATGGTGAAAAGGTTTTATAGACTAAATCCAGACTAAAACCCAAGATATTCCTTTTGAAAGATCTGTCAAATATCACAAAGTCAATCTCTAACCTTTACAGAGGGGACATTCCTAAGGAAAATTCAAATTTGACTGGTAATGATTTACTAACAATTTGCTTAGCTTTTAAGTCGAAGCTCATACAGAACCCCCATTTTAGAGGTCGGGAAACTGAGGCATAACTTGCAGAAGGACCCAGCTAATAAGTGGGAAAGTCTAATACAAGTCTTTCTGACTAAAGCCAGTGCTCTCTCCATTACGCGTGCAGATCTTCCTTGACTTACGATGGGGTTAAGCTCCTCAACATTCTAAGTTGAAAATATCATAAATCGAAAATGCATTTAATACACCTAACCTGCCCAACATCATAGCTTAGTCTAACCTTCTCTGCCCTCAGAAGACATGCTATGGACAGACATCCAATGGTGCCCCTCAAAGCCTACCAACTTCTTCCAATATGATGTAGTGGGAAAGAGCACTGATTTGGGAGTCAGGGGAGCTGAGTTCCAATCCCAACTGCATAACCATAGGCAAATTACCCACTATCTTTGATTCACTACTTCCATTATCTATAAAATGAGGACAATAAATCTTATAGCCCCATAGCATTGATGAGGTAATATGAAAATGTCTAGTGCCTAAACGCTGAATCAATAGTGTTTCCTTTTTCTTCTCAGCATCTACACTGAAAGGTCTCCATTCCCCATGAGGGCTATTTCCAGGAAGTTAGGGTCAAAGAAGACAGCAATATTTCCTTACTCTATATTAAAAGGTGGCTTTTCCTTTTCCTTTCTCCTAACACTGTCACTCCTTTCTCCTAATCTTTATCCTTCTATTCCATCTTCATTCCCTCCAGAGCTGGCTGTAAGAACCAATAAGCCAGCATTTTAAAAAAGGACCTGTACTCTACCATTTACCTCATGCCAAGATGAACAATTCCAATAATGTCTCATTAGACAATTATTGCCTCTTTGGAAGATTCAAATGCTCATGACTTCCAAATCTATATCTCATCCCACATCTAATACGCAAGGGGTTCCTTCCACCCATGTCCCACAAGCATCTCAAATGGGTTTTTCTTTAAAATATAAAAGTCATCATCTTCTCCATGAAGCTACTCCTTATATATTTCTCTTAATTTCATGGTCTACAATCCCTTATTTGGAATTCTGAAATCAAAAGAGCTCTGAAAATATGACAGTTTTTAGTAAATATAGCCTCAAAACACATGTAGTAGCAAAACTTGAACAAAACTAACATGAGACTGTTCATAGCCTTTATTCATCCCTTAATTAATATTCAAATAGTTTGCTACAAAGTATTAATGATATTTGACTACACAGGGCTCTATCTCAGACCCTGCTGGAGGTGTTATCCAAGTTATATGCACTATAATGTCTTTCTAAACTCTTAACAAGTAGAATTCTGAAATATCTGGCATAAATGGTTTCTTTTAAGGCATGCATTCTCAATGGGGGCAATATTGCACCCAAAAGGGTGAAACTGCTTCACAGGGAAGTGGGGGACACTTAGATATTACACTAGTATATGGCTCTCCAAAGCTCCACCTTATCAATGTCTTACCCCTTAGTATTTAACTTCTGTTTGGGTTTTCTTGAGTATTCCATGAGCACCACTGACAGTGACTTCATGAAAGGCAGACAAAAAGTATGCAAGATCTGTACTACAAAGCTATGGCGAATAGATGGCCACGACTGGGGGACTTTCTCCTGACTGATCGCTGGATCTTGAGGTCACAGAACAAGAGGTGGTCTGTGCATGCCTGTTATGACTTGGGATGTTTTTTTTTTCCTTTTTGTTTCCGAGGAAGACTAGCCCTGAGCTAACATCTGCCAATCCTCCTCTTTTTGCTGAGGAAGACTGGCCCTGAGCTAACATCCATGCCCATCTTCCTCTACTTTATATGTGGGACGCCTGCCACAGCATGGCTTGCCACTCGTTACCATGTCTGCACCTGGGATCCGAACCGGCGAACCCCAGGCCACTGAAGCAGAACGTGCGCACTTAACCGCTGCACCACCGGGCTGGCCCCAACTTGGGATGCTATTCATGTCTGATCCTCACTGCTTTTGTGTATGACATGAGCTTTGGTAATTATTTAGTCCTACAAATTAGAATTCGTCATGACTAATTATGCCACGTGCTGAAAAGAAAAACGTCAACAATATCTGAATGAATATCTAGCAGCTAGTTAAGTTATACGTTATTTCTCATATCAAGCAAAAGTTAAAAAATTCAGCAAAAATAATTTTAAGAAACTGATCTATTGTTTTGCTTTTGCTGGAAAATGAACAGCTTTGAATGATCTGGAAAATTTTGATTACACGGTTTATATATTTATAAATGCTAATTTGCATATGCAATTTGATACAATTTACATAAATAAATTACATTAAAAGTTACTCAGCAAACACAGCTATAAAACTTATTTAAATGCAAATAGCTTTTTAATTTAACTTTTAACCTAAAAATTTTGTCTAGTCATTCTTTTTTTTTTTTTTTTTTTTCCTGAGGAAGATTAGCCCTAGCTAACTACTGCCAGTCCTCTTCTTATTGCTGAGGAAGCCTGGCCCTGAGCTAACACCCGTAACCATCTTCCTCAACTTTATTCTTGGGACGCCTACCACAGCATGGCTTGCCAAGCGGTGCCACGTCCACACCCGGGATCTGAACCAGCGAACCCTGGGGCCACTAAGAAGCGGAATGTTCAAACTTAACCGCTGCGCCACTGGGCCGGCCCCTGTCTTGTCATTCTTAACCTTGCACTGAATAAAAAGCAAGTTTTATGCTTACTCTTTTTATGTATAAAGCACAGACATACTTATGGTACAGAAAAAGAGAGTATATCTGTGTACTAAAATTTCATGGAAGGATGCACTAGGGAAAAAAAAGTATAAAAAGCCTCCTAAAGGGGGGCGATAATGAAAGAAAGAGTTGAGAAATACTGATAAAAGATTAGGGATCTGTACCAGTATCTTCTCGGCTTTTCAAGTGAGAAACTTGGGAGCCACCCTTGACAACTCCTTTTCCTTTATCCCCACATCCAATCACTAAGAATGGCCAGCTTTATTTCCTAATTATTTCTGCACTCTTTTTCTCCATTTCTACTGCCATTGCCCTAATTTGGGTCTTTGTGATCTTTTGCCTAGACTTTACAAGAGTCTCATTAAACTGTTCCTTCTCTTTACTCCAAACTTCTTCAGACAGTTTGCCTCTCCTCTCTCATTTCTTAGCCCACTCCAACTTCCTTCCATGCCATCAAAACTGTTTTTGTAAAAGCCATTGATCAAGTGCATGATGCTAAATTCAACATATCTTTTCAGTTCTTATTTTGCTGGTCCTCTTGGCAGCACTCAATCCTGACAATCATTTCCTTTTTGAAATACTCTCTTTTCCCTTGGTGTTTGAGACATCAATCACTCCTTCTTCCACGTCTGGATAATGATCCTTTTCTTCCTGCACATTAAAGCTGATGTACCTTGGGGTTCTCTTTTCAACCCATCTCTCATGATACACATTTTCTGTAGGTGCTATCAGTGATTCCTATGGTTTTAGTTACCATACATAGAGAAAAATAGATGCTCAAACTTCTATCTCCATCCCCAGATCTTACTCTTGAGCTCTAGACTTCTATATTCAATTGCTTTTTGGACATCTTCCTTTGAAAGTCAGAGACAATTCAAAATGTCCAAATTTAAACTCATCTCAGTTAACAGCATCACTACCTACTCAGTTGCTCAAGGCAAGAGGCCTAGGAGTCATGCTTAGTTCCACCCCTCCTTGTGCTTCATTCAGCCTCCAGATGAAATCAATAACCAAGTCCTGCTAATTCAAATCGCTAACTCTCTTATTCCCTGCTGTTACCACCTCAATCGCAATCATCATCTCTTTATAGGACTACCGCACTACTTAACTTAAGAAGCAACTACTTAAACAGCATCCTAGTTGGAATTTTATTGCAGTCTAATTCATTCTCCCCAGGACAGTCCAAATAATATAAACAAACAAATAAATCTGATGTCACTCTTGAGATTAAAACCCTTCAATGGCATTTCACTGTCATCAGAATAAAGTCCAAATAGTATTCCCTTCATGCTACCAACTCATCTAGTCTACTAATCTTTTGCTTCTGAAATAATCATTCCCCCCCTTCCACTGAGAACTCCTATCTATAGGTCAGGTCTCACTTAGCTTAAAAGCCTTCCCTGATTCCCCCAGGCTGGAGTGGACTCCCTTACTATATGCATCCACAGCACTCTGGACTGCCCCATCCAAAATATCTACCATTTTATACTGATCTCCAAAGTACGGGACACAAGATCAACTGGGATGTAGGAAGAAAAAAAATATATGCTTTACATATATATATGCTAATATATTAATATATAATATATACATTAGTAAGGCTTACCTTTATTATAGGTGTGTGTATAGGGGTATATATATGCCTAATAATACTGACAACTTTTATATGTTGGTCAGATAGCCAAGTTTTCCTGAAGGAAGGCTGGGAGTTATACCAAGCAAGTGAGGATACTAGTTCATTCACATTTAACATATTGCATCATACTTTAGTTTGTGTGCCTAGTTAAATGGATTTATAAGTTATCTACTTTTAACTAAACTAACATCCATAAAATAGATCAATGGTTTAGGGTCCTATCAAGAAACTGAATGGAAGATAATGTTAACAACACAAGCACAAGAGGAACAAAAAAAACAGCAGAGCTGATGTCTCTGGAATTATGAGCTCCTCAGTACCAAAATTTCACCTGCCACATCACAATAAAATAAAACAAAATAATATAATGACCAGCTAGTGAGATCTAAGACAGGGAAAAACTTAAAATGAGAATCTCCTGTGCACCTTACTCCAAATGCGTATTATGATTAAAAATAATACCTACTGAATACACAATGCTATCATGATCAGCAAGACATTTAAAAATGCTTGTCTTCATTCTTTTAAAATGTTTTTTTAAATATACGGAATTTGGTGAAACAGACTAAGAAATATTTTACAAAGTACACAGAATATTAATTCAGGCAAAATTTATAAATGAGACAGGCAGTTCTTGGGCTATAGTTGGCCTCAAATATCTTATCTTTGGTTAGCTTAATGTTTCTAGATTTTACAAGTTAACTTGTAATATTTGCAAACGTTTAATCCATTAATATCATATGAAAATCTAGATTTCCAACTTCAAGAGGGAGAGGGATTGTGGAAAGGGATGGGAAATTATGCAATAAGACAACACTAGACCTACATTCTCCCATGGCAACAATTGGCCGCAGCTCAGTAGACAGCATGGGCTCTCTAGCTGGTTCGCCAATCTCCACTTGGTTGATTTCACTCAATTACCCACTAGAATTGAAACTCTGATATTTCACCAGAAAGATAGATTTCTGTCTGTTTTGTTCACTGCATTATTTCCAGGGCCTAAACAGTCCCTGGCACATAGTAGGTATTCAATAAACATTTGCTGAAATTTAATGAGTAACTGTTGCCTGCCCGGCCCCTACAAGTATGAGTTTCTGACAGTATTCATAATATGTTTCTGGGAACAACAAAAGATCCCGAATAGCCAAAGGAATCCTGAGAAAAAACAACAAAGCTAGAGGTATCAAACTCCCTGATTTCAAAATATACTACAAAGCTATAGTAATCAAAACAGCATCGCACTGGCACAAAAACAGACACACAGATTCATGGAACAGAATCGAGAGCCCAGAAATAAACCCATACATCTACAGACAACTAATTTTCGACAAGGGAGCCAAGAACATACAATGGAGAAAGGAAAATCTCTTCAATAAATGGTGTTGGGAAAACTGGACAGCCACATGCAAAAGAATGAAAGTAGACCGTTATCTTACACCAAACACAAAAATTAACTCACAATGGATTGAAGATTTGAATGTAAGACCTGAAACCATTAAACTTCTAGGAGAAAATATAGGCAGTACACTCTTTGACATCAGTCTTAGCAGCAACTTTTCAAGTACCATGTCTGATCAGGCAAGGGAAACAATAGAAAAAATAAACAAATGAGACTACATCAAACTAAAAAGCTTCTGCACAGCAAAGGAAACCATCAACAAGACGAAAAGACAATCTAACAATTGGGAGAAGATATCTGCACACCACGTATCTGATAAGGGGTTAATATCCAAAATATACAAAGAACTCACATATCTCAGCAACAAAAAAACGAATAACCCAATTAAAAAATGGATGGAGCTAGCCTCATGGCCGAGTGGTTAAGTTCACGCACTCTGCTTCAGTGGCCCAGGGTTTCACCAGTTAGAATCCTGGGCACGGACATGGCACCTCCAGTCAAGCCATGCTGAGGTGGCATCCCATATAGCACAACTAGAAGGACCCACAACTAAAAATGCACAACTATGTACCAGGCGGCTTTGGGGAGAAAAAGGAAAAATAAAATCTTTTTGAAAAAAAAAAAGGGCAAAAGATCTGAACAGACATTTCTCCAAAGAAGACATACAGATGGCCAAAAGGCACATGAAAAGATGTTCAACATCATTAACTATCAGGGAAATGCAAATCAAAACTACAATGAGATACCACTTAACTCCTGTCAGAATGGCTATAATTAACAAGACAGGAAACAGTAAGTGTTGGAGAGGATGTGGAGAGAAGGGAACCCTCATACACTGCTGGTGGGAGTGCAAACTGGTGCAGCCACTATGGAAAACAGTATGGAGATTCCTCAAAAAATTAAGAATAGAAATACCCTATGACCCAGCTATCCCACTACTGGGTATCTATCCTAAGAACCTGAAATCAGCAATCCCGAGAATCCCATGCACCCCTATGTTCATTGCAGCATTATTTACAATAGCCAAGACGTGGAACCAACCTAAATGCCCAGAAACTGATGACTGGATACAGAAGATATGGTATATATACACAATGGAATATTACTCAGCCATAAAAAAGGACCAAATTGTTCCATTCGCATCAACATGGATGGACCTTGAGGGTATTGTGTTAAGCGAAATAAGCCAGACAGAGAAAGACGAACTCTATATGACCCCACTTATAGGTGGAAGTTAACATACAGACATGAAGAACCGATCGGTGGTTACCAGGGAAAAGGGGGGGTGGGGGGAGAGCACAAAGGGTGAAGTGGTGTAACCACAACATTACTAACAATAATGTACAACTGAAATCTCACAAGGTTGTAATCTATCAATCTTAATAATAAAAAAAAATTAAGAATAGATCTACCATATGATCCAGCTATTCCACTGCTGGGTATTTACCCAAAGAACATGAAAACACGAATGCATAAAGATATATGCGCCCCTATGTTCATCACAGCACCATTCACAATAGCCAACACTTGGAAGCAACCTAGGTGCCCATCAAGGGATGAATGGATAAAGAAGATGTGGTATATATACACCAGGGAATACTACTCAGCCATAAGAAATGATGAAATCCGGCCATTTGTGACAACATGGACAGATCTTGAGGGTATTATGCTAAGTGAAATAAGTCAGAGGGAGAAAGTCAAATACAGTATGATCTCACTCATAAGTAGATGATAAAAACAGACAAACAAACACATAGAAACAGAGATTGGATTGGTGGTTACCAGAGGGGAAGGCGGGAAGGAGGAGGAGGAAAGGGGTGGTTAGGCACATGTGTGTGGTGATGGACTGTAATTAGTCTTTGGGTGGTGAACATGATGTAATCTACACAGAAATGGAAATATATAATGATGTACACCTGAAATTTATATGTTATAACCCAATGTTACAATAAAAAAAATTAAAATAAAATAAAATGATGTAAGCAAACGAAAAAAAAAAATTATGTTTCTGTCTCCCCCTGAAAGACAAATTGATTGGGGCTGGCCCCGTAGCCAAGTGGTTAAGTTCATGCGTTCTGCTTCAGTGGCCCAGGGTCTCGCCAGTTCAGATCCCGGGCGCAGACATGGCACTGCTCATCAGGCCATGCTGAGGTGGCGTCCCACATAGCACAACCAGAGGCACTCACAACTAGAATACACAACTATGTACTAGGGGGCTTTGGGGAGAAGAATAAAAAAAAAAAGAAGATTGGCAACAGCTGTTAGCTCAGGTGCCGATGTTTAAAAAAAAAAAGACAAATTGATTAATCTTTATATTTAGCATTGGGCCTGACACATAGTAAGCACTTTATCTGTCCACTAAGTGACCAACAACAGTCATCACTTATTGAGTACTTACAGTACGCTAAACACCATACTAAAACGCTTTACATACATTAACTCATTTAATCTCCCCCACACTCCTATGAGGAAATACTATTATCCCTATTTTAGAGATGAGGAAAATGAGGCTCTGGAGATTAAGTAACTGGTTGAAGAACTAATTATATTATGGAACGAAATAATTGTAACATAAAAAAAGAATATGAAAAGGGCTATATGAAAGGTAAGAACAAAGTGCTATAGAATTCAGGAGAATTCACCTCCAGTTTGGAAGGCATAAAGTATCTGGGAAATGTTCATGAAGGATGTAACGTTTAAATTAGATTTCGGAAAAGAGGCAGGTATCCATAGGAAAAGATGGGTGGCGAAGGGACTGCTTTTGTCACCTTCTCTGCCAGGAATACCAAAACACAAAGGAGGCAGTCTGAGTGGAATGCAGAATAGTGGATAAACATTAAATGGGACAAGATTAATAGAATCAATAGGAATGCCTTGAATAAATACCATACCCAATGGGTTATGATTTTAGCCTACAGACAATAAGGAGTCTATGAAGGTTCCTAACCTAAGGAGTAGAGTGACAAGATCAGATGGGCGTTTTAGCAACGATGCTGCAGCGGAATTAGTAGTGGTAGGGGAGGCTACCGAAGAGATCTGGGGGGCTGGCCGGGTGGCATAGTGGTTAAGTTCGCATGCTCTGCTTTGGCAGCCTGGGGTTCACAGGTTTGAATCCTGGGCGCAGACGGAGGGCATCACTCATCAAGCCAGGCTGTGGCAGTGTCGCACATACAAAACAGAGGAAGTTGGGCACAGATGTTAGCTCAGGGCCAGTCTTCCTCAGTAAAAAGGAAAAAGAAAATATTCGAGGGCTTCTGAAGTAATAACACCTTTATGATATTTTTTTACATCTAGTACTTCACTGAGTCTTCACTAACAACATTAATAAACAGTACTATCCATATTTTCACTTTGAAGAGCCTGAGACTCAGCAAGGTTAAAGACCACAGAATTAATACTCTTTGAGGGACTAAGCTGTGAGAGAAACCTACACAAAGCAAGTTAGGGAATACTTCAGTAACAGAATCACAGAGTATCCAACAAGTGCCAATACAGAAAGGGAAGAAGAAAGTAAGGAACCAAAGATGGATACAGTTTCTATCTCATGCCCAAGTGTCTGGGCCAACACCAGCAGGAAAAGTAGGCCAGGAAAGGGGAGTGAGTTTGATGCTTGCGGGACATTTAGGTGGTGACTGATGGTTCAGTGCCTTCTCTGCAAGGAGCTGTTATGAACTGTGGGATGGGTGGGCAAGACTGGAGGGAAATTAAAAGAGATGGGCTAAGTTACTTTCTCACCCAGAAGGGGCATCAGTTAGAAAGGTTTTGTTACTTGCAGCCAAAAGCAAACGGGAAGTGGCCCTCAGTATCCTATTTAAGCCCAGAAATAGGACAGTTCCAAAGATGGCTAATTCAGTGGCTCAAAAACATCATGAAAAAATCAGATTTTCTTCCATCTTCTCCTACCCTCACCCTGAGAACTGCTTGCTCTTATTTATAAATTCTGCTGCAGGATCCAGCATTGCTAATGGCAATTTCAGAGCCAGAAAAGGGCTCTTTCCTTTCCAGAGGCAGAATATAGCCCTTACTAGTCCATATTTTGGTTAGAACCATACTACTTGAGTAAGTAGTTCCTCTACTTATTAGATGTGACCTTGCACAAGTTACTGAACCTCTCTGTGCTTCAGTTTCCTCAACCAAAACATGAGAACCTGAGAATTAAATGAGTTAATATTATAGTACTTAGTGCCTAGCACATAGTGAGTTCTATGTAAGTGTTGGCTATTATCACAGCTTTTCCATTTCTCTGACTTTTTTTGAGGCTCTCACACTTTGGTGATACCTGGGTTAAAATAAAAGCTGGCAAAAAATAATAAAACCAGGCAAATCTCTTTGAAATAAGGAGGGCTTTTCCAGAAGTCCCCTAGGCTTTTCTTTACACCTAATTAGCCAGAACTGCATCACATGCCCATGCCTAAATCAATCACTGCCTGGGGAGATAGGATTACAACGATTGGTTTAGTGTTTATATCAAGACCTACCCCCTGGGGCTAGGGAGGGGCTGCCAGATTCCTGGTAAGCAAGACGGCAGAAATGGTGGTAAAACAACCAGCATCTGCCAACAGAGTCTTGAGACGCTGTGGTCTCTACTAGGGAGGGTCAGAATAAGTAACTTCCAGAGCTGCATCACCCCTACAGGGCTCCTAACGGCAGTGAACTCACTCCAAAGGTCTGTTAAGGCTAGTGAGAAATAGTATAGGACACAGGCCAGACCTCGAGAGTACGGCTGAGAAGCAGTGAAATACAGCAGGTTCTAGATTCAGGGAAGTGTGGTACAGGCCCTGTTAGTGTCCCCAGCATCCAAACAGCCCAGATCACCAGCCTTGGACTAGTCACCTAGTCTTCTCAAAGCCTCAGTTTACTCATCTATAAATGAGGATAACCCAAACCACCTCAGATTTGATGTTAGGGGTAAATGTACCCTTATACTAGTTTCACAGTATAAGAATCAGCAAAAACAAAAAGAAAAAAATGCAAACACACACCAATAGCTGGAAGTTCAAAAAGACGAGGTGGGACAGGTGTAAGGTACCTGAAATGGAGCTGGAGAGAAAAGGGGAGGCTGTCTGACTCTAAACTAAAAATCTCTTCAGGCCCCGGGTCAGGTTTTGTTCCTCCACTGAAGAACTTTCATTTCAAAGTCTACCAGAAAAGGACTAACTTTACCTCACACCTTACGTTACGTCTTCTAAGAGGTTTATGTGCAGCAAAATGGGTAAGAATCTCACTTCTGGCTTTGCTGCTTACTAGCTGTGTTATCTTCTCTGAGGTGGTTTCCCAGTCTGTAAAAATTGAGTAAACTGCTACCAAATTTATTTCCCCGAGCTTAACAAATTAAGCATTAGCTCCTTCCCTTTGAGACACCAGTGTTCTTGAAATTGAATGCCAATACAAAAATATATAACGTAAAAGCCCCTGAAAGTTTTCATTGATACATAAAGCTGCAGTTATAAAGAGAGGCCTATTAGTCTTAACGGAGGATTCTGGAAACCAGAGCGCTTAAGGGAAAGGAACTAACATTGAGGGTGGAAAAGAATCTGTTCTGATATTTAAAGAGCCCTTACTAGACTCCAAACACTTGTGTTGTTATTCAGTCCTCAAACACCTGATAACACTGCTCCCTCCGCTCTTTCTAGAGATGAGGAAAGGAAGGCTCAGAAAGGAAGGAACAGAACATTTACTGTGGACTGTGCTAGATGCTTTCCTTATGCATTACTGCCTTTGACATTTAAGAGACTTCTCTGGATGAGAGCTAGGAGGTGGCAGGCAGGATTATAATACCAGATCTGATTCTAAAGTCATTGCCTTGCAGCTCAAGGGAATAATTTCTGTTTCCTCAGGATCAGGGATCTTAGAAAACTCAATCCTAGAATCTCACTTAGCTCCGCCCCCCTACACACACACACACACACACACACAGTAGTTGGGGTTAGCAAGTAACTTTGAAATCTTTAGTCCGAAGGAAATTGAAAAACTCCAAAGTGGGCCCACTAACAAAAAAACAAAAACACCCACAAATACTTTTACAACTTTGCCTAGGGTTACAAGCTTTCTTTCCCCCTTTTCCACCCCAACCACTAGGGGGCCACGCTGTAAAGAACAGCAGCTATAAAACTAGGGTTCTGGAGTGATCACCCTGGTTTAGCCATTGTGTGACCCTGGGTAAGTTACTTAACCTCTCTAAGCCTCAGTTTCCTTATCTGTAAAATGGGATAACAGTAGTATCTATCTCACTAGGTTGTGCACATTAAGTAAAACGTGACACGTAAAGCAGTCAGAAAAATGCCTGCACAGAGGAGGAGCTTAGCAAATTTAATAGTTCTTATTACTGGAGAGGAAATGCCGCAGATAGTTCGGTCCCTAAATCCAAAGACTTCGCCATCGTATTCTAAGGACAGGCCTTGCCAGCTGGGAGTCCCTTCACAAAGAGCAACAGGTCGCTCCTTTTCTCCTAACCAGGGCTGGGCGCAGAATCCTGAAATCCCGACCTATATATGGCCGCGAGGTCTTGGCCTTTGGTTTTCTACCACTACGAAGGCTGGCCCTCTGAGCCCAACAGAACCACCCCATTTCCGCCTGGGTTCGGGAAGTTCTCCGGGCCTTCAGGGGCCCAGGCTGCCTTTGGCATGGCTGCCCCTGGTTACGGGCCTGGAGATGGCTCGCCTGGCGTCTCCTCACCAGAGGACTCAACCCGCGACGCAGGGAGAATTTCCCTGAGTTCAGAGGAGTCACCGAATCCAGTCGGGATGCGCGTCGGTCAGACACACGCCTGGAGAGAGCTCCCTTAGCGCCGGCCGGGCCTGCCGTCCGGAGCCCGTCCCCCAGCCCCAGTCTCGGCGCAGGCCGCAGGGTCGGCAGCTTTCTAGTCCCCGGGATCGCGTAGGCTCCGGCCTAGAGCCACCACGTGGGGGCTCCAGGCTTGGCAAGGCGTCCCCGTGAACCAGCCCCCGAAGACTGATCCCCGAATGGGCCCCAGCCCGGCCCCAAACTGGCCTGAGCGGCACTCCTGGCCTGGCTTCTCCCCTCAAACCTACTTGGAAGGGCCTCAGATACCCTCTACAGACCGGAGACGGGCTCTCGCCAGACCCAAAGCCCCGAGACTGCCTCAGCTCAGATCCCCAACTGCCTGGTTTCCTTACTCACCCATCGCGGCTCCGCTCGCTCCTACTTGGCGGCGGCAGCGGCGGCGGCGGCGGCGGCGAGCTTCAGCGGCAGCTTCAGCAGACAATATGGCGGACCTGCAGGACGGCAGCCCGAAACGGACAAACAACCTAACATTCGATCCCGAGGAGAAACGCGCTCTCAGCTCCGCAGTCTAGTTTACACCGAGATGCGCATTTAAAGAGACCGCAGTTATTAAAGGCGGGGAATAGGGGCGGAGTGCGAAAGGAGTGGGCGGAGAGAGACTGAGAGGGATACCTACCAGAGAAAATTAAGCGTGCCTGGGAGTTCCCAGCTTTTTCTGCTACTGTTTCCTTTTTATAGTGAGATTTCCTCTCCTAAAAACTTTTTCTCCCAGAAAGGTATTCCTTCCTTTCGTAGTTAAAGCCAATCATAGACCCTGAGCTGGATATGAAAAAGGAATCATCTGGAGAGGGGAAGCGACTTCCTCAAGGATATAGAGGTAAGGAAATGAAGAAGGCAAGAGTAAACCAGATTACAACCCTATTGGGAGATAAGAAGTAGAAAAAGAATGAGACAGATGCAGTGCTTTATAGTTGACAGAGCTATTTCATTTATCTCATAGCAAGCTCTCTGAGGGCAGGGGTGGGTTCTGCCTTGTTCAACACTGTATCTCCAGCACCTAGCCCAGTATCTGGCACATGGTATGTGCTCCATAAATAATGGTTGCATGAATAAACAAACGAACAGCGTGTGAGTTACAAAAAGCAACAGGTATGATCTCCTTTTTTAGAGATGAGGAAATTGCGGCTCTGAGTGTTCATGTGCCTTTTGAATCATGGAATTTATGGCTGGTACATATTAGGCCTCCCTTTTTGCATAATGACGTGCCAGTCCTCCTGTCCTCCACCTCAACACACAGAGGAAGGCTATGTCTTCAGGTCACTGGTCCCAGGAGGGAGCTGTCTTTTGGAGCGACCTGGGCTTCCAGGTCCTGTCACAACAAATTGCCAACTCTAGGTGTGTGCCTGGCTCATTCAGGGGAACAATGCAAAAACCCAACTCTAGAACTCACGGTCAGGAAAGGAAGCACTATCTTTCTCTCCCTACTGCCACTGCTCAAGGTCAGACCTCTTTATTCTCTCCTGGTCCACTTTGCCTGCCTCCTCACTGGTCTCCTGCCTCCAAGTTCTCCCATTTGCACCCACTATCTCCTTAAAAGCAGAGATCTTATCATATCACCCCTCTGCTCAGCAACTTCCTACTATCTGCCCTTAGGTAATGCCCAAACATCTCAATCTGACACACAGGCTGGTCCTTACTGGCTTCTTAAGCTACTCCCCGCCAGGCAACCCAGGCTCCAACCATATTTGGGGAACCACTTTTTCCCAAATATGCTCCTATCTTCTTTTGTGCCTTTGCACGTGCTATTCCCTTTGCTTGATATGCAATGCCCTCTCTTCCCTCTTGACCATGGGGTGACCTACTCACTTTCAAGACCCAATTCAACTCTCACCTCCTCAAAAAAGTCTGTCTTTCCAGAGTCGGGGTATCTGTCTTCTCTGCTCCCCAGCGCCCTGGACATACCTTTTCCTCAGCATTTACCACCCTAATTTGCTCACAAGGTTTTCTCTCTCTCCTGGTTGTCTATGGAAGGGACAGTATCTTCTTCATTTTTGTCTCTGTCCCAACACCTGGCACAATGTCTGCCTCAAAAGGGGCACCAAAAACATGGGTTGCAGTGGATCTGCATGTCCTGTGGCCAACAGGGTTCAGGGAACATGGGCAGACTAGACAAGTGGTTTGACTGTATGGCTTTTCTCCTCTTACTCCTGAGCCCTCTATCTTATGCCCCATAGGAGCCAGGTGGCCCTCCAAGCAGCTTTGTGTTTCCACTCTAGCACTTGGCCTTGCTCACTCACCCTCCCTAGCCTAGAGCCATTGGTCCTCCTTCACTCAGCCCCTGCAGCCCTTTCTAGCCACCCCCCATCCCCAACTTTCCTTATCCTTCCTGCTCTGGGAACCACATTCTGCTTACCCTCCCCCAATACACTATGATGTACCAAATCTCTGTGCTATTGCTCGCACCCTTTTCTCTGCTTAAAGTGCCTTTCCTCCCTCTTGTCCACTTAGGAAGTGGACAACTCAGACTATCCCCTCCTCCAGGAAGTCCACAGAGCATTAAATATTCCCTCCCCTGTAACTGTTACGCCCATCCCAGTGTAGTATGACTTGTTTGTTTCTGTGTCTTGGCATCTTCACCATCTACCATAGCACCTAGGAAAGAGCAGGGTCTCAGCGACTGTATGCTAAGAGAATCAAGACATCACATTCTGCTAGGATAATACTGTCATCTTTGAGAGGGTTTTTTGGCCCAGCTCCACTGCCTAGCTGTGTTATGTTGGGCAAGTCACTATAGCTCTCTGAGCTCCTTCTTCATCTATAGAAGAGAAGTGACAGCACCTACCTCCTAGGAGTATAGTGAAAGTTGGATAAAGACAAGGCCTGCAATACACACAGAGCAGCGTCTGGTACACAGCGAGCACTCAGCTAGCAGCAGCTGTCACTGCTACCATGACCTCAGGTGCCCACTCCTCTCCCCTCCACTGGAGAAGGCAGAGCCCACAGGAGCCCCAGGAGCCACACATGGGGCTTCCCAGTCCAGAATCCCACACATCTGCTCTCTGCCTGACAGGCAGGTTGAAGGGAAAGAAATACAGGACACAGGCTTATTGGGAGTATAAAAATAGGACTTTTTTCTTTTCCTCATAATCACATCAATTATCAAAGAAAGAAACAGTATGTAACAAAAATACAAAGCTCTGGTGGATTTTTTTGTCTTTTTTTGTTTTTGTTTTGCCCCTCACCCATCCCTCCCCAACAGCCCCTTCCCAGGGAGCCCCTGGCCGAAGCCTGGATGCTGTCCCTGGGGTTGCCCTGGGGCTCAGGAGAACCGGTGGTCCAGGTCCCTCTGGGGGCTGGCCGAGTACGAGTAGGCCTTGCCCAATACCAGGCGGTCCCGCAGCAGCTTGAAGAAGGCGTAGTAGTTGCTGAAGAGGATGAGCGCCAGTGAGATGGTCTGGTGCCACTTTTCAGAGGACACTAGGGAGTACAGCTGGTAGACGATGACGGCACCCTCGAGCAGCAGCAGGGTGTTGAGGATCCGCAAGGGTTTGCTGAAAAAGAACTGCCCGGGAGAGAGGAGGCACGGGCTGGAAAGGGTGCTCCAGAAACCCGCCTCCTGGATGGGAGCTCTGGGTGGGCCAGGGGAGGGGACAAACTCCTGGGGTCCCATGCAGACTTGGGTGGGGGGGAAGACTTCATAGGATTGGGCATGGACTTTACCACCTCTCTGCCTTTGCTTGTGGTGTTCCTTCTGTCGAGACTACTGCTTCCCACATAAATTGTTTAAGATCCTATTCAACTTCTACCTCCGCCAGGAAGATTTTCTTGAGAGGTCTTATTTGCGCTCTCAAACTTTTTCTGGTCTAAAATCAACATCGTTTTATATGTGGTCCTCCTGGGTACTCTCAGGCCGGAACAAATTAGAATCTTATGACATAGGCATGGAAAGTTATTACAGACTCTACAGCCAGAGTCACCCACTACTTCATGTGTCACATCCCCAGCTAGGCCAGAAGCTTCCAGGGGACATAGCAATACCTCATTCTTACCTGGTGTTTACAGGGAAAGGTAGAGTGTAGGAACTCAAGAAGAATTTTCTGATCAGTTCAAAAGAGTAATCAATCTCTAGGGATCTTGATTCTGCAGAGGTCAAGGTACCTAAACCTCAAAAGCTGCTTACAGGATGGGAGGAGAGGTGGCAGGAAATGGGAGTCCAAGATACCAGTATGCCAGGCTCGGCTCTGCACCTGACAGGCTGTAGGAGCTTGGGGGAAGTCCCTTCCCTGTCTGGGCCTCAGGTTTCTCTACTGTGAAATGAAGAGATTGGTGCAGATCAATGATTTCTCAAAGTGTGTTCCTTAGAGCCCCAGGTTCTGAGGAGGTCTTTTAGGGGCTATAGAAGTGGTGAGTGGGAAGTGAAGGGAGTTCCAACTCTTTCAAATAGAGCAGTGCCATGAGGTCCTATATATTTTAGTCTATGTCCTATATATTAAAGTCTATATACTTTAGTCTTTGACTGTGTTGGAAAAAAGGATTTTGATACTAAAATAAATAAAATAGAGATCACTAGCCTAGAGGATTTTGAGCAGCCCTTTCATAGTGCTGAGTCCATGAGTCATTGCCATCAGTTCCCAAGTCTCCCAGTAAGGTACCCTTGAACAAGTTAAACTCTCTAAGCCAATTTCAGTACCTGAAAGTAGGGATAGCCCTGGCATTTCTCTCATACACAAGGTTCCATGAAAACTGAATGGGAGGGTGCGTGGGAAGTGCCTACCACAGTGCCTGGCATACTAGAAAGAATGCTGATGGTTATTATTTTCACCACCCAGAACCCCTCCTTTTATTGTATGGTCTTTCCCAGCCAGTGTTTTCAAAGATCTGCTACCACGTGAGCTGCAGTTATGAAGTGATTATTTGTATGGCTGTCCTTGTGCTGCACGTGTGCATTGTCTTCCTTTGGATTTGGGAAATACTGAAAATAGCTTTTTCTTGCTGTGACATCACCTTCCTGCCTCACTGGGCCTCCTGCCCTCTAGATCAGGCCCCACCCATCCTTCCCAGGGGAGGAGACTCACGTGAAACCGGAAGTGGGAGACATCAGAAGGGACAGCCACGTTGTAGTGGCCCACTGCTTTGTAGACGTTCTTGCTGTGCTTCACCAGCACGCCCTGTGGCCACATGCATTCTTCAGTCCACCTGGAGGCACAGCCCAAGAGTGTCCCTTATGCCCAGCTCACCCACAAAAGGGGATACCAGAAGATTAGGCATGGGGTGACCACCAGGGCTCTACTCCCATTACTCTCACTTAGACACAGTGACTTTCCTTTTCTGGGTCTCAGTTGCCTCCTCTGCAAAATGGGGTAAGAATCATGAGAAATTCACTGCACTGGGAGTCAGAAGGTGTAAGGCTGACATGAATGTCTGAGGGATTGTCAAGGAAACCCTTTTCCTTCTCTGGGGTCATTTTCTTCATCTAGCCTCCAAAAGGTCTAGCCTCCAAAAGGTCTCTCCTCTAGCCTCCAATCGCCCACCACACAGCTGCCTGAGTGGTCTTTGTAAAATACCAAGCTGAGCCTGACTATTCTCCGACCAAAACCCTTTGAAAGTTTTCCAGCGTCCTTTGGGTCAAGTCCCCAAGGATTTGGCATGGGCTCTGAGGCCCTGTGTGCCCTTCCATGACTGCCACCACAGACCTCATGCTGAAGCCATTCAGAACTGTTTCTAGTTCCTCCAGCACACCTTAGTGCCTCGTGTCTCTGCATAAGTTGCTCCCTCCAACTGGACTGCCCTTCCTGATGCCTTATCCTTCTGGCAAGCTCTCTGTCGTCTTTCAAAATCCAGGATCCTCCAGAAAGCCTTTCTCCAACTCCCCACAGAGTTCAGCATCCATTAACTCCTCCCTAAATCTCTTGCTACTGGTCCACTTTCCCCAATGTTTTGTCACTTATTTATTTCCCTGTATCCCTCACTAGTCTAGGAGCCCTTGAGGGAAGGGACGGTATCCAATTATCTCTGTGTCCTCAGAGCACACCACAAAGCTTGGCACAGAGAGGCCCCAGCGAGCATGTGAACGAGGTGGTGGGACCAGTGAGCTTTCTTCCAATGTTCTGCAAGATCTCCCAGGAACTCCAAGGATCCTGGGCCAGAGGACTGAGAATCACTGTCTGCAAGAAGCTCAATCTCACACTCCTGCCCTATTGATTCATTCATTTAAAAACAGTTATTATGTTATACACAACACCACGGGTGAACCTCACAGACAATATGCTGAAGGAAAGAAGCTGGACCCAAGACTATCTACTGTATGATTTCATTCATATAAGTTGTAGAATGGGCAAAACTAATCTATGATGAAACAAAGTGGAAAGGTGGTTGTGGGGGGGGTGGTAGGCAGTGGGGTCATTGGGAAGGGCCATGAGGAAATTTGCAGAGGGGCTGGAAATGTTCTATATTTTGATAGGGGGGTGGGTTACATGGCTGTACACACCTTTAACAAAACGCAAAGAATTGTACATCTTAAGATTTGTGCATTTCACTATATGTAAATTCTACCTTAAAAAAAGACTATGCACAAAAAACAAAAAAAATTGCTGTGGCCCTATGAGAAGCCAGGCATTTTGCCAGGAGTGAGGAGATGGCTGAGTGCCTGACAGGCAAGGACCCTGACCTCCAGAAGCCTGAGTCCTGGAATTACAGGCAAGTAACTAAGCAAACACAGCAGAAAGTGTCAGATGCAATGATCATGGGATTGTGGGAGCGTAGGGGAGGTGCACTGAACCCATCCTGGGTGGTCAGGGAAGCGCTCCTGGAGGAAGCAAAGCGCTAAAGGATGAATAGGAATTAATCAGAAAAGAAAGTTGGGAGGGCATTTCAGGCAAAACATGCATCACGTGCAAAAGCCTGGATACAAAAGTGCATTACAGAATTCGAGGATCCAAAGCGGTGTGGTCTGGCGAGAGCAGAGTGTGAGTTGGGGCATGGTAAGAGATGAGGCAGAAAAGGCTGGCAGCACCCAGTTCATCAGCTGGGAAGCCATGTGAAGGAGTCTGGATCTTATCTGTGGACCATGGTGAGCCATGGACAGGTATATCCTCATATTCAGCTGTGTTCTATCTTTCTACTCTTCCCTCCTCTCAGAGCCTGAGGCTAGGCCAAGCCCCACTTTGGCCCATTGGGCAATACTCATCCCCTGTCCTGGACCACCTGGACAGAGCCTGAGAGGGATCCTGATTGGCATGGAGGGCCAACACCAGGAGGCTTGGCCTCTGTGGCCTCCCTTTGCATCTCTGGGGGCCTACCTCTACAAACCTGTCCTAGGGGCCTCTTCTCTGCCAGGCCTTGTGCTGGGCCCAAGACTCAGATGTGATTCAGAGGTGGTCCCAGCCTTGAGGAGCTTCCAGTCTAATGGGGGAATACAGGCAGGAATATTAGTATAACTGGGTGAAAAGTATGTGATGAAAGGCTGTAGAAAAGCTAGGCACCATGAAGAATGAGCTGGATGGAGGGAGGACAGCCCAGCACCTCAGGGCTCCTGAGCAGGGTGGCTTCTGCCTCTGCTCTGGGTGCAGTGCCATCCTGCAGCTGACCATCTTCGCCCCACTCACCCTAACTATTTGTGTACATGGCTATCACCCACACCAGACTGTGAACGCCTCAGTCATTTCCTCCCTGTGTTTCTTCTTCCCTGGCCAGGGTTCACCATCAGCTACAACAGTACCATATCCTGTTACCAGACCGATGTTTCTAAGGCACACCTTGGAATGAGTCCCTCCATTGTTCAAAACCCTTCATAGCTGCCCTCTGCCTATAGGTCAAAGTCCAAGCTCCTTGGTATGGATTAGGTAGAAGTAAATGTCTGCTGAAAGAGGAGATGACCTAATGACTGGAGCAGGTGACAGAGGAATGAAGCAATGAATGAATGCATAAGGAAATCAGTCAATGAGTGAATAAATAATAGTCAGAGAATGAGAAAGTCAATGAGTCTATGAATTTACTGCCTGCTCCCCTCCCATCTCTAGAACACTGCAAGTTACTCAAGGACAGGGAACGTGTCCATCTTGGGCCCTGCCATACCCTACTCTGGCCACAAGGCCTATGATACAAGTCATGCTCGATAACTATTTGCTGACTGAATGAATGAGTTGATGAGTGAGGCGAATGATTCCAGACATGGACCAGGAGGGCTGGGGTTGGACAGAGAAGGGCAGGGCCACTTACGGGTGCTGCAGCACGTTGGAGCACAGCGCTGGGTCCACCTTCTGCCAGCAGCCCAGGTGGGCAGCGGCCTTGTGCAGCAGGTCGCAGTAGCTGGCGGGCAGCAGGTGCTGCATGAGGATCACTGAGGTGCTGATGGACACCAGCAGGAAGAGCTCACAGGACCAGCGCTTGTCATAGTAATGTGTGTTCTGGGGGCAGCAGGAGGTGGGTGAGGCCCGGGACGCCATAATGGCCTCACTCCCTCCCCCTTCCCTGATTCTATCTGCCTCAGAGATCAGGAAAGCCCTGAAGAGACTTCAGGGTGGCCTGAAACCAAGGACCAAACACCTAATAAAGAAGGCTTAATCATGGGCTTGGACCTTGTGTCAACTACTCAGTTTTCTTCAAAGAAAAAGTGGTCCCACTGCCCACCGCTTGGAGCCTGTGTGCAGGCTCTGGGGTCCAAGAGACATGAACTCAAATCTTGGCTCTCCTGCTTATTAACTATGAGATTCTGGGTGAGTCATTTCACTTGTCTGTGCTCTAGCTTCCTCATCTGTTAAATGAGGATAGGAGCGACCACCTCTGAGAAGCGTCAGGAGGCTTATAATACTCATGAAAACTCCAGCACATTGGAGGTGCTCAACAGACATTAAGTCCTCTCAGCCTCCAATCATTCGGTGTGGTCCATCCTTGGAAAAACGTTTCAAGCCTACTGTCAGGTGGGGAGGTACCTTCCCAGAAGGCCATACAAGCTAGAGAGAGGGCACAGGCTTTTGGAGTCACTCAGATCCGGATGAATCCTGGCTTTCCTACTTAATGATAAAGCAGGACACTGTGACATGCCTGTGCCAAAACAGTCGCATTGAAATAATACAGTCACTGCTTTTTGTTATCAAGTATTATGAACAATGCCATGTCCCCGTCATTGGCTGGGTGGCCTTGTGCAGGCCACTTCCTTTCAGTGAGCCTTGTTCTCTCCACTCTAAAATGGAGGCAGTAGTCACTCTAACTCCCAAGAGAACATAAAGGAATCTCATCAAAAACAGTAGAATGGTTTATGTAAGGAGGAGGGCTCTGTGGGGCAGGCAGCAGGGAAGGCCCCAGGGCAGGTCCTTGCCCTCCCTGGGTTGAGCTACGCACCTTCACGAACCAGACAGGCACAAAGGCCACATAATAGGCACTCAGCATGGAGCTGACCAGCACTTCCTTCATGCGCCAGTTGAAGTCCATCTTGAGGAACTCCACCTCGCTGCGGATGAGGCTGGGTGACAGGCAGCAGGCATGGGTGGGCATGGCGTCCGGGCCATACAGCTGCCGCGTGTGCTGTTTCCATGTCTCCCGCAGCGTCAGCAGGTAGTCCCGGCTCCGTGCCAGGCCACTGACTGCCTCTCGGGGACCCACGGAGGCCATGTGGCTGAAAAGGTTTGTCTTGCGGAGGTCACAGTTCAGCTGCAGGAACGGAATGTACATCCCAAACCTGCTGGAGAAGACGGTGGTGAGGGCAGGCCTGCCCATGGGCCAGGATCCCAACCCTCAGCCACTCAGAGAATCTTTTTTCCTCCCTGGGCCTTAGCTCTCTTGGCTGCTCAGAGGGGAGAATTTACCCATCCTTCTATCCATCCATCCTCCCATCCAATGGTCAGTCATTCAACACATGTATTAGCATTGAAGGCATGCCAAGCATTGTGCCGAGCATTGAGATACAGTCAGAAGCAAGAGACAAGCCCCTGCCCTAAAAGTCTCTTGCTGACTAACCATAATCATAACAGCCCATGTTCACTGGGCACAACTGATGTTCCAGACACTGGACTAAGTGCTCTACATACATTCTCTTCTTTTGTTGCTCCTAAGAACACCATGAGTTAGGTACTGCTACTTTGTGCCCTTTCCAGCTGAGGAAGCTGCGGCTCAGACAGGTCAAGCAGATTCCCAAAGGTTACACAATTAGTAAGGAAGTAAGAGAGCTGGGATTCAAACCCTGAACTGTCTGCTACCAAAGATCAAGACGGATACTCAACAAATACTATGAGTAATTAATTGATTAAAAATGTACACAGTACCACAAAAGAGAGGTGTAACTTGTCAAGGGTGCTGATGCTAGAGGCAGCTCTTTAGTTTGCAGAGGGCAGTGGAACAGTATTTGTGTACCTCGTGTGTGCCAGGCACTGAGATGGGCCCTTGAACAGTATGAGTTCCTTCCCCGAGCAGCACCCTTAGGTCAGGCCTGGAGCTAATTACTCAAGGGGTGTTTTGAGGGTGTGGCTGGTATCATTTGAGGAGAAAACTAGATGGACTCATAGCTCAGAAGAGTAGGTAATTATAAAAAGCAAGGAAGTGGCAAGCACAGCTCATGGAACATCATAATGAGTGCTCGTTACAGGCATTCTTTGTTTTAGCTTGTGGCCTCTCAATTTCCCAGGTCTCCAACACACAAGTTCAGAAGGGTCCCTGGGCTGCCCCCTGCAGTTAGGGCCAATGAGAATGCTGTTTCCTCATCAACAGTAATTTTCTCTTTTCCTTTTTCCTCAGGTTCCAAGAAGGGATATATGAGTGTCCTTGGGCAAGCAATGAACCTCTGTGGGTTTTTGCTTTCTGGTCTATAAAATGGGGATGCTACCATTCTCCTTGGAGTAAGGTTAAGTAAGATACCTTAGAGAACTGTGGTTGAGAGTATAACTTTTGGGGTGACATAGGCTACAATTAAAATCCTAGCTCTGCCATTTACTAGTGCTGTGATTTAGGGCAAGTTAGCTAACCTCTATGAGCCTCAGTTTCCTTAAGTTATACAGCTTGTATTGATTCTCTAGGCTCTGCCAGGCATTCTGCTAGTGTTTTCATAAATACCCTCTTTTAATTCTTACAACAACCCCCAGCATGGTGTCTGGCCCAGAAGATCAATACAATTTTGTTTAGAAAAGAAAGAGGCCAGTGATTCTGTGGGACAGAAAAGAAGACTGAAATGAGATTCCCAAAACACTCTTCAAGATACCTTGTGGGAATGAGGGGGTGGGGCACCTACATGAACATATAAGGGATTCAGACTCAAACTTAAGGGCAAGTACTTAAGAATCTCCCTGGCTTTGCCTCTAAGAAGGACTGTAGATACAATTAAATTATTTGGTTACAGCAAGTGACTGCTCTGACAGGTCACAAGTTAGAAGCAACTTCACATGCAAGATGGCAGATTCCCTCTCATCCTCTCCACCCAAGATATGACAGTGTAAAAGCAGAAAATAAATTCACATCAAAAAAATGAATGGGAGTCGGAATTATCAGCACACAAGCGATTTTGACAAATTTAGAAAGCAGACAAAAACGCTGACAGATAAGGAAGGAAGCCACCGTCTAGAGCAGCACTATCCAACAAAAATACAATGGGAGTCACATGTAGTTTTAAATTTTCTAGTGGCTACCTAAAAAAAGAGATCAAATTAATTTTAATACTCTATTTTACTTAACCCATTATATGCAAAGTATCACCATTTCAACATGTAGTCATTATTTATGCATGAGATGTTTTACGTACTTTCTTTTCTCGTACTAAGTCTTCAGAATCAGGCGTATATTTTAAACTTATAGCACATCTCAATTCAAACCAGCCTATTTCAAATGTTCAATAACAAGAGGCAGCTGGAAGCTAATAAACCAGATGGTACAGGTCTAAAACATGCCATGAGAAGGCCGCATTGGGGGTAGGAGCTAACCTGCCCAGAGTGACCCAAGAGAGACTCTGGTTTGAAGTAGGTGCATGTGATAGAGGGTAGAAGTGAGAAGCAGGGCTGAACAACTGGGATTAAACAAAGGTCTGTATTTACTTATAAGAGTCAGTCCTTTTATTTTCCTACACACCTCTCACAACCCACCCTGAGGGATTCTTCTCTAAAGAAATTGAATAAACTATCTGAGGAGGATTGAAGTCTCTAATGGGGGCATCCTAGAGTAACACCCCTGACCCTTCTGGCCTATGGGGGCCCACAGCCTGACAATTGGCACCTCACTCACTCAGCCTAAAGCAAGCCTGCCAGTCAGTGCGCCCTGCCCATGAACTTAGAATTCCAGTTAAACCTCCCCCTCATGTACACAATGGCACAGGGAAAGAAAATGCACTCAAGCTACTCAGTTCTTCATTCTTAAATATAAATAGACAACCAAAGAAACCAAGTACATTTTAAGAACTAGCAGTATAAAACAGAAAAATTGATCCTAGTGGAAAGACAAAATTGAGGAAACATAAGAGATTTTTAAAACAAGAACAGAATGCTATGAGAAAAGAACAATCAGAAAACAAGAAAGAGGCCTTAGAGATGAAAAATATGATTGCTGAAAAAAATCTCAATAAAAAAGCTGGAAGGTAAAGTTGCGGAAATCTTCCTAAAGGCAAAGTAAGAGAGACGAAAGACAGAGAAAGAAAGAGACAGAAACAGAAAAAGAAAGGGGGGGGGGGGGGAAGGAGAGGGAGAAAGGGAGAGAGATGAAAAATATGAGGGAAAATATAAGAGAAACAGATGACCAATCTATGAAGTCTACCATCTGATGAAGAGAAGTCCCAGGGAGAATAGAAAAAAATCGAAGGGAAGATATCATCAAAGAAATAATAGAAGAAAATCTCCCTGACCTGAAGAAATACCCAAATCTCCAAGTTAAAAAAGTCCTAGAGTACTATAAGATGAATGACAAAAGTTCCACACCAGACACATCCTTGTGAAATTTCAGATAATCAAAAGATAAACAGAATATTCCTAAAAGCTTTCAGAAAGGAAAAAACAAGTCATCTATAAAGTACTTGGAATCAAACTGGTATCAAACTTCTCATTAGAAACACCGGATGCTGGAGACAATGGAGCAATATCTTCAAATTCTGAGAGAATATGAAATTGAACCTAGAAATCTATATTTAGTTGAACCATCAATCAAGTACAAGGGCAGAACAAAGACATTTTTAGACATGCAAGGACTCAGAATGTATATACCTCCCACATACCCATTGTTAAGGAAATTACCTGATAATGTACTCCAGCAAAATAAGGGAGAAAACCAAGAAAGAGGAAGACATGGGATCCAGGAAACAGTGGATCCAACCTAGGAGGGCAGCGAAGGGAAGTCCCAGGCTGAGAGCTGTATAGCAGGCCTAAAGAGCAACCACTCCAGACTGGAGCAGGAGGATGGAGGGCTCCAGGAGGGATGTCTTTGGGGGAAAAATGGACTCCAGGCAACAGGTAGCATGATTGAGAGGCTGGATAAACTTGAGGATATGTTGAAGGCCCATCATTCTTTTGTCAACAAGAAAAAAGAAAGGCAATTAGAAACTCCAAGAAAAACAAAAAGCTGTATAAGAGCTACAATCTAAATATGAAGCAAACTAAAATGTGGCATGATTTTAAGCAACTGATGGAATGTAAGAAAAGAGAAACCATTTGACCTTGTCACTAGGAACATTCTTTTTTTAAGAGGCCCAAGGTTATTAGTCGGTAACTATAGAGAAGGAATGCACACTACTTGGCCCTGTAGTGAACGATATTTTCATACTCATAATAATATCAAGGCTACTTATTGGTTTTTCATTTTTAGAATTAGCCTTAGACAAAGAATGGAAGAATTAAATGTGGTTATATAGGAGAATGTTAATGTCAAGCTTGACAATATAAAAGTAAGAATACAGCTGCCAGGAAGTGAGGAGGAAGAGGGGAGGAAAAGAGGATGGGTAGGGTTCCTAATATTATCATCTTACATAAAAGGGATTAAGATACCGACTATTGTTGATGAAGTAAAAAATACAGGCATACTCATAGTACTGAAAAAGATAACCAATAAAAAACTAAAAATAACAATAGTTATCAAATACTGGAAACAGTATGGCTGAAAGGGTGAACTAAGTTTTCATCTGTCACTGCAGGGAATCAATGTATGTGCGCGTGTATGCGTGCATGCCGTGTGTGTGCAGTATGCTTGCATATGCATAGACCATTTATTTCCAGGATATACAAGAAACCAGAAACGTTGGTGGTTACCTCTTAGAAGGGAAACTGGTAGCTGGGAGATAGGAGTCAAGAGGAGCCCTTTTCATTCTATATTCTTTTACACATTTTGAATTTTAACTATGTAAAGCTACTATCCAAGTATAAAATCAATCAATAAATTTTTAAAAAGAATAAACAAAGGTACAAGAATACTGGAATTATAGAGGTAACTGAAAAAACACTTAAAACTGGAAACAGTGAAAGAGATTGCTTTTGAGAAGTGGGACTAAAAATCTGGAGGGTAGGGTTGGAAGCTGTTTTTTATCCTAACCTTTTTAGCACTACTGGATTTGATTTTTTGTGATATACTTGTCTTATATTAATAAAAATTAGTAATAAAAAAGAAAGAAAATATGAACACTGGGTAATGCCTGTATCCAGGGAGAATGGACTCACCAGGAGTAAGCAGAGAGTGTCTAATTAAGATGACTGTTGACAGGTCTAACCAGTACAAACCTTGGAGGGCCATTTGTTAATATCTCTCAAAAATGTAAATGGACATACTTTTCGGTGCAGTAATTCTACTTCCGGGAATCTGACGTACAAAAGTACTGGACAAGTGTGCAAAGATGTATGCAAAAGAATGTTCCCTGCTTCACTGTTTCCAACAGGGAAAAGCTAGGAACAACTCAAAAGTCCACCAACAGAAGACAAAACAAATTGTAAAAAATCTATACAATGGAATATTATGAGGCCATTAAAAAAAATAAGGCAGATCCATATGTATTGCCATGGAAAAATATCCAAGTTATATGATTATGTGACAAATGTAGTAAATTGTATCATGCATAGATTAACCCCACTTTTGTTTTAAAAAAGGATGTGTGTATGTACTTGCACAGAAAAAATTTGGAAGGATATGCTGCAAATAATGGTTCTCTAGAGGACTGAGATTATGTGGGACTTTCATTTTCTACGTTAAAAGCTTCTTTAAAGTTTAATGTTTTTATGTGACACGTGTGTCACTCTTATAATTAAAAACTAGTTAGAATTGAAGCAAGTGTGATGGAGCTCCTCTCATGACTGTACCCTTTCGGTCACGCAAGGCAGAGAGGGAGGAGTGTCCGGCTCTGAAGTTTCCCAGGAAATAGCACTGGCCCAGGCTGAGGAAGTCCGTGAACTACAAAGTCCAGGGGTGGGGAAAGGCCTGTTAATGCCCAGGCAGCCAGGAGCCTGCCCCAGGAACAGCCAGAGTAGATATCTTGCCAAAGCCTTCCCCAATCCTAGGCCAGAAAGGGGCAGTCCTGGGCTCTGCCCAGATTATCTTTCCATCCTCAACAATCTGGGTTCTGGCAAGATGGAGGGAGTGAGCAAAACAGACACTAAGACAGACATATACACATGCACGTGCAGATACACACACAGAAACATGCACTCACGCAGGTGCTTGCATGCACACAGACCTGGGGGAGGCACCAAGAGATTACATAAATACCCAGATACACAAAGAGACAGAGAAAGAACCAGAGAGAGAGAAAAGGAAGAGAGAGGGAAGACAAAGCCCGTGCATTGCCCCTCAGCATCGTTCCTTTGGGGTATACACTCAGATCTGAGTCCCATTCTGACTGCCCCCTTGGTGGCACCTTGGGTAAATTATGCCATCTCAGTTTCTGCTCCTGCAAAAGGCGGCTAATCATTCTGATCTCAGGGGGATGCTATCAGACAATTTGAGGCAATATTGTTGCTGCCCTGCCTGTGACTCTTCCAGGTATGGGGGCCTGATGACCCAGCCACACTCAGGGCAGAGGTCAGGAGCCGGGTGCTAGGCAGTGAGGGGTACTCACGGATAGCAGAGGAACAGGAGGTTCAGGAAGGAGTAGGTCCTGAAGAGGTGGATGAGGGAGCGGCACAGACTCCAGCCTGTTGCCGTGAGAACGGTGAAGCGGGTGAGGAACAGCAGGATGGAGCGAAAGAGGGTGACCTTCCCCCTCTGAGAAGCCTGGGTCAGGGCGAGATAGGACGGGATGGGGCCTTGGATGGAGGCCACAGGGGCTGTGCCCAAATCCCACCCAGCATGGCCTATGATCCCACCCAGGGAAATGTGGGGCAACAGGTTGGGCAGAACCTGTCAAGGAGAATCCTTTTCCTCAACACCCAGTAAACTCCAAGAGCTGATAGGATGTGAGTAATGCTCTTCAATCAAGTCCAAAGGGGGCCCCAAGGAAATGCCTCAGGGTTGAAGGGCTGGGTATGTCTCCTTGGCACTCCCAGGGGGAGAGGGGAGTCCAAAGTTCCCAGTCAGCCTCTAGGACCCAATCACCTCCTTCACGATGGACCCAATGAAGCGGCGGCCCAGAACGATGGTGGTCACCATCAGCAAGTTGAAGTCGATCAGGTGGAAATTCTGTCAGGGGGCAGAGGCTAGGGTTCACGTGGGCCCCCTGCCCATACACAGGCTTTTCTCATACTCACCTCCCCCTGCCCAGTCCTTTCCATAGGGCTTGTCCCCACTCTCTGACCTTTATAGGCCTCTAGCTGAGTCAGGCCAGGAAACTACCTAGAGGAGTAGAACAGGACCCAGGAGGGAAGTGGGACAGTCCCTGGAGATGAGAGAGTGGTGTGTGAACCCTCTTGCTCT
The DNA here is from genome assembly GCF_041296265.1 of Equus caballus. Classification (NCBI taxonomy): domain Eukaryota; kingdom Metazoa; phylum Chordata; class Mammalia; order Perissodactyla; family Equidae; genus Equus; species Equus caballus. Next base: position 24,659,628 of record NC_091685.1, read on the forward strand.
GATCTCTCCCTGAACCTCTCTTTCTGGATGGACATCTTTCCACTCCTTGAAACACTCACATATACCCGTGGTTCATCTCCCCCACAGGATTTAAGACTGCACTCCTTTGGGCAAAATGTGTGTCAGATTCATCTCTGCTACCGTTACAATGCCTAGTGTGGTACTGAGCACATTAGGGGTGAGTGTTCAGGAATCGTCAGTTTTCTGTTCCTTCTACACCTCCCATGGCTAGCAGGAGGCCAAGCATACAGGGCACTTAGTAATCGATGTTAAACTGAAACCAAACGTCATACACACACACACACACACACACACACACACACACAGCTGATCCTAGCTGAGCACCTACCAGGGAGGTGTGGGAGGGTGGGTGGGAGGGAGGATACCACCACACTGTCTTGTAGATGTTGATGTAGTGGACGAAGAGGGCTATGAGCTGGCAGAAGAAGAGCTGTAACTCAAACAGAATGCTGGCCTGGACGGGCAGCTCGGGGATCTTGCAGTGCTGTAGGGGCACGACCGTCTGGGTGGCCAATGGGGGGCTGGAGAGGCCCGTCCCAGAACTGCTCCTGGGGATGGGGAGGGAACAACATCAGGAGCTGACCTGAGAACTCTACCAAGAAGGGCTTCTGGGGCACAGGATTGCAGGGTAGGATCAGAAAAGCAGCTCACGGCAAGGATGGAGTCCTCCTAATCCTGCGGGTCAGACAAAGCAGCTGACACAGGCTTCTCCTATCCCTAACCTTATTCAGGCTTTCCAACATTCCCGAGGAAGGAGAGAATTATTAGGTCCACTTTACAGATGAGGAAACGGAGGCCCAAAGATGGGAGACAATTTGTCAAAGTCACCAGCAAATTAGGAGCAGAATTGTAACTGGAATCCAAGCCTTTGGGCTTATGACACTATGTCCCACTGCATCTGTCCAAGTGACTACCCTCTGGGTCTTCTCTGCTGCTCAATGACCTCTAAGCCCCCACCCAGCACCTGGGGTATCACATCCTAGAGCCCAGTCAGGGAGAGCTTTGTCCATACTGCCTGTGAGCCCACAGTAAGGGGCAAGAGGGGAAGGTGGTTTACCTGGTGCGGGAACGGACACTGGTGACTGATGCGCTGGAAGTGTGGCTCCCACCAGAGCCTCCTGAGGATCCTGGCTCACAGAGCGGATTTCGACAGTAGGATGTCCTGTTGGGACCTCTTCGTCCTCCTGTGGGGCTCGACATAAGGTAGATCCTCAAGCCAGAGGGCATGTATCAAGGATAACAGCAATGATCCTGGCTACCAGTTACCTAGTGTCTCATTTCATCATTTAATGCTCACAGAGACCTATGATCTGGTCCCAGCCTACCTCTTCAACTTCATCTACTGTTCTCTGCCTCAGCCCCATGCTTTAGTCATCGTGGCCTTTCTCTCCTTAAACAAACCAAGCTTGCTGCTACCTCTTGCACTTGCTGCATCCTCCATGTGGAGAGCCCTTCCCTGACTGGCATTTTTGAAGTATCTGCACCCATCACTCTCTATCTTATTTTTTTCCCTTATTTCTCTTTTTTCCATAACAGTTCACCCTTGGAATTTACCTTATTCATTTGTTAACATGTTTATTGTCTGTCTTTCCCACTAGAACAGAAGGTCAGTGAGGTCAGTACTCTTATCTGTCTTTTTCACTGTTGTATCCCCTCCCCTGCCACAGTGTTGAGCACAAAGTGCGTGCCCAATAAGTATATGTTGATGAGTGAATGAACTCAGCAATGTAGGTTTTTCACAGATTAGGAAACTGAGTTTACATTGTGTCACAGGCAGTTCGGAAGTCTGGGCCCTGTGCTCTCAGCTCTGATGTGCATTGCCCCATTCCAATACTACAAGTTCCCACAGGCTTACAATTCTGGGCACCCTTGAGACAGCTTTTTCCTCTAGGGCCCTGAGATCCAACTCAATGGCATCCAGGTGTCTTGTGGTCAGGACCCAGGGCCTGAGCACAGGGTCAAGGATGTGGGCTCTGGGAGAATGGCTGTGGTTGCGGACCTAAAACTTGGACCTCCAACCTATTTCCCTAGGCTCCCAGGCACCAACCTGCACATAGGTCCTGCACACAGCTCCCAAGTACCATCCTAATCAAAGTCATAGCCTTGTTCATACCTCCTTATGGCAACACCGCAGCCCACACATACACACCCCTTGCCCTAGCTCCTCAGGTTGGAAGCTTTTCACAGACGCCTCCAAAAAGTACTTGTTCAGGAACTGTGCCCCACCAGCTCGTAACCCAGAAGCTCTGTGCATACACTATTATACCTGGCTTAAAAAGCACCCCCCTGCCCACACAGAAACACATGCTTAGTCCAAAAGCTCTGCCCACACCTACTCTCCTCTCTTTAGAAGCTCTGCACCCACATAAAGCCCCTCAGCCCAGAAGCCCCGCCTACACACAACTGTCAGCCCAGAAAACCCGCCCACAAGCCAATAAAAGCTCTCTCTGCCCAGAAGCCCCGCTCCAGAATAGGCTCCCTTAATCTGGAAGATCTTCTTCCCTCCCCATCGCCCCTAGTACAAAGCCCCTACAGCCCAGAAACTTCGCGCCCGCAGAAGTGCCTACAGCCCAGGAGCTCCGCCCTTAGCACTAAGGCCCCGCCCACCGCTAAGCCCGGCCCCCACTTCCAGCCCTGGTCACCGGGTCCTCACCAAAGCCCAAGCCCCTACAAGCCCTCTTCATTTTGGAAGCCCCGCCCATCACACCAATGTCCCGCCCCGACAACAGAGGTCCCACCCCGCAAGACGACAGGAGGGGGCGGGGTCCCTCTGCGCCCCTCATCCCCTCTCCCTCCCCTCGCCGGATCCTGTCCGCGTGGGGGAGCAATTAGCAGCCTGGCCATCCTAACCCCCGCGCCCGCCCGTTCCCCGGCAGAGCCGGACCCGCTCCGCTCACCCATCTCCTCCCCCCGGCGCTCTCCGCTTCGCCGCCGCAGCTCCTGCGGGCAATATGTCGGAGGCGACGGCGGCCGGGAGAGGACTAACCGCCGCAGCCCAGTCCCCGGGTATCAGCTGCGCGCTCCCGCCTCGCCGCCAAATTTGCATACAAGGCGGGCTACAAGCTGGGGGCGCGCTTCTTAAAGGGGCCGCCCGGACCAAGGCGGTGCCGCACGCTCTTTGTCTGGCGGTCCCCTACGCCCTTCCTGCAGCTGCTGCTGAAGAAACTCAAGAGGCAAAGAAACCCACCTCCTGATCTTCTCTTGCGTGCCTTCTCCCGGCATCTCCTCAGGTCCAAGGGAGGCGACCGGAACGGCCTCTTGTCTCGGTTCCTGCCCGAGATGGACTGTACCCATGAATGGCCCACAGGCGTCACAAACTCAACGCGTCCCAAATTGGGCTTTCATCTGTCTTCAGTCTTCTTGCTCTTTAGTCCGTCCCAGTGAAAACCTGAGAGTCATTTCCCCCTTTCCCTCGGCCCCCACATCCAATCTTTAATCTAGCCTTGCTGACCCTAAATCCTAATAATTTCTCACACCTGACCCTACTCTCCTGCCACCGCCTTAATTCAAATCCTGACTCCATCGGTCCAGAACCTTGAAATCTTGTTTCTTGCTCTTTAAACGAGCCTGGTAATATTCACCTTATAGGTCTTGGTGATGGTTAAATGAGATAATGCGTGTAAAACAGAGTGTACTTTAATAAATGTTAGCCATTATTATTATTCTGATGAATGGCAAGCACTTAACACAGAAGAAGCACTCAATAAATGAGTTACTACTACTGTTACAATTTCTTCCCTCACAAGACTTAATCACCTGTCTTAATCACCTGGTAGTCCCAACACTTAGCACCGTGTTTGGCACATAACAGACATCAACATTCAATTAGTTGAATGGATTAATAGATATTGAATTAATAGATATTCACAGAGCTAACAGTTAAGTGGGAGGAGATGGACATAAAGTTAGTAAATTCTGTAGTACGTCAGAAGGGAATGATTGCTATGGAGGAAAACAGGAAAGGGGGTTGGGAGGTTGCAATCTTAAACAAGGCAGTTTAGAGTAGGCTTTACTGAGAAGGTGACGTTTGGGCAAACTGCTGAAGGAAATGAGTGAATCAGTCGTGCAGATATCTGGAGAAAGGGGTAATTCAGGCAGAGGGAAAAGTTAGTGGAAGGGCCTTTAGGCAGGAGCATCTCTGGTGATTAAGAAACAGCAAGGAGGCCAGGGTGGCTTGGGTGGAATAGACATGAGAGAAGAACATGGGAAAGGATGGACCACACAGGGCTGTGTGGCTTTTGCTCTGAATGAGATGTGGAGCTATTGTAGGGTTGAACTTCCGTTTTTAAAGAATCTCTCTGGTTAATCTGAGAATAGACTGCAGGGGCACAAGGGTGGGAGCAGGGAGACCTGACACGAGGCTATGGCAATGATCTTCTCAAGAAGTGGTGGTGGTTTGTACCAGATCGGGTGAGGTGATGAGACATGGTGAATTCTGGATTTGAAGGTAAAGTCAACAGGATTTGTTGACAGATTGGATACGTGTGTGGAAGAAAGAGAAGATGAAGGACGACTCCAAAGTTTTTAACCTAGGCAAACGGAAATATGGAGCTTAATTCAACACATACACATCTATTAAATTATAGATTTTACGCCAAGTCAGGCCTTCCCTTCTGAGGGGAAAGAGGCCCAGGAAGGGAGAATGACTGGATCACAAAGCAGAGGAGAAATCAGGACTGAGATTTCTTTTTCCAGCGAAAGAAATTCTGGTAGAGGGGCTGGCCCAGTGGCATAGCTGTTAAGTGCGCACGTTCAGCTTTGGTGGCCCAGGGTTTGCTGGTTCGGATCCCGGGTGCGGACATGGCACCACTTGGCACACCATGCTGTGGTAGGCGTTCCACATATAAAGTGGAGGAAGATGGGCATGGATATTAACTCAGGGCCAGTCTTCCTCAGAAAAAAGAAGAGGATTGGTAGCAGTTAGCTCAGGGCTAATCTTCCTCAAAAAAAAAAAAAAAAAAAGAAATTCTGGTAGAAGAACCGGTTCTGGCCTCTTTAGAGTACTGAATTTGAAATATATCTTGTTAATTTCTGAACTTCCCAAGGCCTAACACTGCCTGGCACATGACAGGCATTCAATAAGTATTAGTTCAGTTGAATTGAGGTAGTGGGGAACTGGCTCTTGAAAGAAAGGCCAGTTGGGAAGGGAAGCTAAATGGTTACAGGAATATGCCGTAGAAGACAGGCCGGGCCATTCCTGGGAACTCATTTCAACTCAGCTCAACAAACATCTTTGAGCATCTATTATATTCTGGGCACTGAGAAAACAGAGGTGCCGCTCATCATTGGAGGAGGCAGAGAGGAGAATCAGTAAATTATGGCACAGTGTGATAACAACAGCAGGATGTAGCAAGTTCAGAGGTGGATGGAAGGTGACCAACTCTGAAGGGGGATGTAGTCATGAGAAGGCTTCATGGGAAATGACTTTAGAGCTAGTTTCTGAGCGATGACTAGGAGTTCGCTTGTTCTACTCCTTTGGGATGAAGCAGTAGCTTGAGTCTGGTAACTGCCTTACTGGGGTTGGTGGCAGGGGAATGTCTTGCTGTATATATATTGTATGGAAGGTGCTGGATCTTGGACATGACAAATACTCAGAAAATGTCCACTGAATTGATTTGAGGGCATTCACACAGCCCGGTGTAATGCATAAGGCCACTCAAATGGACTGCTATGCATGTGACCCATGATCTGTGGCTCCCGCCCATCTCGTACAGGTGGACTATTGATTTCACCTGCCCAGCATCCATTCCTCCTTCTGGTAGGAACACTCTGATTTTCCCTTGGGGAACTAACCTTCCTCCCACTCTTAGTCCATGTGGTTTGGTGGGGCTGCCTTACTCGGCAGTTCCGGTGTGGGCTGATGACCCTGGTCAGGCAAATCAATGCATTCCATCTCTGCCACTGCAGGCTACAATGACTGGTTAGGGGTGAAGGGACGTGTTAGTGACCCAAGTCAGGCCAAATGAGATGCAATCCTAGGATTTATGCTAGAACTATTGGGAAATAAATTTTTTTTCCTATGGGATGGCTAAGCAAATAGGATATAAACATGGTGCTCTTAGTGGCTTTCTTGCCACCTTTTGAGAAGAGCTTAGCTGATAACGAAGGAAACACAGAGGAGTCAAGAAATCAGGAGACACTTTCTCAATGGCATCATTTGAACCCCTGGACCCAGCCATAGCTAAAGCCTTTCTGGACTTTCCTGGTAGAAGAAGTCAGTTTGGTGTCTGACAACTGCAACTGAAACAATCCAGAACAACATACACTTCTTTCTTTTTTTTTTTGCTGAGGAAGATTGGCCCTGAGCTAACATCTGTGCCCATCTTCCTCTACTTTATATGTGGGATGCCTGCCACAGCATGGCTTGACAAGCAGTGCATAGGTCTGCACCCGGGATCCAAACGGGCAAACCCTGTGCCATCGAAGTGGAACGTGTGAACTTAACCGCTGCAACACTGGGCTGGCCCCAATGTACACTTCTACCCCGGTATCTACCAGAAGCATCTAGGGTCTTAGTCTTTTCACATCTGCCTCCCGCAGGCTCCCTGAGGAAAATAATCATAAGATGGCAGGATGTTGGTTAGGTTCTTATCCTCCAGATCTTTGGCCAGACCTCTCAGCTGTTTTGTGAACTTGAAGCCCTCACTTCCCTTCTCTGTGTCTTCATTTCCTGATTAACCTGCTCTCTTGGCTTTTCCAGGAGACTGAGTTTTTTGAGGAAATGCCACTAGCTCTAAGCCAGTCCTATGTCATTGGGTTTCAGGAGCTGGGATCTCTTTCTTGGTCATGTTATTCTGGGGCCAAGGCTGGCAAGTCTGTCCTCTAGATCAGTAGTTTTCAACCTGGATTATGCAGACCTCTAGTGGTATAGAGTCGGGGTGCTAGCATAAAGCACAATACTGCTTTCTGGAGTCAGTTTTATTCATGGAAATGTAAGGCAATATTTTCAATATTAAAGTATAGTTATTCAGAGCACCTTCCTTGAGCCAATTTAGATGGAATAAAATCCTGGCTCCACCACTTACTAGCTGCATGACCTTAAGAAGTTACTTAACCTCTCTGTGCCTCAGTTTCCTCAGTGTAAAGTGAGGGTAGTATTAGTACTTTTCTTGTGTGTGTGTGTGTGAGGAACATTGGCCCTGAGCTAACATCTGTTGCCAGTCTCCCTCTTTTTGCTTGAGGAAGATTGTCACTGAGCTAACATCTGTGCCAATTTCCCTCTATCTTATGTGGGATGCTGCCACAGTGTGGCTTGATGAGCAGTGCTAGGTTCGTGCCTGGGATCCAAACATGCAAACCCCGGGCCGCCAAAGTGGAACATGTGAACTTAACCACTATGCTACCAGGCCAGCTCCAAATGAGTATCTGTCTTATGAGATTATGGTGAAGATTTAGTCTGTGAAAAGTACTTAGGACAGTGCCTGGTGCATAGTGCTATTTAAGTTTTAGCTATTATTATTAAAACATGGATATATTATGAAGTACAAAGAAAACGAATGTGAATTTAAGACCAAAGACTTTGAAGAAATGTCATCTGCAGTTCTGTCCCGGCTTCCAAGGGATTTGCTCTCACTTTCTTCTGCCAGCAAAAATACTCACATGATTTTTACGACACAAGCCTACAAGAGAATCCAGGTGTCTTCATGTTCTTCTAATTTCCTGGGCCATTCTCTCCCCATCCAACCTTCCACATCTCAGGACCACTCACCCACCTGTTCTCATCCAGATATTTGTCTTCCTATGTCTTATAATATTTGCTTATTACAAAGATAATATATGCAAGCTTTAGAAAATACCGTATTTATTCTTTAGTTTTTCAAAAATGAATAGGAATTTGGTACGTAATATACTGGGGAGGAGGGAAGGCAATGAAGATAGAGGGAATAGCATGAACAAAGATCCAGAGGTAAGCTATGTTCCAGAAGAGCAAGTCTATTTTGGCTTGAGAGTAATTGAAGATGAGGCTGGAAAAACAGGCTCAGTTCATATCACTTGAGGATTTTAAATGGTACATACAGTGAAGAGTCTGGATTTGATTTCACCTCTCTAAATGTGTTTCATCTGTAAAATTAGGATACTTCCTATGTCATTGAATTGTAAGGATTAATGATAGGAAGAAGCAAACAGATGGGAGATACCCTATATAAGAAATACAATGACTGTCATTAGCACTTGGGGACAAGGCTTCTTCTCCTTGGTATAGCCATCCCACCTCTGAGGCTCGCCTGCAATTCAGTTTCATTTTTGAGATCTTATTTTCCTGCAATGTGTATCTCAACCACCAGAGGGAGCTCGCTACAAAAGAATCAGAACTCCAAGCTCAACAGGAAAATTGTGGAGGGTATGGCTGAGCAAGGGGTGTGGAATCCTGGGCCAAATCCAGAGCTTCTCAACGATAGGGTTGGGGCATGATCCAGGTGCCCCCTCTGTGGTCCTCTTTTCTTTCTTTGACCACATCCCAAGGAGAGGGGTGGGGCATGCTGCCACAACCTAAAACTTAGCAGCTAGCCAGAGGTAAACTCTCTAGGATGGGGGGTAGAAGATGAGGGCCAGATCTAGTTTGGGGGCCTGAGTTGTTTTGCATCTCAAGTAAAAAAAGCTTTCATCAATTCTGCTCACAAGCCACTGGGCCTAACTCCTTAGAATACCCTGTGCCAGGCTAGGTAGTCTAGCTAGACCTGGGAACCTTAGACAAGGAGCTGGGGCTGCAGTGTGAGGAAGGGGGAAGGAGGAGAAGCAGCGCTGTAGAGGATCCATCTTCAGCGTGGCACCCACATTGCCCTGGGACTCCTGCCTCTAGGTCTATCACAAAGAGCTATGGGACCTAGCTTCTCCAATCATGACTTACTTACCTAGTGTTTCACAGGATTTTTACAAAATCTCCTTTACCTTCGTTTTCTCCACTTACCTGCACTAAGCAGGGACTCTTCTGTTACAGATGTTAAAATGAAGACATTTATCAGAGACATTCAGCAATTACCCAAGTAGCACTCAAGGGCAGAGCTGGGCCTGGAAGCAGTAGGAGCAGCCCTGAGGGGCCTAGGAAAGGGAAGGAGGCAGACAGAGCAACAGCCTTCAGAACTGCTGCAGCAAGCACTGGCTCTTGGCCAGGCTTCATGCCCGCCCCTCCAGGGCCAGCTCTGCTGGTAGGCCCCAGGCTCCCAGCCCCGCCTCCACACTCCCCCCCATTCCCCTGAGAGCCCATCACCCTGGCAACAGCCAGAGAAAGGCCCAGCTAAAATATTTATGGCTCAAAACAGTCCAGAGGCTTGGATTGGGGGAGGAAGGAAGGCTGATGTCATCCCTTCTCTGCTTGCAGGGGAGGTGACTGACAAGCAGGGCAGCTGGGCGGGTGGGCCAAGCCTACTAGGTCAGAGCTCTCAAAGGAAGATCCCTAGCGCTCCAAGTGGTAATGGGAGAAGGGAAGAAGGCTGTATATGACAGACATGACAGGTGACAAGACAGGATAAAAAAAACAAGCCGGAAAAAAAGGAGGAAGGAAACTAAAGTGTTGAGCAGTATTATGTATGGACCCTGTGCTAGGTCTTTCACACACATTTCATTTGCTTCTCAGATCTCATTCAGTGGAAAGGGATTATCATCCTACTTTCACAGAGTAAACAGGCCCAGAAAAATACACAGCAAGTGATGAGCTAGAATTTAAACCCACACCTCTTTGGCTTTAGCCCCATGGGCCTTCCTGTAAAAATCCATGGTTCCCAAGTAGATATCCTTGCATCTGGGGGTGGAGGGTCTGTCTGCCTAGGAACCTAGCACTGGCTTCTCAGACAGTGACCCAGGCTCTGGGCCTCCATTTATCTATGACCAGAATGCCATCTGCTTCCCGCCCCAAACTCCTCTCCTGCCTGCTGAACTGAAGCAGGTCTTCAAATGCCACATAAAGGAACTCGAGCCACAGGGTGAGGCCTAGCAGCCCAAGTAGCCACGGAAAAGGCAGCCTCAGTGCTCAACCCTGGACTGAGAGTCTTGATGCAAACACAGTTTGACAAACTCATCTGTTTCCCTGGGACTTTCCTGGTTTTAGCACTGAAAATCCAACATCTCAGGAGCCCTCTGGAAGTCCTGGGTAAACCTGGATGGTTTGTCATCCTGAACAACTCTCTCACATAAACACAACACTTTACTGTTTCAATGTACTGGTGGCTGTAAGAGGTACAAAGAGGTCAAAAGTGAGGACTCTCAAGTCTCACAGCACCTTTTTTTAACCTTAGGCAAGTTATTTATCCTCCTTGAGCCTCTGTTTCCTCATCTTTAAAATGAATATAATAGATTGGAGGATTAAATGAAATAGTGCATATAAATGCTTGACATAGTGCCTGGTACATATTAAGCTTTCAAGAAATTATTAGCTATTATTTATAGTAATCAATAATGAAGATAGGGGCCAGCCCGGTGGTGCAGCGGTTAAGTGCGCACGTTCTGCTTTGGCGACCCGGGGTTCGCTGGTTCGGATCCTGGGTGCAGACATGGCACTGCTTGGCAGGCCATGCTATGGTAGGCGTCCCACATATAAAGGAGAGGAAGATGGGCACGGATGTTAGCTCAGGGCCAGTCTTTCTCAGCAAAAAGAGGAGGACTGGCAGCAGATGTTAGCTCAGGGCTCATCTCCCTCAAAAAAAAAAAAAAAAAAAAAAAGGAGTATAAAAATAAATAGCTGTGAACAGAATCAGCTACCATTTAAAAATAATAATAATGAAGATAAAAATGGGCTCAGAAGTTAAATAAATGGTCCAAAGTAAATTAACTGATTTCAATGTCCCCTTCCTGCCAAGAAGGAATTCAAGCTCCTTAAAACGCCCCAGGCAGTTAAAATGCAGACAGGCTCTTTCCCCAAACTCAGCCTGTCCCCCTGCTCCCTTGCTAGGATAAATAACCAGAAGACAATAAAGGAAGAATGCAATATTCGAGGTCCCTAACCTCTCAGAAAGCTTAGTGTAAAATCAGCCTAGGGCATAGGCCACAGGAAACCAGAAGTGTATCAAAGGCTGGCTTTCCCATTCTCCAAGAGAAGATGTTAGGATAAGTAGCTAGCCCAGTGCAGATGGAAGGAAAGTGAGAGCTGGACAGGGGGCCTTTGGCTCTCTCCCAAAGCTGATAGAAGCTACCGGAGCTGGACCATTCATCACTTGACAAAACCTTTATTGAGCTCCTCAGTGCCAGATATTTGTTGGGGAAGGGATACAGTAGAAGTGAAGGAAAAGCCCTACCCTTCAAGAGCTTTTTGGACAAGGTTAGTAATCAACAATGAAGAGAAAAACAGGCTCAGAGGTTAAATAACTTGCCCGAAGTAAATGAATCTTCTCACTTGGCTTTCCTCAGCCTATTACAGAGGTGGTGACCAGCCTCTCTGTGGGAGCCCTCTGGAAGTGTCCAAGGGCTCCCAGGTTGGCACTCACAACACAGGTGTGGCAAGGTGGGAAACAGGAGGTGGTGGTAGGGGTATTCCAGCTTGTTCTGCTCAAGGCTAAGGGGAAGCAGGCAAACTGGGAAAGAGACAGAAGGACTGCCAGTTTATTCAGATCTAGGAGGCCATGCTGGGGATAGCGTTAGTCCCCCGTCAATTCTTTGAAGTCCTAAGCAGGTTTAACTGTTAGCATCACAGTCCCCTGCAGCCCTGAGGACTCCATTCTGGGCCTAGTGACTCTCCTAGGGGATCCTGGCTGGCTTTCTGTGGGTAAATCAGACAGATCAAGAGGTGGGGTGGGAAAAGACTGTTGATCTCCGTTCCTGGGTTTCTCTTTGCTCAGCAAATGCCCTCAGGCCAGCCTTGACACAGCAGGCAGCTCTCCTGGTTTCCGGAGTCCTCTGATGGCTGCAAAGACACAGGTAGAAAATTAAGAAATGAAGCTGCCATATCATGGGGGCTTCCCAGCCTCCCATTTGGCCAGGCTTCCTCCCTTACAATCTCCCCAACCCACAGCAGAACTCCAGTTGTTTCATTCAGTACGAGGTTTCTAGGGACACACATGGGTAGAAAATAGAAGTCCACAGCCTATGAGCTCCCTTTTTGCTGTCAGTCAGGTGGTGAAAATGGAGGCTCACACCTCCTACCTCCCATCCTCGGCTATGCCTGAGCTGAGTGATCTAGGGCAGAATCAACTAAACCTTTGGGGCCTCCAGCTATATAAAGGTGAAAATGTTTTCTACTCTCCCAGAGATGTCAAAAAGATAAACGAAGAGCTTTAAAGTCTTTGGAAGAAAGGGAATGAGAAAATAGGCATCTTCCCATAGCTATAAATCCTAGGCTCAGGGCTCCATCTCTTCCCTTCTCTTGAGGGGTCCATCCCAGCTCCCAGTACTCAGGGTCATCCATGGGAGAGACACATCCTAAGCCTGGGGCACAGGACAGGGCCCTGATCTCATGCCAAAGACTGTAGTAGTGTCTCCCCATCTTTAAAAAAAAAAGCACTACCATTCTCCAGAGTTCAAGCCAGTAACCTGGGAGCCCTCTCAATACCTCCCTTTTCTTCCACATGTAAACAATCACCAAATTATGTTCATTCTAGCTCCTACAAGTTCTTGGATCCATTCACTTCTCTACATTTTCACTGATATCACCCTACTATAGGTTTTCCTCATTTCTTGTCTGGACTAACACAAAAAAGTTTCCTAACAGGTTCCCATAATCCACTCTTCACTCAGGAGCAAGTGAAGTTTAAAAAGCAGAAATCTAGTAATCATGTCATTCCCTACCCTTCACACCTGGATTCAATGGTCTTCAGTGATGACCTCAGAATAAGGTCTAGCTTCCTGCCTCACCTTGAAGTTGCCTCAGTCCTACCCTCTGCCTACAATAAGCTTCATGTCCTTTCCCCAAACCATCTCCTAAACCCTCTGCCTACTTAACTCTTCCTTTAGATGTCAGCTTAAGCACCATGTCCTCAAGGAAAATCCCAGAGCTAGGTTAGCTCCCTGTTGTGTGCCCTCATAGCGCCCCATTCTTTTCTTTCACAGCACTTATCACAACTGAAATGATTTGTGTTATTTATGAGATTAATATCTGTTTAGTGTCTGTCTCCCTAAATACCCTATAAGCTCCATGAGGTCAGGGACCATTTAATCTTGTTCAGTTGCCACTGAATCAGTGTCTAGCACATAGTAGGTGTTCTAATTTATAATAATGTATTAAAAAAAACAAACGAAAGGGGCCATTTGTACTGATCTCTGGAGAGAAGCTTATGAGGAATCATATCAGAGCACAAGATATTTCTCTCTCAAAGACAGATGCAGAGCTTGTTTCCTACATTCCAACCCCAGAGAGCCCGAGAGATGGGGAGCACCCATTTCAGATGCGAGGCTGGGCCATGAATAGGAAGCATGAAGGCTGCAGGAGTCAGCGGACCTACAGAAGAATTAGCCCTGTATCCGAACCCAAACTCTTTTATCTCAAGTTCTCACACATGGTGCCTGGGGTGGAGGAGACTGGCTACCCTGAAGAGGGCCAAGGTGGGCCCCAGAGGCTGACAAGGGATCAGCTAACTCAGGCATCTTAATACAGTATTACAAACAGAAATAGTGCCCAAATTTCTGGCAATTACCAAGGTGATTAATTTGGGCTGACAGGCTGACTGTACCTCACACTCTGCCTGGAAACCTCTCAAATGAGCTTTCCTCAGGAGTCCCCACGACCTCCCCAGATCTGCCCTGGAAACGAGGCCTCCTTGAAGCAAAAAGCTCCCTACGTCTAGGTGGGGGAAGCACAGGGATGGCTTGTGTCCTGTCTGAGAACTCCTACCTGCCCATTCCCTAAGACTAGCCAAAGACAATCCCCACAGCTTAGGCTAGCAGTGAGATGTCCCCCTCCTGCTGAGAGGCCACTCCACCTGCAGTTAAGGCATGTCAAGAAGCTAAACCCCAGCAGCACGGTTATGAAACTCAAGCCCCTTCCAGATCCAAGTCTGTCTCCTTTCAGAAAAGAGAGCTGCAGTTGCAGAACACTGGATGAGAACGTGTCCTCAGCCCCGAAGCCAGAACAGGTTATGGAGTAGAAGACCTCTAGCCCAGGGGTTGGAAAACTGATTCTAGCTATCAGGGAACATATCTGCTCCCCACCACCCCCCAAAATGGGTGTGGTCTGTTGCTTGAATGCAGCCTCCTTGGGAGCCAGGGCAGCAATTGGCCACAATAGGACTAGGGTATAGCGCCCACCATGGGCCTTTGCTCCTAAAGGGCCTACAAGGGGCTAGGCCAGGGAACAAAAGAACAGTAGTTAGCCAGTGCAGTGCACTTCCTCCCCTCCCCCCAACAGCTGCTGTCTCAGACAGCTGTATCCAGCCCGTCTGCTCAAGGCTATTAAATATTCATCAGACGCTTGCTAGCTTTAAACATGCCACGACTATTAATCTGGAGAGCAAGAGGTACATGAGAGTCTGGAGAGAGAGAGGGAGGGCTTAGAAGGATCCAATTCTTTTAACTTCAGGAATCTGGAAACCAAGCCAGGGGCACCCACTTTGTACGCCAAAGCCAAGAACTACTTTCAGTGTAAGGTGATCTCCTCTCGGTACAGAGGAGAGACCAGGAGGCAGCTAAGTGGGAGCAGAAAGATTTGTCTAAACTCCAGCTCTTGGACCCGGTGGTCATCCAAACCTGTACACCTCAGTTTCCCAGGATAATTCCTGCTTCACAGGGTTGTTTGTGAGAATTAAAGGGGATGCTGCATATGATACTCCCAGCAGAGTTAGCACAGAATTAAGAGCTTAAAATGGAAGCAGAGACTTCATTCAGGACTTACGGTGGTGAAGCAAAGCCTTGCTCAGCAATTCCTTAAGACTAAAATTTCTATCAGTAGAGACTCACAGTTTTGGTCTCTAATTCACAGGCTGGGTGAAAGGGATAGGATGCAGGAAGATTCCCTTAACACATGGCGAAGGCCTAAAACCCCACATTCAAATAGCCCAAATATCTGAGAGGAGAGACGATTAGTATCTCAAAAGGTAAGAACCAAAAGGCCTTCAGGCAAGAGGGAGAGCAAAGGCAGGCTGAGCGATGAGGGAATAGCTTTTCACTCTCCCACAAAGGAACGGGGGCCATTCTACGTAATGCTTTTCGCTTTTCTCTTCTGCTTCCCTATTCCCCCAGCTTGCCAGCACAATGGCGAACACGGGAGTGTTCAAGTCACTCTCGTGTTTAAGGCCTTAAATAGCTCTCTAAATTTGAGAATCAACTCCAAATTCCTTGCCTAACCTTTAGCTTTTCAAAATCAGCACTAACCTACTACTCTTCCAGCCTCAATTTATAGCTAACACTTATTGGGTGCTTACTACATGTCATGTTGAATGTTTTACACGTTAATTCATTCAATCTTCACAACAATGTTGTGAAGTAAATCATATTATCCCCTCATTTTATATATGATGAAGCTGAGACTTAGAGAAGATAACTCACCTAAAGTTCCAAAGCTAGTAGCTCTGCAGGAGGCAGAACTTAAAATTAGTCTGTTTAAAGCAATAATAGTGCTATGCTACCCTATCTGTCTGCCTGGCACATTCTTACTTATCCTTTAAGACTCAACTTAAATGTCACTCTCCTTTTCTGATGCTCCCTAAGCCTTTCTCAGACAGCTCCTCCAGGCTCCCTGGTATTCAGCTCACAAGAGAACACAATCACACACCACTGTAACTATTTAAGATTTACTTCCTCCCATGAGACTGAGTTTCTTAAGGCAGAGACTATGAACCGATGTAGACCTGTGATCCAGCATAGCCAGCATAAGGTCCTAAGCGGCCTCAGCACATGTTTGCTGCGTTAGTAATAATGTTCCTGCAGAAGCAGCTTTCTTCCAGGATAGAGAATGACTGTACAGGCTCCCTGAGATGATTCTGGCTGACACGTAAAACGCCTTCTAAATTCCAGTGTGATCTAGTAGTCGAGATTCATCATGGACTCTGAAATCAGACTTGCCTGAGCCTGAATCCCAGCTCAGCTATTCAACAGCTGCATGACCTTGATAAGTTATTTAATTTTCTGGGCCTCAGTTTCATCACTGTGTAAAAATGGGATAATAATAGCTACTTTATAGGTGGAGAAGACAGTGCATGGCACATAGTAAAGAATAAATGTTAGAACTGACAAAATGCAATAGTAGCTAAAACATTTTTTTCAGATTTTAACATTTCTGAAATCAGTACGCATCTTACACTTGATAGGAAAATAAACCATTGTGCTGGCTTAATTAGCAGCATTTTTTCTGTTTGCAGTACTTAATGATACGTCTTATAATAAATGGCCTCAGTGTCAATAAATATGGTGGTATCCTATAGAAGGAGCATGCTTTCAGCATAGAGAATGGACTTTGGTGATTAAAAACGTTGATATGCACCCCCCACAACTTGCTGTGCAACTGTGGTAAATTACTTCACCTCTCCTAGTACCACGTGCCTCATTTACAAAAATAAGGACACACAGTAGGTATTCAAATTGAGTTCTCCTCTCCCTTAGTCAGGCAAAGCTGCCTATTTTCCCTATGTCATTTTCTCCTTCTTTTAGATTTTTTAAAAAAACTTTTTCCTTTTTCTCCCAAAGCTCCCCAGTATATAGTTGTGTATTTTCAGTTGTGGGTCCTTCTAGCTGTGGCATGTGGGATGCCGCCTCAGTGTGGCTCGATGAGCGGTGCCATGTCCGCGCCCAGGATTCACACAGGCAAAGCCCTGGGCTGCCAAAGCAGAGCGAGCAGACTTAACCACTTGGCCACGAGGCCAGCCCCACTTTCTCCTTCTTTTAAAAAATTGGGTCAAGATCAATGAATGGGAGTAGACTGAGAAATAATAAAATTAGAAAAAGATGAAAAGGACCACTTAATAGTTACACTGCCAGCAACAGCAGCCTATATAGGCTCATATAAAGCACGAGAACACATCAAGAAAGAGGGAGCCCGTGTACTGCCTTCCGCATTCTAACCCAGAAATGATCTTGGGCAAAGCCTGGGTGACACAGAGCTTCAGGGTTTGAGGTCAGGGAGGGAGTACTTAACTTTCAAAAACCCGAGTAAAACATCCACCACCATCACCTCTATCCCCCTTGTTCACTTGGTTCACAGGAGTGCTCTGCATATGTGTTCCTGAAACAAAACACAGTCTGAGGCTGCTTCATCCTTGGTGGCCAGAAAGCCCTAGCAGCTGCTGATGCATCTTTACCTTCATTCTTAGCTTGTGGCAGAGGATGGGAAGTGGTGGGAGAGAAAGCAAGAGGGCACAGATCCTAAGGCTATTTGAATAATTGCCATATCCCAAGGTAAGGAAGGGTGAAGAGTGTTCCTTTAGCAGCAACTGTCATGGCCAAGAGCGCCCTGGAAGCTCCATGGAAACCCTGGAGGGAGATGGGGAAAAGAGCAAAGGAGGTTTGATGGTGGGAGAAGGCCATGTTGGAGCTCGGCCTCTGAGCCTCTCGAGAACTATATATGGCCAACATGGCACCCAGAGAGCTTCATTTCCACTTTAGCAGCGCACAGTATAACGCACAGGATAAAGACATGATCTGGAGTCACTCAGACGTGGGATCAAATCCCAGCCCCACCACTTACTAACTCCTAATGACGCAAAAAAAATCCAATAGGCTATTATTTATTATTGAGTAGCTGCTATATGCCAGAAATTGTATTAATCACTTTAAATAATACCTACTTCAAAAGGCAGTAGATGAATACATCTATGATCAATTGATTTTTGACAAGGGTGCCAAGATCATTCAACGAGGAAAGAGAAGTCTTTTCAATAAATCGTGCTGGGACTTCTAGATATCCACATGCAAAAGAATGAGTATGAAACCCCCACCTCTCTCCATACACAGATGTTAACACAAAATGGATCATAGACCTAAAACTTTAAGAAGTAAAACTATAGGGCCAGCCTGGTGGCACAGCGGTTAAGTTCCCACGTCTGCTTCTCAGCGGCCTGGGGTTCGCCAGTTCGGATCCTGGGTGCAGACATGGCACCGCTTGGCCCGCCATGCTGTGGTAGGCGTCCCACATATAAAGTAGAGGAAGATGGACATGGATGTTAGCTCAGGGCCAGTCTCCTCAGCAAAAAGAGGAGGATTGGCAGTAGTTAGCTCAGGGCTAATCTTCCTCAAAAAAAAAAAAAAAAAAAAAAAAAAAGTAGCAGTAGTAAAACTTTTAGAAGGAAACAGGTATACATCTTCAGGACCTTGAATGAGACAATGGCTTCTTAGTCGTGACACCAAAAGCACAAGCAAGAAAAGAAAACAAGAGATAAATCTGACTTCATCAAAACGAAAAACTTTAGTGTTTCAAAGAAAATAAAAAGACAACCCACAGAATGGGAGAAAATACTTGCACAATCACATATCTGATAAGGGCCTAGCATCAGAACATATAAAGAACCTACAATTCAATAATAAAAAGACAATTCAATTTAAAAATTGGCAAAAGATTTAAATACATTTCTCCAAAGAAGATATTCAAATGGTGAATAAACACATGAAAAGATGTTCAACAATACTAGTCATTAGGGAAAAGCAAATCAAAACCACAATGAGATACCAATTCACACCTAGTAAGATGGCTATAAAAAACAAAACAGAAAATAACAAGTGTTGGTGAGGATATGGAGAAATTAGAAACCTCATAGTTTGCTAGTGGGAATGGTGCAGCCTCTGTGGAAAACAGTTTGGCAGTCCCTCAAAAAGTTAAACATAGTGTTACCATATGACATAGCGATTCCTCTCCTAGGTACACACCCAAGAAACTGAAAACACGCCCAAACTAAAACCTGTACACAAATGATCACAGCAGTACTATTCATAATATCAAAAAGCAGAAACAACCTATATGTCCGTCAATGGGTGAATGGATAAATAAAACGTGTAATAAAATGAACGAAGTACTGATACATGCTATAACATGGATGAAACTTGAAAACACTATGCTAATTGAAAGAAGCCAGTCAAAAAAGATCATATGTTGTAGGATTCCATTTATATGAAATGTCCAGAATAGGTAAATTGATAGAGACAGAAAGCAGATTACTGGTTACTTAGGGCTGGAGAGGATAAGTAGATTGGGGGAGATGGCTAAAGGGTATGTGATTTCTTTTTTGGGGTGACAAACATGTCCTAAAATTGGCTGTGATGATGACTGTATAATTCTGCATTTACTAAAAACCACTGAATTGTACACTTTAGATGGGTGACTAGTATAGGAATTGTATCTCAATAATCCTAAGACATCCTTTAATTTCTATTAACAGAAGCTAAACAGAGGCTGCCAGTGGTAGGCTACGGGCAGTTTACAGGGACTAATACAAATCTAAGCAAACATTAAACAACTGTCAGCATATAAAATCCCAATTTCTAGTTTTTCTTGAAAATCAGATCTAGCAAGTTGAACAAAAAAATTTTAGAGCTGGGAAAGAAATACAAATGACAATGATCTTCAAATGCTTGAAAGGACATTCCTTCAGGGGTCCAAAGTAGAACCAGTATAAGTTACTGGAGTGACTCACTCAAAATGCAGAAACCTTCTAGTACTTGGAACTGTCTTAAATGAAACAGGCTGCTTTTGGGAAGTAACATGTTTCTCATCACTAGTATAAAGTACTGATACTTGCTGTAACATAGATGATCCTTGAAAACATTATGCAAAGTGAAAGAAGCCAACAACAAAAGGTACGTATTACACGATTCCATTTGTATGAAACGTCCAGAATAGGCAAATCCATAGAAACAGAAAGCCGGTTAGTCATTGCCAGAGGCTAGGGAGAGAGGGGAATTGGGGGTAATTACTAACAGGTAGGAGATTTCTTTTTGGGGTAGCATAAATTTTCTGGAATTAAATAGTGATGACAGTTACACAGCATTGTGAAAATTCTGAAAACCATGAACTGTATACTTTAAAATGGTTAAAACGGTAAATTTTATATGAATTTTATCTCAATTAAAAAAGAAAAAGGTTGAGAGGACCAAATGAGATAATCCTCATTAACTGCTCAGGATATTATGATGCACATAGAGATAAATGCTAGTTATCATCAACAACTTCATTTGATGATAAAGAAATGAGGCACAGAGAGGGGTTAAGTGTTTTGTTTTTGTCAAAACAAAGACAAAGGCTATGATGAAACAGAGCCAGGACAGGTCCCCAGTCTTGCCTGTCTCTGAAGCTTATAGAACTGTAATAAAAGTTCACAGGCAGTGACAAAAAGCTATAGAAAACTCCGGGACCAAGTGACTACGCTAGACACCCAGAACAGGCAGACCACTGGCAGGCCTGGGTCTGCCAACAATGGAACCCGCCTTTCCGAACAAGCACAAATTAGAGGCCAAATGAAGAAAGAAGTTTCCCCAAAACTCTGCTCTAGGAAGAGTTGAAGCTAAATTGTCTGCATTCAGGGACTTTCCTTTAAAATTTCCTAGCCATTCACGTGACTAACATCAAACAGGATTTCCTGGGTGCTCAGAACCATGCTCAATACATGCAGCCGTCCTTAAAGTCGCCAGATCTCAGAGGCTCCTGGATGAGAGGCAGGTTTTGAAGAAATGACCTCCAAGAAGGCAAATTTCACTGGGAAGGGCTGTAGGGGCCTTGACTTACCTAGTTAGACTGTCTCCTCAGTGCCACCCTAACCCTAACAACTCACTCAGGGGCAGAGGGAAAAAACATCCAGTTAGCACCTTGATGGCTTCACGCAACAGGAAGGCTCACTCAATTGTCAGAGCCCCCAACTACCCAAACCAGGGGTTTAAAATTTCTTAGGGAAAGAACACTAATATTTACTACGTATAGGGCACTGAATGGTTGGCCTTACTACATATCAGAACTCCTTCAGTTCACCAACCACTGTAACGTGTACATTATTATCATCTTCCTCCCTAGATGTGGAAATTCATTAAGTGATTTGTTTTAGGTCAGTAAACAAAGCTCATGGATTGAACTCTAGGTTTGCCAGGTTCCATGTCCTTTGTACTACAAGACAATATTCAGGCGTCTCCTAAGTATGAGGAATACTCCTTCCTTAAATTAAAGCAGGAGAGTAGAATTAAAATGTTAGGTTCCGGCGACACATGAACTCAGGCTTGATTACTAACCATACTAACTATGTGATGCTGGGAAGTCACTTAACCTTATTAAGTTTCAGTTACTACTTCTGTAAAATATGCCATTACTGGACAATTGTTTTCTGGATGCCCACTATCCACTTCCCTTTCCTAATAACACTGTGACTTCCTTTTGAGGAATTAGTTTTTTTTGGGGGGGGGGGGGTGAGATTAGTCCTGAGCTAACATCTGCCACCAATCCTCCTTTTTTTGCTGAGGAAGACTGGCCCTGAGCTAACACCCGTGCCCATCTTCCCCTACTTTCTATGTGGGACACCTACCACAGCATGGCTTGCCAAGCTGTGCCACGTCCACACCTGGGATCCGAACTGGCGAACCCCAGGCTGCTGAAGTGGAACGTGTGAATTTAACCGCTGTGCCACTGGGCCGGCCCTTATTTTATTTATTTATTTTTTTACTGCATACTGGTCAAGTATTGGGACATGTGACTCAGGCTGACATTACCTCCCTAGAATTCGAATCTTGAGTAGAGAGAAAAAGAAACCAACGTGGCTAGAGTTTACTTATTCCAGCAATAGTGCCTAAGCAGCTAGTCCTGGCTTCAGGACCATTCCTATGGTCTACCACTACCGTTTCCAGTTCTCTGCAGCCACCCTGGTTCCCAAGCCAGATTTTCTAGCCTTCACACTAAATCTCTGAGCTCCTGACATCCTTACAATCAATTCCTTTTTATCTACATTAGCCAGTCACTTGGTTGCTCACTACTAACGAACTCCAAATGAAATACTGCCTCACCAGGTTATTGACAGGAGAGAGTGGGATTCAAAAGCTATAAACAGACACTATCTGGTCATTACAAGTAAATTCACTATGGACTGTAAACCAATATATAAGCACGGTCATGTTGTAAATATGGTAGAAATGACATGAAAGAAAGATTTGCCCATTGATCACCTCCCAAGCCACCTCCTGGCAAAACTGTTTTATAGTTAAAGTCTCACATCCTTAATAAAAAGCCACCTTAACATACCTGACATGGGTCTTCACTACCCATTCTACTCCAGAAAATGTCTCAGGAGTTTTCAATTACCTGAAAATGGAGAAGCAAGAGATCAGTCGTTTGAAGAGGGAGTTTTAAAGACATACAAAATAAAAGATAGAGATCCTGCATGCAGTTTACACATTACAGGAGAGAGACATGCAACTTTAAAGAAATTTTAAGTAACATTTCATTGTGAATATCAATATGGGGGACCTAGAGGGGCTCATCTTTGTACATTTTAAAATAGCTGAGCAGAAAGCTTTACTTTGGGGAGCAGCAGGTCTAAACTACAGTCATTGAAATTTTACAATGTGTCATTTAAGATGTCAGACTTTGTGCCCAGGTTACATTACAGTTCACTTGTGATGGGCAGGATTATTAAGAGTTATGGCTAATTTATGCGGCAGCATATGGTTTTTCTTTTTACAGCTATTTTTATTAAACAAGTTTTGCAAAGTTTTAACATTAAAATTAACAGCTAAAGAATTGTTTATGCAAGTTGCTGTCACAGTTTATGTAAAAGAGAAATATGTGCTATTAAAATCAGACATTTAGGTTACCTTTGGTTTTTTGCGATGCATGTTAGCTTTACACATCCTGATTCTCTTGCGATAATTTTCCTTTAAAAAGGGGGGTATAGAGTGATCTCTTTTCATCAAAACAAGACATAATGCCCTGAAAGCTGACTTCAAACCATGGTTGAAAATTCAGTTATTTACACTTTATCACAATCTACAAATACATTTTTTTGTTGGTGTGTTTTAAAAAGAAAAAAAATGTCCATCATGCACTGCTGCAGGCAGCTTGGCACTTCATACAAGAGGATTTTTCACCCCCGAGCAGTTTAGGTGGCTCCCTTAGGGAAGGCATGAGAACCTGAGAATTAACACAGAGGAGTGGAAACAGGGTCAACCAATTCCATCATTTCCTCTCTTGGTCTCTCAAGAGGGAGTTCAGGGCCAGCCTAGCATGCCAGATCCTGCCCCCGCCCAGCTGACTGGTTAACAGCATTTCTGGGATTGGAAGGGAAACCCTTAAGGGAATCCAGGGTTTGCTAAATTGTTTTATCAAAGGCAGGTGGTGCTATCCCTTTCCAAGCTCACAGAGATTATTTCGCGTCACTCTTGGGGCCACCTAGGGCCTTTACAGAAGGTGCAAACTAGAGTAGCTGGCACTTTAAATACTGAGGCCTATGGATGGAAACCATTCCAAGTTTCGGCTTAGTGGGCTTTCTCTCTTCAGAAATTAGAGTTGTGATAGGATTGGATAAAACTGTTTTCAACAACTTCCAGGGGGTGAAAAAGCTTTGGTTATTTTTAAACTAAAACTTAACAACTCCATAAACTTTTTTTTGGTAAACTTAAAATAAAATCCCCCCCACCACTTTTAAGAATGTCTCCAACTTTTAACAAGCCCATTAACTTTAGAGTTAATTTAAATTTATTTGAAAGAGAAAACTATTTTATTGTCCACCCAAAAAAATGACAATTCATCACATTTACTTTGATTAAAAAAGGACTAAACTTTATTGACAAACTGCTGCAGACATTTTGACATAAGTTTAAGCTACCTATTTAGGCAGACTTACACATGTAGCATTTAATCTTCCAAGAACAAAATGGGAGGACGGTACAAATCCAATTAGGACTTTAACTTATGTACAAAGTGGATTTTGATTCCTTTTTCGTCCAGCTGCAGTGTCCCTTTTTATATCATGCTAGTGTTGAGACATACTTGACTGACTACCTTTCAACAGTTCAGTATTGACAACCGTCAACTTAAGAAAATCATTAGCTTTTGGCCCCCGTGTCCAAGTGAGCTTTTCATGGAGTGCAGAATCTCAAATGGACAAAATACTTTGTCTTTTTAAATACTGAAAATTTTAATTATTAGTACTATTACTGAAAGATCATGGCTAAAAAGCTCTGCATCAAATTCAATTCAGGTGGCCAGCCCCTCTCCCCCAATCAGCCTCTTCAAAACCTACTCCCCACTAAGTATCTCTCAACACTGTATGTCTGGGGCTAGATTTCAAAACCCACATAATGAAAAAGTCAGTTTTACAAACCTAATTTTGTTGTTTTTTTAAATCAATTAACGTTAAAAATTGCATCAACTATTTAATTCATGAGGATCTTTCATATTAAAATTTAACCTTAAGATTCAACCGCCATGTGCTTTTAAAGGAAACGTTTTTAGAGACGTCTGAGCTCACTTTTACATGGTGGCACCTACTGCCGTTAACGTTTGTGATTTTAAATCTTAAACAGCCCTGAATTTTGAAATGTAGCCTAGTTTGGGATTCTGCAACTACAACTTTACGGGATGCCTCAAATCAAAACTAAGATAAAGTTAACAAGCCTTAACTTCAGAACCTTTAAGCAAGCAATGTCACTTTTGAAACTAACAGGTTTGTGGTGTTTTTTTTTACTCAACTTCTTTTTTTTATTATAAAAGGTACATTTCTGTTTATATTTAAACAACAAAGAAAAAAGCATCTACACACTTAAAAAATTAATTCGATATTCCTAAATCTATTTTAACTCATTTTAAAATACTACATACAGAAGCCAGAATGCAGAGTTAAGAATGGAGTAAGGTGGGGAGAAGAAGGGGACCACGAAGAAAAACACTTAGACAATTACTTGTCTGTTGTGGGTAAAGCAACAGGAATCCTGGGAGATACAAGAAATCAGTAACAACTTTGCTCATAAATGATATTTTCCCCTCATGTTTGTTTTTAATAACGTCCATATGGGTGCTCTCTGTATGCTCCCTTCACTGGCCTAGCTGGAGGGGCCTTCAGCGACGGCCTGGTCCCATTCCAGTCGTCTTGGCCTGTAGAGAAAGCAACAACAGTTATAAACTATGTGCCAAAGGCATTTTGGGATGAGCAGGGGCAAGTCATCCAGTAAAGATCACCAAAAAACACTGCTTTGCTTCCCATGTCTTGCCACTTCCCAGGTGGTCTTTGTTTTTCACTCTGCTTGGCCCTCCTGAGCAGCTTAGGCAATTTCCCAACTGTAGGGCAGCTCTGAGTGGACGGACAAAAGGAAACATTTCAGAAAGGGCTTAAAGTAATCTCCAGCAAAGAGGCTCCCCACAGGCAACATGATCTATACTCCAGTCCCTAAACCTCGATAAACCCAACACTGCTTGAGACAGTGAGGAAATCCATCTTGGTGGGTCTGCAGTGCCCTTTCCTGTTCCCACAGCAATCTAGCAGACAGCTTCAGGTAAAGTGACAACATCTCGAAGTCTTTCAAATCAGAAGGAGGTAGCTCCCTTTCCATCCAACAGCAAGTCTGGCTTCCCTGTGGAGAAGTAAGCAAGGGGCACATTTCATGAGGCCCCCTACCACAGCAGAGCTGGTCTACCACTCTGGTGGAAGGAAGTAAAACCAAATTTGTTTACAGCACTGATAAGGAGAATTTATTATCTCCTTTCTTATGCCACAAAGTCCAGAAACACCAGACAACATGGCTGACATTCTCCAATGGTTTTCCTTTGTGACAGGAAAAAGCCTGAGGGAGACGATTACTTACTTCTAGAGCTGACCTCTTATGAAAATGAGTTTTATAAGCTTCATAAGTTTATTTGTTCCACTCACCCCCATACTTTGTCCATGCCAGTTCATTCCTTAAGTAGTTCTCCAGCTGCCTACATTCACAAACATCTGCCTCCATCACTATAGGTCTAAAGCCCATGAGTAGATCTAAACTCGCACAGAACCCTATCTAAGCCTATTTATACCCTTAGTATAATAGATATGTCCATCACTGTCCAAGTCGCTTTTGGCTACCAACAAGACAGTTTATTTTTCTAATTCTGTTTATAAAGGCAGAAATCAGAACAGATGAACTGTGGCAACATCATACCAGGAGCACAAGGAGCAGCCTGCCTCTTTCAGTCCAGTCTTTTCTCCAGCAAAACAGAAATGCAATTTAGTCAAACACATACAGAGGCCTCATTGTGCTGCCTCACGGATGGAGGGAAATACCCGGGGGCAATCACACTGCCCTTCTAAATAGTGGCATATGAGCAGTGCAGTGTTACTGATGGCACCTGTCCAGTACCATTTAGCTGAAATTGGTAAAAACTGTCTCCCTGGACAAGCAGCTGATTGGCTACTACCTACTGTGCTGAGGAGTCGAGCTGTTTGTCTGTCAGGGGGAGGCCCTAAGAAGCTCTCCCTTTTCCAGCTAGGGCTAAGGTGAGACTGTCAACTAGTATCTCAAGATGAACTGTCAAGTGCCGAGCCTCTTGCCAAGGACTCTGGAATTCCTTTAGGTATGTTGAAAATACCTCACATTTAAAACACTGCTCTCTGCATCCACTGCCACGTGGCACTCCCTCTGGGGCCCATTAACACAGAGCCATAACTGGCTCTTGAGGACACTCTTGAGCAATATGTTTTCAACCAAACCTCAGTGAAGGCAGTTTGGTCCTGCTGCCATTCCAGCCTCTAGCTCTCTTGGGATCAAGTACTTAGTTGAGATGTCTCCAAGACAATAAGGAGTTTGGTGCCAGTACTGAGCTGAATTGGCCCCTACAGCCTCTAATCTGAACCTAACAGACACTCTTCTTGCCCTTAACTTGCTCTGGCTAGCTACCATCTAGGTATCTAGATCCCTTTCAACTACTATGTCCTCTACATTGAGATTCTCTCCAATGAGATACAAAGTTATTTTTTAAAATGAGGTGGGGCAGAAGAGTAGAGTTGGATATGATTAAATTCTTATTATCCACCAATATGGCCTAGGTATCAGCAGCAAAGGGCCAGCAACATAACTCAGGCATAGCCATCTCCTGGCCTAAAGTAAGAAAAAACATCAGCTTAAAAGTCTTCTGCTGCAACCAGGCCAAGCTGGACCTGAGCCCTGGTTTAGGACATGTGCATAGCACCCCTACCTCACTTTAGGAGTCCCTCTTTCTACTACACACCCCAAAATTTAAATAAGAGGAGGACTCCTATTGTCATATCTACCAACATCTTGGCCTTCTAAACGTTTCCCCTTAGGTATATGACTGTCTGACCCCCAATAACCCAGTCACCAGCATTCTCTCAGGCACTTACTTGCACATTCTGCCCCACCACAGAAATAAAGACATACCATATGCTTCATAAGAATCTTGAACCTCCCCATGTCCATAGTCATAATATTCTGAGTCCCTGAAAGCCAAAGACAGGGTGTTAGAGAGCTATATAGCAACTACGTTTCAGTTTCACCTTTCTCCCAAATACTTCCATATTTCAGTCATTTTACTGTGCATGTAACACAGGAAAATGCTCACTCTGCCCCATCTCCAAACCACAAAATATTTCCACACATGCATATACTACGTACTCATAAAAAAAACTGTGACAACTACACCAAAGAAAAATGGATACCACACAATTTAAAGTGAAAGGGCACAATCCAAAATTTGCCATCTTAACCACAGTGTATATACACATATATTCATAGGGCTCACTGGAACAAATAAACAAACATAAAAAGAACTGTTTTGTCCCCACTATAGAATGAGGAGACTCCCTTTCAATGAATCACCGATAAGACACATACACAAAAAACATTTTTTAAGAAAAGTGCAGAAAAGAACCTAAGTTATGGTAGTGGGATTCTAGTTTCCTTTTAAACTTTTATGCAACTTTAATGTGGCTGTGGTATTTTTTAATAATAAATCCAAACAATTTAAAGGCATTTTTCCCTTTGTTTCTATGTAGTTACAGCTCAGGAACTTTTCATCTGCTAGTCCCAGATTCTGCACTACAATTTAAGGTTCACAGTTATACAAACTTGCAGACCCAGGTATGTGCCTTACAGATGTTAAAAGCAGAGATACCCTCAAAAGGTGAGCCTTATTCTTCCTTAGAGGTGTGCTTACCTAAACCTCTCAGTTCCTCCAACTCCCTCCACCCACCCCTAGGACATGAAACAACACTTATTGCCTGACTCACCCTTGGCTCTGGCTGTAATAGCCTTCGTAGCCTTCATAACTCTGTTCTGCATATGTGTCATCATATCCCTAGAACGAACAAAATGCAATACAAAGTCAGAATCACAGAGCGGAGGGAAGACAACTATATCCCATGCGAGTGCAGCAGGCTCTGGATGAAAAGAACAGGAATTCCCCTCCAAAATGTTAACACCTGTTGTGGAAGAGTCAAGACAGAAAGGATTATTTTTTAAAAACTGAAACAAAACAACCAATTAAATAAAAAAACCCCTTCAAGTGAGGGCGGGAAATAAGGTATAAAGTTGAACTTCAGTGTTATCAGTAGAGCAGTGGAAGACCCTTAGTAAAACACTGTACATCAAGCCCAGCTTATTTCCTGTTCAATCTACATACACATAGTAAATCATGGTTAAAATGGAAAAATCTTATCATAGTTTAACATTCACTGCAAGAGAAGAAGGAAGATTCTGTATCTTACAAGCAGTCCCTGCCACCTACATCAAGGCCAAGTTTGACACCTACGTCAACTTCCTCTGGCAACCTTCTAGGTATTGGGAAATGGTACACTGTACAAACTTACGTATTCTTCATATGTTTCTGGTGCAGGTGGTGGAGGCAAAGGTATTCTCTGGATGCCTGCTGTCCGTGCTCTTGGTGCTGGAGCACCCCTCACAGTAGGTGGGGGTGGCACTCCTCGAGTCACAGTGGCACCTCTGGTGATGGCTCCTCTCACTGGTGTACCACGCACCAAAGCCCCCCGAGGTGGTCCAACACCACGGCCCCTGCAAAAAGAAAGTTTATTTTAAATGGAGATTTTTATGAATAGGCTACTTTTGTGTTCACATTTGTTTGCAAACTCCGGAGCTAGACAGGTTTTATGATGTCTTAGATAGACTATTATTAAAACAAAGAGAAATGTAGAGGTGGGTAAAGGACCCACACTGGAAGACACTCCAGTTCCCACAGTGGACCTGTGAATGTCTCATCAGTGGACTGCCTTGCAGAGTCTCAACACTCCTTAGAAGTCAGTCAGAAAAGATAAAATTCTAAAGTGAGAGACCATTTAAAAATGCTAGAACTGTCCAAAATCAAAAGACAAAAGTTTTGGCAGGACTGCTGCACTTGACTATGGCCAAAATGCCCAAGATCTAGAATTCCACCCTTGATATAACATACAAATCCTGAGACCCCATTCAAGTTGGAGATAAGAGCATCACTAAGAGAGAGATGCTATTAGCAGTCAAATTTACATCCTATTTCTGATAGTCTCCATTATTTTTACCTGGGAACAGGTGGAGGAGGTGGTGCAGCTCCCCGGCCTCTCACTGGCACCCCACGTCCGCGAGAGGGCTCCGGTACTCCATTCAGGTAGGAGAGCTCTAGAAACTGCTCCTGGCAGATATCGTCCATCATATCCTGCGAATGAAAGATAATGAGGAGTGTTGTACAATATCTCCACCTTCTGCTGAGAAGTCATCTAGCCCACATGAGCCTTGGAAACTAAGAATAGCTTTTTTTTTTTTTTTTTGAGGAAGACCAGCCCTGAGCTAATCTTTTAATCCTCCTCTTTTTGCTGAGGAAGGCTGGCCCTGAGCTAACATCTGTGCCCATCTTCCTCTACTTTATATATGGGACACCTGCCACAGCATGGCTTGCCAAGTGGTGCCATGTCCGCACCCGGGATCCGAACCAGCAAACTCCAGGGCGCCGAAGCAGAACGTGTGCACTTAACCGCTGCACCACCGGGCCGGCCCCTAAGAACAGCTTTGACAGTCCAGATGAAGACTCAGGTAATTCATTCTCTGAAGTCAAATGGTAGCCTACCTGTCCATCACTTTGAGGAAAGTCTTGCTGGCAGACCCATTATTCAGATGAAGCTCTTTACGATGTGGCCCCTGCCTAGCTCTCCAGGTATCACCTCCTTTCAAGCCATGCTGAACAACCTGTAGTTCAGAACCTGGCATACTCTTACACAACCATTCCTGCAAATAGTTTCCTCTTCCCAGAATAGTAAAAGCCACTACCACTAATTAAGCTCTATGCACTGGGCACTATATAACAAGCTTTATAGAGATTTTTCAGTTTAATCTTCAAAATAACCCTGAAGTAAGTAGGCAGATCTTCCCATTTTATAGCTGGGAAAACAGATTCAGGAAGTATTAAGTAACCAGCCTAAGGACACAGAGCTACTAAGTGGCAGACTAGATGTGAATTCAGAATTACCAGTCTCCCTCAAACTTGTCTTGACGCCAGAGCCTCAGCACCACCCTTAGAAGCACACAACCGTCAATCACTGAGAATATAGTGAGGGCACTGTATTTTTGGGAATAGGCATTAGTATAATCAGATCCAAAGACTGAAGATGAAAAGTCTAAATAAGAACTCTAACCCTTCAATGAAATACATCAATGAGTGTTTCAAGATGAGCAATTAGTTCTTGACAGCTAGATTATGAAACAGATGAGTGCCAAAATAGAAACGTAGAAAAAATACTTAACTTTATCATGAAATATGATATATTTCTCTTTTGCTTTCAATAGTTTCCTTTATACCCTAAGCCTGCTTATGTCTGCTGGTATGAAGTGTTAAAAACTTTAATAACTATATATAGTCTCTATTTTTGTTTTTCCTTAAGATTATTTTGTTTCTTATTTTCAGAACAGTGTTCCAAATTCTTTAATCCACCAGTACTCCTCTAAGCGAAAGTATGTTTTCACAAATTTACAAATCTAGGTATTCTGAAGTAACATTTTACTTTAAATACACTTTACTTTAAATATATTTTAATCATGTTCATCTGTAAACTTGAAAACATATCAATATTCAAAAGTTTTTTTTTTTTTTGAGGAAGATTAGCCCTGAGCTAACTACTGCCAATCCTCACCTTTTTGCTGAGGAAGACTGGCCCTGAGCTAACATCCATGCCCATCTTCCTCCACTTTATACGTGGGACACCTACCACAGCATGGCTTTTTGCCAAGCACTGCCGTCTCTGCACCCAAGATCTGAACCGGCGAACCGTGGGCTGCCGAGAAGCAGAATGTGCGCACTTAACTGCTGCACCACGGGGCCGGCCCAATACTTAATTTAACTATTATTATAACAAAGCCAGAGAATTTTATTAGAGGTCACAAACACTGTAACTTTTTCATTTCATATATACAGTTTTAATACAGGTGAACATTTTTTTTTGAAAGATTTTATTTTTCCTTTTTCTCCCAAAGCCCCCTGGTACATAGTTGTGTATTTTTAGTTGTGGGTCCTTCTAGTTGTGGCATATGGGATGCCACCTCAGCATGGCTTGAAAAGCAGTGTCATGTCCGCGCCCAAGATTCGAACTGGCGAAACCCTGGGCCACTGAAGCAGAGTGGGCGAACTTAACCACTCGGCCATGGGGCCAGCCCCCAGGTGAACTTATTAAAAGACTCACCTATTTACTAACAATTTAAGTTCTGTGAATTTACTGAACATTTATTACTGTATTCTTATGACATCTTTCCTAACAAGCCTGCAGAAAACAGATTAGATGCCCCTTGAGTCCAATTATTACCAAAGCAAATATCACCCCATTAGCTAAAATGCCACATGTTGAATAATTCCTGGTAAATTATATCTCACACATGACAGTCAAGACATGTTCTAACTTTCCCAAATTAAGGACTTTATTATGAATTGCATAAAGAATACTCTATTATCTATCATATTTACACATTTTTTTATATCATCTATCATATTTACCCATTTTTCATGAAATGTTGCTATTTTGTTGGACATGGACTATAACTTGAAGAAGTACAATGAAACCTATGTTTCTACAGGTCTCTTCGTTATCATCTAAAATGTATTTTTAAAAATGTATCGAAAGGCATTAAAGTCTTCACTAACTTGGAAGGCCAAGAATACCTCCATCTTGATTCTATGTCTTAAATAATTTCTTTAGAACTCTGTTTAAATTTAAGCTACACAGTCCCATAGTTCTGCAAGGCATGATGAGTACGTTTTCAGTAATTTTTGCATTGTAGATTATTACTTGCTGACAGAATCAGACAGGTGCATTATAAAAAACATCCCATATAACATTTTTAGGCTACCTTTAAACATCACTTACTAAAGGAATATATAAAAGCTTTCACAAAGCAAAGAATCTTCAATCCTGGTAAGCTGAAATCACTGCATTAACTTTTTATATTTAAATTTCTATAAAACTTATTTTATGGAAACTACATTTTTAAAAAGCAAAACTTGTTAGTCCTGAGTTCAATTTCATTTTTAACTCATTACTGGAATGTAATTAGATAAATCAAGTTACAATGTGTAAGAAGCCTATTTTGGCATTATAGAAGAAAATCTTACTAAAATAAAATGAACTATTAGAAAAAAAAAATTACCTGTCTCCAAAATCTAGGCTTTAAATCATTAGACTATATTGCCTTTTTTGTCCAACTGAGGAACTCGCACTCACTCTCACAAGACAGTCTAAAATATTACCTCTTTTGAAAAACCTTCCCTTGATGCCACCACCCCTACTTCCTTCACTTTACCCAAAGCACCACATAGTTTTCCCTACCCACTTACCACATCTTTCTAGAATTATCTGTCTTTCTCACTAGACTGTAAGCTCTTCAGGAACCATTCCTGTATCTTTAGACCCAAGGCACAGTATTAGGCATCTACCAGATAGGGAACAAACGTTTGGGAAGAACAAGGAAACTGAGGCTCAGAAAGTGAAATAACAACTTGTCCAAGATGATGCAGATAAAGCTCCCAGTCCAGTGCTCTTCCTACCATCCCAGGAAGCCTCTCTGGTACAGTTAATGGTTCTATGGGGAAAATGGAGGACTCTGGTCATGGATGCAAAAATAGGCTCACTTTTTTTCTTCACAAGAAGGAAGAACTGAGTCAAATACCATTTGCAAATCTTTTCACATATTTCCTGATGAGAGCCATTCAGTCTTACTACCTGAAGTATTTTTATATATCCCAGGTGACACAGCTTCAAGAACAGAAGATTCTAGTCACCACAGAGAAATGCCCCACTCAACTCTTCACTTCCTCCTACCTTACACATTACTGCTCCTTGAGACTCACACTGGAGAATCAAGTGACCAGCGACAGTCCATTTGCTCAGATTCTTCCAACTGCCAAATCAACACTGAGGAAACCCAGATCTTCCAGGCAGGCATCTTTTTCGAAGATCCACTTACATGGGAGCCTTGAAAACCTATCCTTTTTGAGAAATATGCTGAGACTGATGACAAAGAGGAGATGACCATTCCCCTGTGGTCCTTCAGAAACTGAGTGGCTCAGGATGCTTCGATACAACACCTCAAAAAGAGTAAAAAGAACTCCCTCAAGGGAAAATTTGCCAGCTCTGAGTTTTTCTCTGGGATGTTTTAAACTGGCTGTTTCAGAGTGAACACTCTAATGATGAGTACTTGGAAGCGAAGCAGCTGCTGAGGCATCTGAGATAGTGCTGGCAGCCTTGGAGCTCAGCATTAGAGGCACACACTGCCTATAAATTTTTGCTCTACCGATTCTCACATCCTCTGACACATTTACTTCCAACTCCCTCATTTTACATAGACAAGAAAACCTAGAACTCTCTCTCACCTCCCCTTAGTTTTAGTGAAGAAATATGATGCTTACTCAATTCTAGTTGAATAGTATTCCAAATGCTTCCTAAGGTTCCAGATTCTCCCGTGGTTATTAAATATTCAACAGTCGTATGTTAACTCTGACAACCACCAGGGCTTGCTAAAAAGGCCAAAATTGCATCATTTTCTACTTATTCAAAGAACGAACCCTCTGAAACGTGACAGGTAACATGGTCTGTCTCAACTCTTTCTGGGCCTTAGTTATATTCTGAACGGAGCTGCACATCAGTTTGTTTCAACATCATCAACAGTCAAGCTTGTAACAATCAAGCCTCCTTCAAATCAAACTCTACTTGAGCAAACTCCTTCAGGAGAGAAAGCCCTACATGTACCCAGGTCAGAATTTAATCCAGTAACACTTTAAGTATATAAGCTTCTTGCTACTATCCTCTAGACTCTTTAGTGTCTAGAACACAAACCCTTGAATGCAGGAGGTTTATGACCCTCTTACTCATTTTCCTATCATAACCTCTCGGTTACACACTAGTACCAAAATACTCAGCTCAGTGAAGACCCTGATAAATCTTTGTTAACCAGATGTTAGCCTCCCAGACACATGTGGATTCAGGATACTGACAACAGATACTGGTATACAATTAAAACCACACTGGACAAGGAAGGGTAGAGTGGCCTTGGGGCACAGTGCTTTGAGAACTAGGTACAAGTAATGGATGACCTCAGAAATACAAACACAAATGCAGAATTTGGTATGCAATTTCGGGTTATCAGAGAACTTGGTTGATAACCCCTGCCTTGGCAACAGCACAAAATCCCAGATCTCTCTTGCTCAAAAGACATAGGATATGGATTTCCTTACTGGTACTAGAAACTTCTTGACTTCCTCCATAGCATGGGCCATAAGAGCATAAGCCTCACATGGCGGTCCAAAGACTTCAATGAAGACATGCAGATCCATATTCAAGTGGGCATATTTGGGGTCTCCACCTTTGCGCAACTCTTCCTCCTATGGAAAACAGAGAAAAACATCACATCACACGGATTAGAAAATGATACCTTCACCTCAAGGGAAAAGGAACATCAAGAAATAACCTCAACATCTAAGAAAAGCAATAAAAGTGTAGGAAGAAAGTAAAAAAGCTCTGGAGAATAGTAATTTAGACAACCTGCTAAATCTGCAATTGGTCTGCTGCTAAAAGTTAACTGTTGTCTTGAATCCCCCATGTATTCACTGGAGTTCTTATTACAAGGTATAGAAGAGACAAACTTAATACTGGTCTCCATGCAGATAACTGCACTTGTCAAGCATTCATTCATTCATTCATTCATTGCCAAATATTTGCTTTTAAATCCCAGGCAGAGCTGTTAATCACCAGGCTCTTCTTATCTGCGTAAATGGTCTGGGAACTCAAGTTCTAGGGGAGGAAAGTAGTCAGGACAAAGAGAAGGAAATCTCATTAGCTAGAATAACAAACCTCAGCCCTGACTGTATTCATCTAGTGAGAAATGTGACTGGACAAAAGAAGAGGGTCTGAGAAAACAATGTTCATCAATTAGGCTGCATAAAAGGAAGCCTGAGTCAGTTTTTAGGCTGCAGCAGTATGTCTCATTTAAAAAGCTGATCCTAGAAGGCTAAGACTGTTCTGTTTTGGTGGGAAGTTTCTTGGCACTTACAAAGAGTATGGGGCTATGGCATGGAAAAAACAAAGATTAGGTTCTGCTGTCAGGATTGCTTGGAGTTTCTGTTGGAATACTTTCTTTTAGTGGGCCTCACATTCCAGCTGGCTGTAAAACAAACCAGCTAACTAATCCTCAGATTCACCTGCACTCACAACACTATTGTTCTCACTTTCCCATGTTACCAGAAAAGGAATATGCTGTTCACATTTTACTGTCTTTAGTCTGGCTAAGTTTTAGAACCTCCTTCCAAGCTTTCACAGATACGCTTACTAATGCCAAAGTCGCTACTGCTGTTTCCATTACTATGCAGTCAAAAGTCAGGAAGAAAACAATCACCAGGGCACACCTTGGCTCTTCCAGGGTTGCCAATCAAGTAAATTAATTTGGTCTATAATCTGTTAACATCCAACGCTAATTTAAAGGAGTCACACTCTGTACATATACAAGTGCTGGCTCCCATAAGGCAGCCATACTGGACTCTGGCTACTGAAAAGGTATGCAGGTATCCTCTTGCCTCACTAACGTGAGCTTACCTTGGCTTTGTCTCTCATCGAGCCCTTTCCCAAAACAGAAATCTTTGCACCAGTCTCTTCTTGCAGTCTTTTAATTGTATTCCCTTGTGGTCCAAGGATCTTTCCCACAAAATTGAACTGACAGAAAATAAAAACAGATTTCTAAATACATATGGTCCTATAAAACATTTCCGTGTGTATTTATCTCATTTGTCCTCAACAACCCTCTAAAATAGAGTATTACCATTTCCATTTTACTGAAGGATATTCTGATGAAGTAATTAGCCTAAGGTTATACTAAAAGTGGCAGTTCCTAGACTTGAATTCCGGTTTCCTGATGTAGTCTGGTGCTCCCTCCATAATATCACACTGTAACCCTTTTTACTTCTCTTTGTACTTTAACATACATAAACATTTTTAAGGCAGTTACCTCAGAACAGAAGAGACATATGGCACCTTTGGTAGCACTGGTTTAGTAAACTAAATATAACTGATTGCTTTCCCAAAAAAAGGAAAAAAGGAGGAGGAGGAGAAGGAAAAGGAGAAGGAGGAAAGGGAGGAGGCAGACGAGGGTGGAGAAGGGGGAGGAGAGAGGGAGGAGGGGAGGAGAAGAAGAAGAAAGCATTTATTTAAAAGTAAAACTTTGAGTAAGAAATAAAATTAACTCATCCAGTCAAGGATTTGTGTTATATTTCCTTTATTTAGATTTCAGGTCAATCTTTTGACAGAGAGCAACTCCTCGGGGTTCACTTTTTTTCCTTTGAACTTGGAGCCTGAACAAACATTTGAGAAAGAAACACTTTCTTCTCTCTTTTTAAGGAAGATTAGCCCTGAGCTAACAGCTGCTGCAATCCTCCTCTTTTTGCTGAGGAAGACTGGCCCTGAGCTAACATCTGTGCCCATCTTCCTCTACTTTATACATGGGACACCTGCCACAGCATGGCTTGCCAAGCAGTGCCATGTCTGCACCTGGGATCCGAGCCAGTGAACCCCGGGCTGCCGAAGCAAAACATGTGAACTTAACTGCTGCGCCACCCGGCCGGCCCCAAGAAACTCTTTTTGATAACAAAAAGATGATTATATTTCCTTCCTGGATGTAGCTAAGCTATTAGTTATGGACTTAGATGTTTCAACTGCCAAAAACAGGTACTGCAAGTATGAGAGAAGCTTCACAGGCTTAAGTTTCTGATACATCACAATCTCCAGAAGTCTTTATTACAGCCCATGACTCTTGCATCTACAAAGATAACTCAAAGAAGTGAGGCACTTTTTGCCTTACCTTGGGATACTGCTTGACAGGTATCAGTACCCGCTCCTTCAACTTCATGTTCTTGTGAGAAAATAAATCCAAGTAATTCTCCTCATCATCCTTTTTTGAATCCCCTTTCTGAATCTTCTCAATTTCTGAATAGGACAAATAGAATTTAATTTACTTTTCTTCTGGTAAATAAAGGCAAATCTCCAAGTCTGCTTACAGCAATAACATGGAGTGCTGTATAATGAGACCAAATAGTTCAGAAGAATGTGCTAATTTCAGATACAGACTGGCTGAAAGCACCAAAGTTATACGAAGCCGACTAGAAAACCCAAAGCCTGCTTCTAACAATAGCAGTTTGCTCTTCCACCCCCACCTGAAGACTGTACATGGGACACATTCAAATGTTTCTTAAGAATAAATGGATTTTTACAAGACTAATGGGGTGAGGATGGGGAAAAGAAATGGACTAAAAAAATAAAAAATCTGCACCAAGAAAAAACACAAAGTCATATATTTATGAAGAAACAAAAGTCAGTAATTTAACTATATGATGGAGTGTTCAGTTAAAATCCTACTTTGACAGTGGTGCTTTGGATTGTAGTAGCCCCTAAAAGTTTGAAAGACCTGGCTCTTAACTCTGCCACTCACTAGTTGCGTGAACTCTGAAAAGTTATTTAATTGTTCTGAATTTTGGTTTCCTTATTTGTGAAATGGAGGCAATATATACCTCATGAGGTTGCTATAAAGACAATAAAATAACATATATACACACGCTAATTAAAGCCCATTTCTTAGGAAGAGCTTAATATACAGTCAACATTATCTAGCCCAAATTCAGTTTATGTCCTAAAGTAAAAAAAAAAAAATGCACCAAGATACTTTGAACTCGCAGGTAAAGACAGTTTCATCAGAAAGAACTTGAATATCCAAAACAATTTCCTATCATTGGGGAATTTCATTCATTCAGTGATTGCAAGTTTGAGAGCTTCCTGTGGAGAGGCAGATGAAGGGAGAGATACAGGTATGATCATTAACCTCTACGCAACATTTACTAAGAACCAGGCACCTATCCTGCAAAGCACAGGAGATACAAGAGAACAAGTCAGATATGGTCCCCATCTTCACTAGGTTTATACACTAGTTCCCAGTCTATGAAGCTGGCCATGAAGCACAGTTAAGTAAAGTGACAAGAGTACCAACAGAGACGGGGCAAAGTGTGCAGGCAATGAACAAAAACTAAAAGGTTATATAGTGCACTGCGAGCAGTCAAAATAAGAAATTGATACTCCCTAAAATCACTGGAACATTCTAAATAACACAGAATTTTCTCCTCATAATATTCTCACATTGTGTTTCTATCTTCTACAACTTTAAGGCAAAGGTTCTCAAACTTGCCTGCATCAGAATCACCTGGAGGACTTGTTAAACTAGACTGCTGGGCCCCAACTCCAGCCTGGGATTTGTATTAGGGATTTACAGTTCTAACAAGTTACCAGGTGATGCTGGTATTGCTGGCCTAGGAACCACACTTTGAAAACCAGTGGTTTAAAGGTATCCAGATATACTACCTCAAACACATTCTGCAAATCTACACCTTTAACTGTTAGTTTAAAAATAACTGTTCAGACTAAGTTCAGCTGTGACGTACACAGATGAAAGAAAGTTATTTTGACTCTGACAGACTTCATAAGAGTTCAGAATTTCAAACTCAAGAGTTCTGTTTATTAAACAACCTAATTTCAGATGTTATAGTATTTGGTGAGCTAACTGGCCCACTCAGGCCCAAGAGCACATACTCCCTGTCTTTTTGACAATTAATACTGCTCATTATATTGATTATTTTTTTAAGGAAGAGCCCTGAGCTAACTTCTGTGCCCATCTTCCTCTACTTTACACGTGGGAAGCCTGCCACAGCATGGCTTGAGAAGCAGTGCGTATATCCGTTCCGGAGATCTGAACAGGCAAACCCCAGGCCGCTTTCCACCAAAGTGGAGCGCTCGAACTTAACTGCTACGCCACGGGGCCAGGCCCAGCATATGGTAAATATTCTTAACTAAACCTTTACTCCTATGAGAAGAACAGTAAATGACAGTGCTCTTCACACTCCTATGTTTCACTGCTTGGAATAGAAAACAAATTTGACCTTAAAATTAACAGACTAAATGCTTCATTCAACATCCTGTTTGTTTGCTGTTTTCCTGGTGGTATATCCTGACCTCCACCCCTTCCCACCTACTGCTAATAGTAACTTTTTCTAGCCACTAGTTTTGAGACTACCATCTCTGTATACCTCTCCTCTTGAGCTTCCAGGCTGGAAAACTGGGTGCTTAACCATCAAACGTCCTAAAGGAACAAGTCACATTTCTGATCTGAAAACATCACTGAAGAGATTCTAAAAATGTGGAACAGGGGCCAGCACAGTGGCGCAGCGGTTAAGTTCACACATTCTGATTTGGCGGCCCAGGGTTTGCCAGTTCGGATCCCAGGTGCGGACATGGCACCGCTTAGCAAGCCATGCTGTGGCAGGCATCCCACATATAAAGTAGAGGAAGATGGGCATGGATGTGAGCTCAGGGCCAGTCTTCCTCAGCAAAAAGAGGAGGATTGCAGCAGATGTTAGCTCAGGGCTAATCTTCCTTAAAAAAAAAGAAAAAGTAGAACAAATTACATACTTCATTTTATCTATGTCCCTGTGTATCCTAATTGCTATCATCTAGTTAGACCCTTCAGCTGCATTTTATACCACTTTCCAGAAACTTTACTTGGTCAGTGCAGGAAGATAAGACTCAAAGTCTGTTAATCTGCTGTACTCCTACAGGAAGCAGGGCTGCAAAAATTGAACCCAGCAGAAAGGTTTGTTTATATGCATTGTAATGCACCCTGTGAATTTAAGGCTTTTCTATAACATGGATCCTTCTGCAATATTTTGAACTAGTCAGATCTTAAATAGAATCCCTTTCCAATTTATCTCACAATTTAAAAAACAATATTAAAGTATTTTTAGAGAATTCAAAGAATAACAATTTAAATAAAACAGAACTGAAAAGAGAGAATCAGGAGGAGTTTATCAGACAAAACAAAAGACTAAGAGGCAACCCGAGCCTTCAAGAGGGTCATCTTCCATGTCCGGAAGGGGAAGGACTGAACATTCATTCAGTGCCTACTATGTCTCAAATACTGTACAAATATTACCTCATATATCCTAAAAAATTACTCAGTGAGGTAGCTGGTACTATCCCCATCTTATAATTGAGGAAACAAACTCAGAGAAGCTAAATCTCTAAGCCACAAAGCTGTTACAGTACCAGAATAAGGATTAAACCCAGATTTTCTCTAACTTCAAACCTCATGCTTTTATTATTGCCTCTCAACGAGGGGATTGTAGGGGAAGGGGGCACTTTATTTAAATAAGAGTGAGCTGATTTTGTAAAATTCTAGGAAGTTTATACCCTTAGACACTGTCATGTGCTAAAAGCAATGAAAGGGCTCTGTGGGTGCCTCAGATGTTCAGTTGCCTGATCTCGCTTTTCTTTTTCTTTTCAATTCTATATTTCTCTCCTTGGCCTCACTTCTCTTGGAGAGCTAGGAGCAGGCTGTAATGGGAAGGAAAAAAAAAAATCAAAGAGAAGCTTCACCAAAATGGCTTGCCCTCAGGCAAAAGTACTTCTAGACAACTTTGTTGAAACTGACTCCTTTGAATGATCTTTGCCTGGGCCTCGGGAGACGCTGGATGTCCTAAGAAAGAAAAGCTCAGGTGTAAACAACACATAGAGGGACCCACATTTCCTAGCCAGATGTCTACAATAATCCTATCTTATATCCAGTGCCTTTTACATGTCTGGAATTTTGTATTTATAACCAGAAATATCCTCATTTAATAGGTAAAGAGCCCTGGGCTCAGAAAAGTTATATAACTTGTCCAAGATCACACAACTAAATAGCGACAGAGCAAGTATTTAAACTCAGGTTACTCTTTACATCAGTCAGCAAATTCAACTTATCTTGTGGCATTTCTTTTACTCTTTTACTGTAACTTAATTTTTCCGTTTTTGGTAGGTCCTATCACAACCAGACTGTAAGCTCCGAAGGATGAGGACTGCTTCTTAAATGCCTGTCTCAGAGCAAAAAGCACGGGTTTTGAAGCTAGACAGAACTGAGTTTAACTCCTAACTCTGTTACATGCTTTGTGTGTGACCTCAGGCCAAGTCATTGGACCTCTCTTAGTCTTCCCTTCTTACTTTTAAAAAGGAAGATAAAAGAGGAGAGAGAGATTTAATGAACATGAAATGTTAATACTAGAGAAGTCTGTAAAAATTATATACAAATTTTATCAACTGGACTGGCTTAACTAAACAGATTACCACTACATTCATTAACTGAACATATGATAAAGGCTGCATAAAGAGGAAGACAATGGTCAAGCTTTCAGGTGTCCAGAGATAGTGTTTGTAGGAGGGCAAGAGTCATAGGATATGTGCTTCAAAAGGTCAGGGGTCACGCCATCCTCTAGACTGTCAATGCACTTGGTTCATACTTCTAACCACAGTACTCCTTCCCCTGTTAATGATTTCTAGACCCCTTCCATCACTAAACTGAGTGTCTGCCATTCTTAGTACAATGCCTCAGTCACAACAGGCATCTAGAAACGTTTACTGAGTGAAAGAAATGGACTATCAACATCTCCAAATTTCCGCAATGATTCATGCGACTTTATCATTCTCAAATTTATAATTCTCTGTCCTATACCTTTTCTGTTGGCACCACCTTTTGGAATCACAAGTCCACTAAGCTTACTATCTTTGTATTTAAAAATTTCTATTCTTTTTACTTATCAAATTACTTACTGTTTTAAGAAAGAGCACAAAGCAATAGGTTTCTTAATTATTTTTGGGTCATGGGCCCCTTTGAGAATCTGAAAGCTACAGGCTAGCTCCCCAGAAAAAACACACTCTATCTTGCATACAATGTTGACTGATGGTGGGTATTGGTTCAAAAAATCCCCCAAAGCCTGAGTTAGGAGCCCTCTAAAGAGCTCAACTCTCACATTTCAGGATAGTGGCAAACTCTCTTACGGCATATTGACCATGGTCTCCCAAATCTCTTCTTAGGGCACAACTTAAGAGTTTAGGGCTTTTTTAAAACAACTTTTTGAGATACTTGTAGATTTATATGTTGTTTTAAAAAATAAGAGCTCTCATATACCCTTCACCCAGTGTTCTTCATAATATTTTGCATATCAATAATACAATATTGTAACCCCAAAATTAACATGAACACAACTGACTTTACTCAGATTTCACCATTTTTCATGCACTTCTTTGTGCGTGTGTTTAGTTCTATGGAATTTAATCAAATTCATGTCACCACCACCACAGTCAAGGTACAGAACAGTTCCATCACAAGGAACCCTCGTGCTACGCTTCTACAGCCACAGTCACCTCCCTCCATCTCTCCCTCATCAACTAATCTGTTCTCCATCTCTATTATTTTGTCTTTTCAAGAATGTTAAATTAGTGGAATTATATAGTATGTGACCTTTTGAGATTGGCTTTTTTCACTCATCATAATTCTCTTGAGATTCATCTAAGTTGTTGCAGTTATCACTAATTCACTTTTTATTGCTGAATAGTATTCCATGGTATGGATGTACTACAGTTTAAGTATTCACCTATTTGAGACATATGGTTTGTTTCCAGTTTTTGGCTAAA
Organism: Equus caballus; assembly: GCF_041296265.1. Classification (NCBI taxonomy): domain Eukaryota; kingdom Metazoa; phylum Chordata; class Mammalia; order Perissodactyla; family Equidae; genus Equus; species Equus caballus. Next base: position 24,702,452 of record NC_091685.1, read on the forward strand.
TGAATAAAGCTTCTATGAACATTCATGTAAAGGTGTTGTGTGAACCTAAGCTTTAATTTTTCTGGGATAAATGCCCAAGAGTGCAATTGCTGAGTAGTATGATAAACACAAGTTTAGTTTTGTTAAAAAAATGCTTTATCAGAGAAATATGTACGCTAACAATATTTTAGTTAACCTTGCTAGTATTATGTTCTATAAAAATAGTATTGTACTGCACGTATGACGCCTTACGGGTCTTACTTTTTCACTTAACATTAAATTTCCAAGATTTTTCCCTATTGTTGCATGTCACTGTATTTTTCATTTTCACTGTTGTATACATATTTCATTTTGAAAACCTCACGGTATCCAGCCAATGATGAAACAAGTTGCACCATTCTGTGAACAAGGTGCACCACTTTATGAATGAGGCATTCACGTGCAAAAGTTTCTTTGGGCATATTCCTAGGAATAGTGTTGCTGAATTTTAAGGCATTTGAATGTTCAGCTTTCAGATGAAATGCCAAACTGTTACCCAAAGTGGCTGTACCAATTCACACTTCCACCAGCAATGTTTAAGAGTTCCTTCTAATTCACATCCTCTCAAGCCCTAAGTCTTATTTGACTTAATTGTTGTCAATGTAGCAGGTTTTCATTATTTTCCTGTCTCCAAAATTTTTTTTTCTCATTTATCTTCATTTACTCTTTCAGCTACTTTATAGTCAACATGTCAAGTTGGAAAAATAAATCCAACTGGAATTAGTTTGGAAAATGCAAAAAAATCAACATGTTAATTTAAAAGTTCTGTCATCTTTATAACACCAGTTCTTCCCTGACCTCCCTACTCCAGCCCAGGACATGGCATATTTTTCTTGTCAGATCTTCCTTTATCACCTTCAGTAAAAATTTATTTATCACATACTGATAATATGTGATCCCAATATTCCTCATCTATAATATTGAGATAAAAATTCTTCCTACCTCACAGAATGGTCAAGGAAGATGGAATTAATGAGTAGTATACCTTATGGCACATGTTAACATGCTCTACAAAGGTTAAATATTATTGTTATTGTTTGTTATAATTATTTATATACATTTTGAACTCATTTTTATTGCTTATCCCCAGGTATTTGATAGTATTCTAAAAATGAGATCATTTCGTCAATTCTTTCCTAATTGGCTACTGCTCATGTATCAGAAACCTACTGATCTGTACATCTTTATTTTGTAACTAGCCACATCACTGACCACGTTCCTGGGTAAATAACGACGAAGTTATTGCAAATAGTGATAACTTCTGCTTCTTTCTTTCCTAATATTTATACTTATACCTATACTTGATCTATATTCCTTTGCAATTCCACTTTTCTGGTTTTAATAGGTTTTGCTAGCCCTGTAGAATGAAATGGGACCGTCTAGATATATTTCTGTAGTATATTGTAAATAAAATACAGGAATTAACTATTCTGACGTTTCCATAGACTTTGTAAATGTTCTCCACTGGGTGCTTTTGGAAGACAGATTTCTGAGTATCCTTTCAAGATCTTCTGAGGATTGTTAATCTACTCAAAAATGCTTACTTATTCCTGAGTCATTTATACTAACATACATTTTCCTAACTTTAGGAAGCAGAAAAAGAACACTGATATACATAAAAGCACCTTACGTATATTACGTAAATATTTAACACAGATAATGTTATTTTTGTTTCAGAAAACAAGCATGGGTATCTTGAACCCTTGCATGTCTGCAACTGCTTTTAATCGTCATCATAGTTGAATATCAATTTGGCTAATACAGAAGTCTATATTTAAAATCGAAATCCCTCAGAATTGTGTTGATATTTTTTTATCATGCAATGAAGAGGAATATTAATTTGTCAAATATTTAGTAAGAGGCCACTCTGTGTGGCACTCTTCAAGGAACAGGAGAGACAGCAGTGAACAAAGCAGACAAAAGATCCCTGCCCTGGTGGAGGTGGCACTCTAGCCACGAAGGAGAAGGGGTGGTCAACAAACACACACATAACTACAATACATGGTGCATCAGATGCTGATAAGTGCAAAATAAAGTAAAGCTGGGAAAGGGACAGAGAGCTGTGTGGTGGTAAAGCAAGAGTGGTCTGGGTCTTGTGGCACCTCTTGGGAAATGGGTAGAGGTACCTGGAAGAGTCAGGGTCCCAAGTGCTAGGCTCTGCTCTCTGTTTCCTTCTTCTTCTGTATCTTGGCCTCGTCATCTTCACTGCTCTGTTAGCCAGCACTCTGATGCATTCAAATAGATTTCCTTTTAATATTTTGTCCAATTAGTACAAAATATTTTAAGTTCAATTTGTTGCTGGTACTATAGTGGGGGTAGAGAGGATAAGGTGTGTGGATCCAGACTTGGACTGACTTCAAATCCTAGTTATGCCGTTTCCTAATTTTGTTACCTTAGCCACAGTATTTAATCTCTGTGTGCTTTGGTTCTTCATCTGTAAAAGTGAGGATAAGATAACTTCCTCGAAGCATTGTCATGAAGACTTTAATATTTGATGTAAAGTGCTCAACCAGTGCCTGGCACAAGAAACGTTAGCTCTATTTTTCTTACATGTATCCTTATCAGAGCTTAGATACTACCAGTCTGTCTTCTCAGAGTCTCACTTCCTCATAGTTGGTTGACTTCATTACAATCCCTTTTCCAGATCATTCAAAAATACCTTAAAAGCTGGGTCCAATATACATCAAGACTTATCCATGCTAAGAAGTATCCATATATTCCAAATCTGTTCTCTCAATAAGCCAGCATTACCTCAATCCCATTTCTCCAATTAAAATTTCAGTTTGCTTAAAAAAAAAAAAAAAATTAAAAGAGCCCAAGTTAAAAAAGTTAAAGAGCACTCTCTTGTAACAGAAGTTACGCACTGAGAGAAGCGTGAAAATTATAAGTAACTTTTAAGGATCAATAGTTTTTTATGTTTATCCTAAGAAACTACCTTTTACTTAAAAGAGAAACACCATGCTGGGCACCTGATGTGGTCAGAAAGGCAAAAAAACACCTTGTGTTTTCATACCTTTTTCAGAATCATGGATTTACAACTACAAGGAAACTGTGGTGACGTGCTATCTATTGACAATAGGTCAAAAGGTCAAAGAACTGAGGTAGTGCTTTTAGACATCATTTAATCCTCACAACTCACCATCCCACTTTACAGATGAGGTTACTGGGGTTCAGAGAATTTCCTAGGAGCAGGTAACTAGTTAATGGTCAGAATTTCAAACCCAAGCCAACAACTTCAAGTTTGAAGGTTTGTTACTCTATTTTCACGCTTTTAATCTGGACTGATTAAAGATTTGAGGAAATAAAAACTAGACTACCACATCAATCTTTACCATTTAGTCTGACATTCCTAAATCTGCATGTATTTGCTTTCAGATTCAAACACCTGGTGTTTGCTATATGCAAGACGTATGAAAAATATAAAGATAAAAGGCAATCTTTGCCCTCAAAGAGCTTGCCAGAAGGACACAATGAACGGGTAATGTTTCAAACAATCTGACTGTGTTACAGAACAGCAAAGCACTGAGCTGAAAATATAAGCAGTTTATAGAAATATTTTTATTCTTGAGCACTGCGTGCTTTGTTCATTGTGTTTAAAAGTAAAGACCCTTTACCAATGTTGGGAGATAGAGAACAAAGGGAGGGAAATGATATTTTCATAACCATCCGTTCATTCTATCGACCTTGCCAAAGAGTCCAACTACTCATTCAGCGTTGAAGGCTGTGAATTTTTACTCGCTTAATAGAATCTAGGTATCATAAGAAATACTTATTAAAACGTTTTAACTAGAAGTGAGAGCAAAACAGACGGCTTTAGGGAGAAATCAGAGCGACTAGGTGATTGGCCGGCGCCGAGCAGGAAAGGAGCGCTGGTCTACAGACAGAGAACAAAGACGACTCCTACTCTTCCTCCTCTGTTTCACTCCTGAAGCCCAAAGGAAAACACTAAAAAGACCAAGCCTTTCAGGTAGAAGCGTCGTGCAACTTCTCTCAATTTTTGTCCACCTCACTGGAAATGTCATGCACACCACCTTTTCCCTCCCTCTAATCATCTCATTTCACTGTCTCTAGGGCTATTTTTCCTCTCCTTGAAGGATGAGCCCACGGTATAAAATAAACGGATCCAACCTTCCGGCTCCGTAGCAATTATCATTTTATCGGCCGAAGTCGGAAATCGGAGTGGGGAAACATCAAGCTCCAATTCCCACAGGTTGCTCCTGCCTCGGAGCAACTTCAGCTCCAGGACCGCTAAGTCCCCCCCACCCCGGCCCCTGCGACCGCGACGCGCTGGACAGGGCACCTGAGCCTCACCCCGGCTCACCTGGCCTCTCCCTCCCGGCCCCCCACTCCGGCCCTCCCCGCTCGGGCTGTCTTCACCTCCTACACTCTCCCTTGAGGCGCCTGCCGCCACCCGAGATCAAAAGAGCTTTCCCTTTGCGGGGAAGAGGGAGATAAAGGTTCATTTCTGGAAGCATCGGAGCGCTAGCGGCGCCGGGCAGCTGCCAGGGGTGGGAGGGGAAAGGGTCGGCAAGGGGGCGGGGAGCTCGGCGCTATCCATCAAGATCTTTGCGCTAAGAGATCGCTAAGCCCCCTTAGGGCCTCCTCTGCAGCCTAGAAATCCCCCCCTCGCCCCTGCGCGGGGATGGGAAGGTGGGATCCAGGCTCCCGAGCATGAGGATGAAGAGGAGAGGCGAAGGGGAGTTCACGACTACCTTGGACCCGAGGGGGCGGGAAGCGAGCGGAACAAAGCCGCTGCCTCCCGTGCCCCCGGACGCCCCCGAGGGACCCCGGAGGCCGGCTCACCTGCGGTCAGCAACTGCATGGCGTGAGTGAAGGACGGATCGAGCGAGTCCTTCTCGGCCATAAGTTCGGGCAGGTACTTGTTCTCCGGCTCCATCTTGACGGAGGCAGTGGCTGAGGGGGGCAGCAGCGGGGTCGGCGCCGGACCGCCCACTGTCGCGTCTGGACCCGTGGCCGAGGGCGGCAGCAGCGGTGGCGGCTGCGTGGCGGGCGAGGCCCGGGCGCCCCCCCGGGACCCCCCTCCGCCTCCCCGGGACCGGTGAGGCAGCGGCGGCTGCCGAGACGGCGCCTGACGCACTGAGGGGTGGGCACCTGAGGGGTCCATGGAGCCGCTGCGGCCCGAGGACCGGCTCATGCGCCCGGCGGGGTCGTCCCGGCGCTGCATTGGGGAGGATGTGCGATCGAGGGATCGAGGAAGCGACGCGGCAGCGGCGGAGGCCCCAGCGGCGGTTGGCGGGGGTGGGAGAGCGGGAGCGACGGCGACTGAAGCCGACCCGAGCGACCCAGCGAGAGAGAGCACCGGAAATGAGGCGGCGCGCGTGCGCAGCCAGCCACCGGCACCGCCCTTGGGTCTCTCCGCGGAGAACAAAGTCCCCGGTCGGGCCACGGCGCTTGCGCACCGCCTCGGAGCCCGAAGAAGTCGCCTCCCCGCTCCCTTTTTCCGTCCGAGCCCGCCAGGCCAGAGCTCTGTGCGCGTGCGCGGGTGGCCGCGGGCTCCGTTCGTTTTCTTTTCCACGTGACTCGGCGCTAGCGGGACACGTGTCTCCTCCCCCTCTGGCCGAGTGCGCGGAGGGGGCGGGGGCTGTGGAATGTCTTTGTCTGCGCGCGGGCCCGCGGAGTGTGGGGCGGGAGACCTGTTACTCGCGGGGCCACGCCCCCTCCAACGGCTGAGCCGCTGCTGGGGGGGGGGGGCGGTGGGGGCTGTGCTTAATAGAGTGGATGGGGGCAAGGGGGAGAGGGGGCTTCTCTGAAGTATGGAGATAAAAGCAGACCCGCCTGGGAACCAGAGAGAATTGAGGCCGTCTAAACAGGAAGGGAGGAAGGAGAGAGGAAGAGACAGGGCACAGGGGAGACTAGGGGTGAAAAAGCAACCGCTAAGGGAGAGTCTGACGCAGGGGTGAGGGGTGGAGATGAGGAAAGGGAGCTTGGAAGAGAAATTGAGGAAGGACGGGTCAGTGGGAAGACTGAAGGCTATTGCAGGACTTGAACTAAGAGGTGAGGTTCAGATTAGAGACCTGAAATCTAGCAAAGGGCACCAGACCAAAGCAGGTTACCCAAGAAGTCGTATCCCACGGTTTCCTGTATAGTAGGCTCTAAAACATTTGCCGTTGTTGATCAGAGAAGTCGTCTTAAAAGATGAAGCGTTTTAGCTCTTTACATATAGTACTGCTTTCTGCTGACTTAAGTGTTTCTTCGCAAAAAAAGTGGGGTAGAGGCCAGGTCCTTGATCCCTGATGGTTGCATCATTAGGGTGGTTCCTTATACGGATGTGAGTGCGAATCCTGCCTTTGTGGGCCCTTCACAATGGATCGTTTCAGACTTGCTCAAAGAAACAGACTCTTACTACTGCTCTCAAGGCCAAGGTATATAGTCGACAGTCTCCCACAGCATTCTTCTCATCCTGGAGGGCTATATGCAAAAGGAGCCTAGGTCTCTACTCTCCCATAAATTCTCAGAGACCTGGTGCCTTCTCTAACCCTTCCTTCCCTCCACAGATTTTGCTTCCCCCATTCAAAGCGCTTACTCCCGTCCCTTTCCCTTCTGGATCAGTTCCCCTAAGAAGCCCACGCTTTTCAAAAGCATTTCTGGAAATTGTCCTCTGGGTGCCTGGAAACTGTTGATTTTTGGATCTGAAACTTAGAAGCCTTCAACTAGAGAACATTCAGGCCTGGTTACCTTCTTAGGGATGGGGGAGAGAAATCACCCATAGAAATGAGAACAAAACACAAATATCTCCATAAATTATCACATATGTATTATATGTGTGTATTTCCAGTGTCTGGTGCAGTATTTTAGTTTAAGGTCGCATACGTAGTTTATAGTCAAATAGGAGGAAGAAAAAGAATGCTTTTGAATAATTGGAATGGGAAATGTGATGTGACAAATGCCCAAAGATAAGTGAACATTAAGCGCAATTGCAGTTCAAAGCAGAAGATAGATTTCGGTCAGGGGAGAATGAGTTCCAGGCAAACGGAAGTGCGGATAGATGAGCAGAGATGAGATTGTCAGAGATGTGGCTGAAGAATCGGAGTAGCAATCTAGTTGCGGACTGTGAAGAAATAGGTGGATTGAGAGAGCACATGTATGGAGGAGGGGAAAGGGGGCAAGGAGAATTTATAGCTCCCTTGCAACTCATTTCTGCTGCCGTCCTTGAAAATCCTGCTTGAGTGGTGGTGTTACAAATGGCTGAAGTGTCCTTGCTCTGTAATGAGATGCCCAGATGGAGGCACCTTGAGCTGAGGGTAATAAAACTTTGATAAAGAAGCATCTGAGAAGGAGCTGGATAGTAGTATCTGTGGATTTCTAGACTAGAATCAACAGTCTTTCCAGATGCCTGTCAAACCTTAGTTTCTCTGAGGGTGGGGTTGAGGGGAGCTTTCAGCACTTCTTGGTGAGACACACGAAAGGTAATCTCTGAGGCGATGGGTTGCTGAAGCTGCGATGTATTTACCAAGTAAGTAAGGCAGCAGCCTTCCATTGTGGGCGCCCTTCCCTGGGACAGGGAAGAGTAATTCCTGTCTTGAAAGCCTAGAGGTCTGGAGTTTATTTTGTGTTGACCATGGTATGTTGTTCCAAGTTCACCTGAAGGTGTTAACAGCACAGCCTTGTGAAATGACTCTGACTTTGGAATGAGACAGACAAGTTCAAGCCCATCGGTGCCTTGACCTTGCTTTCTGTCACTGGGAAAACCACAACCTGTCTGAACCTTAGTTTCCTCCTCTTTAGAATGGAGGTAATGACATCTACCTTGTGGAATTGTTGTGAACGTTAACAAATACCAATATAAACCTCCTGACAATAGAGCTTATAAGCAGAAGTAATAATTATTATTATGCCATTTAGTTATGCCTAATGAAGATTTTTGGGTGCTTCCTGTTGGTTGTGGATCTGAAAGGCCTTCTCTCTAATCTGTCTCGTTTTCACTGACTATAGCTTGACTTTGTTTCAGAGAAGGGAGATGCCAAAAAGACTAAGCTTCTTCTACCTTATTTCCTCCCATCATTTAGTTTCTATGGTGTAGGATGCAGGAGCAATTGAGAGCATAGTGATTCAGATGGAGTTAGGTCCGAAGCTGGCTCTTCCTCTTACCTGCTGAGTGATCAAGCACTTTACTTAACCCTGCTCAGCCTCTGCTTCCTCCTCGTGATAAAACAGGGGTCATAACAATACCTACCTCAGGGCTGTTGGGATTAAAAGAGAGTGTCTGTAAGCACTCAGCACAGCAGCTGGCAATTAGTGGGTACTTGATAAGTGATAGTGGCCATTGTTATTACTGCTACAAACAGATTTATTGAGTACCTTATTGCAGACTTTCACTTTCATGTGAGTCCCTAACTGACTGGCTGAAAAGGATTGAAATTTGCCTGTAGCTGCCTGACCTGTGTAATCTCCACGATCGGGTGTCTGCAGGCCCCACCTACCTCTCCTGCTTTGCAGCCAGTTCCTGGCAGGAGGGCTCCCGCCCTGGGCAGCAGTTTTTCTTCCAAGAGTGTAGTTCATCTGTTCAACCATAAACACCTACTTGGTGCCACATATGTGGAGGGCGGAGAAGAAGACAGGAAGACCAAGATTCAACATTTAACATTTTTTCCTAAGTTTTCTTTTTATAGCAAACGTATATACTTCTAGTTTAAGAAAAATCCAGAAGCTAGGCATAAAGTGAGAAGTAAAATTCTCCTCAAAATCTTGTCCATTCACCTGACTGCCCTTTTCCAAAGATACCCACTATTCAATGATTGCTTGTGTAGCCTTCCGGACATTTTAATACAGCTATGTGCAAGTCTGTATTTTGTGCTTTAAACACAAACTGGAGTATTCTATATGAACAGTTTTTAGAGGAAATATTCTGGTTACCTTTCCCTGTCAGTATATAGAATTCTACTTCATTTTTAATGGTTGCATAATATTCCATTGAGTACTTCTTAATCACTTCCCTTCTGAAAGAAATATAGGTTGATTCCAGCTTTTCAGTATTGCAAATCATACTGCAATGAGCATCACTGTACAGAACATCTTTGTGCACTAATATCAATATATCTATAGGATAATTCCTAGAAGTGGCACAAAAAGACTGTGCCAAGCAGCAGGGTAGGCAGCATCCTCTTCTCCCACCTCCTCAATAAATTTTGGAATTTCTGTCCAATTTCTATCTAGTAATCTATCTATTTCTAAATCCTATTCAAATCCAAATCCTATCCTCAATCAATTTACTGTCTTCCTATCTTTTTAGTCTTCACCAATGTGGTAGATGAAATGGCATGAGATTCAACATTGAATAAGAGAGTCTATGCCCTGAAGGAGCTCACTGTTTAGTGAAGGAGACAAATACATAAACCAAGAGTTACCAGGTAGGGTGAACAGTGTTAGAATAGAGGACTACACAAAGAGCTGTGGGAATGCACAGGAAGGAGTGACAGACCAACTGCCGACATGAGTTAGGGAAGTTGGATCTTTGGGAAGTTGCGAGGTGGAGTGGGGGCAGGGCATTTAAACGTTGGGAGTTCAGCAGAGCTTGGTCCCATGCCTATACTCCCTCCTCCATGTTCACGGCTCTGGAATTTAGATCTCTAGCCCAAACTTCTGAGTTCCCAATCCAAATAGCCCATTGCATCCCTGACATCTCCATTTGGATGCCTCAGAGGCCCCTCAAACTCAGCATGTCCCCAGCAGAACTCAAACTGCGGCCACTAGCAGTGCTGCTTCAGGGCCCAGATGACTTTAATGAAACTCAGGTCTTGGGAGAAGCTCCTCTTTCAGGACCCAGGCCCGTTCCAGCACCTCAGAACTTAAGGAGACATCCCCTTTCAGGACCATGCCCCTTGCTTGCTTCACTCTAGTCCCGGGGTGCTCTGAACGTTCCCAGAGAAGGCACCTTTGGTGGGGGCAGTGGGCAGGGACAGAAGGGATCAGAGCAGGGCTGATGTGCTCAGTGACTTGGCCCCACTGCTTTGTCTGACAGCCGTATGTGAAAAGTCCCTAGAAGTGTCCCCAAAATACTTGAAGGGGACTTTGCAGGGACAACAACAGGAACTCAGGATTATTGGTCTTTGTGTGGCTTTGTTTGAATCCAAATGCCACTGAGGCCTGTGTGATATTTGGATTATAATAATCTTTTTTCTGCCTGTCCTTTCAACCAGAAGGTGAGCAGCTCATGGGCAGGAACCATTTCTATCTTTGTATAGACAGAGGCTGGAACAGAACAGGCATTTGATAAGCGTCTGTTGACTGAGTAAATATCTGCAAAATAATTAAACTCTCGTTCTCGCCGTTGCCTCTCCCACCGACCTGCTCTTCCTTCAGTGTTTTCTGTCGTAGGGAATGATATCCCCCACTCACCACGTAGCAGGAAATCTGGGAGTCATCCTTAACTTCTCTCCACTGCCTCACTGCTCTACCCCTGCCACATACAGTCCATGCCTAAACCCTGTTGTTGTTCACTTCATAAATGTTGCAAATCCCATCCGTGTTTCTCTATCTTCACTACCTCTGCGTCCATCTGAGGTGCCATAATGCCTCACTTGAACTTCTGCCGCCTCCGAACTGGTCCCCCACTTCTGCTCCTGTGCCTGCACCTTTCTCCATTCTCCACCCGGAAGCCAGCGTGATATTTTCGAAACACACGTTTGGTCATGTCTGTCTGTCTGCTTGTCTGTCTCTATCTTATACACACACACACCCACCCACCTTGTTAAACCTTTTTAGTGGCTTCCTTTTGCCCTTAGGATAAAGATCAAAATCCTTACCACACCTGACCCAGCCCTGCCTGCATGGCTAGCCCGGCCTGGCTTTCTTGCCTTATCTCATGCCATTCTCCTCCTCAGTTCCTGTGTTCTGCAACCCTGGCTTTTTCAGTTCCTCAAACAAGCCAGACTCCTGCCTCCCCTGGACTGCACACTTTCTGGTTCCTTCGCCTAAAACTCCAATCACTGCTCCCCTCCCTCCAATCCAGTCCCTCCCTGCCCCACCACCTCTTTTCTTTAGATACTGTAATTCCTACACATCCTTCAGATATATGAAAATGTCACTTATTCAGGGAAGACTTCCCAGATCCCCAGGGTGGGCCAGCTTAGCTCTCATTGTTACATGTTCTCGTGGCTCATTCCTAATACCTATCACATTTAAAATTTACTTGTTTATGTGATTATTTGAGTAACATCTACCTCTGTCACTTGAATGTAAGGCCCACGAGGGCAGGAACTTTGCCTGTGGTGTTTAAGCTTATGTCCCCAGCACCCAGCACAGTGCAGGCTGAATTGACTGATGAATAAAGATTGGTTGGCTCAATGAAAAGAAACAGGAACAGCACAGGCAGAGACATTAAAGCATTATAAAACTTGACATGGGTCCCTGAGATGGTAAGTCATGTAGTACGACCTGGATTGGGGATGCATAGAAAATGACAGGAGATAAGGTCCAAAAGGTAGACTATGTCTTGATGCTCAAGGAAGGAAGTAGAATGTCCATGGGGAGCATCAAGATAACATGGTCAGAGTTCTAGAGCAGAGAAGGAAACCGAATATGGAATGTAAATATGTTTTAATTTGCTTGCCTAATTTAAAAAAATTGAAATAGTTGCCAGTGCGTAAACGTTGGGAGATTTCACGTTACAAAAAATTCTGGGTTTCTAGTTTTTCTTGAAACATCAGATCTTCTAGAAACCCTGGGTTTGTACTCCTCTAAGCAATGATTAGCTTCCACCTTTAGAGGGCACTGCCTCTAACTCCCCAGGCATTTTTGCTACCAGCCTGACTCTCTTAAGTATTTGCGTTAGTGACCCAGTTTTAGAGGGATCATTCTGGTGGTGGAATGGGAGAAAAGATTGGAGCAGGGGGGGAAGGGCAATGGCAGCCAGAGGAACCCAGGGAGAGAAAGGAGTTCACATTGAAGTTGGAGACACTTAGACCCCAGGGACACTACATCTGGACTCAGTCATTCAGGCCTAGGCTTGTAGTGGAGGAGGGGGATAAGCTTCAGAGCCTAGGGTCCATCTTCCGCCATCAGAAGCTTTGTTTGGGCTACAGAGAAGATAAAAACCAAACAGGAAATCTGCTGTGATCCTGGCTCATCTGAGTGTAAATGAATGGAAACTTCGGAATTTTAGCAAGATAAATGCTACCTTCTTCTGAGCCTGCCCTTGCCCTCTCCATGTCCCGAATAGATAAAAGATGAATGAGACCATGGTCCTTACTATAGAGGAAATTGACAGTCTTTTCAGGGAGGAAGACATTTAAATAACTAAATAGTGCTAGATAATAGACTAGAGAAGCATTTATTCATTCAACAAATATATTTTGAGTGCTTACCATGTACAGACACTGTGCTAGGTGCTGAGGGTATAGTCACAAAGAAGAAAGATATGGCCTTTGCCCTTGTAGGGTTTATATCTAGGTGGTTTGGGAGTTCAGAATATGATGGAATTAATTCTTTTTTTTTTTTTTAAAGATTTTATTTTTTCCTCTTTCTCCCCAAAGCCCCCCAGTACATAGTTGTATATTCTTCGTTGTGGATCCTTCTAGTTGTGGCATGTGGGACGCTGCCTCAGCGTGGTCTGATGAGCAGTGCCATGTCCGCGCCCAGGATTCGAACCAACGAAACACTGGACCGCCTGCAGCGGAGCGCACGAACTTAACCACTCGGCCACGGGGCCAGCCCCGATGGAATTAATTCTTAAGGAGGTTTACATGGAATGGGAGTCCTGGAAGGCAAAGCATTTGAGCTGGGCATGGAAGGAAAAATAAAATTTTGCTAGGGCTTGGGTTAAAGCATAGAAGGTCCATTCTAGTCAGAAGAAAGAACAGGAAGAACTAGTGAGAATGTCTGAAATGTTTGAGGAATGGCGAAATATCGAGTTGGAGTGATTTTTGCAGAAAAGAAGGAAGCAAATTATTTAGACCCTAAGTTGCCTTTTAAACTAAATGCCATTGGATTTTTTTCTAGAAATTGAATTCTCTAAAATGGAACGATTTCAAAAATAACTAAAATGAGAACTGAATCCAGAGGTGGGAACACTGTTGTCCCAGTGTATAAGGTTTCACTGTAAAATAAGGTAATAATTTTAAATGAACATAACACTCCAGAGCTTACATGTTGAAATGAGAGGTTTTTGGATTGCTCTTTTCGAATTGTCTTCAGAGCCTAAAGTCCATTCTTTAGATTGTTATCAAAGGTGACAAATTTGTGTCCTTGAGGTTAATGTAATTTAGGGAAGCAAATAATTCAGAGCCAAAGTTAGTGAATAAGGTAAAAATCAAGTTGGGGGGAAAGATTTTGAGTAAAAAAAAGTAGGTGTGACCAAGGAGTAGTGAATTGAATTTTCTTGTGTAACTTTTAAAGTGATCTTGAAGTCAGTTCTAAAAGATGAGATCTCAAAATACTTTTGAGCAATGATGGCGCTATTAGTACAAGGGTAGACACACTCGCCCAAAGTGACTACTTCAAGGACAGCACTTGTTTCATTCATGCATGCATGCGTACATGCATTCGTTCAATAGATATGTATTAAATACCTACCTAACAGATGCCAAGCATTGTTCTGGGTGTTGAGGTAGGTGGTGAACAAGATTGACAGGGTCCTGCTTTTGTGCTGCTTTCTAAATAGGGGAGATGGATAATCACCAGGTAAACAGGGTAGAAAGAAGTTTTAGAAAGACAAAACAAGATAATGTGATAGAGTGACTGAGGAGGGCTGGGGTTGGATACTGTAGGTAAGATAGTCCAGGAAGGTCTCTCTGAGGGGATCCTGATGAGGGGGAGGAAGCCAGCCATGGCAAGTGCTGGAGGAAGAACACTCTAGAAAAAAGGAGCAGCAAGTGCAGGGGCTCTGAGGCAGAAACTGGTTGAGGGAATTCTAGGAACAGAAGAAAGGCCATCTGGCTGGAGAATAAAGTGAGCACACGGGCTAGCTACAGAAGTGAGGTAGGTGAGTTAGGTAGGATCAGAATCCAGTGTGGCCATGTAGGCTGTGGGAAGGAGTTTTCTCTGCCTGTTATGTAGAAATTGGAAGAAGAGCAGAAGCACAAAGACCAATTAGGAGGCTATTACAGTAAATATTCAACAAATATATGTTTTTTTAAACATCGGCACCTGAGCTAACGTCTGTTGCCAATCTTCTTTTTCTTTCCTTCCTCTCCCCAAAGCCTGCCCCCCCACCCAGTACATAGTTGTATATTGTAGTTGTGAGTGCCTCTGGTTGTGCTATGTGGGACGCCGCCTCAGCATGGCCTGATGAGCAGTGCTATGTCTGTGCCCAGGACCCGAACCGGTGAAACCCTGGGCCACCGAAGCAGAGAGCGCTAACTTAACCACTCGGCCACGGGGCCGGCCCCTCAACAGATATTTCTTTAGTGTCTACTATGTGCCAGGAACTCTGCTAGATGCTAGGGATATAATAAGATGTGGGTTCCTGTCCTTAGGTGGCTGATGACAGTGATAGACACAGATAAATAAATTGGTGATTGTCTTTCAGTGTGGTAAATGCTGGGACAGAGGTAAGCACAAGTTGCTGTGAGAGTCCAGAGGAGGGTCATCAGTCTGGGGGGTTAAGGAATGCTTCCTGGAGGAGGTGTCATTTAAGCTGAACTTGAAGGACCTCACGAATTAGCCAGGTGAAGGGCTAGAGAAGGCCGTCCTAGGCATTGAGAGGTCTTAGAGGGGAACTAGGACTTGGTGAGTTTGAGGACCCACAAGGAGTTTAGCATGGCTGGATCTTAAGCATATTTCCTGAAAAAAGAAATCAGTCTTAATTTTTTTTTTAGTGTAAGACTCTTGAGTTTGCATAGCAAAGGCATTCAAAGGTTTTTCAGCAGCAGAATGACATGCTTCAGGGGCCTGCCTGACTCTCAATTGCCTCTCTCCTTAATCTCCTCAAATCAGTCTTAATAAGAATCTATTGAGCTGTAACTTTGAACCTGATATTATACTCAATGTTGGAAACCACAAAGCATGCTGGTTGAACACCTCTGTTCTTTCCTAACCAGCTGAAAAAGAACAGAGGAGGAAAAATCACTACTCTTTGAGTATTGGAAAAGATCTACCCGGGAAACTGCATAAGACTACTTGGATCCTACCATCCGTGAGGCTGCAACCCAGGGGTACAGTGGAATAAAGAGACTTGGGGCCCGCTTTAAGCTTTTTTATAGACTCTTGAAAAATCCACTTTATCAAAGGATGGGACCAATCAGTTGATTTTATGCTTCAATAAGCTGACTCATTGCGTTTGTGCCTAACTTCTAGGGTAGTTGTGCGTAAAATGGATTCCTTCTTGGCACAGTTGGTCTGCGTTTCTTGGGGTGGTGGTGCACTACATGTGCAATCAGACTCTTTCCTGGGACAAGCTCACTAGGTACTTGTGACTTTCAGACACCTTATCTGATAGGACAGGCTGTTCCTTCTTCTCCCCCACAATACATTCCTTCCTAGGAACTTAGCACCACAGGAAAAAATTAGCCAACACCTGCGTGTATTCAGTTTATTTAAGTCTCACAACAGTTCTATGAGGCTGGTGCTGTTATTCCTGTGTTATAGTTGAAAAAATAAAAGCACAGAGAGGTTAAGTCACTTGCTCAAGATTATCAAGGATTTGAACCCAGGTAGTCTGACCCAAGAGCCCCAATTTTTAAACACTACACCATAGGTGTGACCGATTTAGGAATTTAAAGACAAAGATACAACCACAAACCCCTAAAATTATATAAATTGGTAAATATTGTCCTCTAGTTCTATAAAATTGGACATAACTATGCCAAATTCAGTGATTATACAGTGGTATCAATACAATGGCTACAAAACACGTTTACAAGCCATAAAAACACAATGTCTTTGTACCATTAAGTTGACCTAAATGAATTAATTTGTTCTTAAACTATTATAATATTAAGTTGCTATGATAAAGCTCATGTTAAGCAATTGTGCTTGGTTTCTTAAAGTTTATCAAGTCTTTTTGGGGGAGGGTGGCGAGGGAAGAGAATGATCCAACCTCCTAAAAAACAGTCTAAAGGAAACTTAAGTTGAAGTCTTTTCCTCTTGGTAAATTTCCCTATTACAAACACAGACTTGAAATCTTTCATTTATTTTAGAGCCCAACACCTATAATGCCTACTACATAATAACTATTACAAACCACAATTACTAACATTTGTTAAAGGACTTAGTATATGCTAGGCTCTATGAGAGCCCTTAAGTCGAGGAGAGAGGACTATGGTTATACCCTCTTTACAAAGAGGAAGAAACTGAGGCTCAGAGAGTTTAAGTAATTTTCCCAGATCACACAAGTGGTGAATTAAGGTTCGGAACTCAGGATTGTCTGATTTCAAAATCCAAACTCTTAGCCTACAAATAGTTGTAGAGATTTTCTCTAAGAAATAGATACTTATTTAAATGCACGAGAGTGATTATTATATTGAGAGTGTTTCTCTTACAATTTTGAACAAGTCAGACTCTCCCTTTCATCCCAAGCTGCTCCTCAGTTTAATCTAAGTTATCAGATTAAAATATGAAATAAGATGCGTTAGGGCCAGTTATCTTTCTTTCTTGACTTCAACAAAGGGCCCACCTGACACTTTGTTGGTGTATTACAGAGCCTATCATAGTTTTTGAATGCTGCAGAATTACCAGGTTGTCATTAGCAATGGTTCTTAATAGGAGATACAAAACATCTCTGTGAAAATGGCTGATATAGGCATAGTGGACACATTCTCCACTAGATGGAGTAACGCAATGAGAGCTGAGAATGAGTGATAATTAGGCATCAAATAGCATAGCAAAAACCAAGTATCTTAGGTGGGGTCTGCCCATATAACCTAAAAAGATTGTTACAGAACAAGAATGTTTTATTTTCTTGGTTTTGTTTTGATGAAAATGCAAGGTGTTGTCAAAGAACCAAAATATGTTTTTCATGGAGAGATGGTAAAGCCACCAGCAAAAACTTCCAATTCGTATGTCACATCTTAAAACAAACTCTGGATGGCATAGAAATGGCTTAGAGAATCACAGCCAGGTAATTCCTGAGAATGCCATCTAGGAGACAGCAATCTGCAAAGTCAGGGTGATATCAAAGGATGTGGTGTATGCCTTAAACAAGGAACCAATATATGGTGCTATCTTATTCATCCCCAGAATGCAAGGGTCCAGGGGGGAAGTGGGAGTGATCGTTTGCACAATTGTACTTGACAACTCACCCATGGAATTTTTTCTTTTTGTCCCTGCAACTTTGGGTTCAGTGGGTTTGGAGGTCCTATTTCCCAAGGAATGCTTCCTCCGGGGAACACAGACATACATTGGTTCCATTATATTGGAAGAAGCTGAGACTTCCCCCTGGTCATTTTGGGCTCCTCATGCTATTGAGTCAGTGACAGAAAAGGGGTTTACAATATTGATTCTGATTATTAGGTGGAAATTAGGTTGCTGCTACCAACAGGGACAAGGAGAACTCTGTTTATTCCCAATGGATTCACCAGGATACCTCCTAGTACCCCTGTATCCAATAACCATCAGTATAAAACTGTAGCAAAGCAATAAAGACAGGACCACAAAGGGCATGAATCCTGTGGAAATGATGGTTTGGGTCATTCCACCAAGCAAATAATCCCATCCAGCCAACGTGCTGGCAGAAGTAAGGGGAACTTGGAATAGATGGTGGAAGAAGACAACTATGAGAACCAGTTGAGCCTCATGACCACCTACTGAGGCAGGGTCTGTAGCTACTGTGTGTATCTTATATTGATTTTTTCCTCCTTCTTCCCCACTTCTTTACTATCTGGCATGAAAAACACTGGTGGTGGCTGACTTTACAGTTCAGGCTCCAGATGGAAGAATAACTGAGCTGACATCACTTGGCTATGATGTAGTTGGTAACTGATGGACTTTGTGCCTCCGTATGTTGTCCATCCCCATCCATTCTCTGCCCTTGTTTGCTCTGTGCTCTGGGAAGCTAAGCTCCCTGGACTGTATCACCTGGGCTCCTTGCTCACTTGGGTTCCACCAATGGGAGACACTAACAAGAGATTGGACGCAGAAGGAGAGAGATTTTCGGGTTTCCTCCGGCCCTGTGCTGCATTTTCTTATTTTCTGGCAGTAGCTGTTTCCTTCCAAGACAACAGCTCCTGTCAAGAGTCCTTCTTCCATGGCTTGGGGTGTCAGGGGGTTCAGGAAACTCTCTTCCCTCCCCTTTGCCTCTTCAAGCAAGCATGGTAATAACTTTTGCTGTTGCTAGCCCCTGGCTACCTCGCCCTCCCTTTTGGTTCCTTTAACCGCGCCTGCACTTCTTGAATAGTCCCTTCATTAAAGTTTCTTGAATCATCTGCGTTTAGTTCAGTTTCCTGCTGAGACTGACTGATGGATCAATCATTAAAGGTGAGATGCAAAATTCTCAAAGTAAATCCGTTTATTATTTAAAAATAAATCAAGCCCTAAAACATATTAAGAAGGATGAGAGATGAAAGTTAAGTCATTCTTTACTAAACATTTATGGAGTACTTCATTAGGTGCAAATTAGGTGTTGGGAATGTCGAAATTAATGTCAGTTGCTGCCCAGAGCACAAGCTGAGCGGGAGGCGGAGTTGTACGCAAACTGCGCGGTGCGATGAGTGCTCTGTAAGAGACGGTCAAAGTGCTGTGGAACAGATTTGAAGTTTACTTCCTTATTTCATACCTTAGATTTGTTTTAATCTCCCTGTCCCTCGGCTCATAAAATGGCCACTTGGGGGGCATGTAAAATCTAAGAGAAACACAATTATTTAAAAAAGACTACTTTCATATTCTATCTTAGGATAGATGATTAACTCCCAATGTGACAGAAAAAGATCTGGAGGGGTACCCACCAAAGTGTTCCCAGTTGTTGGCTTTGAGAAGTGGGAATAAGAGAAAAATTTTGTCATTACTTTACACCTTTCTAGATCATTTTAATTTTTTTCAATTTTTAACTTGACATATAATTAAATATGTAGTATAAATGAAAGAAAGAAAGGAAATCATGCTTATGACAGACCTCAGAGAGGAGGATATTGATACTTAAAGATACTTAAAGAATGAGTAGGAGGAAGTCATGGAGTAGAGAAAGGGGAGAGGACAAAACATAGTCACAGACTATCTTATCCTTGTTTCAGTTTGTTGTAGTACTTCCTTCACATCTGCCCCTGTAAATTAATTTATTGATAGCATCTTGTCAGAGAATAAGTATGTGTTGAGTCTGTGCTGTATGCCAGTGTAACAGATACCAAGGCAGTATAAGTTAGAATCCTGCTCTCAAAGCATTTACAGTCCCAATGGGGAGTTAAGATACTCCCAGAACAGTTAGAGACAGCCCATAGTTAAGTGCCAACGGGTTTGGCCCATGAAAGAGCGGGAAAAGCTGAGTACACTGCCAAGGTTTGAGCCTGGGAGCCTTGGAACAGTGATGCCATTTATAAAAATGGAAAGTTGGAAAAAGAGAGCTGCTTTGAAAGCAGATATACCTATAGTGAAATATCACAGCCTATGTAAATTAATCTTTGGCTATGCAAATGAGCAGGGCTGCATAAGTAATATTGGGACTGCAGGGTGCCAGGAACTATAATAATCTTTACCTTTTATTGAATGTAGACTGGGTGCCAGGCACTGTGCAAAGTCATTTGCATACATTATCATTTAATTTTCACAACAACTCTATGAGACCATTATGACCCCTATTTTTCAGATGAGAAAAGTGAGACTTAGAAAGATTGGGTCATTTGCTAAGGCCTTACAACCAATGGGAAAGTGACAAATTAGGATTTGAATGCAAGTCTGTACAACTCCAAATCAATATGATACTATGACACGATGTTGTGTCATCCAGGAGGATGTAGGAGATACCAACTCTGCCTTCAGGTATAAGTTGAAGGCATAGGCAGGTGTGCCAGCAGGCATTGACCAACTCCTCGGACAAGCAGCTCTCCACCACCACCACTATACCAACGTCATCACAGAAAACTCGAAGAAAGTGATAACTGTGTACTGGAGTGGGCAGAGAAGGCTTCAAGAAGGAGTTGAGTTTTGAGCCAGCTGTTAAAGGATGGATCGAATTTGAATAGAAGAGGAAATGGCAGTCCAAGCAGAGGAGGCTACAGATGAAGGGAGAAGGGATGGACATGGATGAGGCATGCATGGAATGGAAACTCTGGATTGGGGCCTGATGGAAAGTCAAATCTAGAAAATCAGATGTGGAAGGACTTGAATGCCCTCAAATCTGGTGTAGGAAGGAAAAAGTCTTAATAAGATTTTGAATGGATATGGGAGGGTGGTGGAAGGAGAAAATCTGGCATACTTTTTTTTTTTTCTGCGTTTTGTCCCCAAATCCACCCAGTACATAGTTGTATATATTTTTTTAGTTGTGGGTCCTTCTAGTTGTGGCATGTGGGACGCCACCTCAGCATGGCCTGATGAGCGGTGCCATGTCTGTGCCCAGGATCCGAACCAGCGAAACCCTGGGCTGCCGAAGTGGAGTGCATGAACTTAACCACTCAGCCACGTGGCCGGCCCCTGGCATGCTTAACATGATCTTTTTAGGTAGGCTGCAATATTCAGGATGGATTGGAATTAGCCATTTAAACTAGATCAGACCTGGGATGATATTGGTCTAAAGTGGCAAGAGGGAAAATGGAAAAGAAGGAGGTGGATGTAAGAAATGTTTCGAAGGAAAAAATAGGGATGCTTGGCAACTGAGTGGATTCAGAAAGAGAAGAAAGGAAATAGACAAGAACCTGAGATTTAATGTATGGGTGGCCGGGGGAATAATGATACCTTTGAGATCAGGAGCAAGAACAAACTGAGCTTGCTTTTGGTGACTGTGTTGTGACCTTGCTCTGGGAGAGAGCAGATGGAATGCAGAGAGCGAAGGACAGAGGAGTAAGCCAAGGAGAACGAAGAGCCTGGGAATAAGGAGAGAGGGAGAGAGAGAGAGAGAGAAATATCAGAGGATCAAAGAGTCAAGAAAACCAAGGGGGAGAGGGGAGAGGTCTCAAAAACGTCAGAGGTGACCACTAAGGTCAAACAGAATAGAGATAACAAGAAGAATCACAACAGGAGAGAGACTGCTGGCTTTGAGAAAATCAATCTGCTGCTCCAAAGCAAAGCACTTTGAGCAGGCTTTCGTCTCACAGTAAAAACTACCAAATAAAGTGAAGGATGCTGGAAAAGAGGTGAGGATTCTGTACCAATGCAGCTAATATTTCCCGAGCACCTTCTGTGTGCTCAGGCTCAGCTGATGGCTGGACTCTACCCTGTTGATGAGGTTGGTATTATTAATGTCTTCTTAGAGAGGGAGACTGAAGCTCAAAGTTACTTAACTCTCCGAAAGCCACATAATGGAAGTAATGGAGCTGGAATTTCAAACCAGGTCTTCATGATCTTAAAGGCCCCACTGTTTTCCACCTCACCAGTGTCTGTGCTGGAGTGTGCACTGGTGGCTCTGAATAATAGTATGAACATTTACTATTTAATGAGCACTTTCTGGGCACTAAGTACTGTGCTAAATAGTTTACGTATATGAATTTTATTTTATGACAGCCCTTTGAAGTAGGTATTGATAATCCCATTTTACAGATGAGGAAATTGAACCTCAGAGAGGTTATATGACATGACCAAAGTCACACGGCTAGAAAGTGGTTGAAGTAGGCTGTGTATGAAGCTGCGGGCTTCTATTGCCTCCTGAGAATTTCTTAAAGGAAATTCGTACTTGGAACCTAACAGACGACTAGGTAGTGCTCTGAAGCTTTATGAATCATTAATTGTATAAAGCCGGGATCACATGGTTCCTGGGTGATTTTCAGTGGCTCCAGTGCTGAGCTTCTGGTGGCAGACTCTGTACAGCATCAGCATCATTCAAGGCTGCTCGACTGAGTTACAGCACTTTCTCTTTATCTCATTCCTTGCTTCATCCCAGAGGTTGAGGACAGTGTGTGGCTTTTGAACTGGCTTTTCATCAGGATGGAGAAAACATGAGAGTTCATCTGCTGCCTTAATTGTTGGAAGTGTTCAGGCAGAATCAGGTACTTGAGGCTGGCTGGTGCCTCTTCCTGGCAGTTGCAGTGGCATCACTTTTCCTGTCTGAACTCGGTGGGGAGAGGCTGGCAGGGTTGACAGAGGCATCTGTCTGGCAATTGGTGGCCTGTGAGAGCTCTAATTGTCTCCCAGTAACCTTAGCTGTGGCCTGGGCAAGACGAGAAGAAGGCTCCATCTTAGTGACAGCAGCCTGGGTGGGAAGGGGACATGGAGATTTCCCTGCAGGGTTCTGGACAGAAGTAAGAGTGAGCTCAGCTGACACTGTGTGATTGGTAGGCCAGAGCAAGGAGGGAGCGTTAGGCCAAGTGTCTCTTCCCCTTGGTCGTTAGTCAGAGGGCCTCAGGGAGAATCTCAGCCTTCCTGATCTGATAGAATTCCGAGCCTCTTGCTGTATAACTGAGTGATTCTCTCCGCACATGGTCAACAGCAGATTTTTCTCAAGGTGAAAGCAATTAGGCCTTCATCCCTTCCTCCCCCTACCACTAGAAAGAAAAGGAAGATGGAAGGGAAGCCGTGCTCGCTTCTGCCAAGGTCAGCCAGGGCACCCTGGCTTGTTCCAGTAATTGGCTCCCCGACCTGCTCCCGCCTCTCACAGGCTGTCACGGTCTCAGGCATTTTGGCGTCCCTCAGCGCTGAGGCAGTGAAGAGGGAAGGGGCTGCTGCTTTTACACTTCTCTCCAGAACAAGAGAGTGTGTCTCACCCTACCCTGAACAGGGAATCAGAGGGAGCACTGTGAGCCGGCCCTGGGCAGCGCGTGTAAGTGGGGCTGAGCTGCCCCTGCCGCTCTCTGAAAGAGTCAAAGCCAGGCAAGAGAAAACTCTTCAGAAGGTGGAAGAATTCATTCGTTTGGTTAACAGCTATGCCAAGCACTTTGCTAGGAGTTCCTGGTCCCTGTTATCTTGGGGCTGAGGAGAGCAGGGTGAGTGCAGGAGGTGGAGGGGTGGGAGGGGTAGTGAGCGGCAAAGGAGGTCAGGATACTACCGCGACTCCATCAACAATAGAGTCCCATAAGGCTGCTTGGAGGAAGAGACTTTTGAAAAAGGGATAAAATCTCATAGTAAAATGTTTAAAGGTAAAAAGGGTAAAAATTGAAAATAGAAGCTTCTGATGATCTCCTACCATCCTTCCTAGTGTTAACAGCTGTTAATACAGTGTTGTGCACTTTTCCAGGAATTTTCTGTATGTATCCAAGCATAAATACGTATATATGGCACTCCTTGTAAAAAGGGATTTCAGGGGCTGGCCCCGTGGCCAAGTGGTTAATTTCGTGCCCTCCGCTTTGGTGGTCCAGGGTTTCGCCAGTTCGGATCCTGGGCACGGACATGGCACCGCTCATCAGGCCATGTTGAGGCGGCATCCCACATGCCACTAGAAGGACCCACAACTAAAAATACACAACTATGTACTGGGGGGCTTTGGGAGGAAAAGGGAAAATAAAATCTTTAAAAAAGGGATTGTATTACACACCCATTCTGCTGCTTGCTTTTTTCCACTTTACAATATATCCAGTGCATTTCAGTAGAGAGAGCTTTGCCTCATTCTTTCTGAAGGCTGTGTGTGGTAGGAGGAAGTGATTTTTGAAAGGTAAAACCTGAAGAATGAGTGAGATTAGGAAGGCAAAGGGGTGGTTCCCTATGGAACAGAATCTGGGAAAGCAAAAACAACAGAGGTCTCCCTAACTACACCTCCTAACATCTCCCCTCCTCCTCTGTTCAGAACCCCCTCCCTCTCCAGGCTGCCACATTTTTCCCACTCTAATTTGCAAAGCAATTCAGCTCCCTTTGTCTTGCCCTAGCCCTGGGGAGCTTCATTCTTCATGTAGAAGCAACTTATTAAGTATTTTCCTAAACAAAGAGCCATCTACCCGGAGAAAAATTATGCCACTCCCCTACCAGACAAAAGTAACTGCAGGCAGTTGTGGTTTTAAATAGCAATTATGGGGGAAAAAAATCTGTTACACATATAAAGCACCTGGCAGTTCACAAATGGTGGTTATTTGTTACTATTATTATTTTACATTTGCTGATGGATGAGGTGGCTGCTGCAAGGACCCGTCCTTCATCCTGGAGCACCCCCCTCTTGCTTGGCAGCGTTTCAAGTGTTTTATTTGTCTTCGTGCCCCCAGCTCTCAGCACAGGGCCTGGCACAGAGCAGACAGGCAGAAAATGAGTGTTGGTTGGAAGACTCAAGGGCTGGAGTGTGCTGCTCTGAGCCGACACTGAGTCATGGATCCTGTGGGACGCTGTGATCTGAACCCCAATATGGATGCTTTAGAACAATAGAGATAAAAACTTTAAAAACGACCCTGGGTGACTTCACCATTAAGTGGGGCCTTACGCCTCTGAAACATCATATCATATCATATTACAAACCGTAAAATATCGATAGTCCTCGGATCAGTGCTGTCTTTGGTTCTTTTGTCTTTTAGGAGAGGGAATAAGCTTCCCCCCAATATTTGGTATAAAATAGAAACAGTAATGTACATAGATTTTAAATAAGCAACTGGGTGAATTTTTATACATGTGTATACCTTTATAACCACCACCCAGATCAAGATATAGAAATTTCTAGCACCCCAGCAAGTTCCCTTAGCTCTCTTTCAAAAACATCCCCACCCACAATTGAAACTGCTATTTCTGACCTCTATCACCATTAACTAGTTATGCCTGTTTTTGAGAGTTTTTTTTTTTTTTTAAGATTTTATTTTTCCTTTTTCTCCCCAAAGTGCCCCTGGTACAGAGTTGTGTATTTTTAGTTGTGGGTCCCTCTAGCTGTGGTATGTGGGACACCGCCTCAGCATGGCTTGATGAGCAGTGCCATGTCCACGCCCAGGATTCAAATCGGCGAAACCCTGGGCCACCGAAGCAGAGCATGTGAACTCTAGCCACTCGGCCACGGGGCGGGCCCCATCAGGTTTTTTTTTTTTAAACATTGGCACCTGAGCTAACAACTGTTGCCAATCTTTTTTTTTTTCCAACTTTTTCTCCCCCAATCCCCCCAGTACATAGTTGTATATTTTTTTTAGTTGCGAGTCCTTCTTCTTGTGGCATGTGGGACACCACCTCAGCGTGGCCTGACGAGCGGTGCCATGTCTGCACCTAGGATCTGAACCAGTGAAACCCTGGGCCCTGAAGTAGAGCGTGTGAACTTAACCACTCGGCCACAGGGCCGGCCCCTGGATCTTCTGAATAATGCTGTTATAAACATTCTTTTACACATCTTTTGGTGGCCTTAAGCACATATTTCTCTTGGCTATATATATCCGAGTAGAACTGCTAGGTCATAGAGGATATGTATGTTTTGCTTTAATAAATACAGCCAATTTTCCAAAGTGGTTGTGCCAATTTACACTCCTATCAGTGTTGTATGGGAGTTCCCTTTGTTCTGCCTCCTTGCTGACACCTGATATTGTCAATCCTTTTAATTTTAGCCATTCTGGTGGACTTGTAATGGTGTCTCATTGTTTTCATGTGTTTGCCCTAATAAGTGATGACGTCGTTTTCATATGTTTATTTCACATGCTTATTGTCCTTTTCATATGCTTATTGGCCATTTGGATGTCCTTTTGAAGAGTCTGCTCAACCTTGATCCTCTCACCCAGAAATGTCTCACTCACCATCGCTGTGCTGCTCACATCCTTGTGCTGCCTCCAGGGATCCTGCTCCTAAACTCTGCACCCACATATCCAGCTGGCGCTTTGATATCTCCAACAGGATGACTCACATGCCCCTCGAGATCCACATCCCAGACTGAAATCTTCACCTCCTCTTCAGTCCCAAATCCATTTTCTTTCTTTCTGCTCAGGCCTGCTTCATAATCTGGCCATTATCTTCACTCTCACTGCCCTTGTTAATGTTCAGGCTGCAGTCTCACATATCTCAAGAAATGTGCACAGTCTGTTTCCTTTCCCATGCCCCTCCTTGCCCTGAGACCTTCTCAAGTCTCAGCTGACAGGTCACTTCCTCTGGGTTAGGTGTTTCCTAGGCACTCCTCCAGCACCGGTTCCTTCCCTTCATGGCATTTATCATGCTCTGTGGTAATTACCAGGAGCATTGCTTGAATCCCTGCATCAGACGTCTGTTGTTTTTGCCTTCTCGGCATTCATTCCCCGCTTCCTAGTACATACTCCAGTTTTCCCTGGGAACCATCCCTCCTTTCTCAATCCGTATGGTCTTGGTGGGGCTGTTCAGAAGGGTGTACATATCACCCAGGCCTTGGCTAGTCAGCATCTTCCATCCTTAAGCCCCATAACTGGGTCACTGTTAAGCATGGAATCAAGGTAGTTGATCAGAGCCAGTCTTAAGATTTTTACTGGGACAACTGGGAAAGAAACATTCTGTTTCTCGGGGGGTTACTGACAGGCTAAGATGAAAGTCTGGAGCCAATGGCAGCCATCATGCCACCACAAGGAGAAAGACTCCCTGAGAATGGAGGAAACCCAGAGGAGAGCAGGGTCCAGATATGAAGAGACTGACTTCCACTAACATTTTTGAGTCCCTGGACCAACCAGCCTGAAGCCCATCCTACCAGTTGACTTTTCCATTAAGTGAGCCAATAAATTCCCCTTTGCTTAAATCAGTTAGAATTGGCTTCAGTCACTTGCAACCAAAAATGTGCCGACTGGTACACTCCCCGCCTAGATGGGAGACTCCACGAAGGCAGCAGTGCCTGGAGTGGAATAGGAATTCCGCAAATAGGGGTTTAAGGAAGGAAAGAAGAAAGGACTCCTCCTCTTCACTTTGCTGGATCCTTGCTCCTGACTTCCCCTTGTCCTCAAGTTTACCCTTGCTGGGCCGAGGGTCACTCCCTTATTCTTGGCTGTGGATCTCTGCTCCCTGATTCCTCTTTCAGCTTACCTGCCTATCCCACTAGAGATGCTGATGGCTCTTCCTCAGCCGTGTTCTCTAGATTTTCTTTGCTGGTCAATCCTATCAGCCATACATTCTAGGTGGGAGATGTCTCCTCCACATTACTAGAGCACATAGATTCTTCAAAAAAGAACTCCTCACAGCCCTTTTACGTTTTTAGTGCTTTGAAGGATTTTTGAATTATATTCACTTAGCTTTATTGTTAAACTATAGAATAGCTGGGGCCAGCCTCGTGGCACAGTGGTTAAGTTCGCGCAGGCCTGGTGGCGTAGTGCTTAAGTTCGCACACTCCGCTTCAGTGGCCCAGGGTTTGTGGGTTCTGATTCCGGGTGCAGACCTACACTTGTGAAGCCATGCTGTGGCAGCATCCCACATACAAAATAGAGGAAGACTGGCACAGATGTTAGTTCAGGGACAATCTTCCTCAAGCAAAAAGAGGAAGATTGGCAATGGATGTCAGCTCAGGGCCAAACTTCCTCACCAAAAAAACCCAATAAACAAAAAACCCACAAAACTACAGAGTAGCAGTTGTTAAAAGCGCAAGTTCAGGAGGCCAACTCAAGGGTTTGAATCCCAGCACTACCGCTTACTGGCTGTGTGACCTTGAGGCAGTTACTTAACCTCTCTGTGCCTCAGTTTCTTCAACTATAAAATGGAGAGGAGAAAATTATGGTATTATTGTGATAATTAAATGAGTTGATTAATGTAAAAAAACTTGTTTACACTGGGGAAAAAATGCCACATAGGACATTTCACAAAGGAAGTAAAAACAAGTCCAGGTTTCCAGGTGACTAAAGATGGCCGGTGCATTGGCAAATGCAGCAGGAGTGTCTTACCAGTAACTTCTAGTGAATTCCCTTGTTTTCTCTATTTCATCCATAATGTGTTCTTAATCTCACAATGACATCAATAATGAAATTATTTTCAAGTGTTTGGCATCTCATGGGGGTTTGAGAGCCAGAGCCGTGACCAAGTGACTTGAACTACAAAAGAACGACAATGGTGTTTGCTGCAAAAACTGGGGAGGTAGCATTCTTTACACTGTACAGAGGGTGTATTTCATTTGCATAATAAGTTAGGTTCACTGTGATTGCAGCACATGTATAAACATGTTACAGAGATGATTCAGGAAGTCCTCCAGCCACTACCTAACTCTAGGTCTGCACATACCTGGGACGCAGTAAAACACTACAGTTTTAAGAGCATGGGCTCCGCAGTTGGTCATACCTGGGTTTAGGTCTCATCTCTGCTTTTTGCTTGCTTGTGTGAACTTCAACTAGTAATTTATCCTCTCTGAACCTCTGTTTTTTCCTCTGTAGAAATAAAGTATTTGTTCCCAAGGTTATCTCATGGCACAATCCAAGGGGTGCCAATCACAATGTATCCTATATGTTGATAGCACCTACTTTACAAAGTGGTTGTGAGGATTAAAAGAGACGGTTTTTGTAAGGCAGTTAGCTCAGCGATGTGCACATAGAAAGCACTCCGTAAATATGAGCGGCTATTATTAGATATTTTCTGTGCAGAAGTACTTCTGATAATAATCATCATTGTAGCAGGAGAGTGTAGAGTCTGGTGAGTTAATGAGAAAGGCTGTCTGAGGAAATTCTAAGGTTTACACTGGATTTGAAGGTGGGGAGGAACCCTATTTTGGCAAAGAAGATTAGGGTGAGTGTTCTGGGAAGGAAAAGAGGGAACAGGTGTCTGTGTGACCAAAATGAGATTCTTGGATACCGTTTAGCCCTGTCCTCAGGACACTGCTGGGCCCTTGCCAGTAGTGGGGAATCCCAGAAGCTTCTCTGGCTTGGCTGCAGAAGGAAACAGACATCTCCTATGGAGAGAAAGGGAAGCCATGGAGCTGCTGTCTGTGATGCCTGAGATGGGGGCCAAAGTGACCAGCGGACAGATCTGTGTGGGGACAAGGGAGCTGGGAGAGTGAGGGCCTGAGGGTCAGCCCAGGACCCTCTGGCTATGTAGCAGCTGGGCTGGAAGCTCCTTTCTCCCTGCAGAGTCAGCCTGGGCTGGTTCAGTGGCTTCTTCCCGGATGCTGAGAGTCCCTGTCTCCTCTGCGCCCTCCTTTGGGGGCTTCTCTAGAGAAGGAGAGAGAGCGCCGTACAGAAAAGACCAAAGGGAACCAGGAAAATCTTAAAACTCCAGTCTGAGTTTCCAAAAGGTCATCATGGGACCGTGGGAGAGACAGCCAGCCAGGCGGGGCTGCTTTCTTGCTGAGTCAGCTAGTTCCTGTGTGGCCGTCCAGATCCACACTTCACCCTGTCCTGGGTCTGACTTGTTTCGACACTTCGGCAGTCTCCTTTGTCTTCTGGCTTTTGGCTCAGCCAAGGCGGAGTCTGTGGATCAGAGGCAAGAGGAGGGAGAGGTCAGGGTGTTTTCCCCCTGGCTCCCTCCACAGGCTGGCCATGTGCCTTGATTGACAGTCACTGTTCTTCTCGAGGGGGCTTCTTCTCCAAAACTCCATCCCTCTCCTCTGGGTTCAGATGACCCTCTCTCCTCTGTCCCTTCAGGCCTCGGGGTGGTGACAGCTCCTCTGTTGTTACTAGCCCTGGGTCACCATCCTATCCCGTGTGATTCTCCTCCACCGTCATAAATAAACCTCTTCAAATTATTCTAATTTGAATGTGCCATCTGTTTTCAGTTGAGATCCTGACTGATACATTTGCCAAATAAGGATTCTTTTGACGGTCTTAAGGTAGAGAGAGAGAGAATGTGAATTATTGCCTCATCATTGTCTCATGTGCCTCGACCTTGAAGGACAGACTTTAGACATATTTGTTGAGGTGTCTAGGCAATTTGCAGGCTTCAGTTTCTTACCATCCTTTGGCTCTGTCTCCTTTGGGTTTTCTTTCCACTTAGGCACTCTCTCCACCTAGCAACCCCCAGCAGCTCCAAGCTTACATCCTTCCAGTGTCAACTCCAAAGACAGGTTCATCTGTTTCCCAATGGATTCCACAAAGTTCCGGAATTCTCACGGACTCAGCATGGGTCACAAGTCCACTCTCAAACCAATTGCTGTGACCAGAGGGATGGAATAAGCAATTGGCCAGACCAGGGTCACATACTCTCCCCTGGAGCTTGAAATAGAGGTGTCAACTCCACCCAAATCACATGGCCTGAGAGTGGGGGAGGGTGGTTCTTGAAAGAGAGTGAAAGTACTCTAACCAAAAGAGGATGCAAGGATGCTGAGTAGGGCAAAACCACGAGTCTATTCAACTTGGCTGTGTGAGTTTGGATAAGTGATCTAACTTCTGGAACTTTTCTTTCCTCTTCTGCAGCAGTGCTAAGAATGTCTGATGATTATTGAGCAGCTACTGTGTGCACTAAGGGTTTTAGATGAATCTTTGTTTGGCAGGTACCATTATTTTCCTCACTTTACAGATGAGCAAACCAAGACTTAGAAAAGCAAAGTAGTTTTCCCAGGGTCACAAAAGCCTAGATGTGGCAGAGATGGATTCTGAACCCAGATCTGTCTGACACAAGAGCATGCACCACTATGCCAAACTGCCTCTTAGTTTGCAGTCCAGCTTGCGGGGTTGTTGTGAGGATTAAAAGAGATATAATAAAAATAATATAGCCAACATTTATTGTGCTCTTATTATGGGCCAGGCCCTGGGCCAAATGCTCTACGTAAATTCATATTTAATACTTGCAACAACTCTCTCAGCCCTGGAAACGCCTAGCACAGCCCCAGTAGGAGCTCAGTGGTAGCTTCTCTCCCCCTGCGCTCCCTGACTTTTCTCTTCGTGTTGGTTCAAGCATCTCCCCAGGGTTCTGGGTTCTTCAGTGTTGCACAGGGTCTCTGAGCTATTTCCCCTGCTACCTAGAAGCTGAGAAGAGCCAGTCTCAGGGCCCAAAAGAGATTGGAGAAGTAGGGGTGGGGGGGACAGGCTCAACCAGGGGAGAGCAGGTGGAAAAATAGGCATGGGGAAGTGATGTGATTAGCATCATCAGATCAGTGTTTTTCCCCTGAGCAACTCTGGACACTTTTAAACATCTCCGGAGGATTAGGGTTTGCCCCAGTGGGGAAGTGAGAGGTAGTGGGTTGATGAGTCCGAGGCGTCTCAGCAAGCTGTCGCGAGGACCAGCTATGCATTCTGGTTTCCCCTCCAGTCCCCCGGGCTGCTTCCATCCTGAGGTTAGTAGTCCATTATCTTTGACTCTTCGTTTCTTCTCTTTGTCCCGTTAGGTACCAGGACCCCATGATTCTCCCACAGGATTGTTATTACCTGAGAGGTTGTTTTTTGAAAGCTTTGGCCAAGTTTTTCCGTTGGGACTGAGAGTAGGGACTGTATCTTTCATTTTTTTGTGTCTCCGGCAACTGAATGCGTGTTTAATTGAACTTAATAATAGTGATAATTTATTCAGAGCCTCCTATAAACTGGTTGCTTTACTGATCATTACATTTATTCCTTGCAACAACCTTTGTTAAAGCCACTGTTTTTATCCCTATTTTACAGAAGAGGAAAGTGTAGCTATGAGAAGTCAGGTGACTTGTTTAAGGTTACAAGGCTAGCAAACGGCTAAATGGTAAGCTAGTAAGTAGCTTGGCCCTCTTGAACTCCGGACTTGCATGTCCAACTGCCTATTTGACTTATCCTCTTCAATGTCCGTGGGCATCTGAAAACTAATATGTCCGAGACTGAGCTCCTGGTGTCCACTGCCCCAGCCTGTTCAGTTGATTGAAGCTGTATCTTTCAGTTACGCACAAAAACCTTGTTATCCTTAATTTCCCTCTCTCATGCACCCTAGCTCCAGTCCATCAACACTCTCTGTCAGCTCTGCCTTCAAAATACCTCCAGGATTGACCACTTCTCACTCTCTTTACTGCTTTCTTTCTGGTCCAAGCCATCAGCATCATTCGCCTGGATTATTGCAACAGCCGCCCCCTCCCTGGTTTCCCTGCTTCTGCCTTTGCCCTCTTTAATCTATTCTCAACAGATTCAGATGCCACGCCTCTGCCCGAAACCCTTCAATGGGTAAATTGATGAGTCAAAGCCAAAGTCCTTACTCTGAGCTACAAGTCATTATCTGAGCTGGCTTCCTGAGACCTCTCTTACCTCATTTTCCAGTCTCCACTCACCCCTCCCCCACTGCCCCAATCACTCTGCTACACTCGCTTGTCCTCAGAGTCCTGCACTCTCACTTCAGAGCCTTTGCATACACTCTTTATTCTGCCTGGAAATGTCATCTCCCAAATACCCACGTGACTTGCTTCCAGATCTGTTTCAGGTCTTTACTCCAATGCCATCTTCTTGGTGAGGTTTTTCCTGGACACTTTATCCAAAATTATACACCCTACACTGATATTTCCTATTCTTTTTCCCTCTATTATATTTTTCTCCTTAGGACTTAGCACCATCTAAGAGAATACATATTCTGGTTTATTATTGGTCTTCCCACTAAAATATATGCTCCTTTTTTTTTTTGAGGAAGATTAGCCCTGAGCTAACTACTGCCAATCTTCCTCTTTCTGCTGAGGAAGACTGGCCCTGAGCTAACATCCGTGCCCATCTTCCTCTATTTTATACATGAGATGCCTACCACAGCATGGCTTTTACCAAGCGGTGCCATGTCTGCACCCGGGATCCAAACCAGCAAATCCCAGGCCACTGAGAAGTGGAACATGTGAACTTAACCACTGCGCCACCGGGTCGGCCCCTGTATGCTCCCTTATAGCAGGGTTTTGGTCAGTTTTGTCCACTGCTGAATCTCCAGCTCCTTTAACAATGCCCGGCACAAGGTGCTTGATAAATACTTGTTGAATAAATGTATGAATGAAACGAATTTAGATGGAGAAAGGAGCTCTGTTGACTCATTCCAGGGCACTATGCTACCTCTCTAAACTCCATGATCCAGAGGTAGCAATTTGATGGTACTCACACCAGGCCCCCAGTGCTGCTGGGGTTCTTGGGGATTAGTCAATAAATAGCACATTCCTTGCTTGAGAAGGTTCTGAACCATTTGCAAAATAAGATGAAGAAATAAGGCATATGGAGACCGAAATAGCCCCCTTATTATGGATAAAACTTGGAGATAGTGGCCTATGTCTGTGGATAGGTGCACTTCCTAATATTGACCCCAGAATTAGACCAACTTAACCACGCATTCACTGACAGTGCCTGATGCTGTAGACCTTAAGGCAGAGAGAAACAGGCAGGATGCCTCCTCCAGGAGGAGAGGAGCGTGCAGAGCTGCACATGCCAATTCTTTATCTCAAATTCATAGATCGATTACGTCACTTCTCTCCTTTAGGGGAGGAGTGAGTTGGAGGCAGAGAGAAGCCAAGGGTATTACGTCAATGGATGCCTTTCCCATGGAAGAAAAACGTCAGGAGGAAATGATGACTGTTTCCCATCTAACAACCCCCAACCCTTTCTAAAAAAAATAACAGCTTTATTGATATATAATTCACATACCATAAAATTCGCTTTTTTATACAATTCAATGGGTTTTAAGTTGTATTCACAGTTGTGCAACCATCACCACACTCTAATTCCCGAATATTTTCATTGCCTTAGTGCTCTTTGAAACACAAAAGTTTTTAATGTTTACAAAGTGCAATTTATCTATTTTTTTCTTTTGTTGCTTTTTCGTTTGATGTCATATCTAAGGAACTATTGCCTAATCCAATGTCATGAAGATTTACTCATATGTTTTCTTCTAAGAGTCTTATGGTTTTAACTCTTACATTTAGGTCTATGATACATTTTGAATTAAATTGTTTATGTGGTTTGCGTAGGGGTCCAGCTTCATTCTTTTGCATGTGGATATCCATTTATTGTCTTCACACTCTTGTCTAAAATTAATTGACCGTAAATATAAGGGTTTATTTCTAGACTCTCGTTTCTATTCCATTAATTTATTTACTGCACATTGATTATTTTAGCTATGTAGCAAGCTTGAAATTTGTTTTGTTTTGTTTTCAAGATTGTTTCAGCTATTCTGTGGTCTTTGCATTTTCATATGAATTTCAGGATCAGCTTGTCAATTTCTGCAAAAGAGCCCGCTGAGATTTTGATAGGCATTGCATTGGAAGTGGAGAACAATGTGGGGACCATTGCCATCTTACTCCTCAGAATGCCATCTGTTCATTCCAATCCACGAAGATGAGATTTCTTTCCTTTTAGGTCTATGATCCATTTTAGGTCTTCTTTTATTTCTTTCAGTAGTGTTTTGTAACTTTCAGTGTACAAGTCTTATACTTTTGTTAAATTTATTCCTAAGTATATTATTCCTTTTGATGCTATTGTAAATGAAGTTATTTTCTCAACTTCATTTTCAGATTGTTCATTGTTAGTCATTATGGACTGAATGATTGTGTCTCCACAAAATTCACATGTTGAAATCCTAACCTCCACTGTGATAGTGTTAGGAGGTGGGGCCTTTGGGAGGTGATTTGGTCATGAGGGTGATCCCTCATGAGTGGGATTAGAGACCTTATAAAAGGGACCCCAGAGAAAACAGAAGTCTGCAAACCAGAAGAGGGTCCTCGTTGGAACCCAACCAGGCTAACATCCTCATCTCAGACTTCAGCCTCCAGAGCCGTGAGAAATAAATTATTCTATTATAGCAGCCCAAATGGACTAAGACACTAGTCTGTAGAAATTCAACTGACTTTTGTGTAATGATCTTGTATCCTGTAATCTTGCTGAACGTATTTATTAGTTCTGATAGTTTTTCTTTTTTGTGGGGTCCTTAGGATGTCCTATATGCAAGATCATGTCATCTGCAGCTGGAGATCATTTCGCTTCTTACTTTCCAGTCTAGATGCCATGATCCCCGACTCTTCTCCTGTCTTTTATTCTTCTCACACATAGGCTTTAGGCTAATCTTCCTAGTGTTCTGCTTTCAACTTGGAGTAGAAGTTGGAGACCTATGTTCCAAGCCCAGTTTGGCTGCTGATCCATTCCTGTTTCTTCAGGTACAAAATTCTTTGAAGAGATGGCAAATTAAAATGAGATAATATATATGAGAATTCTAAGTGTTTTCCCTGCATCTACTATATACCAAGCCCTATATTCAACAGGGCCGTCACAATGTTCATCTCTAGAGGGCACCAATCACATAGAAGACAATGTGAATAATGCCCCCTGGAGGTGTGCAACAAGATTGTTCTGATACCAAATGCTTATCTTTAATCCTCACAAAAAATGTCATGAGATGGATGTGACTAATCCCATTTTAGATATGAGAAAATTGGGGTTCATGGTAGGAGTTAAGTGATTTACTTAAGGTCATACAATTGGTAAGTCTCTGAGTCTAGATTTGAACCCAAGTCTTTTTGATTCCATTATATCTAATTGTCTTTTGAGAAATATTATTTTGAAATTTTAAACAAATTTTACCTTGAAAAAGTAATACATGCTCATAGTAAAGAACTTAATAGGACAAATAGATATATAGTGAAAAAAGTTCCTTTTCTGTTGCCATATTGTCAGTCCTCTCCTCCCCAGAGGCAGCCGTTATTATTAGTTTCTGGTGTTTCCTTCCAATATATTCTACACATATCTAAATACATATGTCTGTAGTATACACATCCTTATTTAAGACACACACACTCACACTTATTGACTGTTACACATCTTTTTTTTTTAACTTAAACAATGAATCTTGAAGATCATTTCACAACAGCCCATAAATATCTACCTTTATTCTTTTTTTTTTTTTGAGGAAGATTAGGCCTGAGCTAACGTCTGCCGCCAATCTTCCTCTTTTTGCTGAGGAAGACTGGCCCTGAGCTAACATCTGTGCCCATCTTCCTCTACTTTATATATGGGACGGCTGCCACAGCATGGCTTGCCAAGCAGTGCCTTGTCCACACCTGGGATCTGAACTGGCGAACCCTGGGCTGCCAAAGTGGAATGTTTGAACTGAACCACTGTGCCACCAGGCCGGCCCCTACCTTATTCTTTGTAACAGCTGTATACTATTCCGTTTTTCCAAATGCCTCTGTACCGAGGGATATTTAGATTGTTTCCAGTTTTTTGCTATTACCAACAATTCTGCAGCAAACATCCTTGTACGGATTTATTTGTACATGTCAAACTGCCTTGGGAACACTTTGAAAAGGAAAAAGAACCATACAAGGACAAGGGCTTTTATGAGTAGGATGATTGCAGTTGTCTTCCTGCAAGCCTGTCTTCGACTTTCTCGAACCCCAAGTTCGGACCGTTAGTGCTCTCAAGTGGACAAGAAAGCACTCCATCACTTGCTCTAGCGGTTGGAATACTGCGTCTCCCGCGAGCCTCTGGCTTATAGTAGACAGCACAGATCCAGATGGGTTTGCCGTCATTAGTCTCAGCCTAGCTAAGGCCGGATCATGGCCTGTTTTGGGGTGGAGGGCTGAGCTACTAATGCTGGTGTGCAGCACATTGATGACTGCACGGCTGGCCAGAAGTCACCCCTCTGGGGATGACCTTGGCAATCAGGATTCACTGGGTGCGTAGTTTAGCTAGATCAGGCTCTGACCTGTTCTGACCAGGAGAGGGCAGTAGTGAGCTGCCTAGCAAGTCGGGCAGGCTCATGGAAGGCTTCTCCTCCCTGTACAAGAAGCTTCTGTCTGGAGCAGCTCCACAGAGGGCTGGACAGCCAGGTAAATCTCACTATTCTTGAAGCAGGAAGATGTGTTAGAGGAAATCTGGCAGAATGTGCGTGGAGGACAACATAGGAGAAATAAAATCAAGGTAACTGCCCCTCCTAGGAAAATAGCTTTATTTTTTCTCATAAATATAATGTAAACACATTATAAAAATTTCAAACAATACATAAAAATACACAGAAGAAAAGAAAAGCTGCCTGAAATCTCATGGCCTGAGATAACCACTGTTTACGTTTTTGACAATATTCTTGTAAGCTACTTTTTTTTTTTTCACTTGGAAAATGCTGTGAACATCTATCCTTGTCAATACCTTTAATGTTAGAGGCCTCAGGACTTGTGCTTACATAGAGGCTTCTTAAATTTTTCCACCCAAGTTACCCCAAAGGCGGAGAAGATGAATGCATTGCTGGGTGAGTGGTATGTGAGACAGTGCATGTGGTGTTGGAATAAAAGAGAAGGGGAGAAATGTCTGTGAAATATTGGGCTTTTACCTTAAAAATTCACACAGATTTTGCATTACACCTCCTAACATTTTGCATTCTCCTCCATGTTTATTTTTATTTAAAAATATTGTCTTTTCTCCTCCAATTCTTCATAATATTCTATTGTATGTATGTATTATCATCTATTAAACAAAACAGTGTTGGACATTTAAGTCATTTCCAATTTTTCTCCAATATAAGCACTACTGCAATGAGCATCCTTATGCATATGTATTTTCTCTTGTCCGATTATATCATTAGAATAGAGTTCCAGAATGGGCACTTTGAAAAATTAAGATATTCCTTTCCTCCTCAGTGCATTTGAAAAATTGGTACAAATGAGATGAAAAAGGTGCTGATGGAGAGAGCTGCTGTCCGATTCAGCTCCCTTTTGTAGTCCTGGCTGGGACCTCCTGGTGGACTGGCTCTAGGCCTGGACCCAACCACCCCTCTTCTGCATTCAGCACGTACGGATCACATGGCTTCTTGGTGCCCAGCATTGTGCTAAGCCCTTCTTTCCACCTTATCTCATTCAGTCTTCACAACAACCTGGTAGGGTAGGCATTATTATGCCCATTTTACAGAAGAGGAAGGCAGTTCAGTGAATCCAGGTGTTTTGGTCAAGCTAGTAAATTGGATGTGTGGGTGTCTTGATTCAGGAAGCCAAGGTCTTTGTCAGCCTAGTGAACAGGACACCTTGGCTGTAGACTTGTTCCTAGGATGGTTGTCTAAACCTTTTATTTACAAATAAAAACAAAACAAAACCCCGAAAAACACTAGAGCTATTTTAAGTTGTTTGTTTTTTTTTTTTTTAAAAAAAGGGAGGGAAGTGGTGGTGGAGAGAATTATATGCACGTAGAGAAATCTCATGGAGCCCAAAAGGAGAGGTAATTAGTCTCATGAGGGATGAGGAAGCAGCTTGGTCTCTCTCTTCTGTCTTGTTTTTTCCCTCTCTCTGGGAAATCATGGCCTCCAGCCTCTGCTTCCATGTGTGTATCAACCTCATTCTTCTCCTTAAGCAGATCAGCTTCTCTGTCGCTCCATGAATGTGGCCTTCTCCCAGCTCCCCATTTTATATCCCCTCAGTTTAAGCATGTAGCTCAGGCTAAACTAAGACCTCTCAGTCCTAAACCCAAATCCCTAGGAGAGAGAATGGGATCTGATTATGCTGCAATACATGTCTGCTTCTGGCTCAACCAGTTGTGGCCTTAGGGGTAGGGTTCAGTAGTGCCAACATGGCTGCTAGTCGAGTCTGTGGGTAGGGGGCAGTTCTTAGAGAAAGGGGACCATTATGGGCTGGGCAGATTCCTATAAAGGGGGATGTCTATGTCTACTATGATTCCCTATCTATGAAATCCAAATATTAATCTGCACCCTCGGATGTAAGTGATGGACACCCAACTCAAGAAGACTTAAACCAATAAAGGGAATTTACTGTCTCTAACACAATAGTCAAGGGCTTGGCTTCAGGCACAGCTAGATCCACTTGCTCAAAAATATTGTTAGGAACTCATCTCTTTCCATTTCTCAGACTTTTTTCTGTTTTTCTTCATTCCTGGGTAGGCTTTCTCCTCCTAGGTAATATGGCCACTAGCAGCTCTCGGCTTATATTCTCATGACTTAGCTTCCTCTGTGGAAAGCAAATTTCCCTTTTCCAATGGTTTTAACTTTGATTGGCTTTGACAGAGTTATAAGCCCATCCTGAACCAATCACTGTGGCCAAGGGATAGTTGCCTCTGATTGGCTAACGCTGGGTCACATGACCATTCCAGAGCTGAGGTGGGTCAGCCATATTGGGTGGGGGAAGGAGGGAGTGGGGGAAAAACCGGGTGCTGTTAACAGATTCCAGAACCTGCTGTTTTAGAACAGTGGGTTGAGGTTTGCACCAATAACTTCCTCAGAAGAATCCTGGGCGAGGGCGAGGAGATGCCTTTCATTCTTTTATTCGATACACGTCTATTGAGGGTTCTCTCTGTGCTCAGCACTGTAGTAGGCTCAGCAGATACGATAGTGAGAGACAACAAGGTCCTTGCTCACATGGAGCTTAAATTCCAGTAGAATACCAACAAATAAATGTTTCTTGAGCACTTGCTACGTAC
The DNA here is from genome assembly GCF_041296265.1 of Equus caballus. Classification (NCBI taxonomy): domain Eukaryota; kingdom Metazoa; phylum Chordata; class Mammalia; order Perissodactyla; family Equidae; genus Equus; species Equus caballus. Next base: position 24,741,568 of record NC_091685.1, read on the forward strand.
AAAACACTGTGTTCCAACTCCACTTCCTTTCCCCTTCCCTCCATAGAAAAAGAGAAAATGTGGCCTTTCCCTCTAGGAGTGTACAATATATCAAACAGATAAAATAGTGATAAATAATAAGAGCAAATGGTAAATGAGAGTTATACAAACAAGAGAGTGCTCTGAGAGAGAGGGCTGGACTGAGGAGGAATACTACTACTGACGGCAATGGTAATAATAAAGGCTAACATTTCCCTCGTGCTTACTGGGAGCCAGGCATTGTGCCAAGAGCTCTCTGAGCAATATCTCCTTTAATCCCAATGACACCTCTATGAAGAAAGTACCCCGTTTTACAGAGGAAGGAACTGAGGCTCAGAGAGGTGACGTGACCTGCTCAAGAGCACACAGCCAGGGAGTCACAAAGTTGACACTTGAGCCCACGTCTGTCTACTTCAGAGCTTATAACTTTATCACATAGTCCTGGGCCTGGAAAGAAGAGCAGGAGATGTTGGGCCTGGAAATGTGGGCATGTGGTATAGCTGGGGGGCAAGGAGCCAGCAGGAACAGACTTTGCTCTTTCCTCCAGGGGCCTTTCTCTGCTTCTCCGTACACATGGCAGAAAGTGGCTGTCCCCAGCTTTGGGTCCACTGCCTACACCTGACTTCCTGGTGCCGATTACAAATTGGCAGCCCCACAGGCCAAATATTATGCACAAGATGTGCTTAGCCTGTGGCATTTAAAAGAATGAATTAGTGCCCCATGTTCAAAAATTGAGAAATTTCACATAAAAATCTGGAAAATCAGAATATCTGAGAAGTCTGGGCCTATATTCCCATGGCAACTGTCTGTTAGAACAGAGGAGCAGCTGCTGCCTTAGATGAGGCAGGACTCTCCATTAGCCACAACTGCCCCTTCCCCATTGTCCCTCATTAGACTGTTTCATTCATTTTCATTACTGATGTGACCCTTGGGGGCATTTGGACTAGAGTCGCCATGTCCTAGTTTTAGAGTCCAGGAGATAGACTTCAGCCCAGCTTGGGTCAGATGTGCACCTCTGGTTCAAAACACTATGGTGATAGCAGGACAGGCTTCAGTGAGGTCAACGGGGGGTCTAGGACACCTCTTTAGCAAGGTCTATTGCAAATAGTGGGTCCTCAGGAAAAGGACTGCAGTTGGGTAGACACTCCAAGATGACTCTAGTACAAAGTAGGAAGAAATTGAGGCCAAGAGCCCACTCATAAGACATGTAATAATCTAGGCTTTACGTCATGATAACAGCTTGAACTGAAGCAGAAACAGTGGGGATGGAGGGAAAAGCGGGAGATTTATCGGAAGTAAAGAGCATGGTGATCTGTGGGCAGGGCAGGGATGGGGCAAGGGTGGCGTTTGAACCTCTGTCTTGGGTAACAGGGTGAAAGGTGGTATCATGCATCAAGATTGGGATCACAGGAAGAGGAGCAGGTTTGGGGGAAGAAAAAAGTTCAGCTTTGGGCATGTTGAGCTTGCTGTGTCTGGGGTCATGCGAGTAGAGCTGCTTGGTAGGCAGGTGGCATTTGGGGAAAGATCTGGGCTGCAGATATGGTCTGGGAAGTCACCAACAAAGAAGTGGAATTTAAAGACCTGGGCATAGATTAAATCGGGTGCGGGGGGCAGTGGGTATGAAGAATAGGAAGGGAAGAGGGCTAAGAGCAGAACCACGAGGAGCAACATTTAAGGAATGGAGAGCAGCCCATTACCTGTACCAAAAAGTGCTGGTCACAGAGGGAGGAGGAGAAGCAGGGGGCTTCTCACAGAAGCCCAGGAAGGAGAGTTTAGAGAACAGAGTGGTGAACAATGCCAAGTGTGGAGAGAGGGCAAGAAGGAAAGGCCTGGAGACAGTCTTTTGGATTTGGCAATTAAGACATCATCCATGAGTGTGATGGCAGTGGAGTGGTTGGGCAGAAGTCACATTGCAGGGGCTGAGAAATGAGTGGGCAGGGAGGATGGGAGGCAGGGTGTCGACTCTCCCTAGGAGTGGGGAGTGGAGGGAATGAGAGAGTTTGCCCAAGGGCAAAGAGTTTGTGTCAAACAAGAATCCATGGGAAGGTCTGGCTGCGGGCTAGAGACCCAGCTGTAGCTAATGTCTTGTTCTGGGTAAGGGAGGGCCTGGGAAGGACTCAGGTGCCAGGTGCTGTCTTGTCTGTGGAACCGGAATGAAAGCTCATCCTAGGGGCCAGCAGAGGGAACTGCCGTAAGAGGAGGCCTCGGCTTTGTGGCTGGGTTTTCCCCACTCTGCATCTAGTTTCCTTGATCCGCTGATTATCTTGGGCCGGTTTTGCTGAATGACTCAGGAACTTGAGCAAGCTTTGCTGTACTCAGTTTCACAGCTCTGGGGGAGGGGAGGTCGGAGTCTTTCCTGATAACTAGGAAACAGTCATCAGATATTGAAAGAAGGACATTTAGGCCCCAGCTTCAGAAAAAAAAAAAAGCTCTCTAAGCACTAGAGAATTCTAGTGCTTGGATCTGGGAGCAAACAGCTGATACTGGGATGCTTTTCCTCTCTGCCTCCCCCTAAGTCTTAAGAAAAATAACAATATCCACCAGTTATTGAGTTCTTTTACCACTGCCAGGCACTGTTCTCTGGGCCTACAGGCTTTATCTCTGAAGTCGGCTACTCTGATTAGCCCTTTTGACGTGAGGAAGTTGAGAAGTTAGAGACGTGAAGTGACTTGCCTGGGGCATCCAGCCAGTAACTGGAAGAGCTGAGAATTGACTCTCCCCCTATGCAACACTGTACTTCTTAGGATGTCTCTAGGTGACCCAGCAAGGCTGTGGGATTGGTGAGCGGCCTCCTAAATGAAGATCTTAGGCAAAAGACTGGAAAACAAGTTTCCCTCCAGCTAGAATTTCTACGGGGAAGGAAAGGACAGGATCCTCTGAGCTCGTTCTGAGGCTCCTTGTCACCTGAGACCCCCTTCCCAAGCTCCCTCCCCTGAGCTTCAAAGCTCAGGGATAAAGGGCCTATTCATGGGGCCTCCCAGAGCTGGGGCTGGAAGCTGGCCCTGGCATCAGCCAGTGGTTAGTCCCTCCCTCCTGGAGACTGCCTCCCTGCCTCTCCCTCTGGACTGACACCTGGTATCTCTTTCCTGTGTCCCTGGGCCCAGGGTGAGTGAGGCCTAGGCAGTCACAGTATCACTTTCTCCCTAAAGTGTCCCTGAAGCAGGGACAATTTTGTGTGCTGCCTGCCCCTGCCGCCAGTGCACACTTTCAAGGGTTCCTGTGGAATCCAGGCTCCGGTAAACACTGGAAGAGGAGGAAGCCGGCCAAGCAATGAGCCTGTGATTGCATCAGGGCTGACGCACTCCCTGCCTTTTCCCCTACCTCAGTCTCAGAGGAGCCCTTTGGGGCCAGGCCCAGGCGCTCTCTCCTTCATTCAGCCCAGGAGAGAGGCTAAGGTCACAGTGAAAAAGGGGATGCTGGAGTGAGAATGCAAACCTCAAGCTGCACCCTCCTTGGACTGAGAAATAGCCAGGCCATTTGGAAGTTAGAGAAGGCACAAAGGTAGAGTAGCCAGAGGAAAGGGTCCAAAATAGGTTGGGAAAGTAATGTTTACAGAGTGCCAACCGGGTGCCATGTGACAATACTATCAATAATATCTGAGTTAGAACACATCTGGCACTGGAGCTCTACCTCTGTCATCAGAAGTAACTGGCATTATTGTACGCTGGCACTGTGTGGTTTACCTGTGTTATCTAATTCTAGCAACACTCTTTTGAGTTAGTATGATTATGATTACCCTTTTACAGGTGAGGAAACTGAGGCTCAGAGGGGTTAAAGTTCAGAATTATCCAAGATCACCCAGTTGGGCATTGGAGAGTCAGGTTTTGAATCCGGTCTGTCTCCTCTTTGCTTCATCATTATATATTAATTAACATAATTTTTCTCAACAAGAGTAAGATAGTTATTCTTAGCTTTGGTTTATAGATGGGGGAACTGAGGCTCAGGAAAGTGAATTGATTTGCTTGAGGTCATAGTGCAAGTCTCAACTCACCCTTAATGTGATGCCCTCATTGCTGAACTCTTGTGGACCCAAGAGGAAGGAAGCCTTGCTGGAGTGTTCCTAAGAGCCCTTCTCAATGCAGGGTGGGTTTCCTATCGTTTCTCTCCTCCCCACAAGGTCACCTCTCTGGGCAATGAAAGAACCGGCACCTGCCTCTGTGAAATCATCTACCATATTGGCTTGTGATCATGCTGACCCAGCTTTCCCTCTGGACTGCCAGCTTTCTGAGGGGCAACTCTGGCTATTCAGTCATCTCTCTGTACCTGCTAGTGCCTGGCCCGGAGGAGGGCTTGTTTGAATGAATAAATGGATTCACTGAGGAGCTGGGATTTGAACCTAGGTCAGTTGGGCTCTGCCACAGCCATTTCTACTTCCTCACCCTGCTGCAGGCCCCTTTCACCCAGAGAGGCCTAGTTACACAAGCTGAAAGCAAACAGCCAAAGCAGCAGGCAAGCCGACTTAGATCCTTCCCCTTTCCTCCCCTGTCCTTTCCCAGAAACCATGGAGAAACGTGAAAACTCAAATGTGCCCCGAACCAGTCTCAACCCCCAAGTCAAGGAATGCAAAAGGTGAGGAGTTGCCATGGTAACAGCAGTGCCAGGAGTGTTGGTGAATACTTAGTTCCTGCCACATCAGGAGGTCTGCCCAGGACCTGGCTGAGGGTTTGCGTTTTCTGGTAACGGGGGAGCTGCCTTTCATTTGTTCCTCTTAATGGGACGTTACAGGAGACTTCGGCTTTTCATTACTTCCATTTTCTTATAAGTGAAAGGGGAGGAAAAAAACCCATTTTCTTCCCCCTCCCATCCACTCAGAGAAATGCCAGAAAAACACCAGCATTCCTATCAGAGGCTCTGCTGCCTCTGGTCATGAAACCCCATCATCACTTAAATCGCTCTGTTTTAAAGATTTGTGAAAACTGCACCAAATTGATTTTCCCCATATTACTTCTATGTGTTATTTCTGTGGTTTCCCTTCTTCAGTGCTGCAGTCCCCAGGAGCAGGAGAGCAAGTCTATATGGAAACTGGAGGTACTCTTATGTGGTTTGGGAACCAAAAAATAAAAGTGTTTGAGGGGGTACCCAAATCATTTTTCTATCTTTTACTTACTCATGTTCTTATGTGTTTATTTTTACCTTGGGTCTGTCGCAAAGGATTTGGTTCACAGATTCCAAAGTTAATTTAGCTTTAGGACTTAATCACTGTTCAGCAGAGATTTTTACAACCAGAGAGACAGAAAGAACCTTAGGAGTCACCTGGCTCAGAGGTCCCAGACTTTTAGATGTTATCAATAGTCAAAAGTTTAAAAAATGTGAAAGAGTACCCAGATAGGGTTGTCAGCTTTTAGTTTGACCAAACAAGAAGATTAAAGAAAACAAGTGTCAAGTACCACAACCATCACATCATACAAGAAAGGACATTTTAATACCAGAAAAATGGAAGGGTATACTCTCAGAATGAAAGACTGTCCCTTAAAATGATTAAATTTAGCATCTGAAAATTCACCTCTTTATCCTTATTTTTCTTCTTTCCCCATGCACTAGCACCAGTCTGGGGGTAGACATTGGAGAACCACTGGTTTGGTTTACTATTCCTACCAGTATGTCTTGGAGATGGTGTCTTGGCCTCTGCTTGGATGCTTCTAGTGCCTGGGGCACTCACTGCCTTCTCTCTTTGGATAATTCAAGCCGTTCCTTCTTCATCATCACCCTTCTCTTGTCTGCCCTTCTTCAGGCTGGTTAATGTTCCTCCCACAAGCTCCTTTATCTCCCTGCAGCTAACCCTTCAGCAGCACTTACCGCACGGTGTTGTAGTTGCCGACTGGCACGTCCTCGCCGGGACAGAGTCTACAGGTGTTCACTGTCGGATCCTCAGGCCCATCGCGTGGCCGAGGTGCATCAAGAATTGTCGACTGAAGGAACGTCTACTCACCGCACTAATGATATCATGAAATAACAGTAATAATAATCACGAAAATAACTAACATTTCTTTAATGTGTACTATATCCTAAGTACTTTAAGTGATTTTGGTCAGGAACAGGCTTTTATGTCAAGGCATTTGGAATAAGTTGAAATGATAGTTTACGAAGCATGTTGTTTTAAAAGCAACAGTTTCCCTGGGAATTGATCCTACAGAATTCCCCTAAAAAGGCTCCAAGATGTATGTGCAAAAGTGTCCATTGCAGTACTGCTTGTAATAACAAAAAATTGGAAACAATCCAACTATCTATCACCAGGGAACCTGTTAAGTATAGTTCAGCCATTGTATGTAGGCAGCCTTTAAAAGAATAAGGTAGATCTAAATGTACTGACATGGGAAACTGTCCAAGACATAGTGTTAAGAGAAACAATTCCATTTCTATTAAACACACACACACACACGTGCATGCATATATGACTACACAGAAAAAAATATGAGTATACAGAGAAAAATCTGGAGGAACAATGTGATACAAATTGTTAATCGTGGTTCTTTTCCTGGGTATGTTTGTAGGGGACTTTTACTTTATTGAGCGTTTATCTCTGTAATTAAAAATTTTTTTACAAGAAGCATCTCTTTTTTTTTCAAATTTAATTAATTAATTAATTTTTGAGGAAGACCAGTCCTGAGCTAACATCTGCTGCCAATCCTCCTCTTTTTGCTGAGGAAGACTGGCCCTGAGCTAACATCTGTGCCCATCTTCCTCTACTTTATATGTGGGACGCCTACCATAGCATGGCTTGCCAAGCGGTGCCATGTCCGCACCTGGGATCCGAACCAGGGAACCCTGGGCCGCTAATTGGAGCATGCACACTTAACCACTGCGCCACCGGGCCAGCCCCAAGAAGCATCTCTTATTTTTTAACAGCTTTATTAAAGTATAATTTACTTACTATAAAATGCACATATCATTTTTAAGGCTGGGGGCACAGATTTTCTAAAACAACTAGAAGGAAAGGCTTCTGACATTGGGGCTAATCTAATCTTTTGCCCTTTTGCCTGCCTTCTATTCCCTTCCCCACATGGGTCCTCCCACCTCCTCCCAGGCCCTCAATATCTCTGAATGGCCTGGGAAACTCCTTTTCTTTACCTGGGCCTATAAATGGAGAAGTTGCACTAGATGAGTTTTGAAGTTCTGTCAGACGTTAATTCGGTGAGCTCAAAGTCCTTCTGCTCTCTCTCCTACTGAAACTCATTTTTAGGGAGGATCTGATAATCTTGTTCTCATTACATGGAAATAGCTGGTGAGATCCAGTTTATTTTTCTCTCTTGTGATGTTCACAGTTTTACAAAAGATGAACTGTCATTTTGGCTTTAAACCGAGAAAGAAACCTTCAACTGTGTACAAGCTGATGATGGGGTTGGGGATATGTTTTGGGGGGCAGGGCAACCTTTTAGGATCCTTGAAAAACATAACAGTAGTCAAGTTAGGATTGTTTGTGTGGACATGGGTACTCCAGGTGACCCCTAGGTAAAGTGGGACCCATTGTGGGGAGAAAGTCGAGATTCTGGCCATGGAGCCTGACAGAATTAAGACAACTCTGGACCATTGGGAAAGGAGTCCTCTCCATTTCACACTGTGACCTTGATTGCCCCATTTAACCTGGTGCTTTGATCTCTCAGTGTGTAGAAACATAATCACGGCCAGAGAGCATATATTAAATATCTATACACACACAGATAATCTAAGTCACTCTGAAAGAGGTTGCCATAATGAAAAGAGCCTACACTGTTAAACCAACATCCGGAATGTAGGTAGATTGTAACCACATTCTCATTAGGAGAGGCAGATGGCAGTGGTTGAGGGAGTGGGGCCTGGGTTCAAATCCTGACTCCATCATACACTAGCTGACCACGTGACCCTGGTCAAGTGGCTTCGCTGTTATTCATCTCAGTTTCCTCATATGTAAAATGGGGATAACAATAATTTCCTCCTCCTAGGATTGTTGTGAAAATTAAATTAGTTAATACATATACAGTAAAGTGCTTAGAACAACAGTGCATGGCAAATAGTAAGTGCTCAATAAACGTCAGCTGCGAACATCAGTACCTCCTAATCCCTTTGTTGTGTAGGGAGATTTGCTGCTTTTCTTCCAGCAGCTCCTGTTACAGTTATTAATAAATTCTTTGATATTTTCCAGCTGCCAAACGGGGAAACTAAGTCTCCAGGTATTAGAGAATGTGAACTGAATCCAGCAGGCAGGGCAGCGCCCGAGGTTAAAGAGGGGGCCTGGCGTGTGTCCCTGATTTTCAGCACCGCCTTGAGCAGATCCCCGCCCTCTCGGGGCCTGAGTTGCCCCATCTTTAGTAAGATAAAATAAGGGGCCTGAGCTATGTTTGTAAACTTTCCCTTCTTCCTCGCTGCCAGGTCTTGAAGTCGTTTTCTTTCTGGATTTCTGGCTGCAATCCAGTGACACCTGACGGGGGTGGCGAGGGGGATCCTGATAGCTGATTGGCCGCGGCAAGGATCCTGAAGGAGGCCGCGGTCTGCCAGTGCACCCAGGCCCCAGCTGTGACTCAGCCGCCGCTCTCCAGCACCGGGAGAGGGAACTCTCCGCCCGCCCGCGGACCCACCCCCAGCGCGAGCCGTGACGTCTCCCGGAATTCACAGCTGCCCTCTCTCCCCGCTGGGCTCCCCCCATCGGCACGCAGGAGGCTCTTCTGTCGCAGGCGGGAGCTGAGAGCAAACTGCCGGGGTCGTGCACGACTCCCCGGGGCTTCCCGCAGAAGCTGATTGGCAAGGGGGGGTGGGGTGGGGTTCCGGCAGCCGTTGGTAACCCCCGCCCTGTCCCCTCCGCCTCCGCCCCAGTAAGAGAGGGCTGTAAAATTCCGGAAGAGAGATTAGAGGCAGGGGATGGGTGGGGCAGTGAATCAGTACATTCCTTTCTCCCCCTGCCTCCTCCTCCCCTGTTATCACTTTGGGTGGGTTGGGTCCTCTTATGGCCTTCTTCTGACCGGTCCACTGGCAGGGTCCAGACAAGCTAAGCAGTGCTGGGCGGGAACCTCCCAAACTCAGCTGAACTTTGCAGAGCCTGGATCACTTACTTTGCAGTTCATGACCCCATTTGGTTTCGGGTTGGGGAATTTTGGTCCTTGCTTCCAACTGGGTCCCTTCCACAAGAGTAGTTCTTAGGCCTGTCTGTGCATTTGTTAGTAGCTCCCATTAATTGAGCAAGCTCTTGCTCCGAGGCAAGGTCTGTGCTAGGTCAATCAGTCTTATGTTCCTAAAACTTTGCAAGGTAGGCATACCTTCTCTCCTGTTAGAAGCCAGGACTCTGAAAGCTCAGAGAGGTTAGGTAACTTGCTCAAGGTCACACAGTGGCAAAGCCAGGAGTAGTCCCAGCTCTATTAGTTCCATAAATTTTCCACCACACTCCGTGGCTTCCTTTAGCACACTGAAAGGCAACACTTATTAGGGGGTGGCGAAGTAACATCTATGGACCACTTCCCACTGTGCTAGGTACTTTAAATATATTGTCTTTAATCATTTACTTTTTTCACAACAACCCCCTGAGAGAGATACGATCACCATGCCCATATTACACAGGAGGAAACTTTCGTTAGGAATTTCAGGGGCAGAGCTGGGATTCCTGTACAGTCATAGTACAAAGCCGCAGTTAATGTTTGTATAGTGCTTGACAGTTTCCAAAGCCCTTTCAAGATCTTCATTTCAGTCTATCCCATTTCACAGATGAGGATGAAGTTTCCTTCATGAAGTTAAGCCATCTGGCCAAGGTCACAAACCTAATAGTAAGTAGCAGAGCCTGCAATTTTGAAATAAACTCTATAAAGCCAGTAGTAGCAAAGCTCGTTCCATTTAGTCATTCCACAGTGCCAAGTACCATTCTAATAGTTGTAATAATAGCTAACACTTATTGAACACTTACTGTCTGTCCACTGTGGTGCTACCTGTTATATACACTAACTCCTGTAATGCTCAAAACTACCTTAGGAGGTGGGTACTGTTAGCTTTTCCTTACAGATGGGGAAATTGAGACTAGATGAAGTAACTTCCCAGAGTTAACAGCAACTAAGTGGCCATGCAAGGATGCCAGATGAAACAGTCTAGAGTCCCAGGGTAGGAAGAAGGCATCTGGGTTGTGTCCCTACCTTTGTCTAAAACCACTTCTCCAAGGGTTTTTGTTTCTTTGCCACACCCCCATTACTCCTTTCTAACCTGTGTGTGTGGCAGGCCCACATAGCTCCCGCTCTCAAGGAGCTAACGCTCTATAAAATCAGTCAAGAATACCACCAGCTTTGCCTCACAGGGGCGCTGGGCAGATTAATAAGCTAATGGCACTTGGAATGCTTCAGCAAAGGCACTGGATAAACTCAGGGCACTTATTATGTGTGAAACTCACTGCCAAGGGTGGTTCACGCTGTAATAAGGCGCCTGCAGCCCCTTTCCCGATCTCTTTGAGGTGTGCAGCCTTACTTGGGAAACTGTGTGGATGAGGTCACTCACGTCAGAGGTGAGAGCATTTCCCTGCTGTCCGCAGGGTGTGGGGAGTTGGTGGCATTGCCGTGGTCTCAGGCCTTTTGCTCTCAGTGGGGGGTGTTTCCAACATCTCGGAAGGGTTTCCAGCTTACGCTAAGGGACACCAGTTATTGACTGGAGTCAGACACTAACATCACACTTACTTGGGCTTCGGAGGCAGACACTTGGGCTGAATCCTGCTTCTGTCATTTCATCTCTCTGAGCCTCTGATCCCTTTTAAAATGAGGATAATAATATCTTCCTCACAGGGTTATTCTGAAGCATAAACTTGATCATATATTTAAAGACACCTTCCCAGGGCTTGGAAATAGAGTAGATGCTTAATAGGTGGTAGCTATTATCATAGCTGTTATCATTATCCTTATGTTATTATATTATTTACTGACATTTTAGGGCCAGGCTGAGAGCTAGATGGAGGGAAGAGTCATTCATTTGTTCAACAATGCGCTAGATTGCCCCAAGTAGGTAGGTCTAAGTAGGAGAGAATCATGAAAATAGGCATTTACAGTACAATGTGGTAAGTGCTATGATAGGGGATTGCATAAGGTGTTTTGAGACTTTAGCGGAACAATCAATAACCAGGAGACTCAGCGAAAGTTTTGCAGAGGAGGTAGTTCTCTGTATCAAGTCTGTGCTTCAAGGAAGTGGAAAATGCTGCCAGCTGGAGGCAGATAGAATGCAAGTGGCAGCTGAGCCTGTGTTCCTCACGGAGGGCCTTGACTCGGATCTGCAGCCCGTCTTGCTTCAAGGCCTCTCAACTCCCACACGGCCCTGCCAGCCAGCCTTGCCCTGGAATACCCTCTCCTGGGCCACCTGCTGGTGATGAACATCCTGGGTTCTGTGCTGTGGCTTGACGTGGCTGAGTCATAAGACCTTTCTTTTTTCTGCTAAGCTCTAATGGAAGCCTTCTGGTCGGGAGCAATGCCCCAGGTCTACCTTGTGGGAAGGCCGAATGATGACTACTGACGATTGCTTCTCCCCACAGAGGCAAATGAACACGTGTGTAGTGGTTGGGGGCGGGGGTGGGGCGGAAAAGGCAGCCTAAGGGGCAGGAGTCCCTTCTAGATAGCTGCCAGTTCTGGGCAGGTGAGACTGCCTAGGGTGGATAGGGAGGACAGAGCACACCCCCACCCCAACCCTCCTGGATAACCTTCCCCCCCAGTGCTGCCGGCTGCCATCGGGCAGTGGTCAGATCAGTCTCCCCACTCACCAGTGACCACATTTTTCAAACCAAAACTCAAAACGCGTGGCCTGACAAAGAATTAAAGAATTTCTGGTCACCTTCCAAATGCAAGAGAGAATGCTGGAATCTCTAGGATAATTCCCGTCGTTAAAAGGGACATTAGGTCGGAAACCTTGAAATTCAGGGTCTCCTCTTTATCAGGCATTTTTTCGTACATTATATCATTGATAGGTGAAAAGAACCCCACGAGGTAGCTGATAACTGTTTCCATTGAATAGTTGAGAATACTGAGAGTTAATAACTTGCCCAAGATGCTACATCCCGGAAGTTTGAATTTTGGTCTGTCAGGGAAGGTTCGAAGGGGTGTGTGTGTGTGTGTGTGTGTGTGTGTGTGTGTGGCGGGCGGGGGGGGGGGCGGGGGGGTGGCGCAGAAACATCCTTGCAATTGCAGACGCACACGCCATTTATTTGAGGCCTCGAAGAAGGGCAGCCAAGAACTGAGCTGCCCTGGTTCTCACTTCTGACTTGGAAATCCCCGAGCAAAGGCCTCGGTCGCCGCCCAGTCTCATCAGGATCTGGCCCCAGGCCTCACGGCCGGACATGGGGGAAAAAGCCCTTCGACCTTGCGGGTCACCCCGCGGCCTCGGGCCGTGGCCCTAGCCCAGGTGCGGATGGGTGGGCCGCGGCGTGGGCGGAGGACTCCGCAGGCCGCCTTCTGCCCCCTCCCGGGTCACATGGACGCGCCTTCCGCAGTCAGGAGCGCGGAGCGGAACGAACCCCGGGGAGGAGCGGGGGCGGCGCCGAGGGCAGTGGGTCAGCGCCCTGCGGGGCAGGTGGGCGGGCCCAACCGCCCCTCGAGCTGGCCGGCCAGCCAATCAGCGGGCGCGGGGGGCTGGCCGGCGGGCGCGCGCGCCGCGCCCCGCAGCGCCCCCTGAGGGGCGGCGGCGGGAGCTGGTTCCGGCTGCGCGCGCAGCGGTGGTGGCGGCGGCGCGATCGGCCGGGCTGTAACCGTCGTCCGTCCGGTAGCGGCTGGAGCGGCAGCGGCGGCCGGGCACGGCGCGAGGCGACGCCACAGGGCAGCGGCGGCAGCGGGGGCAGCGGCGGCAGCAGGAGACGCAGCGGCGGCCGCAGCAGTTGCAGCAAGACGGACTCGTGGACACGCGCCGCCGTCGCCGCCGCCGGGCCGGGCCGGGTGTCGCGCGCCGAGGCTGGGGGGGAGTCGTCGCCGCCGCCGCCACCGCTACCGCCGCCGCCGCCGCCGCCGAGGTGACTGAGGAGAGAGGCGCCTCCTCGCTCCCGCCGCCGCCGGACTTCAATGCCCAGTCCCCAGCTCGCCAGCGTGAGTGCGCGCCTCCGGGCGGCCCCGCGCCGGCTCCCGGGGCCTCGGGGAAGCGGAGGGCGGGAGGCGCCGCAGCCATTAGTGCAGGCCCGAGACACGTCCCCGGAAGGAGGGCCGGGCCGGGGCCGGGCGGGGGGAGCGCGGCCGGGCTGCGTGGAGGACGAGGGTGGGTGCGGAACGGGGGATCGTGCGCGTGGACGCGGAGGGACGTGTGCTGTGTGGAAGAATGTTGGGTGCGGGGGGAAATGCGTGCGTGAAGGCGAGCGCGTGAGTTGGGGAGAGGGCTGGGTGTGCGTGAGGGGTGAGGGGCGAGGGTGGGAGTTGGGGACAGGATCTGGGGGAGTGTGGGTGAGTGTAGAGGAGAGTGAGTGTGGGTGTGAGTGAGGGGGGACGGAGCGTGTGTGGGTGAGTGCAGCGGAGAGTATGAGTGAGCGGATGAGAGTGAGTGTGGGGGGGCGTGTGGGAATGAGTGAGCGAGTGTGGGGAGCACGAGTGTGGGGGAGAGAGGGGTGAATGGCGGAGTGGGAGGGGGAGAGTGGGGCAGCGCGGGGGGAGAACAGGAGTGCCGTGTGCGAGCGAGGGGCCGGGGGGAAGGTGAACGGCGGGCGAGGGAGCGCGGAAGGGTGTTTCTGCGTTCGCCCCTGTGGGAGCGGGCATCCTGGAGGTCTTTCTCCTTGGTCACTGTGAATGGCGATAGTGATCCTGGTGCCCTGGGTTAGGGAGTTCTTTCCAGGAGCATCTTGTCCCGGGTCCTCGGGTTCAAGTATGAGGGAAGGGTTTAGGAATATATTCCACTGGTACTATCATTTTTCTAGCTCTGGGTCTTTTTAAAGAAAGGGTGTGCTTTTTTGTGTGTGTGTAAATTTTTCCCCCATGTTTCATGATATCGACATAAATTTCCAAATTTGTCACAAATACGGTGGCCATCTCATCCTACTCTGGGGCTCTAGGAGCTAAGTAAAACAAGCTTGTCCATTGCCCAGGATCGTAGGCTCTTGCCGTTAGCGTGTTCAGAAGCGTAGACTCTTGTAAAGTACTGCTAGTTTTTCAGGTGAGAGGAGTTTTATTGATAGGTAAATTGAAGTAATATTTTTTAGGTTGTGGCTCTTTCTTACCTTCCTGGAGAAAAGCTCTTAAGAAATAATCATAATAATGTAACATATTGATGATGAAGAAGAACCATAGGCTAGTTTATTATTTCCTGGAATTTGTCAGGAAACATACAAAATGTCTGGCAGTTGTACCATCACTATAGGCATTCAGCAAATGCTTGTTTGTCTGGAGTCACCAAACTACAACTCCTCCTGGATTAGAATACCGTGCCTGCTGAGTTGCTGCCACGCTCGGTATTACAGAGTAGTTTCTGACAGGAAGTGAATGAAGTTGTGCTTTGTTCAATGTGCAAAAGGAAATTAAGGCTGGAGAATGACACATTTTTAAGGCTTCAGAATTGCTTGCCAGCACACCATTGTGTTGGTGAAGGTGGTGAGCAGCTGTTTGCCGGTATTCTGATCCTGACGTTTTTTAAGTTGTTTCATATTTGTATTCTGATCCTGACGTTTTTTAAGTTGTTTCATATTGGCTAGTGAGTGGACTAATGATTGTCACGGACTTTCCCCAGATTCTTGTGTTGTAGAATTAGGGGTTCTTGATGAAGAGTACTTTGATGGGTTTTACATGTTAATGATGGGAAGTTTCTTAGAAGTTGGGAGTCTTTCAGTATGATAAGCGAAAGTAGGGTGGTCCTTTTGATAGTAGATGTCATAGATTTACAGGCAAAATCATTGACGTGTGATTAGAAGTCAGAAACTATATTTTTCTTAGAGTATCCTTTTTCTCAATAGCATGCTGTCCAATTTCAGAAATAGTGAACAGTATTGTTACTATTCAGTAGGGGACCAGATTAATTAGTATTAAGCGCCTACTATGCACCAAGTGCTTTTTATACTCATTTAATTCTCACAGCTACTGTAAGGTGGTAGGTGTCCTCATTTGCGTTCACTCGGCACATATTGGGTGGTTTCTATTTGCCAGGCACTAGGGATACAGTGATTCTAAGTATAAGCCGTTGACTTAACAGTGATGAGATGAAGAGATATAGAGACTCCCAAAGCGGGTAAGTAACCTGTCCCAGGTTACAAGATAATAAGAATTGGAGCTGGATTAAACACCTAGGTCTGTCTGACTCCCAAGTCCTTGATTTTTCCACTATACCCTTATTACCCTCACAGTAGCTTGTCTCACTTGGAGCTTTCTCATCCACACAGTGGCCTAGCAGCTTGTAGAAAGATGAGAGATGTTGAAGTTAATGCAGAAGACTGAATGGCTGGGGGCAAGGGGATCATTTAGGAGATGCTGACTTGAGGCTCTTTGGGGCCTGAGCTAGGCTTTTATGTGGGTGGAGATTCTGCCTTGAAACTCTCTTGGGGCCTCAGGGTGTGTGCTTTAAGACAGAGTTTTTATGAGACACCTGGGATATGTCTGGGAGAGGAAAGTCTGATTAAAGAAACCCAGCAGCCTTTTATGTTTTTTATTTTGGGTGAAAGAGAAAGAGTGTTTATTGGGGCTGAGAGTCAACTAGAAGTTGTCACTTCTTTGTGGAAGTTTTTCTGTTCAGCTGTGTGGGATATTTACCTCAGGAGATTGCGAAGATCGAGTGAGAAAATATATATGAAAGCACTTTGTTAATTATAAATTGAACTACAGATTCAAAGTATTATTACCACTCAGACTTTCCTACTAAGGCAACAGTTTAATTGTTATATTTGGTAGCTGGAAAAGGCCAGCGTTTTGGACACCTATACAAGTGAGAAATTGTTTAGAACTGCTGAACCAGGTGTATTCTGACTCAGAACGGCAAGAGTCAAACCACTCCCTCTGTGAGTCAGTCAAGTAAAATTTAGTTTGAACGAACCAAATTTGTAGGCAGAAACCATTTACAACATCGTTGAACTCTGGTGGCAGGAGGGAAGAGTAAATGTTTGAATGCTTTTGCACATAACTTTCTTAAAAAGTCTGAAAGCCCCATGTTTATATTTTCCTTGAAAAGACATTTGTGTAAATGAGGTAAAACAGATTATTTTTCTTAAGATTTAACTTTTTATTTATTTTATCTTTTAAAGGTAGCATTGCTGTATGCAGTAGTTTACAATTTTGAGACGTAAAATTGAAATTCATTAGAGATTTATTTTACAAGATTTGATTGTACTGTTCCTTTTTGTTGGACTGTGGGATCGGTAACCAGTGACGCATCTAGCAAAAGCATTTACAATTAAGTTTTAGAGGAGCAGTACACACATTTTTAGCTGTTGCTCTTGGAAGAGTGCAACTTAAGTTAGAGTGAAACCTAAGTTAGGTTGATTTCTTCAGGTGCTATACCATCCACCTATTCTACTTGTAGAAGTTGAGGGTCTTGAAAAATTTTGAGCAACTGGAAATTAGGATACAGAGTTTTAACATGGTAGACGTAGTTATGTTATTGAGTGGCAGAGATCTTGAGGTCTTGAGATACTTGTGAAGTCCAACATGATGCTTTAGGTTTCAGCATTCCCTTCTTGGGAATCCTCTTTGTGGTAAATCACAAATCATTCTATTTAAAATTCATAGTCTTGTAAGTGGCATTGTTTCAATTTTACAGATAAGGAAATTGATTTATAGGTAAATTTTTGAATCCCAGGTTTTGGAATCCAAGTTAAAGAGTATCAATAAATATATGGTAGTGGACAAAAAACAGTTTTTTCCCTTGGGGCTTAAAGTACTTAAATCTCTGGCTGAATTTTTTTTTTTCCAGTTAACTCTAGTCGTTTTACAGAGAGCTATGTAGGAGTTAAGTAGATGGTAAATAGATGTTAAGAAAACTGGCCTTTTTTGCTTGAAATTTAGTATTTTGTTTTTTTAAAAAAGGATACTTCAGTTACTTGCGTACTTTTTTTACTCTTTTGGGGATGTTGCATTGAGATTTTTCTCACGATACTAGTTGGGTTATATAGAAACTGATGATTATATAAGTTTATGAAGCAAGAGTCCTTGATGTTACAATTCAGATAATTTTGTGCTTTGGGTTTGTTAAATGAATAATGGATGCCACCAATTATAATTACTTTGAGAAATGGTGACTTGAGTCTGTTAATCTGGAGTATCAGAAGAGCTTTTTACCCATTTTAACTTCAAAACTAGTATATGTGTAGAGGTGTCTGGAAGCTTTCTCCTGGTAGCCTTTGTTTTATTGACTGAACCACATTCTCTAGCTCCTTTGACTTGCTGCCCGCTTGCTTGGGACTCAAAGCCATACAGGATTGCTTGGTGTAGAGCTCAAGTAGATATTGTATGTAAATCTTTTGCTCCTTGGAGTCATAGAGGTCTAGGCTGAACCAGAAACTGTCACTACTCTAGTAGCTCCACAAAACGAGCTGTACAGCACTGCAAACTTTGTCCACTTTCCAGAGATAGCTTGTGGAGTTACCAGGCCCCAGGTGAGAAAATGACCCTTCTTCTTACGTCTTATGGTGGTTTTCCCTGGCACTGTCTGTTCTATCTGTAGATTTACAGGGCACAAAATCTTTCCCAGAAAAATGACTATTAGGAGTTGACACATTATACCAGTAGTTTTTATGTGACTTGAATACAAGTGTTTTTTGTTTGTTTGCACTGATTTCTTGCCCATAGGTTCTGTAACACAGCATCCACTCCATTTTAAGTGGCCTAGAAAGTAAATTTCGTCACTGGAATATAAATTTACATTGCACAACATTGGCTTTAAACTGCAGGGAATTTTAAGATTAAGCTTTTCTATGACCCTTTCTTTGGTAGTTGAGCCTGTTTTGAAAAAATGTGTTGACTTAGAATGGTCTTTACCTTTAGAGAACTGTTGTATTTAATTCCTTTAAGAGTATTTTTGGGTTGAAATTTCATTCTCAGAAATGTTAATTCTTTTGGCATAAAATGCACGCATGATATATTTGCTTTAGCAGATCAGCTAAATTACTTTATATTTTTATTTCTGCAGTGGTCAGAAATGTTGGCTCTAAAAGTAATGTATCATTTGACAAGAATTCAAATTCACAATCAGATCTACTTTCTTCCAGTCCTTTAGTTTTAGTTGAGATTTGAGCATAACATTTTTTTTTGCACTGTTTTATAGGAAGCATTCACTAGGTTGTACCACCATAGTATTTGTAAATTGGATTTATATTCATAAGTTGATATTTACTGGTTTTAGTAGCAAGATAAATTGATGTGTTTTCTATTTTCCATTGTTGGTGAAAGCCTATCATGAGGGAACAGAGTGACTGGTTAGTGCAGAAGGATATGAGTCATCAGCAGGATTTGTCAGCAAATTGAGAAGGATATGATGGAGAAACAATAGACTCTAGTGACATTATTCTTCATTTCCACACGTGTGGTTACAAACAAGTTTCTTTTTGGTGACCGGTTTAAATTATTCAAATAATTTAGGTCTTTCTGGATGAAAGACCCTTCTAATGTAAGTCATAGACTACACTCTGAATTGTTTTTCTAGTGAGGTTAGATCTTCATTTGGGGAGGGAGCATCAACAAGTAGAATTTAGTTAAACTCATATGTATTTACTAGGGAAAATATTCAACTATCAGGTAGGGTTTAGTAAGTTGAGAAGCTATATTTGTGAAGCTTATTGGTAATTATGGAGCTGCGCAGCACATCAGAAGATGCCCACCAATATGGCAATATTTGTTCTCTCTCACTGAGCAAAGAGTTACTCCTTGACTCTACTACTCTACTTTTAAATTCCTAAGAGCTTTTATTGTATTTGAATGGGTCTTAAATTCTCAACATGTTCAAGGCCTCCCCATAGTTGTCTAATCGAAGACTCAGCTCCTTTCTCCTCATGCCACCATGGCCCTTCACTTTTTCTACGAGTCTACTATCGTAAAAGTTTTGCATTTTCTCAGAAGTCTCAATCCTGCTTTATTCTACTCATGCTTACTTTGTGTTTTTGAAGTATGTAGCATTAATATGAAATTTTAATGTCCATCATCAAATATTTTTATCCACATTGATACTTCTAGGATCTTGATCCTGGATAGTGTTTGTATGATGTGCACACAAGCTCTGCAAATGCTTGTTGTCAGATTGGATGTGCTGCATTTTAGTGTCCTTCAGAGGTGACATATTGTCCTTCATCTCAGTAAGTCTTGGAGGAAGAGCACAAGAAAGATGGAATTTTGCATTCTTTAAGTGGGAAGAGAAGGAAGGATGTTGAAGTAAGCTATTGAGCAAAGAATAATAACTCATTGACATGGCATCTTAGAGGTATTTCACCATTTTTACTTCACATTCATATGTAATGTGAAACAGTTGCTTTCACTGTATGGTTTTTAAAGATTGTGAATGTTATGTTTTATGAAAATAAACATCAAGCCATTATTGGGCAATTAGTGAGTAGACAGTATATTTTAAAAGGCCATCAGCAGCTCCAAATAGAATGATTTGGGTTCTGGTCGGTTTCTCTTGTACTATACTCAGTACACAGAGAGATGGCTGTGAATTATAGTGTGATTTATAAAAAGCAAATTTAGGAGAGGAAGTGAATTGTAACTTACCCAGTTTTAGGGGAAACTTGGACCAAAATGCCCTAACAGCAGAAAAATTTCTGGGGCTCAAACAAAAGAATTTATGCTGACAAGATGTAATTTGGAATGTTTTTATTCTGTATCCTGTACATAGAGAGCTTCCTTCCCCCCTTTCAGTGGTGAATTCTTGAACAGGAGCTTTAAATATGCTCAATACATTTGACAAAATGGGGAAATGAAAGAGTTAAGCTGACCCATAAACTGCTAAGTTCTGAAACATATATTTTAAATAATGCTAACAATAGCCTAGAAGTTTTAGCTTTGCATGCTGCTCCTGTGCTGTAGGTTATTTTGAAAGGTGATTCAAATAACCTTTTCCCAAGTATGTATTTTGCAACCTCAGGGCACTTGCAGCTGTTACAGTCATTCTAACTGTCCTGATATAGCTCAGAAAACATTTCAGAGTGGTGTTGACAGGGTGAATCCAAGTGTCTTTTTACTACTGAATTTGCTTTATTAAGTTGAAGTGCAGAATCTCAGATACATTTCTTTATTAATGAAATAATCGATTCAGTAGTTCTTGGGTTAATGTATGTTTAGTGAGGATGTTGGAAACTAAATTAAAATGGTTAACACTTAAATTGTTCCCCAGGAAAATTACGTAGCCTTTTGAGATTAAAGAAGGAAGGTTGGAAGGAAAGAAGAAAACAAACATTAGGATTTAATTTTATGAGGATGCAGCTGAATTTGAGGTAGTTCTTATTGTATAAAGGAGGTTACCACAGTTGTTTAGGGGAAAGATGTGCTTAAACTTTATAACAAAGAGGCTTGGGAGTCTTAAAATGCATGTAAATGAAAGTCTTTAAACATAAAGCCCATGGAGAGGATAGCCATGATAGCTTTTCCTGGAAATGAAAGTATGAATGAGTAGAATTAAATAGAGCTATGTAACTTAATTTTTAAAAGATTCACTGAAAACAATAAGATTAATGCCCGGTATTAGAATTGTGCAGTTAGGATTTTTAACGTTATTACCACTATTCAAATAATTTTTTAGAAAAAGTCAAAATTGGCCATATTATTGTTACCGCCATTTAAATTTTACTTAGGAAAAATAACATTTTTGGACAAGAGATTCAGCTGGAGAATTGCTAATCATTAGAGGAATGATGGAGTACAAAACTGAAAACAAATATTTTTGAGTGTAGCATGAAAATATTTAATGCAGTTTTTGTCTTAGAGTTATTTGTAGAAGCAGGAGTTACTAGAAAAGGACAACTACTTCTAATCACCAGGGTACATACAAATTTGAAAACCACTCCCTTTCCATTTGAGTGGGAACAGGGCCCACAGGACTTCAGTAAATAACTGTCACTGTTCTCAGAAGTGAGTGTGATTGTCGGTTAACTGCTTGCTTGCTTTTCTGAGCGGCGGGCCATGTATCTCCTGCTAGTTCTGAAATGTTAAGATATTTTCCCACCATCAAGGTCATAATTTCTTTTTATAGAACTGATTATTGATTTCTGTACTGGAACTTGATTCTCAAGTTCCCTCCTTAAATGAGGAAGTGAAAAGTGGGAATAACCAGGGGAGCAACTATGAAACTTTTTTTGTAGCAGTAAAAAAGCATCTTGCTATTTTTAGCTTGTTTACAGATATTTTGGATCCAAATTTGTGTAGAATTTAATGGATACCTCTCTCCTTACCAACTCCCCAGGACTGTAGCCAGTAGGGGAGGAGGACTAACATTAATTGGAATCTAAGTCTAAGTTTTAAGGAGTCAAATGTATTCGATGTTAGTTTGATAAATGCGGCAGTAGAGGGATGAACAAAGAAAAGCAGCACTGAGTAGAGCTGTTGTTTCTACAGGGCTCTGATGAGTTGGGTGTAGGTCCTGAAAGGTGAGTAAAATTTCAGTTTGAGACCACGTAACCAGAAGATGAGCGTTTAGTTAGCAAAATTGAATTCTCTTTAGTTTACACATCTCAAGATACTTTTTTCCTGAAATGATGAAAATGCAGTAAGGACAGTAGTACTTTACAGAGGAATTTCCCTACTTTCTTGATGATTGAGAAGATTTTGTGTTCTGTCTTCTGAATAATCTCTGAATATTGTTAGGCTTCTCCAAGTTCTTGCAGTTACTCAGGGCCTTGCCTCTTTTTTCACAGTCCTCCTATCCAGGCTGTGGACAAATCCTTTTGAGTTCTACCTCAGAGTACATCTTGAAACTGATCCCTTCTTATCCTCTCCACTGCTGCTACCCTGGACAAGCAACCGGTACCTCTCTCCTGGATTATAGCAAGAGGCTCCTCCTCCGGAATCTCCCTACTTCTGCCCTTAGTGCTCATATAACCTGTCTCCACAAGCAGCTAGAGTGATCCTTTTCAACATATGTTGCTACTCTTGCTTGAAACCTCATTTTTCTCCAAATAAAAGCCAAATACTTAAGTGGCCCTTAAGACTCTCTTGTTTCTCTGACCCCGTTCGTTCCCTTGCCCTCTCTGCTCCAGTAGCTCTGTCCCCCTTGCTGTTCCTAGAACACTCCAAGCATGGCCCCACCTCATAACTTTTGCGATGGCTAATCCCTCTGCCTAGAATGCTCCCTCAAATATCTATTTGGCTCACACCCCCAGGTCTTGGATAAATGTCAGTTTTTTCAGTGAGGCCTTTCCTGATAGCCTCACTTAAAATTGGAATCCTCTTTCCCTCTGGCACTGCAGTTTCCCCTACTTTGCATTTTTCTCCGTAGCAGTGGCGTATTTTATTTGCCTTTTTCTGCCTACTAAAATATAAAATCCATCCTGACAGGAATTTTTGTTTGTTTTGTTTACTTCTCTTGCGACATGTATAAGAGTATGTGACACAGTGTATGTCCAGTAAATATTTGAATTCATTAATAAATTCTTAACTAGCCAAATTGCAAGGAAAATGTCTTAACTCTTCGTGAGAATGAATTATTTACTGTTGACAGATTATCTATACTTACTTTAAGGGGAAGTGCAGGTGTTTTCATTGAAGTGAAATGAATTTGTTTTAGGAAAAAATTGTGGCAAGGTTTTAGTCTTACATACAGTATTATGCTTTCATGTTGCCTGTTTGTAGAAACCAGGCTAACTCAAATTTGCATGACTTCCTGTAGAATTTCTGGTAAGAAAAGTAACACAGTAAATGTATGCTTGCTGGTTCTTCAGACTTTTGCTTTTAGATTTTATTTTCTTAGATCTAGAATTCTTGATTGTGCATTTATATTGTCATCTACTGTTTTAATTTGGTGAATACTGGCATAAGCCATTAAATTAGAGGGCTTATGTATCATTTACTTTAATTTGGAAATAGAAAGAGGTGCTTTCTCAGTGGAAAGCTTGATGTGAGTGGCCTGACAGGAATTTTAAAAGGATGCCCAGTAAGTTTGATTACATTAAGTGGGGCTGATTTTGTAAAGTTCCCTCACACCCTTGAATTCTCTATGTTTATATTTGAACTTAGTATTATAGTTGCCAAAGCAGGACCTGAATTTTACTCAATAATTTTGTATTTTTAACAAAAAAGAAAACTGTCTTTCTGGAATTGTATAGATACAGGCCTGTGTGGGAGAGAGGACTTGTCTTTGGCTTGAGGGTTCTTGTAATCCCATGGTTATAGCATTGTTAAAAATGTAGTTATATTGTAAATCGTAGAATTTTTTATCACCCTAAATTTAAAAAAAAGTAAGGTAATATATGTACATGGAAAAAAATTAAAACAGTTCAAAAGGTCTGTATTATGATAAAGTAAACCATGGTCCTGGTCTCCAGCCTCCAGTCTCTTCCACCCCCAGGCAACCACTGTTCCCTCTTATCTTTGTAACCTTCCGGATAGTCCATGGGTATGAAAGCATGTAGAAGAGTACTCACAAATATTTCTCTATATATTGTTCATACTGTCATGTGCCTTGCTCTTTTCACTTAGTAGTTTCTCTTAGCCATCTTTCATATCAGTTCATAGAGATGTTTTATTCTTTTTAACCTCTGCGTAGTTTTCCATTTTGAGAACATGCCATGATTAAATAATGGATATTGTATTACTTCATGCATTTTTGTTTTTGATTCTTATCTAGGTCGATGTTAGCAGTAGTGTTGACGGTGGACATTTAAACTCTAAACATATCCCTCTTCACAGTTTTAAGTAGTCTCTGTTATTGACTTAGTCTTACTGGCAGTGCACTATCTTAGCTTGGTAGGCCGCTGCTTACTTCCTCTCTTCTTTCAGCTCCCTCTTCATTCTTTCTCTTTCTCCCTTCCCTCCCTCCTTCCCCTTCTTAATTTAAAAGGATTTCTCTGTTGCAGAACATCCTTTCTAATCCTTCAGTGAAGTTATATTCTTTTGTTAAAAATGGAAATGTTGTTTAGGAAAAGGAAATATCCCAATTTTGACATTTTACAAGTTACAGTTCTGTAAAAGATAAAATTAAAGAGTGGAGAGAATATTTGGATGTATATTTGAATTTGACTGCTATTGTATGTTAAGTAAACGAGCTTCTTCCATCACCTAGTAAATAAAAAAAATAATAAATTTCTACTTAAGTAGGAAGAGCAGAATTAATGCTGGAGAGACACCTTTAGAAGAAAGTTTTCCTGTAAGGTGTACAGGTGCTGAGTTTATGCTAAAATGTAGGGTTCTGTAACTTTTGAGTACTTTTCAGCTGTGGCAGGTTGTTTATGATTTTTTTACAGACTCTTTGCTTTGCATTCTTAACATTAGTTTATCTGAATTGACGGGTGCAAGAATATTTTAGTGTTGCTGTGTAGTTGAACTCTTAGGGGAAGGGAAAGGAGCAGAAGCTTGCTTTTATCTCGTATCTGTTAACATTGATAGAACATACTGTTTGATTTGGGAGAAGTTCCTTTGCTGGGGATCTCAGTATGGTGTTAAGAATTGAAAATCTATTAATGAATTGTCCTTATCCCTGGAAGTGGTCCTTCCAAAATGAGCTTGGAGGAATAGATGGAATAAAGCTTGTTCTGTTTGCTGAGCAGATGAACACTGGAGGCAAGGTAGAAATCTTAAGGCTAGAACTGTAACCTTTTAAGCCTGGCCATCACTGCAGTGCAGGTCTTTCATGACTGCTCAGCTGACACACATATTAGCTGCGATAACGTCATTAAACCAAAGGGATTCAAATAGGTGAGAATGTCCTCGTATTGTGCTCTGCACTGCATGCAAACTGTTGTTCTTTGAGTATCCTACTTTAATAATCTTTTAATAATGTTGGTAGTACTTTAATAATCTTTTCTCCGCTTGTTATAAAGTCACAGAATTGCAGATAACTATCCCAGCAAATATTTGAAGAAAAGTTACACTTACGTGAAAAAGGTTATGACTTGGGCCGGCCCCATGGCCAAGTGGTTAAGTTCATACACTCTGCTTCGGCACCCCAGGGTTTTGTCAGTTCGGATCCTGTGTGTGGACCTAGCATCGCTCATCAGGCCATGCTGAGGTGGCGTCCCACATAGCAGAGCCAGAAGGATCTATAACTAGAATATACAACTAGGTACTGAGGGGCCTCAGGGAGAAGAAGAAAAAAAATTTTTTTAAATAAATGATCTGTCTTAAAAAAATTATGACTTAAAAAATATGTAGGTACCTCTGTTAGTCAAAATTGAAGGAAAAAGGGGCCGGCCCCGTGGCCGAGTGGTTAAGTTCTCGCACTCCACTTCGGCGGCCCTGGGTTTTACCAGGTTCGGATCCTGAGTGCAGACATGGCACTGCTCATGAAGCCATGCTGAGGTGGCATCCCACATGCCACAACTAGAAGGACCCATAACTAAAAATACACAACTATGTACCGGGGGCTTTGGGGAGAAAAAGGAAAAAAATCTTAAAAAAAAAAATTGAAGGCAAAATAAATAGGGAGTAGGAGACCTGGATTCTTGTCTTTGATCTGCTACCAAGCAGCAATGTGGTCTTAGTTAAGCCATTTTAACCTCTCTCGATCCCACACTTCATCTTTTTTTGAAATGGTCAGAATAGTTGATCTCTAAGTTTCTACTAGTTTTAAAATTCCTTGAGTGGACAAGGAGTACTCTATGAAATGTGTAATCTAAGGTGGCTATGTTCTGGAGTTACAGTTAGAATTATGAGTTAGAAAGAGTGGTGGTCTTTTTGTTTTTCTTAGTTTGAGTGTAGAAGTTTTATGTTTTTATGTAGTAGGTAACTCATTCTGTTGAAGTATTGAAGTTCTTAGAATGCCATTTTGAATTTCTTTTTTTTTTTGAGGAAGATTAGCCCTGAGCTAACTACTGCCAATCTTCCTCTTTTTGCTGAGGAAGACTGGCCCTGAGCTAACATCCGTGCCCATCTTCCTCTACTTTTTATATGTGGGACGCCTGCCACAGCATGGCTTTTGCCAAGCAGTGCCATGTCCGCACCCGGGATCCGAACCGGTGAACCCTGGGCTGCCGAGAAGCGGACTGTGCGCACTTAACCACTGTGCCACCAGGCTGGCCCCCATTTTGAATTTCTCACGTATCTTTCGTATTTTAGGAATGTTTTAGTTTTGTGATTGTGTCCACGGTAATACAATCACAAGTATGTAACTCATAAAATAGAATGCTATAAGAATACCGTAAAAAGAAGACTTGAGGATAGAAGAATAGGCTTGAAAGTTTGCAGGCATATGTTCTTTTACATCTGTATTTCAGTTTCTTCCTGGAAATGGTTCTGTAGTCATATCTTTCATGACATTTTCTATCTGGTCACAGTCATCTTTTTTAGAGACTTCTAAATAAGCATTTATTGGTGGCTTGGGGAAGAGGCAAGTGAAAGAACTTAGACCTTGTCCGTGTTTCCGGAGGAATTTAGGATTATGTTGACACTCTGAGCTAGTTGTAAAAATTACTGTGTTTCAAAGCAGCAGGCTTAAAATCCTAATAAAAATTCTGCCGCGTCTCTTTCTTGCCTTTTTTTGGTAGGGATTAATATTTGGGCAGGAGACTGCTGTGTGAATCAGTGACCTTTAGATCCTTTTGTACTCTTGAGGTAGTGATGTGAGAAGTAGTAAAAAGGTAAACTGGACTAGAAAGGAGATGATGGGATTTATACATTAGTTGAGTGAGCAGGCATTATGGTACCTTGGAAAAAACCTGGGACTAGCAGAAGACTTGGGTTTGAATTGGGGCTCAACTAATTTCATTCACCTTAGACAAGTCACCTCACTTTTCTGATCCTCTTTCCTCATTCCTCATAGGTAGTAACAACAACTGTGAGTTGTGAGAAAAAGGACATAATTTTTTGAAAGTACTTTAAGGATGAATATTATAATTGGGGGCCAATGCATATACTTTGCATAGAGAGAATTAAATCCTCAAAGTGGAATTTTGGTAAATATCCTCCTTCCATTTACAGATATAGCTTATTTTAAGCAAAGTGTATATGTGAAAGACTTAACCGTCAAAGCAGAAAAATGAGATCATTGTGAACTTTATCAAGAGTCCATGCAGGGAAGGTTTCTTTAAGGATCTTTCAATCGCTTAAAAATGATTTAAAATGAATTTTAAAATTCAGTCATTTAAAAATGATGTGAGTTAGAAATAATCTTAACAGCACAGAAACTTTGTTGAACCCCATTTTGGAAAAAAAGACATACTTAATCTCTGACTTTTAAAACTCTTGGTATACATCTTTGTCTTCGTAGACGGCAGTAATTTAGAATGGGTGGCATTTCGGATGTCTTTGCACTCATAAAGTTGTGTTTACTGTGCTGTCAGCCTCCAGTTCATTTCACTTATGCTCTTCTCCTGCAGGTTTTTCGTTGGAATATACGTTGCACATTTATGGCGATTCTGAGCGTGAGGGCAGACTTCTGCCAGGCTCAGCACAGCGTTTTCGCTGACAAGTGAGCTTGGGGGTTCTATGTGCCATAATTAAAATTGCCTTGAAGACTCTGGACACCGAGACTGGCCTCAGAAATAGTTGGCTTTTTTTTTATTGCAAGCATATTTCTTTTAATGACTCCAGTAAAATTAAGCATCAAGTAAACAAAAGTGGAAGCTACCTACACTTTTAACTTGTCTCACTAGTGCCTAAATGTAGTAAAGGCTGCTTCAGTTTTGTATGTAGTTGGATTTTTTTGGAGTCCGAAGGTATCCATCTGCACACATTGAGGCCCAAGTTAAATTTGGATTCAAGTGGATTCTAATACGTCTGCTTATCTGGAAGAGAGAAGCTTCTTAAAGAATACACAAGTTGAAAATACAAAACACGGATCGATAATAGGCATTTAAGTGGTCTTTTTAATGTTTTCTGCTGTGAAACATTTCAAGATTTATTGATTTTTGTTTTCATTTTCCCCATCACACTCACACACGCACGCTCACACTTTTTATTTGCCATAATGAACCGTCCAGCCCCTGTGGAGATCTCCTATGAGAACATGCGTTTTCTGATAACTCACAACCCTACCAATGCTACCCTCAACAAGTTCACAGAGGTAAGACTGTAACATAGTCTACTTTTGGACTGATTTATACGTAAAAGCTCATTAAAAATTAACACCAGGGGCCAGCCCTGTGGCCGAGTGGTTAAGTTAGTGCGCTCCACTTTGGCAGCTCAGAGTTTGACTGGTTCGGATCCTGGGCACGGACGTGGCACCGCTGAGGCAACGTCCCACATGCCACAACTAGAAGGACCCACAACTAAAATATACAGCTGTGTACTGGGGGGATTTAGGAGGAGGGAAGCAGGAAAAAAAAGAAGATTGGCAATAGTTGTTAGCTCAGGTGCCAATCTTTAATAAATAAATAAATAAAAATAAAAATTAACATCATTATAAAGAAATCTCTTGTTACAAAAGCATTTATTTCTGTGATTGGAGTATGGATGAGCATTCTACTGTTCTTTCTTTGAATTGGTTCAATTAGTTAACATCAGATTTTTAAAAGAACATTCATGGAATTTGGGGAGACCTTAGAAATTATCTAGTACTATGTTTTTTCTTATAGCCTTTCTATATTATTAGCAATTCTTTTGTCATACTTTCAATAATAAAATAATATTTATCGAACACTTAGTCTTTACCCAGCATTCAATAAGCACTTTTATGCATTATATCATTTACTCCTCACAATAACCCTATGAGGTATAGGTGCCATTTTTATTTCCCTCTTACAGATGAAGAAGCTGAGGTTCAGAGCAATTTAGTAATTTGCCTGAAGGCATGCAGTACGTGGTAGAGCTGTCTCTGACACTCAAACTCACGTCTACCTCAAATCTTCTGACCACTCTTGATGAAAAGCTATCCCAGAACTACTTAGCAATAGTAACCATCATATATGAGAGTCCAGAAACGTAGGGGAAGGAGAGGGATCATAGGTAACGTTTTATGTCGGATCCTTCCTTTTTTCCGTCGGTAGTAGTAGAGAAACTCTTTGTACTTCATTCACTGAACATTTGAATGTAAGCTTTTTAATCATTCCCTTGTGTTCACTCTGAATGTGGTTTCTGTTGATGTATTTATGGAGTGGACTTAGAGATCTGGATGAATTGTTAGGGATTCTAATCCACCCCTCTCATTTTACAGATGGCAAAACTGAGTTCAAAAGAAGTTTGACTTGGCTTATGGTCACAAATATTTACCATAAAAAACTCTGCCATAACCTTTCAGAAAATGCTTACTATGGAGTTTATTTTAATGGGATTTTATTTTTTTTTTGAAACTTTGTAAAATTCTTGACTCACTAACAACTTTCCTGAGTCTCTTTTGAAAGAGGGCCTTTCTGTGAAAAATAAAGGCCTTTAGCAATAAAAATAACTTTACTCTTTAGATAACCAAATGATAGACACTTCTTGTAGGATATCACTGTTCTTGCTTATTTATACTTTTAATTCCCTGAGCTTCTTAACTTTGTGTACACAGTGTACAAGTTGGTTCCAGGCCTGTGTGCCCTTAGGTTGTTCAGTCACCTTTAAGCCTGGCTGAACTACATGATACTATTTTCAGCCTGTGGATTCCTTGGCCATAGACTCCAAAGTGGCAGAGGCCACTGTCGCCCTGCAACTATAAAAAGATGTTGGTTGCCCCTTGAAGATAGGTAGTCACTGGATTAGACATTACTGTAGGAAAATTTTTAAAGAAGCAAGGCTTCTGGCTGTAATTGTTTTTGTGTTTGTTGGCTTTGTAATCTTAAAGTTGGCTTTTTAAATCTTAATTTCAAACTACTTGTATTTGTTTAAATTTGAAAAAACAGTAAGTACTTACTACATAAAAATCAGAAGATACAGATAAACAAAAGACAGTTTAAAAATACTTAACTGTTAATACCTGGCTTTTAGATGTTTTTCTCTACATGTATGTATATATTTATAAATATACATAGAGATAGGATCACACTGTATTTTTAAGAAAATCTTCCCCCGACCTTCTTAGTACTATTTTTATAGCCGTTGTAGTATTCTGTATGGATGTGCCATACTTTCTTTAACTATTCCCCTGTTTTTGGACCATTAATGTTGTTTCCAGCGTTTTACTATTTCGAATAGCCTGTGCTGAACATCCTAGTACCTAAATGTTTGTGTATATCTTTAATTATTTCATTAGTATAAATTCCCAGAAGTAGAATTTCTGGGTCAAAATGTATGTATGCTTTTCAAGTTTTTGTATTATGCTGCCAAATTGCCCTTTATAAAGGTGAGTCTTATTGACACTTCCACTGAGAGTGCAAGAGTGTCCATTATATATGTTGCCACACTGAGAATGATTTTGATCTTTATCTAAGAAGGATGTCTGATTGTTTCAGTTTATCATGGTGCATTTTTAAAGGTTTGGTTGCATATTCTAAAAGCAAGTTCCCTTATATTGGTTGTTCTTTAAAGGAACTTAAGAAGTATGGAGTGACAACTTTGGTTCGAGTTTGTGACGCTACATATGATAAAGCTCCAGTTGAAAAAGAAGGAATCCACGTTCTAGTGAGTGTGTAGTGTTTTAATTTTTCACTGCAAACAACTTGTACCTTTTAAATGTAGATATTTTGCAAA